>NC_047090.1:167140274-167787859 GCF_902459505.1 Geotrypetes seraphini | reverse complement strand
CCATTATTTATTTATTTAAAATATTTATAGACCGCTTAATATCTATGCGGTTCCCAGCAGCAAACATTCATAAAATTTACCATAAAACACATTAACATAAAAACGACAATCGCTATCATCCCATTTTATACGGTGGCGGTAGGTCAAGGCAGTTGAAGAAGAAATTTCAGCCTCATTACATGTAGGCATCAACAAACAGTTGTGTTTTTAGCATAAGAACATAAGAATTGCCATTTGCTGAGTCAGATCAGTGGTCCATCATGCCCAGCAGTGCGCTCACGCGGCGGCCCTCTGGTCTAAGATCAGCACCCTAACTGAGACTAGCCCTACCAGTGCACGTTCTTGCTCAGCAGAAACTTGTCTAACTTTGTCTTGAATCCTTGGAGGGTGCTTTCCTCTATAACAGCTTCTGGAAGGGCGTTCCAGCTTTCTACCACTCTCTGGGTGAAGACAAACTTCCTTACGTTTGTACGGAATCTATCCCCTTTAAACTTTAGAGAGTGCCCTCTTGTTCTCCCTACCTTGGAGAGGGTGAACAACCTGTCCTTATCTACTAAGTCTATCCCCTTCAGTACCTCGAATGTTTCGATCATGTCCCCTCTCAATCTCCTCTGTTCGAGAGAGAAGAGGCCCAGTTTCTCTAATTTTTCGCTATACGGCAGCTCCTCCAGCCCCTTAACCATCTTAGTCGCTCTTCTCTGGACCCTTTCGAGTAGTACCGTGTCCTTCTTCATGTACGGCGAACAGTGCTGGACGCAGTACTCCAGGTGAGGGCGTACCATGGCTCGGTACAGCGGCATGATAACCTTCTCTGATCTGTTCATGATCCCCTTCTTTATCATTCCTAGCATTCTGTTTGCCCTTTTTGCTGCCGCCGCACATTGTGTGGACGGCTTCATTGACTTGTCGATCAGAACCCCCAAGTCCCTTTCCTGGGAGGTCTTTCCAAATACCACCCCGGACATCCTGTATTCGTGCATGAGATTTTTGTTACCGACATGCATCACTTTACTCTTATCCACGTTGAACCTCATCTGCCATGTCGATGCCCATTCCTCGAGCTTGATTATGTCACGTTGCAGATCTTCGCAATCCCCCTTCTTAAAGTTAGCACAATCCGTGCATAATATTAGATGTCTTGGTAAGTTACATATTCCACAGATGTACCACAGCAATACAACAGATTCTTGTTTTTGAAAGTGCATATCGTACACCTCTTTCCTTAATCGATGTTAATCTCATGGCTCCCTCGCATCTCAACGTCCTACCAGGTCTATAAATCTCCCAGAGTGCACCACAACAAACTGGTGCCGATCTATATAGAACCTGGTTTTGACGCGTCACCGGTGGGATACATAGTTAAAACCGGACGAGACAATTGCGCGCAGACAAAGCCAGGCCGACAATCGGGCGCAGGACATCCAGCGCGCCGGAATTAAACTCAATTTGAAAGCGCTCCGAGGGGAGTTGTGGGGAGGGGAACCACCGCACTTAACTTAGTAGTGCTGGCGCTGCCATTGTGGGGGGTGTTGGGGGGACCCCCATTATAGAGGAAACAGACTTTTCCCCTATTTTTTAGGGAAAAAAATTAAGTTTCCTCTACTAAGTTAAATGTGGAGGGGGGGTTTCTCCCCCACAAACTCCCTCAGAGCGCTTTCAAATTGAGTTTAAATCTGGTGCGCTGATGTCCTGCACGCGATTGTTGGCCCGGCTTTGTCTGCGCGCAATTGTCTCGTGCGGATCAGGGTCATAACTTTGCACTGTACTCTCTGTTTAATTGGCAGCCAGTGAAGCTGTCTCAAAACTGGTGAATTATGCGCCATTCTAGGCATATCAGTGATCAACCTAGCCGCTGAGTTCATTACCAATTTCACCCAAAGTTAGACATGCGATCTGCTCTAAATTAGTATCCTAGAAAAAGTTGTCTGCGCAGAATACTCTTTGCACAATACCAGCGCATAACTTTGGATGCCATTTATAGAATCCACCCCCCCCCCCTCCAATAACCCTTATGGATATATATTTGCACTATTAACTGGATACTGTAATGTATATATACAATAGTGAAACATGCAAAAGTACAACTAGGATGTGTATTGGAATACCTCTCTGCCTCAGGGGATTGGGAGGATTCAAAAGTTAAATATTAGACTGATATGGAATGATTGTTGAAAAAAAGCAAGGTAGGAAGGTGCTACGAGAAAATAATATGGGCCAGATTCTGTAAACGGCACTCCCGGAGGGTGTGATAGGGCAGAAGACACTACAGGGATTCAAAGAAGGTTTGGATAAATTCCTGAAGGATAAGGGGATTGAGGGGTACGGACAGAAGTAATGATAGGTTATAGGATGAGGCAGGGACCACTTAACAGGTCATGGACCTGATGAGCCGCCGCGGGTGCGGACTGCTGGGCGCGATGGACCTCTGGTTTGACCCAGTGGAGGCAACTTCTTATGTTCTTAGCCGCCTACAAAAATGACGTCATCCGCATGTCAATCAAGCTTAGACACTGTTTAAAGAAATTGCAACTTACCAGAAAACTTAGGCTAAGGGAGAGTGGGCCCCTACTGTTGTAGGCTTTCGGGGACTGCCCTATTACCCCAATAGTCAGTCCGCCTCTCTGTACAAGAACCATGTTTCCCCGAAAATAAGACCTACCCCCAAAATAAGCCCTAGCATTATTTTCAGGGTAGGTCTTAATATAAGCCCTACCCGAAAATAAGCCCTAGTCACCAGCAGCAGCAGCAGCGCTTCCCCCCACCCATCTCTCCCTCCCATCTGAACCACGAGACTGAAATAAATACCTTATAACAAACTGGCAGCGTCAGCAACAATCTTGACAGGCTGATTTGCAGCCTTCTATCACCCGGGTGTTCCTCTGCCGTGTTGCTGCTGATGTCATCAGCAATGTGGCAGAGGAACGCCCGAGCGATAGAAGGCCGTGAAGCAGCCTATCTAGATTGCTGCCGCTGCTGCGGTTTGTTATAAGGTATTATTTCGGTCTCATGGTTCGGATGGGAGGGAGAGATGGGTCGGGGGGTGGGGGATAGAAAGATGCTACACGGGGGGATGAGAGGAAGGGAGGGATAGAAGCTTCAAGGGTTCTGCTGCACAAGGGATGGGAGGGAGGGAGGGATAGAAAGAAAGATACTGCACAAGGGGATGGGTGAGAGGGAAGGAAAGATGCTACACATGTGGGGGAGAGAAAGGAAATAGGAAGAATTGGGGTGGAGGAGAGGAAGGGAGAGATGATCATTGTACATGAAAAAAAATGACATTCCTGAAAATAAGACCTAGTGCCATTTTTGAGCCCAAAATTAATATAAGACAGTGTCTTCTTTTCGGGGAAACACGGTAATAAAATTAATCTAAAATCAGTGTTAAATGCAGCATGTGAGTGATTATAGCAGATGCCTCAGCATCCTGAGGTTGTGAGTTTGATTCCCACCACAGCTCCTTGAGACTCTGGGCGAGCCATTTAACCCTTCATTACCCAAGATACAAAATAAGTACCTGTCTATATGTAAGCTGCTTTGATTGTACCCTAAAAATACTCACTAACATTTTGACAAAGACATCCAGAAGCTTAAACCAAATCGCCCTTCACTGATATCCAGAATCCTGGTGAAATCTCAGCTGTAAGGCAATGCCCTATCGATACCTTTCACCCATGCGGGGAAGAAATGGACTGGAATATGTACAACATTTGGAGTCCTCTCAGATTTTGCCCCGGCCTTCTTTACTGGGCCTTTTCATGATGTAGCAAATGGGTTCTTTAAAGGAACAAGAAAGAGAGAAAATCAGGAGGGTACAGAGACATGAAAAGAAAGGTCACCTTTCTTTTGTTTGCATCATCAGTCGTAATCATATTTTCTGCCTTTCATTTCCATGCTCACTAGAAAACTCCTTTTATCATCTAGGGCTTGTATAAGACTTTCTAAAGCAGGCTCTGATGAAGAACACAGACAGAATAGCTTACGGAATTGCAACTAAATATGGTCCAGGCGGTCTGTGTATGTTACGTTATTACACTAACACTCATCTAAGTAAGACTGAGTACATTAAGTCCTACTCTGAAAAATCCAAATACCATTTTTAAGCTGTAGAATTGACCATCATCAAACAGGAAGAAGAGCTGGGAGTCACCGTCTCTGATGACTGGGGTCGTGCACAGCGAAAGTTTACAGTTCTGTTCATTTTCCCTTGATGTTTGTCGATCTTTGGTTTGTTTCACATTCCTTCCGCTAATGTAAGGTTTTTAACTCAAGAACTTTCGACATGTGTAAATGAAGCGCACACGTGTTAATTTGCAAGTTTAACACACTTTCAATTGATTTTGATGATCATGTTAGAAGCCTAATCGCGTTTTGGATTTGTAAATAAACTGGCATTTAGATGTGTTTACTGCATATATGATATTAGAAAGCCAGGATATACATATTCAAAATATGAAGATATGTATATGTCTAGGGGGCGTTTTCTGGGCATATCAGGGAATAGGGTAGGGTGAAATGATAAATGTGCAGGAATGTTTGTGTTAAGATGTACCGTATGTAAACGTGGTGACCTATCAAAAGTGTGCAGGACATTGGCGTGATGACAGCGCGCTACTGTCGTTCTACCAATGGTGACTCATCAATAGCGTGCAGGACATTGGCGCGACGACAATCCTGCCCCGACAAATGCGCACCACCCTTTTACTTCCTGTTTCCGCTCTGAAAGGAGGTGTGGGGGGGGGGGTGAGGGGGTTCAATGCTGCTCTCATTCAGGGGGGTGAATTCCCCCACTACACTTACAACTCCCCCTGCCGCCCTATGCTTTCCCATTTACGCTCTGAGAGGGGTGTGGGGGGAATTCCCCCCACTACACTCGCGCTCTCGTTAAGGAGGGATGTGCAATGCTTTGCCGACACGCTCTTTAGAAGATTGCCACAACCTCTCAATACACTTATAATTACGCCCCGGCAATTCCACTCCCTTCATGCACGCACTTGTCCGTGTGCGCATTTGTTGGAGTGGAATTGTCAGGGTGCAATTGTCCAGTGCGCTGCTGTCGGTGTACCTTAAATCTGAGATGGAAAAGATGTTCTTGACGCAGGTTTTAATACGGTCTGTTTTGAATATACAGAAACAATCCAGATATGCATGAGGTGAAGGGGACCCGACACGGTCGAGACGACCTTTTGATCCAATAGCAAACATAGGACCCCTGAGGAAGACGTGTTCATTGAAACACGGACCGTGTTGGGTCCCCTTCACCTCATGCATATCTGGTTTGTTTCTGTATCTTCAAAACAGACCGTATAAAAACCTGCGTCGAGAACATCCTTTCCAGTCCCCTTTGTTATGGATTCCTGCTGGGTTTCCTTTTGCTACTTGTAAATCTTCCTCCCCGCCCGACGCGATTTGAGGAGGCATTTTCAAAACCCAGACAAAGTGCAGGGTTTTGAAAAGCCATCCGGACCCCTGGGGATATGTCCTCAAAAGGAGGATATGTCTGGGGAAATCTGGACATCTGGTAGCCCTACCTCTGATGTCACTTCCTGGCCCCGCGACCCAGAAGTGATTTCAGAGGGGAGTCAGGCTGACACGAGCATCAGGCCTGAGAAGTTGCTCACGCTAGTGAAGATTTAAAGAGGTACTTGGGTGGAGGAAGGGAGGGTGCAAGCATGGCTTGGGGGGATAGAGAGGTGCCGGCCCCCCACCAAGATGGCAACCAGAGTAGTCCATCCCCTTACCCCCTTTACTATGCCACTGCGCCTTCCTTCTAACCAATTCAATTCTCAGCTGATATCAAATTAACCCCCTTTGGCTTCCTGAGAGAGTACACTTCCCCCTCCATATTTGCGGTGATAGGAGAACAGCATGGCCACGAATACAGAAAAACCACGAATAACTTTTTGTATGCTATGCGCGGGTTTTCTGTAAAAAAACCCTAGAAAAGGCACAAAATCGCGAATAACCTGACCTGTTCCTGTGCGGCTGTAAAGGAAAGTGTGGGTCTGGATCCTGAGAACTGTTTCCAGAACAGAGCGCAGGGCTACCACTGTGCGAGGGAGACAGCAGTAACCTGTTGTGGTTTTGGCAGGGGACTTCCGGATCAGACTGCGTGCCCTGCGCTGGCAAATGCCAAGTACAGAGTCAGCGCGTGCCCGTTGAGCTGCAGGCCAGGGCCTCTGGTATCAGCGCTAGATCCTGTCAGTTTATCGGCCTCCGCCTTGGCTGCAGGTTTTGAGCGATTCCTCCAATTTCCTGCGATGTAAATTTGGAGGCGGAGACTGCGTTCAAAAAACCACAAATAACTGAAATCATGGATAATGAAATCGCAAATACGGAGGGGGAAGTGTATAAGCTTTTCTAAATGTAAAGAATCAAGAAAAGTATATTCCACCTTTCTGACTCTTAAAGGACCATTCTGACATCATTTTTGCTCCGCATTTTAAACACGCCGTTTCTGTTTTCTCTTCTATTTTGCATCTGTTTTTTTCCCTATAACTCCATTTTGTCTTCCATTAAAAGAACATGAAGAGGCAAACTCCCACAGTATTTTGAACAGATACCTAATTAACTGTAAAGCACTAATATTATTAAAATATATTTTCTATAATTCTGATGGCAGTCAAAACAAATCATGTACAGACTTCCTGCTTGCAAAGATTTTCTTTTTTTTTTTTTTTGGCAGGGCAGACTATGTTTAAAGAGTCACGGTGGCTCTTCCCGCTTAACCATTCCTACTGTTGTGAATTTTAGCAAGCACATGCTCTGCAGTGCATTTCATGAATAATCTCTCCACAGCTGTCACACAGATGCATGTCCAGTCTGAAAAACAGCTGGACAATTGTACAGTGCATTCAAGTTGCTGAGGTAAGAATAAAATGAACTCACCTTTAAATTTTTTTTTAAGTAGAACTATTATAACTGTATATTGTAGTGCAATAGGTGTGTCATTCTGGACGAGCAGGTTATATCCCAGTGCTCACGAGCCTTGCAGAAGGAATCCACTCCAGTTTTTGAATCCTTCCTACTTCACAGAGGGCTCTGCTGCCCCCTAAAGGTTTTTTTTTTCCATCTGCACGCAAGACAGAAGGAGTCTTTCTGATTTGTTCTGCTTATTTCTTTATTTTTATTCGGTATTTTTGCGTATCTTTTTTTCATTTTTTGGTGCTAAGAGCTCTCCTAGTTGAGGGTCCAACTCTGCCTGAATGGAGGAGAAGCAGATTGTTGCCTGCATCTGACAGGCCAATCCCTTGTGGTGTCTGTTAGCCAGCCTGCCGAAGCCTTTTTTGGAGCTCGGGGTCATCCCCTGGTAGCACTGCTCTCCTGCTGCTTGCAGAGGTTTGAGCACAGGCTGTTAACATCCATAGGGGGTGCAGCGGGGTCTCGCAGGGTGTCAACTGCATTTCACCTCCCCCCACTTTGTGTACGTCCATGAGTCTGCTGGGATTGAAAACTCAGTCAGACACTGATCAGACTGGCAGCCCAAAGAACAGCATTGGAAGGATGCTTTGTTTGAGGCAGTGATTTATTTTCCTAGATCCAGCTACCTTTGTAGCTGAGGCAGGCTGCAGCACATTACCAGCACAGGTCACAGTGAGTAAGGCTGTTACAGCTTATGAGGAAAATTGGATGGGGGAGGGTCTGAAAATGTTGGTTTTGAAGGTTTATGCCTGTTCCCTGATGTTCTCCCACCTCTAAAGTCCTAAAATCATTAGTTTTTGTTTTGTTTTAGAATTTTTAGGTGTTTTTTTGGCACCTTGGTGGCCATCTTGGATTTCCCAATTTTTTTCAAAGTTCTCCAGAAGCTTCAAATCACCTTGTTTTGCCTCAGAAATGGAAGGAATGAAGTCCTCATGATCGTTTGACCCTGATTCATGCCAGATTTGTGCTGGGTCCTCGAAGAGCACTCTTGTGCCACGTGCTGTAAAGCATATGAAGGGGGGTGGGAGTGGCTGGCTTAGCCTCACTTTTGCTCTCTAGGGCTGAAGAACAGGTGGGAAGCCCATCGATTGGGGCTATTTTCCTAGAATGGCGGTTGTCCTAAGCGCAGCAGCTTGGAGGACATGGAGACCAAGAGAGCATAAGCTGGAGGCCTCTACAGGAGACAGTGCTGCCTAGTACAGGATTTTCTCCGGAATTTGTTAATTTGATGTGGAGAGCCTTTTCAGGCAGCTGACCTTCCAAGGGGAAGTCTGCAGTGCTTTTGACAGCAAACAAGGTGGCAGGGTCTCTCAGGGTGCATCTACTTCACTGGCTGGATCTGGTCAGGCTCTAGAGGATCTTTATGATGATAGGTCTATGCTATTGCTATCTCAGGATGCACCCTCCCTTTCAGGGGATGCTGGGTTTCAGTCAGTTGCATTAGACCCCATGGTGTCCTTCGATTCAGGGGTTGATCTCACATTTCTCCAGCTATTTAACCCCTTGTCACTGTTGGATCTGATTACTGGTTTGCTTCAGGAATTAAACTTGGACTCCCAGCAGGTCTCCTGTGCTTCCTCCTCTGTTATGAGTGAAGTGAGAGCCCAGTCTTCTACATTTCCCTGGCATCCTGGCTGGCATTAGAGTATTCCTGAAGGGTCCCTTAAAGTTATCAGGACTATGGCTCAGCTATATCCGATAGCACCGGAGTGTCACCAGCTGTTCGCTCAGACCAAGGTGGATTCCTTGACAGTGCAAGTTACAAAGTGTACTTTACTCCCTATTAAGGGAGGTGTGGTGTTAAAGGATATGTAGGATCACAGAGTGGATGTGGGTCTCAAAAGACAGTTCGAGGCTTTGGCCTTAGGAATCAAAGCAGCCTTCTTTCTGATCCATGCCTGTCATACCAGGTTATGGAGTCTTGAGTGAGAGAGCAACGAGCCTTTACCATAGCTCCTACTAGCAGGAATGGATTACATAGCAGATGCTCTGTATGACATCGTCAGAGTCATGAGTAAAGTTTTGGCTTATTTGATCTCAGCCCACAGGATGCTCTGGATCAGGCAATGGGCTGGTGACTCCACCTCCAAGACAGACTTCTTTTCAAAGGGAAAATGTTGTTTGGTAAAGGACTGGACGATCTCATGACCAGCGTAGCAGATCATCGTCCAAAATCTTTGCTCGACAGCAGACCCAGAACTTCTAGAGACTCAGGACACTCTAATTTTCATGGCTCCAAGCAGTCTTGGCAGTACTCAGGAGCCACTTCCCAGAGATCCCTCCAGGGTTACAGACAGAGGTTTTCTAGATCCAAACGAAACCAGACCTCCAGTTCCCATCCTGCTTCAACCTCCAAAGAGACACAATGACACCAGGTCCAGAGCAGTTCCCCTCAAGATAGGGTGACAGCTCTTGGAATTTGTGCAGGCCTGGGCTCAGGAATTCACCTGGCTCAGGAATTTGCCTAGTGGACTGGCTTGTGGACTACCCAGCGGGGTGACTAGAAAAATCAGAGAGGGTGAAGGCCACAGTGTGAAGGTTTTTGGATATTCAGACCATAGAATATGTGCCGCCTGAAGACTCGGGCTCAGGCAGACTCGGCATATACTTCATTGTACCAAAGAAAGGCTCAGATGATTGTAGACAAATTCTGGATCTTACATCAATGCAGCGCTCAAGGTTCTACGCTTTCGCTTGGAGACATTTTGTTCTGTCATAGCAGCAGTTGCTCCAGGGGAATTCCTAGCCTCTTTGGATCTGACAGAGGCCTATTTGCATATTCCCATATTTCTGGACCACAGAAAGTTCCTGAGGTTTCATGTTCTGGAAAACCATTACCAGTTCTTGGCCCTTTCCTTTGGACTGGCGACTGCACCTCATACTTTCACCAAGTGGTGGCTGCCCGCTTGCGAAATATAGGCTTACAGGTTCATACATACCTGGATGACTGGCTGAACAGAACCCCATCATTCACTGAAGGAAAGCAATCAGTGTCTCAGGTTATCCAAGTTCTGCAGAACCTGGGTTGGATAGTAAATTTCCAAAAGAATCATTTGACTCCAGGACCGTCCCTATAATATCTGGGTGTCTTGTTCAACACGGCAGACAGCCATGCCTATCTTCCAGAGGCATGCAGACAGAAGCTTTGCTCTCAGATAGCAAGCTTTCTAGCCAATTCAACTCTGTCAGCATGGCACTATTTCCAAGTACTGGGTTCCATTGTGGCACTATTTCCAAGTACTGGGTTCCATTGTGGCCACAATAGATGTGGTTCCCTGGGCGAAAACTCACATGCATCCTCTCCAAAATACATTGTTATAACATTGGTCCCCTAAGACACTCTGCGGATGTCCCAGCCTTGGACAATGGAAACCTGTGCCAGTATGGACTGGTGGCTCCATCCTTAGTCGCTAACCAAGAGCATACCCCTACACATAGTTTTGTAGGCATTTGTGATGACAGATGCCAGTCTCTTTGACTGGGGAGCTCACTGCAACCACTATCCGATTCAGGGACATTGATCAGCTACCCAGAAAAGACTGGAATTTTGAGCCATTTGACTAGCTTTGCAGAAACTGCAGAAATCTCTGCAAGGTTAGGTGGTCTGAGTCTTCTCAGAGACTGTTACTGCGGTGGCTTATGTCAAATGCCAGTGAAGCTGTTAAAGAGGACTTCTTGTGGAGATCAAATGTCTCTTTATTTTAGAACTCCAAATGTCGCAATTATTGCAAATTGCAATTTAATATAGGGTTAAAGTTCTACCGTCTTACCTAACAGGTTTAGGCCCCCTTTTATTAAACTGTGCTAGCAGTTTTTAGCACCGGGAGCCGCGCTGAATGCCTCGCGCTGCTCCCGACGCCCATAGGAACTCCATGAATGTCAGGAGCAGCGTGGTTCCCCGCGCTAAAACTGCTAGCGCAATCTAGGGCTCCCTTTTACGAAGGTGCGTTAGGGCCTTAACGCGTGGAATAGCGTGCACTAAAATGCCACTTGCGCTAGCCGCTACCGCTTCCTCTTGAGCAGGCGGTAGCTTTTCGGCTAGCGCGCGATAATCCGGTGCGTGTGCTAAAAAAGCTAGCGCACCTTCGTTAAAGGAGCCCTTAATAAAAGGGGGGTCTTAGTTTTCATGAAATGCATGAGCTAATATTTTGCATATAGTAATGTATACAGATATACAGTGGTACCTTGGATTACGAGCATAATCCGTTCCAGGAGCATGCTCGTAATCCAAAATGCTCGTATATCAAAGCAAGTTTCCCCATAGGAAGTAAGGGAAACTTGCTTTGATATGTTCCCACCCCAAACCTTCCCCCCCCCCCCGAGGCCAGCAGCGCTGCTCCCCCCCCCCACGAGAACCAGCATTGCTCCCCCCGAAGGCCCCCCCCCGCGATCGGGCACCCTCCCCCACGCGATCCGGCACCCCTTACCGCCATCATGCACCCCCCCGGCTGCCATCGGGCACCCCCCGCCGCCACCGGCACCCACCCCCCCCCGCTGCCACTTGAGATCCCCCAACCCACCCGAATCCTCTTCTTACTTCCAGTGTAGCCTCCGCATCGGCATCACCGGCATCAGCATATCCTGTGCCCCAAAATCTGCTTCCTGTGCCGGGCCTTGAGCATGCACGCATGCTCAAGGCCCGGCACAGGAAGCAGATTTTTGGGCACAGAACATGCTGGTGCCGATGCGGAGGCTACACTAGAAGTAAGAAGAGGGTTCGGGTGGGTTGGGGGATCTCAGGTGGCAGCAGGGGGGTGCCCGAAGGCGGCGGGGAGGTGCCGGATCATGGGGGGAGGGTGCTGGTTCTCGGGGGGGGGGGGGCGCTCATACAGCAAGGCAGGCTCGGTTTACGAGACACCAAATTTGCGAATGTTTTGCTCGTCTTGCAAAACACTCGCAAACCGGTGCACTCGTAAACCGAGGTACCACTGTATCTCATACTTATCCATTGTGCATACCTTGAAAATTGGATCTGTTTGTTGAATCTCTGGGATTAGGCAGGAATGCTCAAGATTTAATACTGTTTCACAAACAAACGAAGCATCTTAAATAGGCCTTCAGAGATAGGTACTAAAGTATTCTATCATCACACTACTTATGACAGAAATTGGTGGATGTGAAAAATAACCAAAAAAACTTTGCCAGAAATATCTAGAATAGACGGGTGCAAAAAGTTCTTAAAAACATAGAGTTCAAATAATGGAGGCAGAATGTTCTGCTAAAATGGCCAAAAATGATCACATTTTTAAATATAAAGTAATAACATTTGATTTATATTTTAAAAGTGAGTTCTAGAGAAGTGGATAGTTAATCATAGTATCGTACAGCTGTTCTGTTTTAGATTAACCCAAACCATTTGCATATTTAATAAACAACTGGACGTATTTCCCATGCTTTTGAACATAATCATCTGAAGGCACAATAGCACATTTGAAAAATAAATGCTAATCGCTTCCAATTTGAATTAACATTTTTTTTTATCGAAAGTACATGTAAACCTATTAATGCAGGGCAGTTTTTCAGGAGAGCCTATTATATTCTGGACAACTGTCCCTTAGCTCAGTTAAAAAAGAGTCATCGGTTTTGCTCTCTAGAAATCACGTCTTCATTCCTGTCTCTAGTAAATTGATGAACTCAATCACTGATCAAAATTCGTGGGATTAGGTCTATTCATCAATTACTCATTTTCACTGCCCCTACTCTTTTCTAGCGAATTCCTCACACCTACTGGGGTTACCAGGTGTCCGGGAAAACCCAACCATGCACTCTTTTTACAGGACTGTCCGGGTTCCCGGATGGACTTTCTCAAAGCCTGCAGTTTGTCCGGGTTTTGGAAAGCCCCAAACTCTGGTCGTGTCTGCAGGACCTTCAGCAAGCATGCACGGATGACGTCACACGCACCGGCGCACACTGGAGGCCCTCCAAACGCGGCCTGGAGGTCGGGGGAAAAAAAAGAGATGTTTTGCTGAGTTTTGTTATTGATGTTGCTGATAAGATTGTGCAGAGACTGTTGTTCACTGATTGTATGTTGTTTCAAGTTGACCTACATACAAGTAAAAAAAAAATGCAACTCTGGATATAACGGACTCTGGATATAACGGACTCTGGATATAACGGACTCTGGATATAACGGATTCTGGATATAACGGACTCTGGATATAACGGACTCTGGATATAACGGACTCTGGATATAACGGACTCTGGATATAACGGACTCTGGATATAACGGACTGTTTTTTGCCAGGTCCCTCGAAGTCCGTTTTAATGAGATTATACTGTACACTTCTTCTTTTTCATTTTTATAAAGCTTCTTTTTGGGCGAATTTTATAAAACAACCAAGCTAATACAATATGTGACCAGTGAAGTCAAAGAAAAATACAGTACAGTATGATTCAATCACACTATGTCATAACACAAACAATGGAATCATTACCACACACTGGCCCAAAAAGAGATGAAGCAAAATAAGAAATCATAAAATATGACATAAATCTTAAGGTCTATGAAGAGAAAAGATGTAACTTGAGGTAATCCCAATCTAACGATCTCTTTAACGTTGAACAACTATTTTTAACCAATAGAGAAACAAAGATTTGGGAGGTAACATATCCAGCGACACCCATTATCTATATGATACCGAAAATTCATAAATCTTTAGCAGATCTGCCACATAGACCATATGGAGCTTTTTTTGAAGCATATGGATGTCTCAAAATACCAAGTGAAAAACAAACAGCGAAGGAAGACTGGTGTTCAATGTCTTTTATTAATATATTGTGACTCGACACGATTGTGTTTCGGCCCCAAATGGGCCTGCCTCAGGAGCCTATTAGCAGAATGATGTAATGCCTATTATCTTCCTAAGAATGTCATGAATTATTCTTTGGAACGTAACAAATGGCTCTACAAGCCGGCATAGTGATTCGTAATAGAAAAGCTTGGTCCCATATCTAAATGCACAATTTCTTCCAAGGAATCACAGATGCACAATTTCCTCTGAGAACAAAAGAACATAAGAATTGCCGCTGCTGGGTCAGACCAGTGGTCCATCGTGCCCAGAAGTCCGCTCACACGGCGGCCCCCAGGTCAAAGACCAGTGCTCTAAAATGAGTCCAGCCTCACCTGTGTACGTTCCAGTTTAGCAGGAACTTGGCCAGCTTAGTCTTGAAACCCTGGAGGGTGTTTTCCCCTACAACAGACTCCGTAAGAGCATTCCAGCTCTCCACCACTCTCTGGGTGAAGAAGAACTTCTTTACATTTGTACAGAATCTATCCCCTTTCAACTTTAGAGAGTGCCCTCTCGTACTCTCTACCTTGGAGAGGGTGAACAACCTGTCTTTATCTACTAAGTCTATTCTCTAGGAATTGCAGATAAGTGCAAGCCCCAGTGGTATGTGCCATGACTGGAGCCCTATATGGGCTAAATTCTGTATATCAATCATGAGTCTACTAGAACCCCCCTCTCTCAATATCCTACTACACTCTCTGGTAATTTCTCAAATTGACTACTGTAATTTTCTGTATCAGGACATTTCTCAAAAAGAAATAAGTAGACTCCAAATTATTCAAAACACAGTAGTCAAACTAATATATAATGCAAAAAAATTTGATCATGTCACCCTCCTGCTTATAAAATCACATTGGCTTCCGATCAATCATCGAATCACATATAAAATTTCACTACTCATCTACAAAACAAAGCTAACACAAACTCCAGGATTCATAGATAGACTTCATATCCCACACTGCCCAACCAGAACACTAAGATCTAGCAACCAGAACCTTCTGGTGGGCCCCTCCCCGCGACATTTATTTTATGACACCACAAGGAAAAAAAATCTTCTCGGTTACTGCACCAAAAATATGGAATTCCCTTCTTTTTAAAGATGCATATGCCAAGTAGATGCTAGATCGCATACAGAAGGAAGAGCATATCCCCTTCCCAATGTGTTGACCTTTTACGTTCTCTCTTTCCTATTATAAATTGTACTCCCCCTCACTCCAATTTGTATCTTGTAAATCAGTAAAGTCTTGTTATTTGATGTCTTCCCCCTGATTTTAATAGTCTTAACATTGTACATCACTTTGATAATTTATTTAAAGCGGTATATCAAATTTTAAATAAAACTTGGAAAACTTTGAAAAAAATCGGCACAGAAAAAAAAGAGATATTCTATAAGCCCCACTTAAAGTTAGGTGTGGTTTATAGAACAGCAAGCCTGGGAACTGCGACTAAATTTAGGCTCAGCCATTTGCACCAAGGAAAACATGCACATAAATGTAGGCGCGGATTCCCATATTCTATAATTATACACATAACTGAAAGTAACACCCCCAATCCGCCAACTCGCTCACGACCTGTCCATTTCCACACTCCTTTTTTCAACACATCCTATGCCTAAATTTGCATGTGTAGCATGTTATTGATTTTAACATCTTATTGATTTTAATCTATTTATCCCCCCCTTGGAGCTCTGTTGGATGATCTAGGTGTCTCCTATAGAATATACAGTACACAGATGATGTTCAGTTTTTCTTTAGAATACAGGATTGGGGAGATCAGTTGGTTAAAGACCTCAATAAATACATGGAAAAGATGATAAAATGGATGAGTGGTAGAGGTTTTGAACTTAATATTTTAAAAAAACAACACAGAGTTCCTGATTGCTCGAGATGTAGGTGAAGATCAATGGCCTAAAGAGATCTATGTAGGTGATCATTTGATCAAGGTTTGTGAAGAAGTTAGAACACTTGGAATAATACCCGGTACTTGAGGCACATCTAACATTTAAGGCTCAGATTCTGAAAGTAATTCAATCCGCTTATTTTATCTTGCGTAAACTGTTTCACTTAATGAATGTAATATCAAATTGTGATTTGAGGCAGGTACTTCAAACCTTAGTATTATCGTAGGTAGATTACTGTAACGGTCTACTTGGGTTTACCATTGGTGCGTATCAAAGCATTACAAATGGTACAAAATTATGCTGCCCGATTGCTTCTGGGAATGGCTCGCTATGAGCATATTTCCCCTATTTTGAAGAGATTGCGCTGGTTGCCAATAGTGTTTCACATTAAATTTAAAGTTCTGAAATTTCTACATCAGGGTGTTTATGATTATCTGCCAGACTATTTGAAAAAAAATGCTTAACGTTATACCTGCCACCACAGAAGCTGAGATCTGAGAATCACAGGTTGTGAGACACAAAAAGAGAGAATACAGTAAAACCTTGGTTTGCAAGCATAATTGGTTCCAGAAGCATGCTTGTAATTCAAAGCACTCGTATATCAAATAAAATTTCCCCATAGGAAATAATAGAAACTCAGACGATTCGTTCCACAACCCAAAATACTGTATATACTCATTTTGCAAGACCTCACTCGTTTAGAACAGTCACTACACACTCCTGCAGCGTCAGAAAGAGAAGAACCATCAGCTCAGTTGTGATGATGTGACGCGTGTATACTATACATAGAAACATAGAAATAGACGGCAGATAAGGGCCAAGGCCCATCTAGTCTGCCCACCCCAATGACCCTCCCCTACCTTTCTCTGTGAATAGATCCCACGTGTCTATCCCATTTGGCCTTAAAATCAGGCACGCTGCTGGCCTCAATAACCTGAAGTGGAAGACTATTCCAGCGAACAACCCCCCTTTCAGTGAAAAAGAATTTCCTGGTGTCCCCGTGCAGTTTCCCGCCCCTGATTTTCCACGGATGCCCCCTTGTTGCCATGGGACCCTTGAAAAAGAAGATATCTTCTTCCACCTCGATGCGGCCCGTGAGATACTTGAATGTCTCGATCATGTCACCCCTCTCTCTGCGTTCCTCGAGTGAGTACAGCTGCAACTTATCCAGCCGTTCCTCGTACGGGAGATCCTTGAGTCCCGAGACCATCCGGGCGGCCATTCTCTGGACCGACTCCAGTCTCAGCACATCCTTACGGTAATGCGGCCTCCAGAATTGCACACAGTATTCCAGGTGGGGCCTCACCATGGATCTATACAATGGCATAATGACTTCAGGCTTACGGCTGACGAAACTCCTGCGTATGCAACCTATGATTTGTCTTGCCTTGGATGAAGCTTGCTCCACTTGATTGGCAGTCTTCATGTTCTCACTGACGATCACCCCTAAGTCACGTTCAGCTTCAGTTCTTGTTAGGATCTCGCCATTAAGGGTGTAAGTCTTGCATGGATTTTGGCTGCCCAGGTACTTGTATTGTAAGACATTGCTTGTTTATCAAGTTAAAATTTAATAAAATGTTTTGCTTGTCTTTCAAAACACTTGCAAACCAATTTACTTGCAATCCAAGGTTTTATGTACTCATTATGTATAAATAAGGAGTTCCTATTTCTCCATAGCTGGACCATCGATGTGGAATGCTTTGTCCGGAACATTATGATTTTGTGGTAATCTTTTGCAATTTAGGAAGTTTGTTTAAAACTCATTTATTTATTCAAGCTTTCTTTGAGTGAAAAGTAATTTAAAAAGCTTTCTTTTTAAAGACACCTTTAATCTATAAATTATGTTCAAAAATTTTTACATTACCTTCCAGGTTTTTACCTTCCCTCTCCAAATGTTTTTTTCCATTTATGGTTCTCTTCTGTACCCTAAAAATATTGAATTGTAGTTCTGCCCTTTTTTTTTTTTTTTTACCTAGTGTCTCAGTTAGTCTGTATGTCTGTTGGTCTTAACTATTGTTTTAAAATTTTTTAAGCATTATGTTAAAATAAATATTAATTTTTTTTTCTATGTTGTAATTTGCTTAGTAAAAGTTAAATTAAGTGACTCATCAAATTAAAATAAAACTTGAAACTTGAAACTTAAAACTTGATATGAAGGAGTCTGGGATTGGTTTTCCTAAGTGTTGAACTAAGTTTTCTCTTTAATAAAATGCTGAATTATATTTAGCTGCAGACCTAACTTAGCTCATGTTCTAGCCTGCCTGTACTGGGTGTTAGCGTGGATATTCTAACTTCTTATGGCTATCTCAGCATAAACGACATGTAACAGAAAGACTGCAGGGCTTAGATAAGTGACCTGCTAGTGACCTGCTAGTGTGAGCTTAGGACCAATGATTGTTAAGAAAAGTAACACGTGAAAAGTTTTTTCTAGAATTCAGTTGTATACCCAGAAGAATTATAAATATCACTGTAACTTCCTGGTTTCTGGACTTCTGAAGCCTGCTTGGAGATTGGAAGTCGCATATGTATGCTAATAAAACCTGTTGCTTTCTTCAAGTCTCTAAGTTTTGTGGCTTCCCCAATGTGATCTTTCAGATATATAACTTGTGTTCTGAGTTATTACTGGAAAGCTATGTACTATATTGACGAATGATGTTTGAGATTTGTTTAGACGTTCTTCTCTTGAAGATGGGATGTTACACTATTCTCCTCTGTGCTTTCCCTACTTAATGTATGCCTCCTTTGAAATGCGTATTTTATAATGTATGGAAATTTTGTGAGCCGCCTTGGAGAAAGGCAGATTAGAAATGTTTTAAATAAATAAATAAATTAGCACCCATCATCGTTAAGAAGCCAATTATGTGCACTAATCACTTGTTCAATCAAACTGCACATGCAGTTTGGGTATCAGGCCAAAATTCTGCACCCAGTTTTTAGCACTTTTTATAAAATTTGGGGGTATGCTTGCCATATTACATTTTATTGAATAGGCTGCTTTGTTTTTTGTTTTTGTTTTTTCTCCTTTACTGTCAAGTTTTTTTAAATGAAAAATACTGAGCGTATGGGGTAAATTATTATTTCTTGAAAGTGGTTCCTAAGTCCATCTCAAGCACATATCATGTTGTTACCAAAACACTTAAATTACTATGGGCTCCTTTTACTAAGCTGCACTAGCGGTTTTGGCGCGTGCTTGCTGCACGTGCTACACGCCAACGCCTCCATGGAGCTGGCGTTAGTATTTTTCATGTAGTGCGGGGTTAGCGCAGCTAATCTTCAGTGCACGCTAAAAATGCTAGCGCACCTTAGTAAAAGGAGTCCTTTGGGGTGCTTTACTTATGTCTGCGTCATTTTATGTACAGTGGTACCTTGGAATCTGAACTTAATCCGTTCCAGAACCCCGTTCGAGTTCCAAAACGTTCGAGTTCCAAGACAATTTTTCCTATTGAAAATAATAGAAACTGGATTAATCCGTTCCTTGGTCCCACAAACTCAGCAAGATCGGGCACTCCAACCGGCAGAGACAGCAAGATCAGGCACCCCCAAGGCAGAGACAGCAAGACCGGGCACCCTCTGGCATAGGCAGCAAGATCAGGCACAGACAGCAAGATCGGGTCCCTCACCGGCATAGGCAGCAAGATCGGCAACAAAGCTTCCCTCCTGGGCGGAAACAGGAAGCTACGTCAGAGGGGAAGCTTTGGGCTGAGCAACGCTTGCAGTTCGTTCGGATTCCATAGCAGCGTTCGGATTCTATAGCAGCGTTCGGATTCTATAGCAGCGTTCGGATTCTATAGCAGCGTTCGGATTCCATAGCAGCGTTCGGATTCCATAGCAGCGTTCGGATTCCATAGCAGCGTTCGGATTCCATAGCAACGTTCGGATTCCATAGCAACGTTCGGATTCCGGGGCAAAATTTAAGGAAAAAAAGAAAATTCAGATTCCAAGTTGTTCGAGTTCTGGGGCGTTTGGATTCCAAGGTACCACTGTATATGCTCACATGTGTATTACTGATTTATGATGTTTCAATAAATTGATTGTCCCTGCAGTGGCATGATTGTGTCCCTTCCCTACTTCCTTTTTTTTGTGCTTTTACTAAGCTTCATTAAAAAGTGACCATTGTGCACCCTTACATGGGTCTTTCCTACATACTAAGTAGAGAATGACAGTGACAAAATTCATCACTGTCCCCGCGGATAACCGCGGGAAACCATCTTCATGTCATTCTTTAAGGAGAGAGGGAAGAATCAGAGTATGAATGGCCACAACCACTGACCCGCAAGCTTTGCTTTGAATAATACTGGTGTAGAAGGACTGAGGTTGAAACAGACACTACAGAATGACAGTCTCTGGTATCCAGAGCAGAGATTGTGATGTCATAATGCCTCATTCCACCAGTGCCTAAGAGCCAATCACATCAGTGATGTCACAATGGCTTCATTATCCTTGGCTCACATAAGAATCGGAGTATGAATGGCCACAACCACTGACCTGCAAGCTTTGCTTTGAAGAATGCTGGTGTAGAAGGATTGAGGTTGAAAATGACATGGGATTATTTCCCGCGGTTATCCGCGGGGACGGGGACGGTGATGAATTTTGTCACCGTGTCATTCTCTAATACTAAGGTCATTTATACTGCAGAAGTAAAATGAGTGATCTTCTATTCTCAAACATTAATGGTCGTGTGCTATTTGCCAATCACTCATTTTGTAGGCAGTAAAGCCCCACAAGCTAATCCTGTCCTAATCAGTTAGTATGCAGTAACGTTAATGCGCTAATGAAACACCCACTGTCTGCCTAAACATGCCCCTTTGCAAAATTATGTAGCATTTTAGTGTACAGGTAACACAGATTAGGAATTTACTGCAGGACATTTTAATGAATTCTGCCATATGCCCTTTTAAGCTGCGGTATGCGCATGCTAGATCTTACCACAGCTTAATAACTCAGCTACATTTGGACATAGGCATGTTATATTGTGAATCCACAAATATTTAAAATTGAAGAGACAAAAAAAAAAAAAAACAACAACAACATTAGAAACTCTCGCAGGTCACTTATTTACATTCAAAATCTTCCAATTAAGTTTCTCTTGGGATTCCACTGAGCAGCTGGTTCGCAGGAGTCTGGATCTCTTTAACTGACCTGAATATGAAATAGTTGTATTATTTTGTTTCTCATTATTTGTGTTGAAAAGACAGTGATTACTTTTCATATGGGTAACATTTCAATTACAGCTGCTATACAGTAGATAAAAGCTGATTACCTGACCTGAATCAAATGCATCTGAAGAATCCTGATTCTTCTATATTAGGGATTATGTACTTGCACTCTTCTGGTGAAACGTCTACCCCAGTTGAGCAAGAGGAAAAGATTCTACAGTACTTGGCGAATGTCGTAAGAATGATTACAATTCAAAAATATGGCTTCTTGGTTTATTATTTTTTTAAAATCTTTATTCATTTTATTTCTTTCAACAAGTGTACAATACTATTACAAATGATTCACATAACTCACTTGACATTCTTAAACAACGTTATTATACATATTTTAATTCTCCCCCACCCACCTCCCATCCCTCCCCATATCCACAAAATAATCTATCCAAACATATACATACCTAGACATCTCTCTTCTATATTACAATTAATCTTACATTAACCTATCCCTCCCCCACCCTTTCTTCCTCAAACTCTTTGTTCATTGTATTATATAAATTAAATGCACAAATATAACTCATCATATTACATATATCCCCTATAATTCCATAGCAATATATTTCCAATATATTTACCCCCTTTCCTTTTCTGTTCATATATATATACCATATTTCTTATATGCATTAATCAGTTAAAATATACTGCTATTTAATTAGAATATCCTACCCCCCCCCCATTTCTCCAAATTATCCCATAAGGAAAAAGAATAAACCTTAATCATTATAATATTCAATCAATGGCCTCCACACCTCCTGAAATGTTTTAAAATGACCCTTCTTGGTTTATATGTACTATGTTTGCAAAGACAAAGGCCCAGATTCTATAAATGGCACCTGATCAGGAAGCTCACCAACTTAGGTATTTATATTTTGCATTTGGGTAGGAGGCATGGGGCATGGCAGGAAGAAAATGTAGTGCCCACCCATTTTGGGTTCAGGGCCACTGCCCACCCCCCACCCCTCATCTCCCACCAGCTGTCTGGTACACCACTGAACACAATCCAAATATATGTGATGCACATATCCCAAAGCTAAAATATTCCAGGTAATACATTTAAGTTAAAATACCTTTTTTCTACCTTTGTCTGTACATTTTGGGCTCCTTTTACTAAGGTGCGCTAGCGTTTTAGCGCACACGGGAAATTACCGCACGCTACACCACGCACTACGCTTCTAGAACTAACGCCAGCTCAATGCTGGCGTTAAGGTCTACCGCTCACGTTAAAGCCCTAGGGCACCTTCCTAAAATGAGCCCTTTATTTTTCCATCGTGTTGGTCCCATTTTGTCTCTTCTGCTTTCCTGAGTCTTCTGATCATTCCCTTTCCAGTGGCTGCTGTCCATGTGTCTTTTCTCCTCTCTCCTGTCTTGTTTCATTCTGTCACTACTCCTGTCTTTCCTTTTTAGCTCTTCCTGCACTTTTTTTTTACTTTGCTTCCTCTCCGTCCACTCAAATTTCACCCTTTTCAGCCACTTACCAGCTTTCTCCCTTTCTCATGCTCTCTTCCTTTCCCATCTCATGCCTTCCCCAGCCTCCTATTCCCTTATATCTTTCACCTACACCTCTATATTTACTATCCTCCTCTCATTCATCTCCTTGCCACCCTCTCAGTCCCTTCCACCTGATTCCACAATTTCCAGTATATCCCCTCCCTTCATTCTTGTTCCTTAATGACCCAATGTCAACCTACAAAGAAGTTTTTCTTTGAGCCTAATGTGGCTTTTAGTACACCACCCTAAATCAAATTAAAATGAAATGCCATGGCTCCAATGGAAGGAGTTGATATGCCAAGGGTTTCCAGCCAGGCGGCATTAACACAAACAAATCAAGGGCCGATTTTTCTAATCTGACAGGGCTGTGTACATCTAGCACAGCTACAGAAAATAAATCTCTTAACTGAAGCAGTATTATGTTTGCATGTCTTCTATTTTCATTGTGTTTCCTAAAACAAACACAGAAATAGTAACTGACAATCACCATAGCTTTCCAAATAGAAAAACTACCCTACTGCCATAAGATAACCTTTGTTTATTTTGTCAAAATGAGAAAGTTTTCCTAGAAATGTTTTCCTCCTGTTCCACTGGATAAGAAAGATTTTGCTTCTTCAACACTTTTGGATGTATCTCGCAGATTTTTGGCTGCCGATCAAGAAAATCACTTTTAAAATTGCATATCATGTACCATTTTAATTTTTTTTTAAAAGTACATTTTTACAATTTCTTGTTATACTTACAGGCTAATGCAATTAATAATTAATAGTTGACGCCAAGATTGAGGAAGGCATTTTTGTCGGTCCACAGATCAGACACGTCATCAATGACGAGAGATTTGAAGATCTGTTAGTCGGGCCAGAGAAAATCGCCTGGAAAGCATTCAAGGATGTTGTTGAGAATTTTCTTGGCAGTTACAGAGCGCCAAACTATATTCAACTGGTTGATAAACTTCTTAGAGCATACAAAACCATGAAGTGCAACATTTCTCCGAAGATGCACTTTCTACATTCACCCTTGGACTTCTTCCCTGCAAATCTTGGTGCGTTCAGCGATGAACACGGCGAAAGGTTTCACCAAGACATTGCCACTAAGGAGAAAAGATATCTGGAATCCATCAATGCTGGCTGACTATTGATGGACACGGCCACGAGATGCACTGGACGCTGAGAACGAATGAGCCACAGCGAACTATCACAGCGTATCAGAAACTTTGTGCATTAAAACATGTTATAGTTAATTAAAGATACCATCGTGTTTCTCAAAATTCCTACGTGGAAAATTGTATTTGCGTTTATTTCGAAGGGGTCTATCATAATCACCAGTTTGTTTTAAGGAAGCCAAACGTTGGGCAACATTTGTTGTCCAGTCTTACCAAACTCTACTTGTTACAATATCGACAACATTTTTCAAAAGATGAATGTATAGTGTGAAGAAATGCCTGAATGTAGTTTGTTATTCAGAAAAGAAATGCGGATCACTTCATAAGCTATCCAACCCACACTTGAATATCATTGATCAAAAAACCAAAAGGGGGTATTCCGGATCATTTGTACAGTAGTTCATCAGCCAAAAAATTGCTATTAAGATAAGGTCCTCTTTTACTAAGGTGCGCTAGCGGTTTCAGCACACGCAGGAAATTACCGCACGCTACGTGGCTAGAACTAACGTCAGCTCAATGCTGGCATTAAGGTCTAGCATGCGCGCCAATATAGCGCGCGCCATTACATGCATTAAAGCCCTAACACAGCTTAGTAAAAGGAGCCCTAAGGTGCGCTAACCGATTAGTGCACGCTAATCGAATTAGCGCGCGCTAAACACTAACGCGTGCATGCTAGTCTATGGATGCATTAGCGTTTAGCGCGCGCTAATTTGATTAGTGCACGCTAATCGGTTAGCGCCCCTTAGTAACTTCCGGTTGCGTCAGAGATGACCTTTATGGCAGCCCTACGCAGCTTCAAAATAATCAAACTTGAGGTTAGGAAGGAGGTTTTGAAGTAAATAATTACATCGCAGGCATTCAGGATGAGGACTTGAAATTAGAGAATGACACGGTGACAAAATTCATCACCGTTCCCGTCCCCGTGGATAACCGCGGGAAATAATCCCATGTCATTTTTTAGTGTCTATTTCAACCTCAGTCCTTCTACACCAGCATTCTTCAAAGCAAAGCTTGTGGGTCAGTGGTTGTGGCCATTCATACTCTGATTCTTATGTGAGCCAAGGATAATGAAGCCATTGTGACATCACTGATGTGATTGGTTCTTAGGCACTGGTGGAATGAGGCATTATGACATCACAATCTCTGCTCTGGATACCAGAGACTGTCATTCTTTAGTGTCTATCGCAATCTTAGTCCTTCTACACCAGCATTCTTCAAAGCAAAGCTTGCGGGTCAGTGGTTGTGGCCATTCATACTCTGATTCTTCCCTCTCTCCTTAAAGAATGACATGAAGATGGTTTCCCGCGGTTATCCGCGGGGACGGGAACGGTGATGAATTTTGTCACCGTGTCATTCTCTACTTGAAATGACATCTAAGTTATAAGAGGTCACTTTACTGAGAACAATGCATATCTATGATACTTTAACCTCTCTATAGATTTCGGGGATGAGTTCTATTTTTACATCAGGGTAGTGTTTAAACGTCTAGAATAGTGGGTTAATAAGAGTAAACTATTAATTGTAAATAAAATGAGACACAGATGTGCAAAAGGAAATTGTTGAAAGAAAGTATTACAAATTATCCTTTACTCTCCCTTCTCCTTTGTTTACAGACATTTAGTTGTGGGTTGGATAATCTATAAATTGATCCGTGTGTGTAGTCTGAGTCAAAACCCAAGGAGTAGCGGCATTCCATTCATAATCCTAGAGAATAGCAAGATTCTGGAATCCCAAAGAGTAACAAAAGATTCCGGAACCCCAAAGAGTAGCAACATTCCATGCAGAATCCCCAAAGAGTAGCAAGATTCTAGAATCCCAAAGAGTAGCAACATTCCATGCTACCCATCCAGGGCAAGCAGTGGCATCCCCCATGTCTTTCTCAATAACAGACTATGGACTTTTCCTCCAGGAACTTGTTCAAACCTTTCTTAAAACCAGCTACGCTATCTGCTCTTACTACATCCTCTGGCAACGCGTTCCAGAGCTTAACTATTCTCTGAGTGAAAAAAACTTTCCTCCTATTGGTTTTAAAAGTATTTCCCTTTAACTTCGTCGAGTGTCCCCTATTCTTTGCAATTTTTGACTAGGGGACACTCGGTGAAGTTACAGTGCGTTGGAAAGAACGTCAGCTAAGGCAGAAGAAATATTTCACACTATTTTCATTGAACTAAGTAGTACGGGTGTTATGGTGACATAATACGCTACGGTTGATTAAAAAAAAAAAAAAAATTGCACGCAACACTCCTGAGCACAGCAGCGTGCGGAGAAATGTTTTTGCCTGATTGCCGGTTAATAAACGTAAATCAGCAAAATTCTTCTTACCTCAGATATTTTGACAGCTACCACTTCTGTAGTTTGGATGGAACAATAGCAGACTGTGGGGTGCGCATTGTTTGGCCCTAATCGCATAGCTCAGGTGTGCTGAATGAGGCTTGATGCCTTGCCTCTTGCCTCGAAAACCACTTCAGAATGGCGATTATAACACAACAATGGGCTCCTGGAGTTTCTTTATTGTGATTACGAAATGGAAGAGTGTTTAAAAAAATACTGTTTTGAAATTGGTGACTCATTTTTTTTTTTCTCTCTTAGGTGTGCCTTGCTTCTGCCGATCTTGTCTTTTATAGTAAATTCTATAGGAGAACTAATTAATGAAAGGTAATAGGCATGCAGTGCCACGTTCGTGTGATTACTTGACCATAATCATAAGGTAATAACTACTAGTTAATCACATTCTTTCTTTACAATTCCACTTTTGCATTGTGACCAATTATGAAAGCCAGCACTGGTAAAATGACGTTTTCTATCAATCAGGCCCTCTTTTTACTAAGGTGCGCTAAGCGTTTTAACGCGTGCTAAATCAACACGTGCGCTAACCCCTAACGCGTCCATAGGATAACAAGCACGCGTTAGCGTTTAGCGCGTGTGTAGCGCGTGCTAATATTTAGCGCCCCCCAAAAAGCATAGCGCATCGTAGGGCTCCTTTTACAAAGGGCCTTAACACGCGGAATAACACGCGCTAAAATGACACGCGCGCTAGCCGCTACCGCCTCCTCTTGAGCAGGCAGTAGCTTTTTGGGTAGCACGCGATATAGCCTGCGCTAATACAGTGCGCGCGCTAAAAACGCTAGCGCACCTTTGTAAAAGGAGCCCTTAGTAAAAGAGGGGGGGGGTAAGTTCTTCAGTGCTTTCTTACTTCCTTCTTGGAAACCTGCCAGGCTCGAGATTTTATTAGATCCTTACAAGTTGTTAGACTGACATGGAAATCGGCCATAACAATTGTTTAGGTAAGAACTCCGAAGCTTAGAGAATTCCTATGAACGTCGAAGTTCTTACCGCCTCGGCCGGCGCTAAAAACACTAGCATGGCGTTGGAAAGGAGAGCCTTAGCTAGGAGTTGTTTAGCTTGTTTTCAAAATATTTGGTTAAGAACATAAGAACATAAGAAGTTGCCTCCGCTGAGTCAGACCAGAGGTCCATCCTGCCCAGCGGTCCGTTCCCACAGCGGCCCATCAGGCCTAATTGCCTGAACAGTGTCCATGACTAATTTTGTAACTGCCTCTAATTCTATCCCTAATACCTACCTCTACTCCTATCTGTACCCCTCAATCCCTTTGTCCTCCAGGTACCTGTCCAGACCTTCTTTGAAGCCCTGTAATGTGCTTCAGCTTATCACATCCTCCGGTAGCGCGTTCCTTGTATCCACCACCCTCTGAGTGAAAAAGAACTTCCTGGCGTTTGTTCTAAACCTTTCCCCTTCCAATTTCTCCGAGTGCCCCCTTGTGCTTGTGGTTCCCCGTAATTTGAAAAATCTGTCCCTGTCCACTCTTTCTATGCCCTTCATGATCTTGAAGGTTTCTATCATGTCCCCTCTAAGTCTCTGCTTTTCCAGGGAGAAAAGCCCCAGCTTTTTCAGTCTGTCAGTATATGAGAGGTCCCCCATACCCTTTATTAGCTTAGTTGCTCTTCTCTGGACTCTCTCAAGTACCGCCATGTCCTTCTTGAGGTACGGCGACCAGTACTGGACACAGTATTCCAGGTGCGGGCGCACCATTGCACGATACAGTGGTTAATAATGGTCCAAGAAAAACCCCCCAAAAATCAACTTATAGAGAGCCTGGTTTGAATCAGAATCAATAGAGCCAGTAAAACTTTACAGTTCCCCTCTTTTTTTTTTTTAAATTATTTAAGTATTTTTATTGATTTCAATATTATATCAAGTCAACTTGTACAGAAAGCAAATTTGACCACAGCATATTACAATCATATACATCCATACTTAACAATGTTAAGCAGATTACAAAAGAAACTATTATGGTAAAATTAGCTCAAGTCCTCATTTTTGGATCCAATAATTAATTGCGAGAAAACATAAAGAAAACAAAGGAGTCATGCTGTTCCTATAGATCGGGAAGGAAGTTATTATTTTCTTTAGAGCTCAAGCTTGAGGTTTTTTCCTTGTCCAGACGGGACATCGCCAGAAAATGGGTCAGATGTTGGGGTTCAAAGAATACATATTTAGTTGAATGGTAACGGACAAGGCACGTAGCAATAATTTGAGATTGATAAATTTTCCAAGAATAACTATGGTAACTCCTAGAGACATGCTTAAGAGATATTTATTAGAAATTTTGGAAGTACCGGAAGGTAATCTAACACCATTTGCTCAAGTTTATTATCTCCCCAGTAAAACTCTGCATTAACGGCAACCTGAGCCTACTTGAAGGACAACTATTGAATATTACTGAGATTTTGGAGAAGTCAGACAAGGAAGTGGTAACTAGTGCTGCCCGTTTCAGAGAAAAATATTTTGATTCGATTCGATTCACCCTGTTGAATCAATTTTTCGATTCGATTCGATTCACTGTTAATGACACAGCTTTATAAGTTTAAACATTTTATTTAACCAAGGCAATATCATATCAAAAATTCCCAACTTCCATCCCCAGCCCCCCTGCCGATTCCCAGCTTCCATCCCCAGCCCCCCTGTCGATTCTGAGCACCCCCTGCCGATTCTCAGCCCTCCCTGCCGGTTCAGTTACTTACTCAACTGGATGTGGAATCGCGGGGAAGAGAGGAGAAATGCGGAGACAGCCAAAAAATACCCTTTGCTTCCGACTGGTCCGCTGCACGAGGTCTGCTCACTCCCCCTCAACGCTCCCACGTTCTTTCGTTTCTTCTGATGTAACTTCTGGTTTTGCAAAACCGGAAGTTACATTAGATGGGAACGAGTCCGGCGGCCGGCAGTGAAAAAAGAATGAACTTTAATTGGGATGAATCGGTAAGTCCGATTTTTTACAAAAACGAACCGATTCGAATCGGTGAACCGATTCGAATCGTGAATCGGGTAGCACTAGTGGTAACACCTGCAACATTAGTAGCTACTTTGGGTCTCTCTATTGATAAATCTTGGCTATTGAGACTATTTCTAAAGAATAAACAAAATAAATTTCTTGGTTGTAAAATCCAAATGTTCCCTGATGTTACAAGGGAAACGTAGATGTGATTTCCTTCTTTTGAAACCGGGGGTCATCTCATTAGGGGCTACATTTTATTTGAGACTCCCCTCTTTTCCTGAGGCGTGCTAGCCGATTTAGTGCACGCTAAATGCTAACGTGTCCATAGAATATAATGGATGCATTAGCATTTAGCGCATGCTAAACCGGCTAGCACGCCTTAGTAAAAGAACCCCAGAGTTACTTATTTCGATATAAAATAAAGAAGCAGGCTGGGTAGGTCTTCATCTACTATTATTTACAAAGGATTTCTGCTCCCAATATAATGAAAGCGGTAAATCCTAACACACACTTTGCATGTGAAAAACAGGCTACCACAAGATGTTAAAGAGTTTTGCAGTACAGTAAAACCCTGGATTGCAAGTAACTTGGTTTGCAAGTGTTTTGCAAGACAAGCAAAACATTTCATTAAATTTTAACTTGATATACAAGCAATGTCTTGCAATACAAGTACATGCAGTATACACACATCACAACTGAGCGCTGATGGTTCTTCTCGCTCCGACACTGCAAGGGTGTATTGACTGTTTTAAACAAGCAAAGTCTTGCAATACGAGTACATACAATATACACGCGTCACATCATCACAACTGAGCCGATGGTTCTTTTCTGACACTGTAGTGTAGTGACTGTTCTAAATGAGCGAGGTCTGGCAATACAAGTACGTATAGTAATTTGTATTAAAGTTTTTGGGTTGTGGAATGAATCGTCTGAGTTTCCATTATTTCCTATGGGGAAATTCGCTTTGATCTACGAGTGTTTTGGATTACAAGCGTGCTTCCGGAACGAATTATGCTCGCAAACCAAGGTTTTACTGTATTCTATCTATTAGCCTGAGCTACGTGCATGTTAAGTATTTTTGAAATATTTGTTAGCGCCTCATATATAGGAAGATTTAAGTATTCCCTGGTAAAGTTTTTTTTGCAAGTCTCACAAGCTAATGGAACCATTAAAAAAAAAGATCTAAAATACTGCCATTTTTTTAAAAATAATTCTTTATTCGTTTTTGACATCAAATACAAAGTGCAAACATATGAACAATCAAGTAATATAACATACTGCACTCTATTCCAACAAATACTGTAATATAAAGCTGTTTAACTCTCCCCCCCCTCCCATTCTAACCCTCCCTCCCGCCCCTCCTGGACGTGTATAACATTCTTTCATGAATCAAAGGGAAATAATAATAATAATAACTTTATTCTTCTATACCGCCACAGTTGAATGACTTCTAGGCGGTTCACATCGAAGAAGGCTGGACAATCAGCGAATTAATTCAGATTCATAACTTACCACCATGTTGGGAGGGTTCTTGAGTGGGCAGACTTGTTGGGCTGTTGGCCCTTTTCTGCCGTCATATTCTATGTTTCTATGTTGAATCGGAGCTTAACTCGAATTTTAACACTTTAGTAAAAAAGACCCATTTGAGAGTTATGCATCGGCCTCTTTGAAAGTTTACTAGAGCTGAGTGCATAACTACTCCCCCCCCCCCCATCCTCTTTTACAAAACCACGATAGCGGTTTGTAGCACAGGCCGGCGCGATGATTGCTTTGTGCTGCTCCCGACACTCATAGGGCTATGAGGGTTCTTCATAAAGTTTCTGCGCGTTCACATTTTCGCGAGAAATGGTTGGGGCGGGAGAAGAGGTAAGAGGGCGCGTCGTAGCACGTGACTAGTCAGTCAGGCAAGCTGGCTCACCTCGCAGGTAGCGACGTCCTTTGCTTTTGAGAGATTTAAAAAATAATGTTTAAAAAAAATTAAAAGTGTGGAAACCTTCTGAAGATCCCTCGCATATTCAAAATGTCACTTAACTCCTACATTTAAAAGCATAAAGTGGGTGCCAACGAAGGCAGATTTAGGGGGTCTTTTCCTAAGGCGCGATAGCTGATTTGCGCTAAATGCTAATGCACCCATTATATTCTATGGACACGTTAGCATTTGGTGCGTCTCAGTTAAAAGGCCCCCTTTGAGAGGGAAAAAAAGTTAGCCAGTTAATAATCAGCCAGATAAATTAGTCTTGGATGTCCAATGCTTGCCACGTCCTCTTTTATAAAGGTGCGCTAAATACGCACTAAACGCTAATGCGTGCATGTTATCCTACGGACGTGTTAGTGGTTAGCGCCCGCGTTGATTTAGCGCATGCTAAATCCGCGCTAAAACGCTTAGCGCGCCTTGGTAAAAGAGGGCCTGTGTATTTAGTCACATGACATGACTTCTAGAACTTTACCCACATAAGATATATGCAGGTCCCGGCTAAATATTGGATAGGGAGCGCATAAGTGACGTGCACAGTTTCTCCCTCCCACCTCTCTGAACATTAGTTTGATTTCCCCCTTCGTCCCCAGCTCCCCGAGCAAAGTCCGAAGCACCTTCCAGTCCTCTACCCCAGCAAATTCTGATTCCCCTCCATGCCGTTCTCCTAAGTTGTAGCAGGGTCCCCAGGGACAACCTTAAAAGGCTTGGAGCTCTATCGGCGGTCAGAGCAGGAGTGAACCCCACTCATGCCTGTCCATTGTGGTTCACAGTTGAAATAGCAAAATAGATGCTCGTAGTGGCTGTGGCTGCCCCCCGTGTTCTAATCCGCCTCCCTAACCCTCGCCATGCATCAATCCTCCTCAAGCCCCACCCACTTAGTGTCAACCCCCCCTAGAGAAAACCCTGCTTCAGATGAAACAACTATGGCTCCCCCAAGCCTTACCCTTCCCTTATCCCCAGCTCTTATAGATTGGGCCTGTCAGTCTTCCTGGACAGTGGCAGTCCCCTTCTGATGCTGATTGGGACAGCACCAGTATCCTAGATGGTGCCTCTGGTTACATCAACGTTCTGAGATCTGTAGATCATGAATAGTGACCTTTTTATTTCACTGTATTAGGGAGATAATCAGTCTAATCCTGTGATGATTATTGCAAAAACTCTGTATCAAATCACAGCTCTAATGATCATTGGTTGCAACAGGCCCATCCCCTTGACTCGTTGAAATATACCGTTTTAATTCATATTAGGTACTATCCAGGTGATCTATCAAAATTTTTGGAAAGGAAAGAACAAAGATTTATATATAATTGGCAATCTTTAGAACCCTAAGGATTAAATATGGACATAGAATGGTTTCGATTATAATTTTAATATAATCTTATGTCATGTCCGGTTAGCGTCACTTCCGGTTGGGAGTAAAACATCGTATAAATAGTGCAGTCAGTAGCAGCCCTATATAAGAATCCGGTTTTCACTGTCTTCTGAGTATTGAGTGCCCGAATAAGGTATGTGACCTATAAAATAGATTACACATTTGATATGTTAGAAATTTGGGAAAATGTTTAGTGATATCTATAAAGGATTTATTAAAATAAATTTTTTTTTAAGAGTTGGTAAAGATTTATAGCGTATATTTGTATTTTGATTTTAACAGTGTCCCCTCCTGATGAAGAGCCGAAACTCGAGTCGGGGGGTCCTGGGACTAGAGTATGGAGTTTTAGTTTGCACAAAATTTGTTCAAGGACATTGAGCACTGGCACTTCATCATAGCTGTGGCTATGGAGACCCAACCGTTCAGCAATTTCAGAAAAGTAAATTTTAAAATACCATTATGTTTTTTCTTTTTTGGATGGGTCAGGGACAGTAAAGGCAATGATGGTCCCTGTTTTAGCCACAGTTTGGTGTTATCACTAAATTATGGGCTATAGGTCTGAGCACTTTAATATTATTTAAATATTTATTTATTTAATAATCATTAGAGCTCTGATTTGATACAGATTAGTGACCTTTTTAGCCAGTTGAGCCTATCTTTAATTTTTTTGTGACAATGATTACCTAAGTATTTTGGGATCACAATTTGCAGTGACCTATCAACAGAGCCCAGACCCAGACATTTCCAGCTTGGCTTGCTGTCCATGTGGCCGCCTCAGTGTCCGCTGTACCAGCCCACTGTCACAGACCCCTGGGATCCTTGAACTAGTACTCGCCTTAGTGCCAGAGTCCTGGATCTATCCTAGACCAAACCACACAGCCTCTATAATGGCAGCAAAAGGAACTTGCCCAGTTTGGCCCTTGATCCTATGCAAGATACCTCAGGGGTGCCAGCACATAAGATATTCATTGCACCAGAAGCCATGGCGCCATGCTCTCTCCTGTGGCTCCAACAGCCGCCTCAAGCACCTTACTCCATCTCCTGCTGAGGACTTTGCTCCATCTCCTTTGTTTCCCTCTCAGCAGGCCCCTGTGGAGTTATCTCTATTCATACTTCACTCAGGACCCCCTCCCCTTGAGCTGTTCCCTGAAAAATGTTGCTGCTAGGACCTGCAGTCTAGCCTATTACTGATACATCAAATCATTGCTACTGAATTGGCATATAGCTATGGTCTGTCCTGACGCAACCTGGGTGTCCTAGTGAAACAGAAAAAGAGAAAAATGAAGGCAGATAAAGAGCATATGGCCTGTCTGTTCTCGCTGGTTCATAGACAACCCCCCGAAAGACAAAGGTGCGCGCCGACAACTGAGCGCAAGACGGAGGCGTGCACCAAAGAAAATTAGTTTTTAGGGGCTCCGACGGGGGTTTTTGTTGGGGAGCCCCCCCCCCCAGTTTACTTAATAGAGATTGCGCCGGCGTTGTGGGAGGTTTGGGGGGTTGTAACCCTCCACATTGTACTGTAAACTTAACTTTTTCCCTAAAAACAGGGAAAAAGTGACGTTTTCAGTAAAATGTAGGGGGTTACAAACCCCACACCCCGGCACAATCTCTATTAAGTAAAGTGGGGGGTTACCCCCACCCCGCCCACCCCCGTCGGAGCCGTAAAAACAGTAATTTTCTGCGGCGTGCACCTCTGCGCTGCGCTCAATTGTCTGCGCGCGCCTTTGTCCCGGCACGCTTTTGACCTGACACTGCTCTCGCTAACCATTCCATCCACTATCCCTTTCTCTGCCATAGAGATCCAATGTACTTGTCCCAAACGTTCTTGAATTCAGACACGCTCTGTGTCTCCACTTTTGTCTCCACCAGGAGGCTGTTCCAAACATTCACCACCTTTTCCATGAAAAATTATTTTCCGAGGTTACTTCTGAGTCTATCCCTTTTCACTTTCAGCCTATACCCCCTCATTCCAGAGTTTCCTTTCAATTGAGAGACTCACCCCCATGCACATTTAGGGATTTAAACACCTCTATCATATCTCTCCTCCCCTGCCTTTCCTCCAAAGTATACATATATTTGTCTCCAAATGCTTTATGATGAAGGCCACCAAATATTTTAGCAGCCATCCTCTGGACTGACTCTATCCTGTTTATATCTTTCTAAAGGTGTGGTCATAAGAGCATAAGAACAGCCATGCTGGGTCAGACCAATGGTCCATCAAGCCCAGTAGCCCATCCTCAAGGTGGCCAAGCCAGGTCACTAGTACCTGGCCAAAACTCAAGGAGTAGCTACATTTCATGCTACCAATCCAGGACAAGCAGTGGCTTGTCCCATGTCTTTCTGAACATGTCTTTCTGAATTTCCTCCAGGAAATTGTCCAATCCTTTCTTAAAACCAGCTATGATAAGAACATACTGGTCTCTAGAGTTGTACGCAATATTCTAAACTAGTCTTTAAGCCCATTACATTAACGGGTGCTAGAATAGATGTGTCTGTCTGTCTTTCTTTCTGTCTCTCTCCTTGGCCGCTTTCTGTGTGTCTGTCTTTTTTTCTTTGTCTCTCTCTCTCTGGCCGCTGTCTGTCTCTCTGGCCCCCTGTCTGTCTGTTATTCTTTCTGTCTGTGTCTTTCCCTGGCCCCCTGCCTGTCTGTCTTTCTTTCTTGCTCCTTGGCTGCTGTCTGTCTGTCTCTCTGGCTTCATGTCTGTTTGTCATTCTTTCTGTCTGTGTCTCTCCCTGGCCCCTTGTCTGTCTATCTTTCTTTCTGTCTGTCTCTCTCCCTGGCCCCCTGCCTATCTCTCTCTGGCCCCCCGAGCAAACCAAGATTGCAGCCTGCCCCCCAGCACACCCCTCCTCACAAAGTGCCCCTTTTCCCTCTCCCCCTCCACTTCCCTGTGCAGCAGTAGCAGCCGGACGCCTCGCAGCACCCGCACCCTGTCGGCTTCGTCCAGGACGAAGGACACCCTCCTGCCGTTGCTCTTGCCGTCGCTCAAACCGCCGCACGCGCCACAAGCCGCTGCACACGCCAAAAATCGAACATGGCCACGGAGTCACACATCACACAGTCAGGGATCACGGCGTTGTAAGTGCGCATGCGCGCTTAGGGTTTTATTATAGAGGATGAGGCATCAATACCTCCTTTTTCCTACTGGCTATCCTTCTCCCTATGGCCAAGTAAAGCCTTAAACACCAATGTGATCAAATGCTTATTGGACTGCTTTGTCGTTGGCTGTTTTGTCTTTGAGCTGATTTGTCAGAGCTCTTTTGTTGTGACCATTTTTGCCTGCGTGCCAAAATGTGTAATTCAAAGAATTTAGATCTGTTGAGACTCTCCCAGCCCACATATAACCTCACTTTTGAGAATAGAGAGGAAAAATTAATTAATTCTATTTACTTGCTATTGAAACTGCTTGCCAAGCAAGCACATTGGACCGATAAAGCTCAGTTTCCAAGGACAGTCAAATTATACTGTAATAAATTATAATAACATTGTAGGTATACTGAGCCAAACTTCCCTTCGCTTTAAGTTATAAAATATTATAAATACGCTGCCCGATGTGTTCATGTTTTATTATGCAGCTAATATTATGGGTTCAAATTGTATCCATCTGTTGTCTTTAATTACTTTTTCAGCATCTAGGAGTAAATTCTATAAATAACACTGAAATTTAGGTGCTGGACTGATGTGCACTGAGTGCAAATTCCATACGAGAAGCTCTGCGTGGAACAGCCATTATAGAATGCTAGCATAACTTTGCAGTTTTGAGCCTAACCCCCCTCCCTTACTAAGGTGCGATAACCGATTAACGCGCACTAATCGAATTAGCGCACGCTAAACACTAATGCATCCACAGACTAACAGGCATGTGTTGGCATTTAGCGCGCGCTAATTGGTTAGCGAAACCTTAGTAAAAGAGAGCCCGACCCCCCTCTTTTACTAAAGTGCGCCAACCGATTTGCGCGTGCTAATCAAATTAGCACACGCTAAACGCTAACAAGTCCATAGACTAACATGCATGCACTAGCATTTAGCATGCGCTAATTCAGTTAGCGTGCGCTAAATCGGTTAGCGCCCCTTCGTAAAAGGACCTATATGACTTTATACCCTTTCTTTGACAATCTGTAAAGAAACATGGACACTTAGGCCCTCTTTTACACAGGTGCGCTAAGAGTTTTAGTGCTAAATCAATGCATGCGCTAACCAATGCGTCCATAGGATAACATGCATGTGTATGCGTTTAGCGCGCGCTACTATTTAGTGCGTGCTAAAAAGCGTGGAGGGGCATAATCGAAAGGGATGTCTAAGTCCGTTTACGTCCAACTTGCAAGTCGTCCAAAGTAAAAAAAACAGCTTGACACATTTTCGAAAAATACGTCCAACTTTTTTTTCGTTTTGAAAATCGTCTAATTATACGTCCCGCCGATCTGATCGTCCAAGCCACTAAATCGTCCATCTTTATACCACATTTTCATCTAACTTTTCGAACAAGTCCAAAATGCCTAGAACAAGCCCTGTGGGACGTGGGAGGGGTCTGCAAAGTGATGGACTGAACACCCAGACATGGCACCTAAATAGTGGGGTACCTTACAGAGCACTGCTGTGAACTTCACAAAAAGGGTGCCATGTCTTCTCCTCACTACAGCTCCCTTATAGGTCATGGTAAATCCCAAAATCACCTCCAGAATCCCCTAGACCCATTTATCTACCACCCACATGTATACTCCCCAATAAACCCCCAAAACCCTTTTGTACTGGCATATAAGTGGCTCCTGCAGCCATAAGGGCCCTTCTACGCATGCTCAAGGCCTTCTGGCTCTCATTCTCTCTGATGCTCAAGGCTCAGCCCAAGCAAGAGGAGGGATCTTCCTTCACTAGCATCGGCAGATCCTGTGGGTTGGTGCTGTGTGCCGGTGCCAGATGGGGTAAGGGGCTTGTTTGGATGGGCGGGGGATGCCACTTCCTGCACAGGGGTGCGATGCCGTTTATGGGGGGGGGCGTTTGCGGGCGGGGGTGCAATGCTGGTTTGAGTGGGGGGGTGGAGCAGCGCCAGTGGCCTCGTGTGTGTGTGTGTGGGGGCGGGGGGGGGGCAGAGGTGGAACCAATCAAGCGAGTTTCCCTTACTTCCTATGGGGAAACTCACTTTGATATACGAGCATGCTTCTGGAATGAATTATGCTCATAAACCAAGGTTCCACTGTACTTGTTTTCTGGGACTGTGGCAAATGTTGTGCACTCTTCATAATTAGTGTATGCACTAATTATGACATTGTCTCTGAAACAAAAGAAAATCATCGTGAATACAACTTGAGAAACTGAACAGAGTAAAAATGTTTGTCCTGCACCCCCCCCCCTAATAAATAAGACAGTGCATGGAAATGGGGGTGTTCTGAGGTAACTCACTCTCCATTCATCTTCCTCTCTTCCTGACACGTCAATCACCTCCAGGTAAATCGGTTTTTAGAGTGTGGTATATTTCTCATCCCCTTTTTTCTGACCACTTGCTTGTTTTCACTGATGCAGCTAAAATTAAACCCTAATGCGATTATCACCCCTTCCCCAGAACAAAACTCCTACTGAAAAAGAGATTATGAATGGCAGGGTGTTTGTTATGAAAGTTAATTTTAACTTGCAATGTACCTTTTCGCTTTCATGCTTTGAGGCATCAAAATTTCCCAGTGACTCAGTGGAATAGGTTTTTACATGTTTTTTTTTCTTAATTTATATCAAGAGTTTTAGTAGATTCATTCTCCATTATGAATGGAGTTGATACAGGGCATAAAGGAATATACCGTCTAACAACTTAAGTACGGTAGTACTCCAGAGTTTTTTCAGGCCTATGTTTACTATCTCTTTGTATTGCGGTTTAACCCAAACCTTAACAAACCCTGGACCCCTGAAGAAGGCGTGTTTACCGAAACACGGACCGTGTCGGGTCCTTAGGTTTGTCTGAAGGGTGATAACATTAACCGCATTTATATTTGATATAATAATCATTGCCCGCATCCTGTACATTTTGTCTGCAGTTTTTTATTAGGGGGGAAAAAAAATGAAGTCTGAGAAAGAGAGAAGCGGCGCAAACAAAGAAAGAGAAGAGAACAAATAGAAGAACAGAGGAATTTTGAATGCCTTGTAAAAAGTAGGTTGCTGCCAGAGACTGGACACTTGTCGAGCCCCGACCAAAACATCTTGAAAGCAAGCGGCACTGCCTGGCATGCTTCAACAGAAAGGTATGATCAGGTTTTTTTGAAATACTGTAGAGATGAAATCCGAACTTTCAGGCGAGGAAAGAACTATGTAGTCATTTTGCTAAGGTGTGTGATAACGCGCGCTAACACAGCAATAGGATATAATGGACGTGTTAGCATGGGTTAGCATGCATTAGCGTGTAGTGCGTGCTGAAACGGTGAGTGCGCCTTAGTAAAAGGTCCCCTATGATCCTTAAAGTATGAAGAGTTATTCAGAATGTTGTCTTGAGTTTTAGCCGAAATGGAGGAGGCTAGGATTATGGAATTATTGTTGATGACCCCAGGTGGGTCAAAGAGTTGGTGTGAGGAATTTAAAGAGCTTGAGTTTCAGAATGACTGAATTTGAGATATGAGCGAAAGCGCTTGAAGCGGCAGAAAGTTTGACAAGCAAAAAGTGAACCCCCCCCCCCACAAAAAAAAACAAAGGTTGTAAACAGGGCAGGATTAATTCATCGAGGGCCCCTAGGCATACAAGTACACAAGTACACCCCACCCCACCATGCGCCCAGGCGGAAACAGGAAGCAGCGTCAGAGGGAAGCTTTGGGCAAGCAGCACCGCTTGCACAATTACAGTTCCCGTTGCCTTTCTTACCCGCGTTGCTTGCTTGTCTTATTTCCCGTCGATGGGGGGTGGGGCCTGCTTTGCCGATCGGAGGGGGGGGGGGGGGCGCGTTGCCGATCGATGCTGGAGGGGCCCATCGCCGTTTGGAAAAAAACAATGTTGATGCCTTCCTTTATTGGGCCCCCCTGACCATTTCGGGTCCTAGGCATGTGCCTACTTGGCCTATATGGTTAATCCTGCCCTGGTTGTAAAACTCATAAGAGCGGACCTTGAAAATGATGAGAAGTGATGAAGAGCCGAGCACAACACAAAAGCAGGGCAGGTAATGTGGACTTAGAGAAAAGTCACATGGACAAATTAAAAGCTTCAGAAGGGAGCCGTTGGCTGCCGTATACGGCCTGACAGCGTATACCGTGTACGGCACACAATGGCTCCCTCAGCCATTACAGTTCCCCTTGACCCTGAAGAAAGTTTCCAGTGACACATGTGTGTCGGGAGAGGTGGTGTAATTGAAGATTAATAACGCAAGGAATATAAGCACAAGATAAGTGGTTATTTTATTAGCAAGATTGCAAAATGAATGAAAAAATAAAATAAATAAAAAAATATAAAGCATAAAATAAGTTATTAAAAACTCATGAAAAATTGGATCGATGGAGACCTTAGCAATCGGAAGTATGTTGTGCCTAATTGCATTCTGAAGATTCACTCAAAAATGTACTTATCGGACAACTCATTTAAAAAGTGTGAATATGTCTAGGATTTAGGGATATCATTTGAATTAGTACTTTTAGTCCTTGGATTTGTATACCAACGCCCTCTTTTACAAAGGTGCGCTACGCGTTTTAGTGCGCGCTAAATCGACGCATGCACTAACCGCTAATGCGTCCACAGGATAACATGCACACATTAGCGTTTAGCACGCAATAATATTTATCGCGTGCTAAAAAGCATAGTGCACCTTAGTAAAAGAGGGGGGAGTGTGACTTTTTTATTTGGGGGAGGACAGAGGTTTTAATTGCTCTTTGCCTGCTCTACACTCTACATCCTTAAAGCTCTGCTCCTCACTTAAAAAATTTAGGGACCAATATTCAGCCGGCACCGGGCAGCGTGTTGACTGCCCACCACTGGCGTTAAACCTGTATGTTCAATGCCAGGCCATTTCCAGTGACAAGGATTGAATATCCTGAGTTTTTATGTGTGCTAAATACTTAACTGGTTTAGCTGATATTCAGCGGTTGACCGGTTAAGTTGCAGAAGTTAAAGATAGGACCGTTATTTGTGCATTTCAAAAACTTCAAGTTCGCCTGTTTCTGTTTCAAATCCATCCTCGGCTTGGCCCCCCTATACTTGGTACACCATTTTATCCTAGACCGCCCATCCAGTCAGGTTGTTCACCCTCTCCAAGGTAGAGAGAACGAGAGGGCATTCTTTAAAGTTGAAAGGGGATAGATTCCGTACAAACGTAAGGAAGTTCTTCTTCACCCAGAGAGTGGTAGAAATCTGGAACGCTCTTCTGGAGGCTGTTAAAGGGGAAAACACCCTCTAGGGATTCAAGACAAAGTAGATAAGGACAGGTTGTTCACCCTCTCCAAGGTAGGGAGAACGAGAGGGCACTCTCTAAAGTTGAAAGGGGATAGATTCCGTACAAACGTAAGGAAGTTCTTCTTCACCCTGAGAGTGGTGGAAAACTGGAATGCTGTTCCGGAGGCTGTTATAGGGGAACACACCCTCCAGGGATTCAAGACAAGGCTAGGCAAGTTCCTGCTGAACTGGAATGTACGCAGGTGAGGCTGGTCTCGGTTAGGGCACTGGTCTTTGGCCTAAGGGCCGCCGCGTGAGCGGACTGCTGGGTACGATGGGCCACAGGTCTGACCCAGCAGCGGCAATTCTTATGTTCTTATGTTAAGTGCCATCACATGTCCAAGGCCTATGTTTTAAGTAAAAATAGGGCTTAAAGGGTTGATGAACACACATGGACATTAAAATAAAAGCTCTCAAAGCAAACCTGTGAAGTCAACTGGAAAAAAATATCTGCCAATTGGGAAAAAGTCTGAAAGTGACCTGTAAACAATCCCTCTCCCCAAAAGTTTTTCCATGTAAATCTGTCTTCTTTTAGAGAGTTGCACAAGGGCAGAAATCCCACCCATTCCCGCCCGTCCCCATCAGGATCCTCTCTGTCCCCACTCATCCTAGCAAGGAATTACCTCCGTCCCCACCTGTCCCCATCAGAATCCTCTCCGTCCACACCCAACCCCGCAAGGAATTACCTCCGTCCCCACCTGTCCCCATCAGGATCCTCTCCGTCCACACCCAACCCCGCAAGGAATTACCTCCGTCCCCGCCCGGCCCCATAAACAGCAGCAATTACTTCTGACAGGATCATCAATTCCACAGTTTCTTTTCTGTTTGCGCTGCTGTTTTCCTTGTGGAATCTCTTTGGTGGAACCCTTTTTTGTTTTCTGTTCAGGTAATTAACTTATAAACCCCCTCTTTTATTAAGGCTGATGTGTCCATTATATTATACTAGTGTTAAAGCCCGTTACATTAACGGGTGCTAGAAAGCATCCCCCTTTCCCTCTCCCCCTCCAGTTCCTCCCTGACTGTCTCTCTGTGGCCCCCCTTCTGTCTTGCCCCCCAAGCAAAGCTGTCTGCCTCCCAGCACACCCCTCCCCCAAAGCAGCCCCCTTTCCCCCTCCAGTTCCTCCCTGACTGTCTCTCCGTGGCTCCCTTCTGTCTTCCCCCCCAAGCAAAGCTGTCTGCCTCCCAGCACACCCCTCCGTCAAAGCAGCCCCCTATCCCTCTCCCCCTCCAGTTCCTCCCTGACTGTCTCTCCGTGGCCCCCCCTTCTGTCTTCCCCCACCAAGCAAAGCTGTCTGCCTCCCAGCACACCCCTCCCCCAAAGCAGCCCCCTTTCCCTCTCCCCCTCCTTTGAAAATTTTTACCTGCATGGGAAACCTAATAGGATCACTCGAGGGCAATATCTATTTGTTCATCCGACTATTAAATCTTGCCGATACAAGAGATTTTTTGATAAATTACTCGGTTTTCAGGCAGATAAAATGAGCTTATGGTTAAGTACCATCATTTCTAAGGCCCATTCATATATGTCTTTTAGGAAATTGCTAAAAACTGATTTGTTTGATAAATTTGTAAACTGATGTTTTAGAATCCTGATTGGTAAATAGTGTGCTGTTCTTATAGTGTGCTTATTTTAGTTGATTTTAACACATTTTTAATTAATTGTATTTTATTCATTGATTGTATAATTTTTATTGTATATGAACCACCTAGAACAGGGGTCTCAAAGTCCTTACTCGAGGGCCGCAATCCAGTCAGGTTTTCAGGATTTCCCCAATGAATATGCATGAGATCTATGTGCATGCACTGCTTTCAATGCATATTCATTTGGGGAAATCCTGAAAACCAGACTGGATTGCGGCCCTCAAAGAGGGACTTTGAGATCCCTGACCTAGAACTATGTGGTATAGCGGTATACAAAAATAAAATTATTATTATTATTCATAAAATTCATACAAACTAATCACATACTTAGGGTTGCCAGATTTTCCAATTGGAAACTCCGGACTCATCGACCCGCACCAGGCCCGCTGTGACCACCACTGTAGCCCAGGGCAGGGCTCTATAGCAATCCCGGTGGTTACATTAAACAGTACACCAGCGTGTGACCCGAGATGGAGTCACCCTGCAGGACTGGATACTAAGCAAGAATCTAAATCAAAGCAAAACAAAATAAAGTCTCAACAATTGAGGTGGATTATAGAAATAGTTCATTTTACTTAATCCTTCATGCAGGTAAGTAATTCATTAAACTTTTGCAACATTAGTCAGGATTTCACACAGCATTAAAGAAATACTGCCAAAAAGGGCAAGAAAATAAAACAGTCCAAAAATAAAGTTCAAAACTTTCTTTCAATCCTAATTAAGTCCCAATTGCTCCTGAGACTTCAGCTCTCCACAGAGCTAGCACTGCCTGCTCCAAAACAGGTAATTCAGTAAATCAAAACCACAGTTCAGGATAATAGTTTCCCCAATTCTCAGTCCTTAAGAAAAAACGAGGAAAGCCTCTGGCAACATTTATGACTGCCAGGAAAGGAGAGTGTACAGATTTTGTCAAAATACAGCCACAGAAATGGCTTTCAAAATCCCACCCAGAGTGAAAACAAAACCTCTCCCCCACACACTCCTAGCTTTCCAAAAACCAACATCAAAAAAAAACACAGCAAACAAACAGATCCCAAAAATCCAAACTCACTGTTTGTAGCTTGAGGCCAAGTCCACCTGCATAGGCTCAGGGTAATTAGCTTCACAACCTGCACCAGCTTCATGACAGTCCATAGGCTCTCCATTCAAAAGTGGCAAGTCCTCATCTTGCCTGGCCTCTGTCAGCTCCATAGGCATAGGGTTGTTGCTCCTGTTTGGCCCAGGTGGATCTTTAGGGAGGCAAGGCCTGAACTTCCTCCCTAATCGGCCTGCTGGCTTGAATGCCACTGCTGGCTTACATACCTAGGGGTGTGGTCTGATCTGAGGGAGTCAGCAGAAGTCCAGGGGCCTCTTGAGCTCCCCCGGTGGTGATTCGAATCAAGCTCACCTACTTCCTCCTCAAATGAATCCAGCTCCCTCTGGTGGTCAATGGCATTATCTCCCAAAATATAACCCTGGGAGATCCTGGAATTTTCCTTCCGTGTTTTTATTCTTACTTTTTCCCCTGGCTTAACTGGGACCTTGGCAGAGCCCGGGTCTGACTGGTCACACCGCCCAGTTCCACTCATCCCTGCCCTGTAATGTCTTAATCCTAGCCCCAGCTCCACCCCCACTGCCTGCTCTCATTGGGCAGGGAGGAAGTCCACGCATGCGCGGGCTTCCTCCCTGCCCAACACAATTTGAGGAGGCTTTTCAAAACCCGGACAAAATGCCAGGTTTTAAAAAGCCTTCTGGACCCCCCCCCCCCGGCAAGTCCTCAAATGGAGGACATGTCCGGGGAAATCCGAACATCTGGCAACCCTACACATACTCTTGGTCTAACTAATTTGGATGGAAGAGATTTTCTTCATGAAGCTAACATGAATGTTTGATCATAGACAATCCCATTGCCATTTTGTCCATTCCATAATTTGAATTTTAGTGATAAGAACATAAAAATTGCCGCTGCTGGGTCAGACCAGTGGTCCTTCATGCCCAACAGTCCGCTCACGCGGTGGCCCTTAGGTCACGACCAGTGCCCTGAGTCTAGCCTTACCTGCGTATGTTCTGGTTCAGCAGGAACTTATCTAACTTTGTCTTGAGTCCCTGGAGGGTGATTCCCCTATTACAGCCTCCGGAAGAGCGTTCCAGTTTTCTACCACTCTCTGGGTGGAGAAGAACTTCCTTACGTTTGTACGAAATCTATCCCCTTTCAACCTTTAGAGAGTGCCCTCTCGTTCTCCCTACCTTGGAGAGGGTGAACAACCTGTCTTTATCTACTTTGTCTTGAATCCCTGAAGGGTGTTTTCCCCTATAAAAGCCTCCGGAAGAGCGTTCCAGATTTCTACCACTCTCTGGGTGAAGAAGAACTTCCTTACGTTTGTATGGAATCTATCCCCTTTTAACTTTAGAGAGTGCCCTCTCGTTTTCTCTACCTTGGAGAGGGTGAACAATCTGTCTTTATCTACTAAGTCTACTCCCTTCATTATCTTGAATGTTTCAATCATGTCCCCTCTCAGTCTCCTCTTTTCAAGGGAGAAGAGGCCCAGTTTCTCCAATCTCTCACTGTACGGCAAACGACAATCAGCGATTAGAGGGGCATTTTCAATAGGATCTCTTAGGCCTCCTTTTATTAAACTTCGCTAGCAGTTTGTAGCTCCAGGAGCTGCGCTGAATGCTTCGCGCAGCTCCCTACGTTCATAGGAACTCTATGAGCATCGGGAGCAGTGTGGGGCATTCAGTGCGGCTCCCCACATTAAAAGCTGCTATCGCAGTTTAATAAAAGGGGGTGCAAGTCTGAGTTTGGACGTTTTGGGAAAGATAGCCAGAAATTCATTAGTGAAAATTTTTCATTTTCAAAACTGCAAAATGTCTATGTTTTTTGTTTGAAAATAAATTGCCCAGACATTTGAGTCCTTAGTGTGTCTATCTTTTTTGGCTATTCTCAAATATATAGATGTCCATATTAAAAATGCACAAAAGTGAATTTTTCTGATGTCCAAGCAGCCAGCATTCTTAGCAAACTGTCACAGACAGCTGAGCATTCCTGAGCACAGCAAAGGGGTGTTCTCTTACACTGTTTTTTTCCCCACTTACCATGGCAGTTTTTTCTGCAGATGGAAAATGGCCAATATTCCATTTTCCAAATTACTCCCCCCCCCCCACCTTTTACAAAACCGTAGTGCTGTTTTTAGCACCAGCCATGGCGGTAACAGCTCCGATGCTCATAATGAGCATCAGAGCTGTTACCGCCATGGTAGGTGCTAAAAACCAAGCTATGATTTTGTAAAAAAAAAAAAAAAAAAAGGGGGGGAGGGGAGTAATGACCATATTACCATTAGTATATCAATCACATGGGTGAGTATAACTACCATTATAATTCAATAAGGTCCAAGCAGCACAAAAATTATAATATGAAAAATGTAAGGAAAAAGGACCTCATGCACCCAAAACCATAGGTCACAATCCAAGTCTTTAATGGGGTCATGAATTTTTTCATCGGTCCTGAAGAAACCTTGCTGTTTTCTCAAATTATTTTTAAATTTTTAATTGTTTCATTAATATAATTTTAGCGTTGTCAAAAATATTTTTGGGGATATTTAACACAAGAACCACAAAAATAGAAACACTTAACTTTAAATTCCCAACAGATAATCTGCTATTTCACACAGTTGGCTTCTTCAGGGGTTAGTGTTTCTTATATACGCAAATGATACTGTATATATTATATATTATACATTATATATTATATACTATATATATATATATATATATATATTATATATATATATATATATTATATATATATATATTATATATATATATATATATATTATATACTGTATATATATATATAATATATTATATACTGTATATATTATATATTATATACGCAAATGATACTGTATATATTATATATTATACATTATATATTATATATTATATACTGTATATATATATATATATTATATATATATATATATATTATATACTGTGTATATATATATATATATTATATACGCAAATGATACTGTATATATTCGAATATAGGACAAGATTTTTTAGGCCAAAAAGTGGCCCCCAAATGGGGGTCTGGTCCTATATTCGGGTCTTCACCCAGTGACCACCCAACATCCTCCTCGGATTTGTAGCAGGCCTGCCGTTAGACCTGGACCTCTCCCGTGGGCAGAGCTAAGGGCAAAGTTTGGGGGATGGAATGACTTAGGCCCTCTTTTACAAAGGAGCGCTAACGTTTTAGACACGCTAAATCAACATGTGCGCTAACCACTAACGCGTCTATAGGATAACATGCATGCGTTAGCATTTAGCGTGTGTTTAGCACATGCTAATATTTAGCACATGCTAAAAAGCTTAGCATACTTTTGTAAAAAAGGGGGTTAGGCATTAGTAGGTATCTGTGTTAGGTGCTTGTAAATTAGGCCAGGAAAATCCAGGCCTAACATACCACTAACATTATTACACCTACTGACGCTTAAGTTGAGTTAGGCATCGCTAGGTACAACTTTATAAACACACCTTAATTTGATGGATATGCAGTAGGTGCCATTTTCAATGGCACCCATGAATTTAGCCACCAATTTATATAATCAGATCCTAAGGGCTCATGTGCTAATCAGTTACCATGCGCTAATAATAATAATAACAGTTTATATACCGCAATACCGTTAAGTTCTATGCGGTTTACAATAGATTAAGCGAGGTACAAATTGATTGAATTTAAGAGGGGGGAAGAGGAGATTCAAAAATTAAAAACCTTAGAAACCACTGCTCAACAAACGACCCTAATGATCATCAAATAGCTAACACCCAAGGAAATGACATACCTGCAGACATGATCTGGAGCTCCTTTCAAGACCTAAAATGGAGTGATTATACCAAACTATACAACAAATACTCTAAAACTTATTGCGTTCTGGACTCATGCCCCCCAGAAATTATGAAAGCGGCACCATTACAATTCAAACTATCGCTGCAACAATACCTGGCCCACAATTTAAAAAAGAGAAGTTCCTCTCTAATAACGGTCACATAATAATAACCCCAATTCTAAAAAATCGCAAAGAACCCTCAGCCCTAATAACCAACTACAGACCGGTAGCATCCATTCCGTTTATTGTAAAAATCATGGAGGGACTAGTACATACCCAACTGATGGACTATCTTAATCAGTTCTTTCTTCTACACGAAACCCAATCCGGTTTCAGACCTTTATTCAGTACGGAGACAGTAATTGCAGCTATTTTAGACAACCTGCGCCTACTGTTTAGCAGGGGCCTCAATGCATTGGTTATGCAATTCGATATGAGTTCAGCCTTTGACCTGGTAGACCACAGGAAAATGCTACAATGCCTAGACGCCATTGGTATCAAAGACGAGGTGCTGAACTGGTTTCGTGGCTTCCCTACATCCCGCACCTATCAGGTACGCTTCAATTATGAGTTTTCCGATACCTGGAACAATCCATCCGGTGTGCCGCAAGGGTTCACTAAACTGATTCACACTGTCCACCCACCATCTCCTCCAGACACCCCCCCCTCGGAGAAAAATTAATAAAAACTCTTTAGCGTGTGATTTGCATGTGCACATTTGAAACTTACCATGGGATGCCATTCAAGTCCTTTTGCGCTGCAGTAAGAATGCATTAGCGCAACTGCAGCTTAGTAAAACGCGCCCTGAGCGAGTTCTCTGGATTCTGCTGTACGATCAGATCCTTCAACCCCCCTCCTAGTTTTGCAATGATTACTGGTGCAAACCCCATGGGTGAAAAGTCAGTAGAACTTTGGGCCTATAAAGGCTGTTTGATTATTTTTACCGCTGAGAATTGCGGGGAGATATTTTCATAGGATGAAGAACTGAAAAATCCGAGTTTATTAAACCTATAGGTCCTTTTACTAAGATGCGGTAGCCGTTTTAGCGCACTCTAACTGATTTAGTGTGTGCTAATCGATTTAGCGCATGCTAAAGGCTAATACATCCATAGACTATAATGGACGCAGTAGCGTTTAGCGCGTTCTAAGTTAATGAGCGTGCGCTAAATGGATTAGCGTGCCTTTGTAAAAGAGGGGGTTAGTTCACAAGTACAACCAATTTGTGAGCCTAAGCCTAAGCCATATTTTTGGGAACCGGTGCTTTAAAATGAACGTTGGGAGTAAAATTTTCATTACGGGTTTTGGTATAATTGCTAGGTCATTCCTTTTTATAAGAAATGTCATAACCAAACACCACGATCCGTGGGTGGGCAATGATGTTTATCTTAAAATAGATTTGTAGCCTAAGTAAAACCTTTTGCCATGTGTGTGTAAGAGAGATAGGTGAATCTTGTTAACGTTAATTACAGAATACAACTTATTACGATGAAGTAGAAACAAAGAAATGTTGAATTTGCCTAAAGCATGCTAAATACTTGTGTTATTATAGTGCAGATTGCAAACTTTCCATATGCATAAAAGATGTTTCATATACACAATACAGCATAATACCTCAGTGTAAGTATTTCTGCTTTGAACAGCAAATTTGGTGTGTCTGCGTCTCATGGACAAAGCTTATGTCTTCTAAATTCTACAGTGCGTTCTTAATTGCTTTGACAATTTAGTTCACGTTTCAGATATGGCCATTGAACTTCTACTCGGTGTTCCCTGTTATGACTACATTTCTCCTCTTCTCAAATGACAGCACTGACTTCCCGTTACAAAGCGATGAAACTCAAGTTTCTGATCTTGTTCTGCAACTCAGGATGAAACCTCTTTCACAAAAAGCAATTTTTTTTTGTTGCAATAATAACATTAAAAATTTGCAGAATATTACTCGGAAAAAAAAAAGAATAGAAGGTTTGTTCGTTTTCTGAGGGCGGATGAAAGCGGCATCAAAGGAAATATTTTAAAATTTCTTTTGGAGGAATTTAAGATTCTAGAGACATCTATAGTACCAGTAGTTTGGCTGCATTATTTGCCTCCAACTAAGAAAGAAATAATCCTGAAGTGTCCACTGACTCTTTAGAGCAGTGGTCTCAAACTCAAACCCTTTGCAGGGCCACATTTTGGATTTGTAGGTACTTGAAGGGCCTCAGAAAAAATAGTTAATGTCTTATTAAAGAAATAACAATTTTGCATGAGGTAAAACTCTTTATAAATCTTTCCTTTTGGCTAAGTCTTAATAATAATATTGTCATTTATAGCTAAAGAGACATATGATCAAGAAACTGTTTTATTTTACTTTTATGATTATGATAAACATACCGAGGGCCTCAAAATAGTACCTGGCGGACCGCATGTGGCCCCCGGGCCGCGAGTTTGAGACCACTGCTTTAGAATCATCTGGGACTAGAAAAGAGAGGGGCCTTACTACCTTTATATAATCTTCAGAGGATTTCCATGTGACCCCCTCCCCCAACTACCATGTCACTTACCCCTCCCCTCCCCCTTTTACAAAACTGTGAAAGAGGTTTTTAGCACCGGACGACATGCTGAATACTTTGCGCTGCTCCAATGGCCATAGAGTTTGTCGGAGTAGCGCAGAGCATTCAACGTGCCAGCTGGCGCTAAAAACCTCTTGTACAGTTTTTTTTAAAAGAGGGGTTAATTTGGGCTTTGAGACGGATTGTAAAATCACACGTAGCACCCATCTACGTGACTAACATGTAAGCACAAGCATTTATGCCAATGAAAACCAGGCCTAAATGCCTGCACCTAAGTTGTACATGGATCAGGCCTATTCTATAACAGTGAATCTAAGTTAGGGTTTCCAGACGTCTGGGAAAAACCGGACACGTCCTCTTTTTAGAGGACATGTCCGGGAAGCCCTGATGCACGGATAACATCATACGCATCTGCACATGCGGGGAGCCTTCTAAATGTGGCCTTCAGATCAAAAGAAAAAGAGATGCGCTTTTGGGGGCGGGGCTGGAGGCAGAACGGAGTGTGGCTGGCCTGGAGGTGGAATGGGGCAGGGATGGGACAGAACAGGGCGGGGCTATGCGCCTGGGTTTTCAAATTGGCAAATCTGGGAACCCTAGCCTAACTTATAGGAATGCCTACAACCTACCCATGCAGCGGCGGGAGGTGCGGTCCGCCCCGGGAGCCATGTTGGTGGGGGTGCCGGCACTCCTCCTCCTTTCCACCCTCCTGCCTCTTTCCCCTCCTCCCCTCACCATGCGCGCACTCCCTTCCCTTCCCCTGCACCTCTAGTCTCTCACTGTCCTCGTGACTGCGTCATCTTTCCCACTGACGTCACTTCCGGGTGTCGCGCATAGGAAGTGAGGTCAGAGGGAATGCCGACGGAGTCGCGAGGAGCACGTTGAAGATCTCATTGCTCGTGGCGGTGAAGAACTAGAGTTATGGGGAAGGAAAGGGGAGCACGTGCGTGGCAGGGGGGATCATGGGCATCTCTCATCCTCGCTGCACTACTGTGCCCATGCTCCTCCCATTCCCACGCCCCCTTTTGACATCCGTGCACTAGAATTTTTGCGCTCCACTTTACAGAATTTGCTTAGAAAGCTGTGCACTTACATTCTAATTAGTGCCAATAATTGATTGTTAATTGGCAAGTATTGGAAATGATTTTTTTGTTAACTAATTAAGTTGTGCATGCAAATCTGCAATAGTAACATAGATGACGGCAGATAAAGACTCGAATGGTCCATCCAGTCTGCCCAACCTGATTCAATTTAAATTTTTTTAATTTTTTTCTTCCTAGCTATTTCTGGGCAAGAATCCAAAGCTCTACCCGGTACTGTGCTTGGGTTCCAACTGCTGAAATCTCCGTCAAAACCTACTCCAGCCTATCCCAGCCATTGAAGCCCTCCCCAGCCCATCCTCCACCAAACGGCCATATACAGACATAGACCATGCAAGTCTGCCCAGTACGGGCCTTAGTTCAATTTTTAATATTATTTTCTGATTCTAGATCCTCTGTGTTCATCCCACGCTTCTTTGAACTCCGTCACCGTTTTCCTCTCGGGAGCGCATTCCAGGCATCCACCACCCTCTCCGTAAAGTAGAATTTCCTAACAATGCCTTTGAATCTACCACCCCTCAACCTTAAATTATGTCCTCTGGTTTTACTATTTTCCTTTCTCTGGAAAAGATTATGTTCTACATTAATACCCTTCAGGTATTTGAACGTCTGAATCATATCTCCCCTGTCTCTCCTTTCCTCTAGGATATACATATTCAGGGCTTCCAGTCTCTCCTCATACGTCTTCTGGCGCAAGCCTCCTATCATTTTCGTCGGCCATAAATTTGCATGCACAACTTTGGTTGCGGGATCTAGAATCTGGGAGACAGACACTGAGAAATGAGTTATTTCAAGGTTTAAATGATTGTGTTTTTCGTGATGTCACAAGAGCTATGCAGAAAAAGGTACAGCAGTTTCTCCAAGTATTACAAAAGAGGCAAAAAAGGCAGCCAAATCCCCCCCCCCCAAAAAAAAAACAATAGTCGACCAGTCAAATGAAGTATATTAAAAGCAAACTTTGATTTAAAAAAAAAAAAGTACTTGTCACTCTTGTCATATATTAATAAATATGTTTCAACAAGTAATTGCCTGCATCAGGGATGAATTAGTCCCCTCTTTTACTAAGGTGCGCTATGATTTTTAGCACGCGCTAAACACTAACGCGTGCATGTTATCCTATGGACGCGTTATCGGTTAGTGCATGCGTTAATTTAGCGTACACTAAAACACTTAGCGCTCCTTAGTAAACGAGGGCCTAGGCCTTTACCGAAAGGGTTTACAACATCCCTAGAAACAATGAAAATATAATCATTACATATATATATACATTACACAATGAAAACATGAACTGTAGCAGAACGGGACTTGGGAGTAATCTTCCGGGAAGATATGAAAGCTGCCAATCAGGTGGAGAAAGCTTCAACAAAGGCAAGACAAATGCTGGGTTGCATCAGAAGGAGCTTTATTAGCCGAAAGCCTGAAGTTCTACTGCCGTTGTACAGATCAATGGTGAGACCTCACCTGGAGCACTGTGTTCAGTTTTGGAGGCCACATTATCAAAAGGACGTGAAGAGGATGGAGTCGATTCAGCGAATGGCCACTAGGATGGTCTCAGGACTTAAAGATCTCCCATACGAAGAACGTCTGAGCAGGCTGCGCTTATATTCTCTCGAAGATAGCAGAGAAAGGGGGAACATGGTAGAAACATTCAAATACATCACGGGCTGCATTGAGGTGGAGGAAGAAATCTTTTTTCCTACGGGTCCCTCGGCGACAAGAGGGCATCCGCTAAAACTCAGCGGGGGGGGGGGGGGGTTTCATGGGGACACTAGGAAATACTTCTTCACCGAAAGGGTAATTGATCGATGGAATGGTCTTCCACGTCAGGTAGTCGAGGCCAGTAACACGCTCGACTTCAAGGGACGATGGGACAGACAGGTGGGGTCGCTCCAGAGGAATGCTTAATAGATGGATTCTCGAGGGAGGGAGGGTTCTTGAATGGGCAGACTTGGGCTGTCGGCCCTTTTCTGATGTCATACTCTATGTTTCTATGTTTCTATGTATATTTAATAAATTGTTAAATCATAAAGATGTATGTTAATCTATAACCCGTTCTGAGCTCTTTGGGGAAATGGGAAAGGAAACGAAAGAAAGACCTGGTAGACTGGTATAGAAAACCGAATAAATGAATAAAAATAAATTGGCACTAATCACCATACAACACCTCTTAATTGGCACAAAGTGGAGTTAATTGAAAGTTAAGCGCCTAACTTGATAGGCGCCTAGTGCAAAGTGTATGGTTAAAAGTGGGCATGGTTGGCAAATTCTGGGCATATATTTCAGTTAGGAGCCATTGGGTCAGGAGTGAGGGGGCAGCGCTCCTGCCCTGACCTCTGCTAGACCACCAGGGATACAGGTAAGCCCAGGGGGAATCTATCTGGATGGCTGGCTGGAAATAATATAATAATAATAATAACAACTTTATTCTTCTATACCGCCACAGTTGAATGACTTCTAGGCGGTTCATATCAAAGAAGGCTGGACAATCGGCGAATTACAGAATGCAAGAAGTGAGGGTACAACTTATTACATAAGAAATAGATAAAAGGAAAACATGAATCTTAGGTATGTTGTATAGGTCTCATGTATGCAACCAAAGGAATAAAGTTGGACAATCTGCAAATTTTAGAATAGAGCTGGATAATAAGGCGAATTGCAGGATGAAGTGAATTACAGAGTAAAGCGAGTTACAGAATAAAGCGAATTACTGGATAAGCGAAATACAGAATAAAACTGGACAGTTTGCGAATTACAGGATGCAAGTAGTAAATAAGTACAACTTATTTAAAAGAAGTAATTGAAAGGAAAAATGAATCTTAAGTATGTAGTTTAGGTCTCATGGGTGCAACTCAAGGAATAGTGCTGGACAGTCTGCAAGTTGGAACAATACAGAAAGCAGGGTTACCAGATTGTCCAATTGTAAAATCCAGACCCGTGGCCCACCCCATGCCCACCCAGCTCTACCCAGCCCCACTCCATTCCGCCCCAGCCTCACCCCCAGCCCTGCCCCCTCAACCTGTTATGCTCGGAGCCAGGTCGGGTGGGACCATGCGTCTGGATTTTACAGTGGGAAAATCTGGTATCCTTACTCCCACCCAGCTCTCCCAAGCTGGAAGCTTTTCAAAACCCGGACAAAATGCCGGATTTTGAAAAGCCGTCTGGACGCCCGGACATGTCCTCTTAAAAGAGGACATGTTTGGCTAACCCTAGGTGGGGGCAGGAGGCATTCTGGGGAGCCTTCTTATTGCTGCGGGCTGGGGGGAGGAAGCATTGTCAGAGGCAGGAGAGGGCTCAGGGCAAAGTATTTTTTAAAAAAGGTTATGCAGGTGCCACCCTTATATTCAGAGCTGGCCCCACATAGCTAAGCAGCTTACCGGTACTGAATATTGTTGGCATCTTCATAAGTTTCAAGTTTAATAAATTCTTTGATTAGATCGCAGAATCTCATTTCAATGCGATTTACATCAGATAAAAATCAGATCAAATAATAAAATCCACATATGTCACATATACTGCTAATTGACATTAAAACATTAGGGAAAAGGGCAACTTAAATTACAATATTAAAAAAATAAAACCAAAAATAAAATCGGGTATAGGTTTAGTACACACAGGATGGGAGACACCTACCCACATATTTCAGTAACCTCCTCATCCTACCCTAAAATATAGTAAGACTGATCTATTAAAAAGCGCCTTTAAAAAGCCAGCTCTTTAGGAGACTTTTAAATTTGTCCAATAGTTTTTCTTCTCTTAAATTAAGTGGAAGTAAGTTCCAGATTTGGGGGGCCGAAACAGAAAAAATCATGTCTCTCCTAGAGTATATAACTTTTAAAGAAGGGACTGTTAATAGGGCTTTGTCTTCTGATCTTAAAGATTTTAAGGGGGTGTATGGTATTAAATATCTTTCTAGAAATGCCGGGGCTTTATTTATGAGTATTATATGAGTAATTAGAGCTATCTTATAAGTGATTCTATGGATTACTGGTAGCCTGTGTTTTTCCTTTAAAAGTAGTGTTACGTGATCAAATTTTTTCTTTTTCATAATTATTTTTATTGCGGTATTTTGAATGATCTGGATTCTACGTATTTCTTTTAAAGAGGCTCCTTTATATAGGGCAGTGGTTCTTAACCTGGGTTCGACCGAACCCCAGGGGTTCGGTGAGTCAGTCTTGCGGGTTCATCGGAGGTCAAAACACACCTCCGACTCATATAGCGCTTCGGTCAGGTTCAATCATCTATCAGTTATTCAGTGATTTTGATCAAGACTGATCGTGTACTCGGTTTCTTGATCTATCAATCTGTAACTAACGCCTTATATACATCAATCAATTCCTGATCAAAATTTGTGATTTAACTGATAGATGATTGAACGTGACCGAAGCGCTTATGATTCGTGATGATACGCCCCGCTTGTCCATAATTGGCTGCAGGTGATCACACAACATCGCTCGGCCTATCTGTGCTGCAGGGGATTTGATGCGCACAGTAGTCGAATTGTAACTGTTGTGATGGTACGTCGTGTGATACCTATCTTAATATTTTAATCCCTTACTAACTATGTCGAGCAAAATACGAAAGTGGTCGGACGAATATGTACAATATGGATTCACATGTATAACGGAACGTGATGGGAGTCAGTGTCCTAATTGCATGATTTGCAATGCCAAGTCGAGTAATTCTAGTCTAGCTCCGGCAAAACTAAGGGAATAAAGAAGGGTTCGGTGAACACGCATATGAAACTGGTGGGGTTCAGTATCTCCAACAAGGTTAAGAACCACTACAATAATCAATTTTTGATATTACCAGTGAATGTATTCAAATAATTAGCGCTGGTTCATCGAGAAAAGCTGATAGTGATCTAATCCAGTGATTCCCAACCCTGTCCTGGAGGTACACCAGGCCAATCGGGTTTTCAGGCTAGCCCTAATGAATATGCATGAGAGAGATTTGCATATGATGGAAGTGATAGGCATGCAAATTTGCTTCATGCATATTCATTAGGGCTAGCCTGAAAACCCAATTGGCCTGGTGTTCCTCCAGGACAGGGTTGGGAACCACTGATCTAATCATTCTTAGCCTATAAAAACAGGCTCTTACTAGTGTGCTAATTTGTTCATGGTAGTTCAGTTTTTGATCTAACATAACTCCCAGAATTTTCACTTTTGTAACTGCTTTAAGGATTGTTTTATTCACCCACAGGGCCACCCCTGACCTCCCTAATTGGCTAATTAGTTTATATCTAACGTATACAAAATCTGGGGATTAATATGGATAAATTGAAACCCAGCCCCTGATCAGGCCTACAAGTTGGGTCACAGAAAAGTATGCATCTTTTTGGCAACCTATGCCCTTTTAAGCACCAAACCCCTGGCTTTTACATATGAAACAGCCTTTATAAATGTGTACCCTATCTGTTTAGATGTCTGCATCACATTTATGGCAGGACACCGCTATTTGAGTAGATAAAATCCAGAGTATTGTCCCGGCCAGCAGTCATTTTTCCTCTCTCGCTGCACAGCCCAAACTCAAAACCGTCTAAACCACAACAGTTGAGTGTATGTGTACGAAATATGAAGGACAGAGCGAGACCCTATGAAATAGCTGTGGTTAGTGGCTTCAGGAGGGGGGGGCAGGGGTAGAAACTTGCTTTTAATCAAAGTGATAATCGATGCCATACGGAGCCCCTCCACTCTTGTGCAACTCACTTATTTTCCCACACCGCAGGACTCGCTCGCTTTTCCCTCCCCCCCCCCCTTTGCTGGCTGAATGAAAATTCTGTCCATTAAAAAAAAAAAATACACACACACACAACATTTTGACATCTTCAAAGAAGCCTGCGATTTAGCTGGCAACAGAATGTTTACTGTCTATTTAGCTCCGATAAAATGCACATGGTTTTTTTTAAGGTCCCTCTCCCCCAAACCAAATTTGTTCCTGCAAAACCCTCATGCTAGTTTACATTCATATAGCACACTATAGGAAAAACCCCCACCACAGTCAAATATTGTAATCTCGAATGCATGTGGCTTTGGACAATTTTAGAAGCCTATAAGAAAATCAAACGGGAGGCAATTTTCCCCGGACAAGAGCGCAGGGTGAGCCATCGACATGTATTCCAAACAGGTGGATATGGAAACTCAATACCTTGGAGCCTTTTTAATAAGGCACATTAAGCCCTTAACATGCAGTTAGAACAAACAGGATACCACAGAAATGTGTTAAAAGGTCATATGGCATTTTGCCCTGTTTGCTTGCTCTAAGCCAGTGGTTCCCAACCCTGTCCTGGAGGACCACCAGGCCAATCGGGTTTTCAGGCAAGCCCTAATGAATATGCATGGAGCAGATTTGCAAGCCTATCACTTCCATTATATGCAAATCTCTCTCAAGCATATTCATTAGGGCTAGCCTGAAAACCCGATTGGCCTGGTGGTCCTCCAGGACAGGGTTGGGAACCGCTGCTCTAAGCCATGCGTTACTAATTAAAAAAAAAAAAAAACATTGGGGAGAGGGTGTATCATGGGTACAGAGTGGACATTCCTGCGGTATCCAGCTAGCGCATTCTAATTAAGACGTACTAACTGGATAGCATGGAGCTAATATATGAGCACTTAGGGCTGAATTCCATAAATGGTGCCTGGAATAAAAAGCGCTGAACGCAGGTCAATTATGCTTAGGTACCGTTTACGGAATGGCACCTCACGGCGTCTATCAAAAAACCTAGGTGCCAGTAATGTAGGCTGGGGTTTTACTGGCCTACATTGCAGACGTTTACGTTCTTTAGAGAATCGTGGCTAATGGCGACTATGTCTACCTCCACCCCCAAACACGACCACTTAGGTGTTAGGTGCCGCTAGGCTTCTACCTTTCATAGAATCGGGTAGGCGCCTATCAGCCAGTTAAATTTTTTTTGTCAATTATGACCTTATGAAGCCCCCCCCAGTATCTTTCCTCACTTATCTCCCCCTATGATCCTCCCCGCGATCTCTGTTCGTCGGACAAGCCCCTCTTATTTATACCCTTCTCTTCCACTGCCAACTCCAGACAACGTCCCTTCTTTCTTGCGGCGCCGTAGGCCTGGAACAGGCTGCCCGAATCAACACATTGTGCTCCGTCCCTGGCCGTGTTCAAATCCAAGCTAAAGGTCCGCTTTTTTGAAACTGCCTTCAACGCTTAACTCCCCCTCACTGCTGTCAGATACCTAGACCCCCACTGTATAATTCCTCTACCATAATTTCCCCCAACCCTGAAATGTCCTGTCTAAATTAGATTGTAAGCTCTTCTGAGCAGGGACTTTCTATTGCATGTTAAAATATACAGCGCTGCGTACACCTTTTCAGCGCTATAGAAATAATAAATAGTAGTAGCAGTAGTACTTAGGGTACAGAAGGACGCGGGCGCCACTAGGTGCATTTCTCTAAAGGACTTAGGCGCCTATAATGTAGGCATTTAAAACCCTGGCCTACATTACAGGCGCCTAAGTTTTAAGTTAGGTGTCGCTAGGCGCAATTCTGCAAACGGCGCCTAAACATTCCATTTACAGACTTTTCCCCCTTAGAGACCATATGGCCTATCCAGTCTTATAATCCATGCTATCAAAATTAAAAAGCTACCTATATAGGGACGCCTTTAACTAATTTGCCTTTGGAGTCCATTCAACATTCCCACTCGAAGCAGGCAAGCATTGATCAAATAAATGCACTTTTGTTTTATCCCTTCTCTGTTCTCTTTCCTATACCAAGTTGGAGTTCCTCCCTCCATTTCCCTCTCGTCGAAAGTACGTCTGCGAGTCTCCAAAAACTGTCTCCCCCATTTTTTTAAAATTTTTTTAAATTGTTCATCGCTTTGTAATCTATGAGAAAAGCGATTTTATCAAATCTCAATTAAACTTGAAACTTATCCCATCTCTTAGAAATCCTATGCACTTCTAAGCTTTTCATGAATCAAGATATATTCTTCCCACTCAATATTGAGCAGTGTTTAGCAGACTGGAAACTTCTCCCAGCCACTATGTCGGCTATCCGCTGATATTCAGTGGGCGATAACTGGCTGTCTCCCTGTGAATATCCCAGTCAGTCTTAGCTACTTGGTAAATTACAGATCTAAAAAGAGATCGGTTTTGTGCTAGTCCGGTAAGGTCTTCCAGGGTCAACCCTATGGTTGTTTTCAACATGTCCAGCCATCTGGTTGCAGGTCGTCCACTTCGCCTGGTTCCTTCAATCTTCCCAAACACGATGTCCTTCTCCAATGATCTTTCTCTTCTGACGGTGTGACCAAAAGAAGTCAGTCGGAACTTCATCATTTGGGCTTCAAGTGACATAGCCGGTTTGATCTCTTCCAGAATCGATTTGTTAGTTCTTCTGTCGGCCCACGGCATGCATAAAATCCTTCTCCAGCACCAAAGCTCCAATGAGTCAATCTTCTTTCATGCTAAACCATGCCCCTTTTTGGGAACTGCAAGTACAATTTATTTGTGTAAATTTTTATTTGTTCCACTTAGTACTAACTATCAATTAGGTACAATTATCGATTATTATAACTGAATAATAATCAATAATTGTACCTAATTAGGAATATAAGAATAGCTTTACGGGGTCAGACCAATGGTCCATCAAGCCTAGTAGCCCATTCTCAAGGTGGCCAATCCAGGTCCCTATTACCTGGTCAAAACCCAAGGATTAGCAACATTCTATGCTACCGATCCAGGGCTAGCAGTGGCTTCCCCCATGTCTTTCTCAATTACAGATTATAGACTTTTCCTTTTTTTTGTTGTCCACTAAATTATTGAGATACTGTTTTGAGGTCTAAATATTGTAAGCTTGAGGAGGTTGAACATTTTTCCTTGTATCTGAGAGATTCATTTTGCTATGGACAATTAAGGATGAGGCATCACAACTTAGAAGTATGTAAATTAACACGTTCATCAACTTGGTCATGCTTGCTTCACGAACACTGACACTTCTGTCCATAAATTAGTTAGCAGATATGGACCATTAACAGTCTGTAAAGTATAGAGCCCTACTTAGATTTGTTTATAAGTCTGTATGCTGTGAAAGGGGCTTAAGTTAGTATTGCTCAAAGCAATGACATTTTCAGTGTTTCTGTGTGCCTTTACGACAGTGATTCCCAAATTGGGTTCCACAAGCTCTAGACAACTGATCCTCTCTTCTCTCTCCCCTCTATAGCGATTAACTTGTTCTATTGATCACTCTCTCCTCAAAAATGGATTTCCTGTCCTATTAACCCTCTTTCTTCCTCCCCTCTTAAAGTCAATCAATTTGTACCTTTGCTTAATCTTTGTAAACCGCATAGAACTTCACGGTATTGCGGTATATAAGCTGTTATTATTATTATTATTATCAAGGATTCCACAAGCAAGGGAGTCAGAAGTATGCAAGTGCCCCTCCAAAGCAACATGAGGTAGTCAAGGGGAGGGGAAGATGCTAGATCAAGGGTGCAGTGGAGGGGTGGTCTTATAGAGAAGGGGTGCTGCGAGATGCTGAATTAGGAGTAGGGTGATGGGAAAGAGAGAAGAGAGAGTGTGAGAGAGAAAGACATTGGATCCAGGGGTGGAGAGAGAATTCTAAGATGCTGGGCTAAGGAGGACAGCAAGAAGGAGGAGGGAGGAGGGATGGGGGTGGGGCAGAAGATGGGATTTGGGGGAAGAGGAGCAGAAGCTGGATGGGGCTTAGGGGGAGAGAGGGTGCATCAGTGTATGAAAAAATATTTTAGGGGTTCTTTTATTGTAAAAGGTTTGGAATCATTGCTTTAGGGGATCCTATTAATTGCATGTTTCTACTCTGATCAGAATCATTGCTTCTGACATTTAAAAAAACAATAAAAATAAAAAATGAACAGAAATAAATTAAAGAAAAGATTAGGGGTGGGGTTTTTTTTTTTGCATATGATCGTATTGAGAGCTGAAATAATAAAATAAAGCTCACAGATAAGTGCTGACTAAATAGATCAATATAGTGGAATATATCTCTGTGATTAATATAGGATGAAGCACTAAACCTTTCTCTCTATATATCATTATATGATTAAAAAAAAAAAGAACATAACATAACATAACATAAAAAGCAAAATGCATGCCAGATAGTTACTGACTCAGAAATTATCCTATCTGGTGCCAACAAGACATCTTCAGTTACCTCTGCAAACACTGAACAAATTCCTCAATATTTAACAATATCGCTTTTAAATCAACAATACATTTACCTCCTTCTCAGGGGGATTTCTATTTCTTCTTAAAAGCCTTAAGTTGAGTAACAGCCAATCAGTCCTTTTCTCTTTCAATTATTAAGTTGTAGACACTGGAGCTAAAAATAATCATTGCTTCCACATGTTGCAAATTACACTCTGAGTTCTACGATACCACTTAGCATCTTATCTGCTAAGATCTGGTCGGTAATTACAATTTAGAAATCTGTCCCTTTCACAGTCCCTTCTTTGCAATGACCTGATTCAATTTTCCAAAGAGAGTTAAGATATAGGGTATTTTCAGTTGCGTGCCATATCCTCTGGGATGTTTAATCACATTCTGTGCCACCTATAATCACATTTCGCCGTATTATGCAAGTCAGCAAATTCTGTGCATTTTAATATACATGAATTTGATGGAAGAATATTTTTCATAGAAAGCTTCAAAGGGAAAGGTCCAGAGTTGGTGATTTTTATTCATCTGTCATTCTTTTAACAGAGAGAGAGAGTGAGAAAAAGGAATACAGGGAAAATGATTGCCACGGCTGTGTTTGTTCAACCAAAGAAAAATATGGAATATTGACAGCAGTATCTCAGGTTTTCACATTTGTACCTGCTGATCAAAAAAAAAAGTTTGATCATTGAGGCCTCGTGGGTTGACTTCTTTAGTCCACTGGAATGTTCTATGTTAAAAGGAAACGATACAAACGGCTTTTACAATTACTGTAAGCCAAAATGTCTGACCAATGAGTAAATTCTCCCAAGCAGATTTCTTGGGTTTTCAGACGCTGCTCACAATTTTTTTCAGCTTCTGTTTTCTTTTAACTCTGTACATTACTCACGTGTGGCCACGGTTTGTCACCTGGAGGATATGTAAGTTGACCAAAACCGCAAACGTGAAGAACACGGGCTTTGAGCCTCTGACTGTAAATGAGGAAGGTGAAAGGCACAAGTGAGACGAGGGGATTTCCAGCTCTTCCTTCTTATCAATCAATTAAAATGCTCATACAACGGTTCATAGACAATGGCGCGAAAGACAAAAGCGCGCGCCGACAATTGAGCGCAGCGTGTGCCGCTACGCCGCTCTAAATTACAGTTTTTAGGTGCTCCGACGGGGGGTTTTGTTGGGGAAACCCCCCAGATTACTTAATAGACATCGCGCCGGCGTTATGGGGGGTTTGGGGGGCTGTAACCCTCCACATTTTACTGTAAACTGAACTTTTTCCCTAAAAACAGGGAAAAAGTGAAGTTTTCAGTAAAATGTGGGGGGTTACAACCCCCCACACCCCCCACAACGCCCCCACAACGCGGCACGATGTCTATTAAGTAAAGTGGGAGGGTTCCCCCCATGCCCCCCCCCCCGTCGGAGCGCTAAAAACAGTAATTTAGAGCGGCGCGGCGGCGTGCGCTGTGCTCAATTGTCTGGGCGCGCCTTTGTCGCGACACACTTTTGACCGGACACCCGTACAAACAAACTTAAATCTAGGTGTTCAGCAGATATCAATGTAGAACCTCACCGTGCAATACATATGGTAACATATTTATATAGCACTGAAAGGCCTACGCAGCGCTGTACATTTTGACATTTATAGGCGGTCCCTGCTCGGAAGAGCTTACAATCTAACTTGGACAAACAGACACGAAAAAATAGGGTTGGGGAGGCGGAACCCAAGGCGAGAGGAGTTAGGAGTCGAAAGCACTCTCAAAGAAGTGGGCATTGAACTGGGCCTTGAACACTGCCAGAGATGAAGCCTGCCGTAGGGATTCGGGCAGCGTGTTCCAAGCATAAGGCGCAGCAAGGCAGAAAGGACGGAGTCTGGAGTTGGCACAGAAAGGAGGGACTTACCGGCTGAGGAGAGCGGAGGGGGGAGGAGATAGGGGGAGATAAGTGAAGAGAGATAGTGAGGGGCAGCTGAGTGAGTGCATTTGTAGGTCAGTAAGAGGAATTTGAATTGTCTTTTTATCATTGTATCATTGCTGAGTGTGATAACATAAAAGTTATAGCTTTAATACCAAGAAATTTGCTCCATTAAGCAAAAAAATAACGGCAAATTTTAAGAAAAACTGAACTTTATGTAATCATTGGCTTTGAAGGCCCCCAGGATGGGCTTTAAAATTTTTTATTTTTTTTTTAAATTATTTTTATTAGTTTTCAAATGTAAATTCAAACATTGTAACAACACAAAATTCTAATACAGATATTATAACTATTCTATCATTTTATACACATTGGGCTCCTTTTGCTAAGGTGCGCTAGCGATTTTAGCGCACGCACAAAATTACCGCACGCTAAACCACGGTACGCTTCTAGAATAACGCCGGCTCAATGCTGGCATTAAGGTCTAGCGTGCGCGGCAATTGAGCGCACGCAATTCCGCACCTTAGTAAAAGGAGCCCATTGTATCACAATCATTTTAAAACATAACCAAACCCTCTTTCCTTTTCTTACCATCCCTCCTCCCCCTCCCCTCCTAAAAGAAATCAATTAAATTAAATTAAAACCTATCAATTGAAACACGACTTCGTGCTGTGGGAGATAATATATTGAAAAAGGGTTGCCAAATCGGGTTCATAGACAAAACCGCCGAAGACAATAGGCGCGCGCCGACAACTGAGCGCAAGATGGAAGTGCGCGCCGAAGAAAAAGAGTGTTTTTAGGGGCTCCGACGGGGGGGCTCACAATCTAAGGTGTTTTTTTGTACCTGGGGCGGTGGAGAGGTGGCTTAACCACAAGGAGCTGCAGTGGGAATTGAACCCAGTCCCCCCAAAGGCTTAGCCCACTAACCATTAGGCCTATTCCTCCACTTGTTAAATCGGGTGGTTTTGTATTGGTAAGAAATGTAATTCTGTGTTGATATTCTGTTTAGTATATTGTGAAATGCTGTAAACCACCTCAAATCCTTTTGCAGGACAGAAACAAGATGTGTGAGCATCCATATAAAATTAAACTTATTCTAAATCTCGGTAATGCTACAAGTACTACTTATCACTTATATAATAATAATTTAATAATAATAATAATTTATTCTTATATACCGCCAAGCCATCAGTTCAAGGCGATTCACAGCAAGAAAAGGCTGGATAAACAATGAATTGCAATCATAATAATGAATGTTAATCTAAAACAGAAATTACAATTAGATGAAATAGTTCTCAAAAGGTGGTTCACAATAGGAAAAGTCTGAACTAACAGTAAATTACAATATCAAATATATCTCCCCCCCCAAAAATAAACAAAAACAGATTGCACTTAGGCTTAGTAAGTTCCAATAAAGAGTTTTCACATTTGCTAAATGCTCATTAGGGCTTAATGCCATTTATTAGACATACAGGGCCTTTTAAAGCTGCCGTACCTTGAATACTGTGTGCAGTTCTGATCACTGCATCTCCATAAAGATATACACTTCTCCCTCCGTATTCGCTGTGATAGGGGATTCACAGAACCGCAAATAACTTTTTTATATGTTATTTGCTGTTTTCTATTAAAAACCATCGTGAATATGGTGAAACCGTGAATAACATGGTGGGAGACCTGGCCTGTTCCTGAAGGAGAGGCAAAACGCGGTGAAGAAAGTGCCGGGAATCGGCGGATTTTCTCTGTAAATGCTTGGAATCAGCGATTTCTCTATGCAAGCTGATGTAATTTGGGGGGGGGGGGGGGGGGAGGAGGAGCCAGCAAGCTAAAAACCGTGAATAATCGAAACTGTGAATGCTGAAACTGCGAATACGGAGGGAAAAGTGTAGCGGAACTAGAAAATGTACGTAGAAGGGTGGCCAAAATGATAGAAGGGATGGGACGACTTCCTTATGAGTAGTGTTACCAGATTTTACGAGCGTAAAATCCGGACCCCGCCCCCCCCCCCCCCAAGTTCTACCCAAGTCATGCCCTGCTCCGTCCCAGCGCTACCCTCCCCCAGCCTCTTCTTGCGCTCAGAGCCGTGTCAGGAAGGCACCTATTACACCTTTTACAAAGGTGTGCTAAGCAGTGTTCCCGCTAAGCTGCGCTGGCGTGCGCTGGCGCACAAAATATTACCTCGCAGCGCACAAGTTTCTCGTCACAGCGCACACACGTGCTTGCAGGCAGGCGAGCTGGCAGTCCATGTAACGCGTCGCAAAGGTAAGGGGAGGCTGGGGGAGGAATCGGACGTCGGGGTGGGGGTGTTTTAATGTATTTATACTTTTGTGTAGAAGCTGGAATTGATAGATTGTCTAGAAATTGAAAGCATCAAACGTATTGTCTTCTGGACTGTTTTTAATTTACAGTTTACACATATGGATGTAACAGACATAACTACATTTGTTGTAAAACATTTATTAAGATATCATTTCATCCCTACAATTTCTGTAGACTGTTTTAAAATAAATTTGAGTTTTTCTGGTAAAAAAAAAAAAAAAAATTAAGAATTTTGTACTTTCAAGAATTAATGCGTTGTTTTGTGTTCTTAAAAATATTATTTAACGTTATTTAATTTAGCGTGTAGGCCTAAAATTCCTTTGAATACCTCGTCCTCATGTATCAGCAACTTTGACAACATATTTATTTGGCTCATAACTTGCTGGCGCCCGATATTTTTAGCTCACAGTGAAAAAAGTTTGCTCACAACACCCGCCCGCTTAGAGGGAATACTGGTGCTAAGCGTTTTAGCTGAATCAACGCGTACGCTAACTTCTAAAACGTCCATAGGATAACATGCACGGGTTAGCGTTTAGCGCGTGATTAGCGCGCGCTAATATTTACCGCGCGCTATAAAGCATACCGCACCTTTGTAAAAGAGGGGGGGTAAGTGAAAAATATTATTTTAAACGGCGTTTCATTACACTTTCAAAGTGCCTAAACAAAGGGCACTGGAATCGCACCTCTGGAGGTGCCCACCAGTGCCTAATGCCGCTATCGGTGTGGCTAACACTGGAAGTGGCATTAGGAGCCGGTAGGCGCCTCCAGAGACACAATTCATGTCAAAGATAGATACTGGAAACTTAGGCCTAGAAAGCCCTGTGCTACATTCCCAGTGCCTATCTTTGCCAAGGGACTGTGACAATTGGTAGGACAACAATTGGTAGAATCTCCCTACCAATATTCTTCCTACCAATTATCGTACCCTGTCAGAAATGTCAAAATTAAAAATCCAAATAGTCCACGGGCTTACCATCAGCTGATCACGGCAGGGGAATCCCCATTCAGCTGAACCAACAGGGAGATCTCCAATTCCTCTCTCCCTTCCTCTCACTGATCCTCCCAGTACCCTTCCAAAGAAAGCTCCCTTCCCACCAAGCCTGACACTTCACATATCCCCCAACACTTCTCCACATCCTGCCAACATCCCCACACACTCTTCCCCCCCTAACATCCCCATACACCTCTCCACATCCCCCTGAACCTTGCATCTTAGGGAGGGACCTAAGGCCCTGATTGGCTCAGGGAAATAGGCACCTCCCAGTGCCCCCCTAACACCCTCCACATACACCTGATATCCCCACACACCCCTTCACCCCGCCCTGTACCTTTGGATGAAAAATCAGCAGAGAGAATGCCCACTCCCTCCTGTTGATAGAGCTGCCTCTTCAAAATGGCAGCTCTTCCCCCTCCCAGTGTATCTTGAGATACACTGGGAGGGGCCTAAGGCCATGATCGGCAGCCACTTTTAAGACGGCCGCTGACATCGGCACCGGTTAGACAATCCGGGCTTTACTGTGTAATTAAGCTCCGGATTTTGTGGCCAGAGAATGTGGCAAAAACAGCATAGCAGGGATGCTCCTGGCCTGTCAGCGACCCTGGATCAAAATCACTTCTCTGAATCTTATTATATACAGTATAGGAGAAGTGCCAGGGCTGATCGCTGCCCTGCCTGAAAAATCGATCCATAAAAGGTACCCCCTCTATTCTGCTTCTATGGGTCAACAGTAAATTGGACCCTTGGAAGGTCTCAAAGGCTCAAACAATTATTTAATTAAAACACATACATCTACTCTAGAGACCTGATTATATTTAGTCATTTTCAATAAAATATATCTTCTGGACGATTTGCACCACTAAAGGAATTAAACTTTCTTTTTTTTTACTAATCGTGTGTCAGAAAATAAAGCCCTGGTTCCAATATAGTTTCTTTTCCTAGGCCAACTTTTTTTTTTTTTTTTTTATTTGAAACGTATCCAACTTTTCACCTTTTTTTTTTGTTAATCTACTCTTGTTATCTATGGCAGCAGATGAGACAAGCTTGGCGCATCGGGTCTAACAACCGTCAGTGCAAGAGTTATACCTGGGGTTTAACTGTCTCTGTGCCCTTTACCGTGTGAACTGCATCTTGCAGGTTTGCACAACAAAGTCATTTCACAGGGAGGGGGTTAGAACAGAGAGTCTGGTAAAGGAAGGATATTCAAAAGCTTCTTCTGGCACAGAGCTAGGCTTTTTTTTTTTTTTTAATCAGTTCCCACCATCTCGCTGGTCGTTAGCCTCAGAAGTGGGACAAACTGCTCTAAAAGTGTCAGTATGATGCTCTTGACTACTGTTACATAATCAGTCAGAACCAGAAAACCAGTCACCCAACCGTAAAGCCCCGCTGACCTCGCTGCCCACTGCTGAGAGCTGATTTATCATTTCAGTTCATCTTACTACCGGAAATATGCAAAGCAGGCTGCACCGACACCCTGGGCATATCCAGCAGAGACGGCTCAGCCCCGCTTCAGGGGTTTTACAAGGTGAGATAAGTGATCCAGGAGCCCGGGATCCCTTGTCATGATGTTACTCATACATAGTAACATAGTAGATGATGGCAGATAAAGACCCGAATGGTCCATCCAGTCTGCCCAATCTGATTCAATTTAAATTTTTTAATTTTTTCTTCTTAGCTATTTCTTGGGTTCCAACTGCCGAAATCTCTGTTAAGACTTACTCCAGCCCATCTACACCCTCCCAGCCATTGAAGCCCTCCCCAGCCCATCCTCTACCAAACGGCCATATACAGACACAAACCGTGCAAGTCTGCCCGGTACTGGCCTTAGTTCAATATTTAATCTTATTTTCTGATTCTAGACCCCCTCAAATCGCGATTTAGACTGTGGAAGGGGTAAAATGCAGACCTTACGGACCTCTCGGATCTAAACCTGCATGTCCTTAAAAATCTGAGGTCCGTGCCACTTTTTATGTGCAATCAATTTTTAGTTTCAAACAGAAAAGCAACCTACAAAGTACAGGCAACCGTGGAATAACAACAAAGTAGAACCAGAATACAAAATAGACTAATCCAGCACCCCGCCACTTTTAGTCTCAGCATAGGTTATGGCTCTGACAGACCTTCATGACACTTTAGCTTTGACGGACCCTATTGCATCTCCCTCCCTATGCCGAGACGAAAAGTGGCAAAACTTTTGCCCTGAGGTCCGTGCCACTTTTCGTCTCAGCATAGGGAGAGAAAAGCGTTTGGATCCGTCAGAGCTAAATTGTCATAGAGGTCGGTGAGAGCCATAACCTATGGCGAGACTAAAAGTGGCACAGACTTCAGATTTTTAAGGACGTGACGGGTTTAGATCTGCGAGGTCCGTAAGGTCCACGTTTCACCCCTTCCCATTTAGACTGAAGATCAGGTCTCAGACATTCAAGGCTTTTGGCCGTGCATGAGGATTCAAAATTTTAAAAGTTTACTTTAGAATATGGTGTGAAACAAGAGCGGCATTTCTCCGAAATAACACCCCCCCATAAAAAAACCCCAACTGATCATGGAAATAATGGCTTGACAGTAAAAGGGTACAAAGGGACACTGAAAGTTTGCATACTACTTCTTTACTGTGGAGTATAATAGGCATTTGTCACTCACCCGCTATTTTACAAAAACTGGCAGTGTGGGCCAGCGCAGTAAATGCTCTGACATCCAAAGGAATCGAAATGGCATCGGAGCATTTGCCAAGTGGCACTCGACTGTGCAGCTTTGTAAAAAGGGGGCCTCAATGTTTGCCTCACGCATTCATGTATTTCCTTTGGGGGTTTTCTTCTGCAGGAATAGGAACTTCATGATGGCTCGGAGCTCCACACTTTATGTTGGCATGGTTCAATCGACGATCTGAAAAAAAAAATGTCAAAACGTAGAATTATGATTCTTCAAATTGGCAGTTTGCAAAATAAAATAACACTCTTTTCAGCTACAGTGGCAAAATAACATTCAGAATTTAGGAAGTTGGCTGGGCTGAGAACTTTTTCAGCACCCCCTCGTAATGGTCAGTGCAGGGGGCTGAGGACTTAGGGAACTGGATTCAATTTACGCCAAGGCTCCTTGTGACCCCCAGGCAAATCATTTAACCCCAGGTGCACAACTTCAGGTGTACTCCACAGTAAAGAAGTGGTGTGCAAACTTTCAGTGTGGAGATTTCAAGACCGAAGATGCAGCAAGGTCTGGGAGACCTCAAATGACGTCAACTACTGAAATTGTTCATCATGTCCATGAACTGATTTTGGCAGATTGGTGAATATTGGCTAAAACAATTGCTGAGACACTACAGATATCCAGGGAACTTGTTGGATGTATAATCCACGAGCAGGAAGGTATGCAGAAGGTGCCCAGATGTTTGAATGCTGACGAGAAATGATATTGAGTGGATAGCTAGCTCCAAGTTGATTTTACAGAATTTTCATCAAGCTGGCACCAACGTTTTGGAACTACTAGGTACTGTTGATGATGACTGAGACATTTAAATACATCACAGGACGTGTCGAGATGGAAGACGACATCTTCTTTCCCAAAGGACCCTCGGTCACAAGGGGGCACCCGCTCAAACTCAGAGGAGGGAAATTTAATGGTGACACCGGGAAATATTTCTTCACAGAAAAGGTAGTAGATCACTGGAACAAGCTTCCAATGCAGGTGATCAAGGCCACCAGCGTGCTTGACTTTAAGAATAAATGGGACATCCACGTGGGATCCCTACGAGGGTAGAGTTAAGGAACTAGGTCATTAGCACTTAGACTTAATGGGGTGGGTCAGCCCTTTTCTGCCGTCATCTTTCTATGTTTCTAAACATGGTTACACCACTATGATCCTGAGAGAAAGCAACAGTCCATACAATGGCGGCACTCAGGTTCTCCGAGGCCAAGGAAATTCAAGACCCAAAAGTCAGTAGGAAAGGTCATAGCCACAGTGTTGCAATGACTATCTTCCAAGGTGCCAAACAATGCCGAATACTACAGTAACTTGTATGCAGATTAAAGGAGGCATTAAAAGAAAAAAGGAGAGGGAAGCTGCAGAAAGGACTTTTGTTTTTGCAAGACAATGCACCTGCTCACAAGGCTGGAAAAGCAATTAATGTTTTGAGGTAGTTGGGGTTTCAGTTCATAGACCATCTACCCTTGCTCCATCTGACTATTTTCTGTTCCCAAACCTTACAAAGAGTTTGAAAGAGTGACAGTTTTCGAGTGCTTCGGAGGTGATTGCAGCAGCAAAGCAGTATTTCAGGGAGTATTTTTTGGAAGGGTTACAGAAACTTCAGACACGATGTGCAAGTGTGTTGAACTTAGGGATGAATTTGTGGAATAACTTATAAACTACCATTCTCTTCTTGGTTGGCCTGAGAACTTTTGAGTACCCCTTCATATGCTACTGCCTGAATATCCAAAAACTGGGACTGTTCGCCCTAGAGAAGAGAAGACTGCAGGGGGATTTGATAGAGACTTTTAAAATATTAAAAGGATTTGATAAAATAGACCAGGAAGCAGCATTGTTAACATTTTCGGAATCACACGGACACGGGGTCACAGCCTGAAACTGAGTGGCAGCAGGTTCAGGACAAACGTCGGGAAGTTCTGTTTCTCACAGCGAGTGGTGGGCGCTTGGAATGCTCTCCCGGAGGAGGTTGTGGCGGAGACTACTGTTCTGGGTTTCAAGCGCAAGTTGGATGCACATCTTCTTGAAAACCATATTGAGGGATACGGGAAATACGGGACTCCCAAAAGGTGTACTTAAATGGGCCACCGCGTGCGCGGATCGCCGGACAAGATGGACTTCGGTCTGATCCGGTGAAGGCATTTCTTATGTTCTTATCTTAAATATATAAGCCTCAAAGCTCTGTAGCAGGGTGCCACATTTGCAAACCCACTCTAATACCCGAGACCTCTTTCATCTCATCGTTTTGTTCATTGAAAAGGAAAAAGAGGACGGTCAAAAAGAAAAAAAAAAAACAAGCTAACACATCAGAAAAAAATAGCTGTCCTAAAAAAATACCAACCCCAAACAAACCTTAGACAAGACTATAAAAAGGCACAAGTCACATGCATCGTCTTTCTAAAAAGTTTAAAATATATCCATAATCAGAGCTACCCGTTGAATAAGATGAGTAGTTTTTGAGAGCTGTCCTAATTTTCAGTGCTGTTTATAGAATTCCCTCATTAACGGGGTTTAGCAAAAGGGCCGCTTCAAGATTTTAAAATTTTTGATGGAAAAGTAATCAAGCTGGTTGGGGGTCACGTAGCCCCTTATGATTTGAAATGTCTTTGGATACTGTAGAGCTGGGGTGTCAAAGTCCTTCCTCGAGGGCCGCAATCCAGTCGGGTTTTCAGGATTTCCCCAATGAATATGCATGAGATCTATTTGCATGCACTGCTTTCATTGTATGCTAATAGATTTCATGCATATTCATTGGGAAAATCCTGAAAACCTGACTGGATTGCGGCCTACGAGCAGGGACTTTGACACCTCTGCTGTAGAGTATGAAAAAATGCCCATACAGTTATAGTGGAAAGCCTGAGGTGGTTACTGTTAAAACGTCTCTCAGCAGTTGTACATGTACCACATACATAGACCAGGAAACATGTGAGCCCAGATGAAAAGGAAGATGATATGCAGACATATTAAGCAAGCTGAGGTATGAAAAAGCTGTGAGTCACAAATAGAAACCACAGGATCAAAAAAATAAAAATGGAACCTTCATTAAAAACAAACCTACTCACTCACTCACTGTGTCAGTGGTAATAAACAAAGATTTCATTTACTCTAACACCGTAATAAGCAGAAAGTAAAATCCCCAAATTTGCAGTGCACCAGAGATCGCCCTTTAAATTCCCACAGTATAAACCTGCAGATGATGTAGGATCAGAAAGAGATGATCGAAGTCTGCAAAATCCGGTACAAGTGGATTGATTTTTTTTTTACTGCATCAAGATCTAGGGGGCACTCAACGACGTTACAGAGTAATACTTTTAAAACAAAAAGGAGGAAATATGTTTTCACTCAGAGAATAGTTAAGCTCTGGAACGGTTTGCCAGAGGATGTGGCGAGCGTGGTTAATGTTAGCTAGTTTTAAAAAAGATTTGGACAAGTTCCTGGAGGAAAAGTCCATAGTCTGCTGTTGAGACACATGGGGAAGCCACTGCTTGCCCTGCATCAGTGGTTTGGAATGCTGCTGCTATTTGGGGGTTTTCCAGGTACTTGTGACTTGGATTGACCTCCGTGAAGACGGGATACTGGGATAGATGGACCATTGGTCTGTTCCAGTAAGGCTATTCTTATGTTCTTATCTCAGTTTTAATGACATTGCCTCAGCAAAGAAGCACAGCCAAGCTAATGGAGTCTCAGTATGTTTTGTGATTTCTGCTTTGTTTCTTCTCAAGGCCTCTTTGAGAGTGCTTTCGACTCTTAATTCCACTCACCTTAGATTCTGTATCCCCTACCCTATATGCCATGTCTGTCTGTCCAAGTTAGATTGTTCTGAGCAGGGACTGTCTATAAATGTCAAAATGTACAGCGCCTTTGTTTTGGCCAATCAGGGACTTCCTTAGGCTTCTTCATAAGGAAGTCCCTGATTGGTTCAGATACCAAGGGAGGACCATGAGACATCTGAGCCAATCAGGGCCTTAGGCCCCTCCCCGTGCATCACATGATGCACTGGTGAGGGGCCTAAGGCCCAGTGGTGTAGCAGGCCAGGTGGAGGAGCAGGAGGTGTTTGCGGTTCCTCCTGCTCCCAATGCCAAAGGTATGGACACAGGGCAGGGAAGGGGACAAGGCATTGTGGTGGCAGGAGGGAGTGGGCATCCCCCCAGCCATTTTGGCATGGGGGGTGTTCGGAGGGGAGAACGATGCCGATGGGGCTGATGGCAGGAGGTAGTGGGCATCCCTCCTGCCATGGGGGAGAGGGGGCGTTACGAGAGATGGGGGATTTTTTAATAGGGGAGATATTTTGCATGTGTAATACATGCAAAATATCCCTGTGCCATGGGGAAAAAAAAAGAAAAGAAAAACACTCAGACTTGTCAAAAAACCGGCAGAGGGTTTTAGGATCGTAAAACCCGATGCAAAATAGCCAAGCAAATGTTAGTGAATCAATCGCTTGGCTATTTTGCATAGGGTTTTACTAATTTACATGGCCAGAACGGAAAATGGGTGATCGAGAGGAAAAACACGCGGTGGACCATTTTGTGAATCGGGTCGGTTAGCAGCGATCGTCGCTAAACCTGTGAATCGGGGCCTATGTCCTTACTGCCTACAAAATAGGTGGAAAAGGGGTCGGGCACTAATTTTTTGATAATATCCATGCTAATGGCAACATTAGAGCTATGAATTTAAAAAATTGAAAATGGCCATTATCCGGCCAGCAGTATCTTCTTTTTCAAGGGTCCCGCGGCAACAAGGGGGCATCCGTGGAAAATCAGGGGCGGGAAACTGCACGGGAACACCAGGAAATTCTTTTTCACTGAAAGGGTGGTTGATCGCTGGAATAGTCTTCCACTTCAGGTCATTGAGACCAGCAGCGTGCCTGATTTTAAGGCCAAATGGGATAGACACGTGGAATCTATTCACAGAGAAAGGTAGGGGAGGGTCATTGGGGTGGGCAGACTAGATGGGCCGTGGCCCTTATCTGCCGTCTATTTCTATGTTTCTAAAAATGGCCTTAGTGCACGGGAAAGAATCACGTAAGGGTACACAGAAGCTATTTTTTTTACCACAGTTTGGTAAAAGGACCCCTAAATCAATAATAATAATCTCCCCCCTCCCTTTTATTAAGCCACATTAGAAGCTTCTACCGTGGCCCCAAGCGCTAAATGCTCCGACACTTAGAGCGCCATAGCAGCATTGGAGCATTTAGCGCTCCAGGCCATGGTAGAAACTTCTGCAGCAGTTTAGTAAAAGAGGGCCAATGATAATAATATTAAAAGGGTTTTTTTTAATTTATAACTTTCAAATAAAATTCACAAGAGTACATCTTGCTGCATGAAACAGAGAGAAAGAAAATTATTCAAAAAAGAAAAATTCTTATAGTATAACCAGATCTTAACCTTTTCCTATCGTGTGTCCCGGATGACGGGACATTCCAAAAATGTCGTTGCCATCGTATGTCCCATACTAAGAAAGAGCCAGGAACACAAAATATTTGAATTTACAGACTTATGACTTATTTACATTATGTTTACAATAGCCGTAAATAATACAAAACTTTGCTAAAATAATTACGATTTGAACCAGCGTAACATAAAATTTATTGCGCTAGGAAAAGGTTAATCCACTTTCTTAGACCACAATAACAGTAGGGGTAGTCAACGTATATTACAAGGAGAAATTAAATACAAATCATTTGAGGAAAAAGCTTAGAGCTCCTTTTACTAAGCTGTGCTAGCGATTTTAGCGCACGCTTAGCTTGCACTACAAGGCCACACGCGCTAGACGCTAATGCTTCCATAGAGCCGGCATTAGTTTTTCCACGTAGCGCGGGGGTTAGCACGCGCTAATCTTCAGCACGCGCTAAAAATGCTACCGCAGCTTACTAAAAGGAGCCCTTAGTGTGAATCAACGATTAAATTATTAAAAAATAAAAAAGTCCCCTTTTCCAATCATTCCTTGACGATTTTCTTAATATCTAGGAACTGCTTCAGATGTTCTGAAGAGTAAAACGTATATTTGACACCCAAGTCCCTAACCAGGCACTTACAGGGGGATACGCAAGAAGAAATGTAGCACTTAACTTGTCTCTTGACGTAGGGAAAGAAAATCCTTTCTTCGTTCCTGAGTAGTTTTAGAAACATCGGGATATAACCATATTTTCTGACCCCCCCACCCAATAATTTCTGAGAATTCTTAAAGTATAGTTTCAAAATCATATTAGCGTCCTGTTCAAAAACAAAAGACACCAAGAGAGTAGCTCTTTCCGTGTCAGCCGTTAAAGTTTGTTATTATGACCGGGATAGCCATGCAAATGATTAGTCGTACTTGGAAGAATTGGGATCACCTTAGTTTTCCTTTTTGGTGGGCGAGCTTATGTTTAACTTATAAGGTAATGGCGGAATACAAATCTCTAATGTAATGTAACGTAAATATGAGAAAATGAATGCTGACATGCTGGGGCATAATAAGAAATTCAAATTAGTTTGGGGTCCTTTGACGTCTTTTGTAGATTTGCTATAGTTGTCCTTTATCTTTATTTTCCGTTGTTTTTTACCCACACACCCAGGGGGGTATATCTTTTGTTTTGGTATTATTCTTGATGGTAATGATGGACGGGGAGGGAATTTTTATCTTTTGTATAGATACTGATTGATTATAAGTGCTTGGTTGATTATCATTATCTGCACTTTTTGTTGTCATTAAAAACTAAATAAAGTTAAAAAAAAAAAAAGAAGTTTGTTCAAGCAGTAAAGACACATTTTCAAAATCAATCTGATTCTCTTGACCTGAATCCTTCTGTAGAGCCTTTCTACTTGGCAAATAATACATTTTATTAATTGGAGGGATATTATTTAAGGAGATTTTTAAGTTCTCAGATAAATATCGCTTAAGAAAATCAATAGGTAGAACACCTGGGGCCACAGGAAAATTCAGGAAACAAAGATTTAACCACCGATTATAATTTTCTATCTGTTCAAGTTTCCTATGAATTAAGGCATTATCCTTAATTGTAGCTGCTTCAAACTGCTGTAAATGTAGTGTCTCTTCCTATGTTTGCCTGGCCTGGACTGAAAACTCTATTTTCATCGAGTCCACAGTCTTAGTTAAGGTATCCAACTTAGTTGTAATATTAGTTACCTCTTCTGTGGACTTGGACATTTTAGTCTCCATTCGTTGCAGCAGTTGCCAGATATCAGTCAATGAAGCCTCCGTGGGAGCTGATATTGCCTCTGCTCTCTTGATTATAGACATCAGCTGTTCTGCCGTTGACTCTGCGCCCTGGGAGACCCCGTGTATCCACTTCCTGGATTGCGAGTCTCCTGCCCCAGAGCCCCGGTTGCAGCTGGACACGGAGGGTTAAGGGTAGGCGGAGGAGAAAGTGATGTTTCAAGGCCCTAAAGGGCGATAGACTCTCTCAAACCTCCGTCCAACGCCAGGTAATCCACTCCTCCGGATGCTTGCGTCATCGTTGATAGAGCCGGAAAGAAGCGATCGACAGTCTGCTGGACTGGGGTAGACGCTAGTGCCGACGAGGGTGTGGCTCTAATTACCCCCTTCCTCTTCATATGCGGCATACCGGCAGCGCTGAAAAATTATAGGTAGTAAAGACAGGAGATCCAGCAGTTGTCAGCTCTTAACTGCGTCTTGCTTTCGGCTCACACGCCGCCGCCATCTTGACTCCCCATTTCAAGCCACCAATATTAAAAGTTATTTATCTTCTTTTTAGATGCTCTCATATAAGCCAGACACCAGAACCAAAAACATCTTAGCTCTGACTCATCATCGTTTCTGAAATGTTGCTTTGTAAAGCAATTTGAAAGCCACCGCTGTATATAAATCCAAATTATTACCCTAATGTTATTAAATGGCGTTCCAAATCTCTCAATGAGCTAAACAAGGCAGAACTTTGTTTTTACCTTTTCAGACCAACAGTGATCAAAACGAAACTGCTAAAATTAAACCACGATTCTAAATTTAAACGCTAATGAAGGTTTATCTATATGATGGCAAAACCAATATACACACTTAAAAGGTGATGATTTTCTTTGTATTTATTCTGTCACTCATGCTGGACTCTGATCAGTTATCTGGATAATTAGCGGTATCAGCGAGGAACCAGATACTGGAAATCTGATATTAATCCCTCCCTTTAATAGAAACAGAAATCCACTGGGGTGGAAAGCACCCTAGACTTAATCCCTTTCACTACTATTTCAGCATCCAAGCATCTCATTTATTTTCCAAAGTGGCTCCAGACATACCAACGGTGGCTGAAACCTAATTTAGGCTTTAAATCAGAAGTATATTAAAAAAAAATTTGGAGATAATAAGATTACTAAGATTTCTTCAGGGAATAATTCATATCACCACAGTACGATTTCCTGATGAGACCAGGCCACAGTTGCATAACGTTCATACCCAGAAACTGCACGGATCCTACAGAAAACTGGGAGAATCAGCTTCCCCAGGCTCAGAACAGAAGATGCATGAGTTTTGCAACTTTACTGGCAAAAGTCAGATGAAATATGTTAGTTAGACAGTTTGGAGCATCAAAACCTATTTTTGGCGTTGTGGCACAGGCTCAGTATTCCATAGCAAAGGCTCGGCATTGTCTGATATGAACAGCTGACGGGGAGATCAAATAAAGCTGTATCATTTATTTCAGCTTCTGAGGCACATGTACCTTAAAGTATTTCACTGCTATGGGATTGAAACAAGCCAAAACTAGTGTGATAAATTTTAGGGAATAGGAGAACAATGCGGGAAGGGAGAGGCAAGGAGAAAAATAGCAGGAAAGGTTACTTGCTCTTACAGTGGCAAAGCGAGGGTGGGAGGCACCCTCCCCTGTGCCCTCCTCTCCACCCCATGCAACACTCACGCCCTCCCTTCCCCCCGTACCACATTAAATCTTCGCCACTGCAAGCAGCTTCTCCGACCTGCTGCTCACATTGGCATTGCTTTTTCCCTCTGATGTCACTTCCTGGCCCCACGACCTGGAAGTGATTTCAGAGGGGAGCCAGGCAGGCGCCAGCAGCAGGCCTGAGACATTGCTCATGCTGGCAAAGATTTAAAGAGGTACATGGGTGGGGGGAAGGAAGAGTATGAGCGTGGCATGGGGGAGCAGAGAGGTGTCAGCACCCCCACCAAGACGGCGCCCAGGGCGATCCACACCCATTGTGCCCTTATACACAGAAAAAATGCAGATCTCAATACTGCAATATGTGATGGAGAAGTAAGACTGAACCCCTCTTTTAGTAAGGTGTGCTATGCTTTTTAGCGCGCAATAAATATTAGCGCGTGATAAACATGTGCTAAATGCTATTGCGTGCATGTTATCCTATGGACGTGTTAGTGGTTAGTGCATGCGTTGATTTAGCTTGCGGTAAACGCACTAAAACGCTTAGCGCACCTTAGTAAAAGAGGTTCCTGAATGTCATGATAGAACGGATGGATTTTCAATGGGGATGCAATGAATGCAGTCAGGGAAGGCCCTTAAAGGAAATGGGCCAGAGTACTTGAAGAACAGAATCTCCCTCTACACACCATCAAGGCCACTAAGGTCCTTCCAAGGAGTACAGTGTTCCCCCGCGAATTCACGGTTGGTGGTGCACGGTGCCGGTCATTCGTTGTATTTTCCAACCACAAATGACTGGGCAGGAGAGGGCAGCCGGAGAGCCAGCGAGTGAAGGAAATCACTCGCTGTATGCTCCGACTGCCTCTTCCTGTACTAAAGTCGGGCCTTACCAATCAGGAGCTGCGTGTCAAAGCCCGACTTTAGTACAGGAAGAGGCAGTCGGAGCATACAGCGAGTGATTTCCTTCACTCGCTGGCTCTCCGGCTGCCCTCTCCTGTCTTCCCTGCCTAAAAACTGTATTCGTGGTTTTTCAAAATTCGTGGGGGTTCCTAGAACGGAACCCCCGTGAATTTCGGGGGAGTACTGTATCCCTAATAACACCCTCTTCAAAGGACATCCTACCATGTTACACCCACCAGCGAGCCTTCTCCGGTGTAGCTCTCACACTCTGGAATGCACTCCCTGAAAGTCTTTGCTCACAGACAAAACTATCTCTACCAGGAAACAGGTGAAAGCTTGGCTCTTCTCCCAAATCTTTAATGCAAGAAGTAATTAGCTTGCTGGTCATACAAACACAAAGACTAACTCTGACTTCACAAACTAGCAAGACTTTCTTATCCACTCCTATTCTACCTGAGATTATAGCCATGCGCCTTTCTGATTTCACATTCCTGTATTTTATAATCCTACTAGTGTTTAAGCCCGTTACATTAACGGGTGCTAGAATAGATGTGTAGACTTTTAGCACAATGGGTCGCTGAGGTGTTTCTTTCTTTCTTACTTTATGTTTTTTATCTCTCTCCCTGCCCCCCTTTCTTTCTGTCTCTGTCCCCCTGTGTGTCTCTGTCTATTCCCTGGCCCCCTGTCTTACTGTCTCTCTCCCTGGCTGTCTGTCAGTCTTTCTTTGTTTCTGTATCTTCTCCCTTCGTGAGTGTGGGGCAGTTGTAGGCGTGCATGTGCACTCCTTACGGCCACGGACATACGGAACACACAGGTAGGAGTGCGCATGCGCCGCTTAGGGTTTTATTATATAGTCATTAAGCCCGTTACATTAACGGGTGCTCGAATATATGTCTGTCTGTCTCCCTCCCGCTGACTCTCTCTCTCTCCCTGGCCCCCTTTCTCTGTCTGTCTTTCTGTCCCTCTCTCTGCCCCTGTGTCTTTCTTTCTTTCTGTCTCCCTCCCGCTGTCTGTCTGTCATTTTTTCCCATTTCCCTGTGCAGCAGCATTTCCATCCCACTTCCCTATGCAGCAGCAATAGCATTTCCCTCCTATCCCCCCCCCTTTCCTGTGCAGAAGCAGCAGCGGTATTTCCCTTCCCCTCCAAGTCCCTGTGTAGCAGTAGCAGCATTTTCCCCCACCCCCCTTTCCCTTCTCTTACCGCGATCTGGCCTGCTCCGTTCGGCCCCTCCCCGTTCTTTTACTGCCGACAAACCTCTGGGCTCCAGCCGCGTAGGCAGCACTTTAAACACACTGCTTCGCAGCCTTCTACTGCCAATTTCCTCTCCCGTGTCTGTCTCCAATGATGTCATCAGAGACGCGGCAGAGGAAATCAGCAGTAGAAGGGCGCGAAGCAGCGTGTTTAAAGTGCTGCCTACGCCGCTAGAGCCGGGAGGTTTGTGGAGGGTCAACGGGCAGAGCGGGGCTGCTCTCCACCACTCAGTTGCTGTCACTGGAATGCAAACAGGGCCGCGAGTGTGGGGCAGTTGTAGTCACGCATGCGCACTTCTTCAGGCCACAGACATACGGAACACGCAAGTAGAAGTGCGCATGCGCGGCTTAGGGTTTTATTATAGAGATTACTTTATCATATCTGCCCATGTGTTCCACCTTTGCTTCCACCATGTTTTATTGTATATTGTGCTGACAATTCAAGTACACTTCTCCCTCCATATTCACGGCGAATGCTGGTGGCCAATAGGCGCGAATATAGAAAAACAGCGAATAACTTTTCAACTGCTATTCGCGGATTTGGGAAAGCGCTGTTGTTTTTACTATTGAAACCACGAAAAGCTTTTCAGAGGCAGGCAAGCAAGCAGCGATTTCTGGGCAGGCAAGCAGCAATTTCATGCATGCTGGGAAGAAGCCTTCCTCTCTAGGGATGCTGGGAAGCAGCATTTTTCTCAGTGCACATTGGGAAGCATGGAAGCAGCGAATTTGCTGGAGAAAGCATGGAAGCAGCAATTTTCAGAGTTACAGTACAGTAATGGTAAGTGATAAACTTTTTTATCGGTTACTGTACAGTAAAAGGAAAAAAACTTTAGTGATGACGTTTTTGAGGGGGGAAAGTCAGCAGCCGAAAAATTGCGAATAAGCGAAACCGCAGCTACGGAAACCACGAATACGGAGGGAGAAGTGTAGCATACTATGTCATACTATCAGGCTCATAATCAAAAAACAAAGACCTCCCAAAAGCATCCTAAATCGGCACAATAATCGAAACCATCTTTCTGTACGTCTAGCGAGGTGTTCCAGCCTCTGTACGCTCAGAGCATGAGATGGGCGTGGTGGAGGCGTGTTATGGGCGGGCTTTGGGTGGTCTCGAGGGCGAGTTAGACATAGACATCTTGCAGCGACAAGCAAACACTTTGCAAAGCATCGTGGACGGAACTGATACGTTTGGAACTAGACCAGTTTTAGAAGGGTCTAAGTGCCAGAAAGGTGCCCAAACACACCAGATGACCACTACATGCTTCAAGGTAAGACACCTCCACACTCCCCCAGTGTTCACTGACCCCATTCCACTACACAAAAATGAGAACAAAAAGGTACCTACTTGTCTTGAAAACAGCAACATCTGGTATGGGGAAGTCTAGTAGATCGTCACACAGGTGTCTTAAGTAGCCTGGTGGGTGGGCTTATGAGCCATAGAGAGGAGGACCCAGGGCCATAAACCACTCTAACCACTACATTTATGGTAGAATGTGTGAGTCTACCCAAAACCTATATAGGTGCCACTTGCAGTCGTAAGTGCTATTGGGGTGGTACACAGGACGGTATCGTAGGTTTTGGGGCACTCACCCTAAATTATAAGGGGGTTATGGTGAGATAAACAACTGACATCCTTTATGTGAAGTTCACAGCAGTGGCCCTCTAAGGTGTCCCATTGCTCTGTCGAGATGTCTATGTGACCAGTCCATTATTATGCTGGCCCCACCCACGTCCATACGGTCAGGATTAGAATGTTTTCAACCTGGATGCTTTTCTGATCGAAAACAGGATATAAAGTTAGACATCCTGGTGGCCTAGCCGTCCCGGTGCTCAGGACATCTAAGTAGGCGATTAAATAGATATACCATGGAACCTTGGTTTGCGAGCATAATTTGTTCCAGAAGCATGCCTGTAAACAAAATGCTGGTGTAGCAAAGCAACTTTCCCCGTAGGAATGAATGGAAACACGAGCTTTTCTTAATATTATGGTCCTTTATAGTTAATTGCATATTTATAGATCATATATATACAAAATGTTATATGTATTTGAATTGCTCATTGTATTTTTCCAAAATACTCAATAAAAATTTATTGAACTAAAAAAAAAAAAAAAAAGGAAACACGGGCGATTCATTCCACATCCCCAAAAGACACCCCCCCTCCCCCCTCGGCCACTGTTGTGCTTCCACCCTACCCCACCACATCCCAAAAAGACCCCCCACCCCCAAGGCCACTGGCGCGATTCCACCCCACCCCCTTGCCCGCCCAAGCCCTTACCGAGATCGGGCACCGGCACACAGTACCAACCTACAGGAGAGAGCGGGAGCCAGAAGGACTTGAGCATGCGCAGATGCTCAAGGCCCAGCAGAGATCACCGGCAGGCAGCAGGCTCTTTCGGCACCGTCCTGTGGGTTGGTGCTGCGTGCCGGTGCCCGATCGCAGTGGGGGTTTGGGCGGGTGGACGGGCGATGCCGGTTCTCGGGGGGTGGGGGCTCGCACATCGAGTCTGCGCGCGGTTTGCGAGGCAAGATTTGCGAGAGTGTGTTTGCTCGTCTTGCAAAACACTCGCAAACCGCGTGACTCGCAAACCGAGGTTTGACTGTATGTATTTGGACGTTCAGCAGTTTGCCATTCGAAAATGGCCATTTTTGTAACTCCAACTTTGGATGTTCAGCTGGACATGTCCAAGTTGGACAGATGGGGTTTTATTTTTATTTTTTGAAAATGCCCCTCCACATATTGTTTGAATATTTTTACTATTGTAATTGTCTGTTGCCTTTGTATAACTCACTTTTTGTTGTATACTGCCTTTTTCAATTTAGTATATAAATCCTTATAATTATATAAGACAAGAAAAGAATGCCTTGTCAAACATCAACCAGCTCATACAATTTGATTTTCCCAGATATTAAAGCTGTTTATGTGAAATAAGTGTTAATTTCTTGCAGGATCTATCTGCTGATATTCAAGTAAGGTGCCGACAACAAGAGCTCATTTCTTTCAATGTCTGCCGACATTTTCATGTTTAAATTACATGCTTCCTTGTCATCTTTGTTAAAGTCCCTGTTGAGGCAACCTATCCCCCCTCCCCCACCATCAGAAATAACTACGGGCTTAAATGATGCCCAGAAAGCCAACATTCGAAAATCACAGTTCACTGGGCAAGACTGTGTAAATCTTTCAATTTTTGCATTTCTTCCTATGACCTGCAAAACATAAGAATAGTCTTACTGGGTCAGACCAATGGTCCATCAAACTCAATAGTCCGTTCTTACAATGGCCAATCCAGGTCACTAATACTTTGCTAAAACCCAAAGAGTAGCAACATTCCATTCAAAATCCTAGAGAATAGCAAAATTCTGGAATCCCAAAGAGTAACAAAAGATTCTGGAACCCCAAACAGTAGCAACATTCCATGCTACCGATACAGGGCAAGCAGTGGCTCCCCCGTGTCTTTCTCAATAACGGACTATGGACTTTTCCTCCAGGAACTTGTCCAAACCTTTCTTAAAATCAGCACAAAGCAGGCAGCCTGCGTGTTGATCCCTACAGACAGACCACTGTTTCCTAATCAAGAGGAGTGTGTGGTGCAGTGGTTGGATCTACAGCCTTAGCACCCTGGGGTTGTGGGTTCAAACCCCGCGCTGCTCCTTGTGACCCTGGGCAAGTCACTTAATCCTCCATAGCCCCAGGTACGTTAGATAGATTGTGAGCCCACCGGGACAGATAGGGAAAATGCTTGAGTACCTGATTGTAAAAACCGCTTAGATAACCTTGATAGGCGGTATATAAAATCCTAATAAACTTGAAACTTGAAAACTTGAAACTTGAAACTTGATTGCAGCATTTATTAACTTTTAGTAAGGAGAATTGTTTCAGTCATTAGAGTAGAAATAAAAGTGTAGAAAGTCGTTAAAAAAGTTTAAGGCGCTCGTCAAGCGAGAACGTGGGGCTAGTCTCAGCATTTGAGTTTAGAAGTGACAGGGTCAATGTTCAGCTGTCCAGATGAACATATAAAAATACACTGATGTACCTCTGATCTCACTTACACAATCTTTCGGCACCAGCTAGCTCTTCGGGTCAAGTACCCATGATCAGGATCTGCAAAACAAAGTCTGTCATTTTGAGCTGGGCACAGGCCAGGGCTGGATTTACTCCGGTACGCCAAAGAGTTATTTTCACTGGAGCTCAATCACTCCATGCAGTCTTTTACATAATCAAATTAAATCAAGCTGAGACGGATGAAAAAATTGATAATTTGAACTTTGCTTCACAAGCTGGGTTGCAGTTCCAAACTTTTCAAACTATTTACAAGGAGACTATTTAGATCAAATTTTCAGTCACAGTTCCAATACAAAAGACACATTAGCAAACCCATCATGGTGTTTCCAATCCCTTCAGAGAATTCCTTCAATACTAGCAGTGAGCCACTCTCCCCTTCTTTCCTCAGCCTGGGACCACACTATGTTTCAGCCAAGCTGAAACACTCCAGGGGGGCTTTGCTAAATGCAGGGTCACCTTCACATTCTCTGGATGAATAAATAATTTTCAGTATTGACCAATTCTGACCTAGATTCACCAAATTCAGCTGGCAAGTAAGACGCTCCCCATCCAAATCCAAGGTGGCAAAAAGACCTAATAAAATGGTAACTAGCAGAGGTAGGGTGAACCCAACAGAATTCTGGTCACACTATGACTTAACTTCTAGCCCAAACTCAGTCTCCTTCTCGGCGGACTCTTGGACCAACAAGTGTACGCAGTTATTAAACAAAATGGCCCCCACTAAACTATGAAAAATAAGAAACAAGAATCTGGATGGCTGGTACGATACCGAGTTAGGAAAAATGAAACGGGAGTTACAGAAACTCGAAAGATAATGGTTGAAATCAGGGGACAGTGTGGGGAGGTCAAATTGGAGACTAAAATTAAACTAATACAAAAAACTAATAACAAAGAAGCGCTCCAACTTCTACGTCCAAAAAATCGGATCGCCGAACACCAACAGTAGAAATCTCTTTGAAATCTCGTTCTGTTCTTGATTCCCCACCATCTGGCAGATGAACTGGCAGAATTTTTCAACAACAAAATCATCAATTTGAGATCAAATCTAGCGGGCTCCTCAACCATTTACATTTGTCCCCCCGGTTATTCATACTTTTTTAATCACCGCCGACTAAAACGCGGAGGAGGATTAGCCATTATTTCCCGTAATCAATTACTAACAAATATTGATTATTCCCCCCCTAACTCTTCTATTGAATTTTTACAATTTTCTTTTCAATTTAAACCAAAATTAGATGTTCTACTTCTTTACTTGCCCCCCCCTATCACGAGTGAAAATTTAACTCAACTTCAGTCACTCCTTTTTGATTTCGGTTCTTCTTCTTTGAATCCAATTATTTTGGGTGATTTTAACATCCATTTTGATAACCCTGATAACTCTTTCACCAAAAATATCTTATCATACATCAAACAATTAGATATTCATCCTTTAATATCAGAACCCACACATCGATTAGGTCATACAATAGATATGGCCCTTATTTCAACTTCTTCACTCGATAATTACTCACTAAACTTTTGTTTGCCAGTTCCCTGGTCGGATCATTATTTGATCTCATTATCATATAAAACAACACATACTAATTCCCACTCTTCCAAAAATAAAACAGTTAAATTTAGAGATTTTAATACTCTCTCCTCTGAAGCTATCTTAGCAACTCTCTCACCAAATTTCTTTGACTTTAATACTTCTTCATTGGATGAATCTCTAAATCATTGGTCTACCAATACTCTTTTATTATTAGATTCTCTAGCTCCTTTACAAACCAAAATTATCTCATCAAAGAAATCTACAAATCCTTGGTTCAATTCAGAACTTTCTCTTATTAAAAAACAATTAAGATCACTTGAACGAAAATGGAGGAAAAATAGATCACCAGTTAATACTGAATCATTTAAAGAACACTCTAAATTCTATAAATTAAAAATTAATGATGCCAAAACTAAGTATTATTCAACTAAAATCTTGAAAGCTAATAATTCCTCAGTACTCTATCGAATTTTGAATTCAATTACTTACTCAAGCAAACGGAAAAATCATGAAGAACAATCCACCCTTACTGCCCAAGATCTTTCTACGTATTTTATTAACAAAATTACTAACATTAGGGCAACTTTTAACGCACATCAATCACTCTTATCCACTTATGAACAAACAGATCCCAGCCCATTTTCGTCGAAATGCTCCAATTTCAAAATTCCAAATTTAACTGAGATCGAAACACTCTTGAATTCTATTAATATTAAAGGCTCTTCAGCTGACTCAATACCACCGTTTATTCTCAAGCGTTATTTCAGGATATTTGGTCCAGCAATTCTTACACTTATTAGTGAAAGCTTAAAACAAAGCTATATGCCAAAACTCTGGAAAACCTCAACTATTCGCCCCATCATTAAAGATCAAAAAACTAGTATTAATGACATGTCAAACTATAGACCAATAGCTAACATTTCTTTTCTATCAAAATTAACTGAGAAGATAGTTTTTAATCAGTTATCAGATTTCATCGAAAAAACCAATATTTTACACCCAAATCAGACAGGCTTTAGGCAACACCACTCAACAGAATATTCATTACTAGGAATGACCACATCCATACATTATTTCTTAGATCACCACCAGTCAGTTCTATTAATTTCACTAGACCTTTCAGCCGCTTTCGACACTATCGACCATGAGCTTCTATTAAACAGGCTTCAATCTATTGGTGTTTCGGACCAGGTTTTTTCCTGGTTTCAATCTTACTTTTCCGACCGTACATCTTCTGTATTATTCAATAATGAAATTTCTAATAATGTCTCTCTAACATACGGTGTTCCGCAAGGTTCAATATTATCCCCACTACTTTTCAATATTTTTCTTGCACCACTTCTTACTCTATGTCAGTCCATCGGTTTTAACGTCTTTGCTTATGCCGATGATATCCAATTATTACATCCCATCGATACTAATAACCCTTTGGATATTTCAACAATAACCACGAAACTAGAAAAAATATCAGATTGGTTAAATTTCAATCGGCTTGCGTTGAACATAAAGAAATCAAACATAATGCTCTTTCCCTGGAAAGATAATTTAAATATTAATTCCCCAATCACTATCAAGGGCATCCCGTTACAAGAAGTTAAAAAAATAAAAATCTTAGGGATTATATTTGATAATAAACTCACCTTTCACGATCATATCAGCAGTGTCGTCAAGTTATCTTTTTTCAGGCTCAGACAAATTCGTTCTATCTCCCAATTTCTTTGTGAAAAATCTCTCAAAATTCTTATCCATTCTTTCGTTTTATCCAGAATAGATTATTGTAATTCTCTGTATAATGGTATTGCTCAAAAGGAACTTAAACGCCTTCAGATTATTCAAAACACTTCTATAAAATTGATTACAAAAGCAAGGAAATTCGACCATGTGACACCTCTTCTTAGGGAAGCACATTGGTTACCGGTCACCCACCGAGTATCTTATAAAATATGCCTGCTTACATACAAAACTCTTCTTTTCAAAACCCCAGCATTCATTCACAAATATTTGATTCCATATACTACTAATCGAACATTAAGATCCACACAACAAAATCTGCTATCGGTCCCCTCTCTTAAATTCATTAATACTCGACGACAAGTTATCTTTTCTGTTTCAGCACCCCAAATCTGGAATTCTCTCCCTATCTATCTAAGGGAAGAAACAAACATAGAGAAATTCAAAGGTAACCTGAAGAGTTTTCTCTTTAAAGATGCCTTTTCTATTTAATCCTCTCTACACAAATTAACAACACTTCTTTTACCTCTAATCTTTTACTGAAATATTCAGTTCTTTTTCCCTTCCTCATGTATTTTCCTTACCTGTTTTTTCTATCTTTAACATATATTGTAACTTTTACCCCTCCTTTTCCTTATGTATCATGTTATGTCCCGTTTTGTATTTTTTCTGTTAATAATGTGTTCAGTCTTATTTAGTATATGATTCCCCTGTTTTATTGTAATTTTAATAACATGTACATCGCTTAGAATGTAGATTAAGCGATTAATCAAACTTTTAATAAACTTGAAACTTGAAACTTGAACCAACCATATGAACTACCTGGTTGCCCAACACAAAGATGACCCTAGGGTAGATATGACCTGGAATACCTTCACTACACCATCCTGGCAACAATTCTCCAAATATTACCCGAAATACGCCGTCTCCTACTGCAGATTAGACTGCTGCCCCCCAAACATTATGAAAGTTGCGCCACTCTCCTTCAAAGCCAAGTTATACAACTGGCTCTCCTCTCTCTTACTAACCGGTACTTTCCCTGAGGATCTAGGCCAGATTTTGATCACCCCAGTCGTAAAAAAACCCTAGAGAATCTACCAAACAGACATCTAATTACAGATCAATTGCAAGCACTCCCTTTTTCGTCAAATTAATGGAAGGACTGGTCAACCAGGAACTAGTAATGTATCTGGACAAATTTAACACACTGCACGACAATCAATCTGGTTTCCACTCTGGATTCAGCACCGAAACTGTCATGGCATCACTACTGGACTTCCTCCACACCTTATTTAGTCAGGGTACCAGTGCTCTTATTCTACGACTAGACCTTAAGTAGTGCCTTCGATCTAGTTGACCATGCTATTCTGATTGACTGTCTGGAGTCAATTGGTCTTTCAGGTAACGTGTTAAAATCAGAAAACCCTGGAATAAATGGCAGTGCGCCTAAGGAGTCAACGCCTACTGGCCCCTAAGACTGCTTAGTCACTGCTAGGTGTGAGTCTATAAATGTTAAAACCTTAGCAGATGATTGACAATTGCGTTCAACGGCGCCTAGGACTTAGGCGCCGTTTATCGAATCAGGGCCTCACGGTGCAACCTCGGGGCACCCAGATAGAAAATTACCTCCTTTGCGGAGAGAGCAATATCTACCGCCCCCCCTGAACATAACTCGCCTTAACTGAGCGATGAGCGGAAAAAAGGCACGAGTTAAATACAAATCTTCCTAATGAAAGTGTAACCCTTTCAGGAAGATCCCCGTCAGCCCTCATCAGACAGCCGTACGGTGTTGATATGCAAAATACAACGTGAAAGGGAAGGAGATGGGAGCAAGATTGTTGTCAAAGAAAAATGTGAGATGTAAAGAATACTTCGTTTCCCCCCCCCCCCCTCATTAACCCCTCAATGTATTTAAGAACCAATCCTCCCTAAATCGTACAGCTGAGTCAATGCATCACCTTTCCTAGCAAAAAATTAGCATAATGTTTCTGAAAAGAATAGAAAACGGAGAGGGTAGGCAGCAAATACTGGTGCTTCTTTTTACCTTTTCATTGGGTTATTTGTACAAAAATTGTAAAATGTTGTTACAGATTAATGCTAATACTGCCACAGAAACAGAATTGCAGCATACTTAATTAATATGTCAGAATATAAGAAATGATGAATATATGTATAATTAAACTGTTGCATCTCTAAGACACTTAACCAAATTTCCTAGAAGGGACTAGACAGCAGCGTAGCTTTACAAAGTGTCGTCATTCTGGTAAATAGGTGCTGAGATTAAAAAATAAAAAAGAGCTGTCAGATTTATGACGTCTTGATTGCCTAAATATTAGCGAGTCATTTTCAAAGGCCATTTACCAGAGCGAAGTGGATCTTCGAAAACTGCTGTCACTCATCGCAATGTATGTTCAGGGTTCCATTTTGCAATACATAAGAATTACCATGCTGGGACAGAACGAAGGTCCGTCGAGTCCAGGATCCTGTTTCTAACGGTGGCCAACCCAGGTCCCAAGTATCTGGCAAGAGGTGGCATTTCCTGGGATGTATTTAGGTTGAAATTGGGAAACAATTCATGTACGAGTAGATTTGGTTTAATAACACAGGCCACCAAAAATATATATATATTCATGGTGCCTTGGGTTTTTTGACCTGTTTGTGGGGTCATTTGGGGACGCTGATTCAGTTTCTTAGATATGTTTGCTTTTTATGCCTTTGGGATAGTAGAGCCAAACATGAACATTGGGCAAAAGAAGATTGGCCTCTGAGGGAATATATGGTGGTTGGAGGACAAAATGTAATCAAAGAACTTTTGGTAGCATGAGATAGAATCCATATAAAGCTAGGCCTGATGAAACAATTTGTAAAGGCTTTGAATAAAGGCGGTTCATGCATTGACTACGTGGAGGGGCATAATCAAAAGAAACATCTAAGTCCAATTCAGATGTATAGCGCTAGACACCCAAAATTGGCAGTGGTAAAATGTCCATTCTCGAAAAATATGTCTAGAATATTTTTTCTTCAAAATTCGTCTATCTGGATGTCCAGAACTCCAGTTCGTCAATCTTTATAACACATTTTCAACCAAAAATTTGTCTAAGTCCCAAACGTCCAGATCGAAACCATTTGGATATGGGAGGGACCAGCATTGTCATGGACTGGCCACCCAGACAAGGCAACAGAGCAGTGGGGCACCTTACAGGGCACTGCTGTGAACTTCACAAAAACAGTGCCACATAGACATCTCACCAGAACTCCCTTATAGGATATGGTGATTCCCCCAAAACACACTATACCCACCTGTCTATAACCCCAATAGCCCTTATAGCTGAAGGTAGCACCTATATGGCAGTAGAGTAGGATTTTTTTGGGGGGAGGGGATCCTTGGTCGGCATACATGTTCCACTATAAATGTAGTGGTTAAAGTGGCTTATGGGCCTAGGTCCTTCTCTATATGGTTCACTAGCCCACCCTCCAGACTACTTAAGACACCTGTATGCAGCTCTACTAGGTTCTCCTATAGCAGATGCTAATATTCCGGAGACAGGTATGTACGTTTTTATTCTGATATTTGTGGCAGTGTGAGGGAGTCAGTGATCACTGGGGGAGTGTGTGTGTGTGTGTGTGGGGGGGGTCTTTACATTGTCTCTGCAGTGGTTATCTGGTCACTTTGTATACTTTTTTGGCACTTATACCTGCTTTTATATTGTCCAGGAAGTCTCGTGAAACATTTGATTATCCCTTCAGGTTGACTAAGTCTAGGTCAGCCCACATCCCACCCAAATACTGCACTAACCACTCCTCCAGATATGCCCCTTTTAGCTCTGGGTGTACAGCAGCATTCAGAGGCCTAAAAAGTCCCTGGATGCGTCCAGAAAGTCGGTTTGATTATCGTCACTTGGACAACCTGTCTTTTAGGTTGACCAAGTGCCGACTTAGGCAGGATTTTAGATGTTTTTAAATTTTGATGATGTGCCCCAGAGCATATATGTTACCTAGATTTACTATGGAAAAACTGAAGGCAGGAATTTTCAATAGTCCACAGATCGGACAACTTATAAATGATCCAAATTTCATAGCATCAATAAATGAAATTGAATCAGTTGCCTGGTCTTCATTTGTTCTTTGCAAAACTTTCTTGGCAACAAGAAGGCAAACAACTACACACAACAAGTTTCTGATCCATCTATGTACGTCTCCTTCCGGAAACTGAAGAACCATGGGGTGGGGACAGGACTTCAAGGGGGAGAGGAGAGTTGGGGCGGGCTAAAGGAGAGTGGGCTGGCCAGAGGAGAGTCGGGGCGGGCGAAAGGAGAGTCGGGACGGCATGTGCGGTATATAAAAATTTATTTACATAAATTACAGTTCCCCGCGCGCTATACCCATGTGCGCGTTTTACACGGGTGCACGTTATATGAGCGAAAATACGGTATTATGTATGTTAACCTGTAGCCTGTTCTGACCTCACTGGGGAAAACAGGAGAGAAAATTAATTAAATAAATACATAAATTGGAAATGTGGAAACAGAATATTTTTCTTTTTTGTTTCTTTTGTTTTCTGGGTGTTCACCCCCTCCCCCCAAATAAATGAATCAACATTCAAAATAAACAAGAAAACAAAACAAATGTTTGTTCTCATTTTTACTGTCTGCTTGCCAAATTTGGTACATTTTAGTCCCCTTTTTTGGTGGGGAGAGTTATGGAAGGAATGACTTTTATGTAATCCTTTCCAAGATTCGGACGTTCCACTGATTGGAAATCATCAAAAGGACTTCCAGAACATCAGTGTCGCTCATGATAAACTAAGCAGAACTAAGCAAAGAATCAACATATTCAGTATCCCCTGTTATCTGGCAAGCAGAACTTCCAAGCCGTTTCATTCTACATCTTTTCTCTATTCCAAGAGCCAGACCGCTTGCATTGTTCATAATGAAAACAGTTCATCAAAGGCAATCCAGTCTGCCTCAGTGAAAATGTTCTATTATTCTTCTGCAAATGCAGTTCATGTTGAGCATAATCGTTTAAAGAAAGGTTTTGGTTTTTGTTTTTTTGGGGGGGGGTTTCTTCATGCCCTAGTTTCTGGATATTGAACAAGGTAAAAAGGATTTAACATTAGACCTAATTCATCCAAACTCAAATCTTAGAAATATGTGTGCCCCCCCAAAATTGGTTGACCTCAGCACATAAAATACCCAAGAATTAAGGGCCAGAAATGTTATTGAGCTTTGGGCAAACTGGTCTCACAAAACATAAGGTTAAAGCAGTAGCGTATCCATGGGGGGCCTGAGCCTCCTCACCTTTGTCTCGGGACCCCATTTGCCTTCATGACTGGCAGGGATACCAATCCCCGCCAACCAAAGATGTTGTCTTCCTGAGTCATGTCTACAGTGGCATATAATAGACCAAATATATTTTGGCCTCCACTGCCAGATCTCTCGAGCTTGATCAGTTCAGGTATAACTGAGCAGGTGCAGGAGAGCCAGCATTAGTGGCTGAAAGTTTGCCTAAGTCAGGAGTAGGCAATTTGGGTCCTCGAGAGCCGGAGCCAGGTCAGGTTTTCAGGATATCCACAATAAATATGCATGAGATAGATTTGCATCTCAAGGAGGCAGTGCATACAAATCCACCTCATACATATTCAGGGTGGATATCCTGAAAACCTGACCTGGCTCCGGCTCTCGAGGACCGGAATTGCCTACCCCTGGCCTAAGTGAATTAAGAGCTGCTGCAGGGAATGACTCAGGGAGGAGTTCAACCCTGGTCTCCTTATCTCAAGAAAGATATAGCGGCACTAGAAAAGTTTCAAAGAAGAGCGACCAAGATGATATGAGGAAAGACTAAAGCAGCTAGGGCTCTTCAGCTTGGAGAAGAGACGGCTCAGGCGTGATATGAGAGAGGTCTATAAAATAATGAGTGGAGTGGAAAGGGTAGATGTGAATCGCTTGTTTACTCTTTCCAAAAAATACTATGACTAGGGGGGCATGCAATGAAGCTACTAAGTAGTAGATTTAAAACAAACCAGAGAAAATATTTCTACACTCAGCCTGTGTTTAATTAAACTCTGGATTAGAGGTCTGCACGGGAACGGGAATCGCGGGAATCCCACGGGTATCCCCCCTAACCCACGGGACTCCCACGGGGATCACCCTCTGTCCAACGGGACTCCCACGGGGACCCCCCTCTGGCCCATGGGACTCCCACGGGGATGGAAGGCTTTGGAAGCAGGGTTCGTCCATATAATATAATGGACATGTCAGCCTTAGTAAAAGAGGGGGTTTATAAGTTAATTACCTGAACAGAAAACAAAAAAAGGGTTCCACCAAAGAGATTCCACAAGGAAAACAGCAGCGCAAACACAAAAGAAATTGTGGAATTGATGATCCTGTCAGAAGTAATTGCTGCTTTTTATGGGGACGGGCGGGGATGGAAGTAATTCCTTGCGGGGATGGGTGGGGACGGAGAGGATCCTGACGGGGATGGGTGGGGACGGAGAGAATCCTGGCGGGGACGGAGAGGATCCTGATGGGGACGGGTGGGGACGGAGAGAATCCTGGCGGGGACGGGGGGGACGGAGAGGATCCTGACGGGGACGGGTGGGGACGGAAAGGATCCTGAAGGGGACGGGTGGGGACGGAGAGAATCCTGATGGGGACGGGTGGGGACGGAGAGGATCCTGACGGGGACGGGTGGGGACGGAGAGGATCCTGGCGGGGACGGGTGGAGACGGAGAGGATCCTGATGGGGACGGGTGGGGACGGAGAGAATCCTGGCGGGGACGGGTGGGGACGGAGAGGATCCTGACGGGGACGGGTGGGGATGGAGAGAATCCTGGCGGGGACGGGTGGGGATGGAGAGGATCCTGAAGGGGACGGGTGGGGATGGAGAGGATCCTGACGGGGACGGGTGGGGATGGAGAGAATTCTGGCAGGGACGGGTGGGGACGGAGAGGATCCTGAAGGGGACGGGTGGGTCCAGAGAGGATCCTGGCGGGGACGTGTGGGGACGGAGAGTATCCTGGCGGGGACGGGCGGGGATGGGTGGGATTTCTGTCCCCGGGCAAATCTCTACTCTGGATCACTGGGGGAGTGTGTGTGGGTCTGTACTTTGTCCCTGCAGTAGTTATCTGGTCACTTTGGATACCTTATGGACACTTAGGGCTCCTTTTACTAAGGTGCGTTAGGGCCTTAACGCGCGGAATAGCGCGCGCTATATTGCCCCGCGCGCTAGACCTTAACGCCAGCATTGAGCTGGCATTATTCTAGAAGCATACCGCGCGGTGTAGCGTGCGCTAAAAAACGCTAGCGCACCTTCGTGAAAGGAGCCCTTAGACCTCTTTTTAGATCACCTAAGTCACAACATATATGTTCCATCTAGGCAGTCTCGTCAAAGTTTTGATTATCGCTGCAGGACGACTAAGTTTGGGTGGCCCACATCCCGCCCACCTCCTGCCCTAACCACTCCTCGAAAAACACCCCTTTTTACTCTGGACGCACAGCGGCAGTGAAGAGGCCTAAGACGCCTGTAGATACGTCTAAAACCCGTTTTGATGATCGGCCCTTGGGCGACCTGTCTTTTAGGTCGTCCAAGTGCCGATTTAGGTGGGTTTTTAGACGTATTTTCGTTTCGATTATGTACCTCTTATTGCTTAAAGCACTGCTCTCAAACTTTTTTAGTTCTGGAATGCTAAACAGAGCAAATGTTTTCGGCAGCACATTAAATAAAATTGCAAAAGCAACAGAAAAAATTTAATTTGAGGGTTATTTATATAAAGTTCTTTAAGCTATGTATGGGTAATTGCTCCTGGTCTTCTAAACCTCTTTCTTACAAATGAAAGCCTGATTCCAGGATAATATATAATTGAGCAAACTCTTGAAATAAATTCAATGAAGGGCGGTTAATCAGTTCATGGGAACTTCCTCTAAATAATCAAAGGAGTTCACCTGGGTATATCCATAGCGTAATTGTAATTGGGTAATTGTAACAACAGTGAAGCTAAAGTACCATAAAATTGCTCATCAATGTAGCGGATGTTCTTGTTCTTGAGTGCTAATTAACTTACAATGCAGCTCGATAGTCGACAAGCAAACACGCCTTTCATCATCCGCCGTTTGACGTCGTTCTCTTTGTTTCAAATCAATTTCTGTCAGAGCTGAAAATCCAAGTTTGCAAAGATAAGAAGATCCAAACGGTAATAAAGCCTTGACTGCTTTGCTGCTCAAGTTAGGATAATTACTGCGTAAAAAAATAAAAGTAAAATGATTTGCCACTAGTTTTCAAAGGACCAATCACGTCAAAGAATGATGCTTGTCTGGGCGGTTCTATCCTTACGCACACAGACGCTTATAACATTGACAGACTGTTGCGTACATTCCATTGGAGTGTCACAGAGAGTCCAACAGGAAGAAGGCCCAGAAACAAAATGCAAGCGGGGAAAACAGTGGGACAGGACCAAAACCTTTCCACCAGAGCCAGCTGGATTAGGGTTAACAGTTGCCTTTTGAGGACAGGTCAGGGGAGTCCGGACGGCTTTTCAAAACCTGGCCCTTTGTCCTGATTTTGAAACGCTTCCAACGAATTTTCGTCTGGTAGGAGGACATCCGCGTATGCGCATGACCTCATCGTGTCACATCCGCGTGTGCGCGGATGCCCTCCTGCCTGATGAGAGCAAGCAATGGGGGAGGCGGGGCTGAGGAAGGGTGGGGCTAAGGCGGGATTAGGGGTGGAACTGGGGCATAACGTGGCGGGGATGTGTTAAACTAGGCGGGTTTAGGGGTCTGGATTTTCCATTTGGAAAATCTGGTAACCCTAAGCTGGATAAAATCAGAGATGTTTTATTTCAGTCCAGAAAAAGCATACAGTAACATAGACCCGACACAGCACTGTGATATGTCGAAACACAGTGCTGTGTTGGGTCTCTGTTACTGTAAGCTTTTCTGGACTGAAAAACATCTCTGATTTTATCCAGCTGGCTCTGGTGAAAATTTTTTATCCTGTTCCACTGTTTTCCCTCCTTGTACGTCATCTATTCTAGTGTATACTTATGAAGGGAATTTTTTTTTAATAAAGTAAAATTCTGGAATCTCTTTGGGACACACCACTGTGCCATGGCACACAGTTTGAGAGACACAGGCTTAATGGGAAGTAAGGTGGCAGTGTGTCCTTGGTGTTTTTTTTTTTGCTGAATTCACTTTGCTAAAGGCAAAGCAGGAAAGGTCTCATAAATATGAATAATCCGCGATGCTCCCTAGAATATTCATACAGGAGACCGTTGAATTGTGTTAAATGTTAATTCATTCAATTATTTAGCGTATTGATCTTTTGATAAGTGCTTTATTACACCCTCTGCACAATCTTTTGTGCAGAGCACCTGATTTGATCCTGAAATGTTCTTCTAGCTCAGGATCCCTTCTGGACCGTCAGGGCCTAAAAATCCACGTCAAGAGATGTCTAACGGGATTGGCTGGGAATTCAGAATTGCATAGAAAGATCCGGGGGGAGGGGGGGGAGGGGGAGCTGGTTTGCTTCTTTTCCAGCTGTCACAGCTGCTCTTTAAATAAAGTCAAGCGTTCACATTGGTGAATATTTGGCCCAATCTAACACTGCCGTTTCAGAGACTCAAATAAATCATAATGTATTTTTCAATTAGTGTACTTTTGCTTACTGCTGTCCTGAATAATTAGAAACGCAATTCACATTCCACTAGGAGATGATATGAAGTGTTAGTCCTATGATAATTATCGAGCACCAGTTCGCTCTCCCCTGCTCCCACCAGGTCATCAGGGCACAAAGAGGACACCAGGAGAGCATTAATGAGCTCTCATTGAAGATGTTAAAAAGCTTGTATTGATCTGTTTGTCCAAGGAGGAGATATTTAAGCCTTTCTGCTGAGGGCAGAAGAGACAAGAGATTCATATCGCAAAGCCTTTTATCCCTACCCTTCTGTTTCTGGCCTCAGTATAGGCCCCGTCTCAGCATGTCTGGCTCTAGAGGTCACGTGTTTTAACTTTCAGCATATTTTTCTCCTCTTTTATTTATTTTTTTTTGTGTTTCTTTTAATACACAGCCCATCTTTAACCTTTGTTAAAGAAAACATCTCAGAATCAGCTACAGGTCGGTCCCCACCAAGATCAAAACTCTAATTAAAACGCTGCGACCCAGTCTTCTTGCTAGTTCATATTAAATGTTTCCTACTATAGGAAACATAAAAACATCTTTATCGGTGGCTTTCTGATAGGTTGCACATGCAAAATATTTATTGCTCAAATCACTGGAAAACTGGTCCTCGACATGGCAGCTGGGCTTCAACGCTAAGACGTGTAAGGTCATGCATCTCGGCAGCAGAAATCCATGCAGAACATACACCTTGAATGGAGAAACACTAGCTAGGACTTCAGAAGAACGGGACTTGGGAGTGATCATCAGTGCAGACATGAAGGCTGCCAAACAAGTGGAGAAGGCCTCATCCAAGGCAAGGCAAATGATGGGTGTATCAATAGAAGCTTCGTCAGCCGCAAACCTGAAGTCATAATGCCACTGTATAGAACCATGGTAAGACCTCATCTGGAGTACTGTGTGCAATTCTGGAGGCCACATTACCGTAAAGATGTGCTTCGAGCTGAGTCGGTCCAGCGAATGGCCACTAGGAAGGTCTCCGGACTCAAGGGTCTCTCATACGAGGAAAGACTGGGCAAATTGCAGCTCTACTCTCTAGAGGAGCGCAGGGAAAGGGGTGACATGATTGAGACATTTAAGTACGTCACGGGTCGTGTCGAGGTGGAAAACGATATATTCCTTCCCAAGGGACTCTCAGTCACAAGGGGGCACCCGCTCAAACTCAGAGGAGGGAAATTTAGTGGTGACACCAGGAAGTATTTCTTCACAGAAAGAGTGGTAGATCACTGGAACAAACTTCCGGTGCAGGTAATCAAGGCCACAAGCATGCTCGACTTTAAGAATAAATGGGACATCCACGTGGGATCCCTACGTGGGTCGAGCAGCACTCAGACTTAATGGGGTGGGTCAGTAGAGTGGGCAGACTTGATGGGCTGTAGCCCTTTTCTGCCGTCACCTTTCTATGTTTCTATATGTAACACAATGAATATCCGCAAAATTCCTTTTTCGCACAGAATCTCCTTTCTCCAAAATGGCTTTGCTTCGATGGGTCATGGTATCGGCAGCGATTTCCATATACTACCTGCTGCTAACCCGGAAGCCTCTCTGCCGCAGAGAAGCTTTTGTGTTAGTGGCAGGCAGCATATGGGAATTGATGCTGCATGGCTTTGAAGAGAGAGACAGTCTCGAGAAGGAGAGAGGAGGAAGAAAAGATGCTGCACAGGGGGAGGGGAGGGAAGGAAGAAAAGTTTCTGCACAGGAGGAAAGGAGGGAAGAAAGGAAAGATGTTCCCCCGGGAGATGGGAGGGAGGAAAGGTGCTGCATAGGGGAATGGGAGGGGTAGAAAGATGCTGCATATGTGGGGGTGGGGGGAGGGGGCAGAGAGAGGAAGAATTGTTGGACATGGGGTGGGGGTGAAAGAGAGGAAGGGAAGGGACAGGCAGCTGTTAGGCTATTAGGGTGGGAGGGAAGGAAGAGGGAACAGATGCTGGACTATAAAGGTCAAGGAAGAAACACTTAGAATGGGTAAAACCCTGAGGGAGATGTCTGGAGAAGGAAGAAGGGGTAGTATAGAAACAAATGAGAGGATAGTTATTACAGAGGGTAGAAATATGGTCATTGAGAATACATTGAAAATGAAAGGGAATGGAGAGCTGAGGAAGGAATTAGATGGGGAATGGAAAAGAAGATGGAAATTTGATTGGTAGCTGAAAAGTGAAAAAGAGGAGAAGCTAAAAAGGAATAATTGATATGTCAGAGGTATGTGTAGTGAGGGAATGGACAGGAGAGAGGAGAAAAGACAAATGGAAAGAAACTGTTTGAAGGAGAATTAGCAGACAGGAAAGCAGAAAAGAGAAACTGGAACTAACATGATGGAAAAATAAAACACCCAGACAACAAAGATAGGAAGAAAAAGCCAATTTATTTTGAATGCTTTAAATGGAGTATGGATAATAATTAGCAAAAATATTGTTTAAATTTTGACAAAAACTTGCAGAATTTGCTAAATTTGTGCACAGAATTTTGAATTTTTTAGCACAGAATTTTGAATTTTTTGTGCAGCATTCCGCCAGGTGTAACAGAGTCAAACTCCAAAGAAGAATCCGTAGCATTAACAACTGTACAAGGACACCAATTTTTAATTCTAAAGAGATGGCATGTTGTTTTCAGATTATTACCAATCATTATATTTTTCACAGTTTATGGTTTTGCAGGATTATATTAATGACTAGAAAAGTTATATATTCTAAAGTTAGCAATAGCAAAGGTTAACTCAGCCTTTCAGTCCTTGAAGATTAACAAGGCTGCAGGCCTCATTTTCTGCCTGCTGAGCTATATAAACATATGAAAGACCAATTAGCCCCTTTGTTGACAAAAGTGTTTAATGAGATAACTACAGTCCATCATTTACCAGACTCCTTTTATGCCACTTCTATTTCTGTTATTTCAAAGGAAGAAGAGTATTTATCTTCCTGCACTAATTATACAGGGTGAGACAAAAAAAAAGTAACCTCCTAGAGTATTTTGCTGTTTTCTCAGCAACCACTTGGAACTTCAGCGTAAAATTGTACAACTTTGGGGTCTTTTTACTAAGGCACGCTAATCGATTTAGCACATGCTAAATGGTCACCTTAGCATTTAGTGCACACTAATCTTTAGCGCGCACTAAATTGGTTAACACACCTTAGTAAAAGGACCCCTTTACATAGTAACATAGTAAATGACGGCAGATAAAGACTCGAATGGTCCATCCAGTCTGCCCAACCTGATTCAATTTAAATTTTTTAATTTTTTCTTCTTAGCTATTTCTGGGCAAGAATCCAAAGCTTTACACTGTATTGTGCTTGGGTTCCAACTGCCGAAATCTCTGTTAAGACTTACTCCAGCCCATCTACACCCTCCCAGCCACTGAAGCCCTCCCCAGCCCATCCCCCACCAAACGACCATACACAGACCGTGCAAGTCTGCCCAGTACTGGCCTTAGTTCAATATTTAATCTTATTTTCTGATTCTAGACCCTTTGTGTTCATCCCACGCTTCTTTGAACTCAGTCACAGTTTTACTCTCCAGCACCTCTCTCGGGTTAGATGTTATGTCATATGTAATCTTATATTCTGCAAAATTCTCATAAAATGGATTTTGAGGCAGGTTACAAATAGCATTATCGCTACACAAAAATAAACACACAATGCAAGATCAAAATCAGACTAAATTCCTAATTTGCATTTCTGCAACAGTGGGTTGGAAACAGCATTTTTACTACACAAAAATCAGCAAAATCAGGTCAATCTAAACCCCTAACGAAGATTTCTGAAAAATCTGTGTGTTCAGATGTTTGCAAAACAGAGCATGCATACTAGTAACGCGTACATTTATAGGAAGTAAGTTTATTTTGATTTTGATTTTTTTTTTGCAATTTGATAGTTAAATGATTTTCAGTGAGTCATCTTGTATTTTACACCTTTCAGAGATGGACAAGATAAAATCAAACAATCAGAGTTGTAATGTTCAACAGATCTGCCTAATAATTCACTAAATCTGAAGAAATTATCAGGAACGTTTCCATGCAAGATCTTAAATGCCAGGCAGCATAAATTAAATTCAACCTGCTTTTCTTACCAGGAGCCAATGTTAATCTGTAAACAATGGTGTAACATGGCTTATAAATAGAAGTCTCGCTGCAGTGTTCTGTATCATTTGAAGATTTTTTTCAATTAGGTAGTTTCACTGAAATTCCTGAAAGCAGTGCGTTAAATAGTCTAGAAGTGATAGAATAGTCCAGTGTTTCTCAACTCGGTCCTGGAGTACCCCCTTGCCAGTCAGGTTTTCAGGATATTCACAATGAATACGCATACACTTGATTTGCATATCCTGCCTCCATTAAATGCAAATTTATTTCATGCATATTCATTTGTGGATATCCTGAAAACCTGACTGGCAAGGGGGTACTCCAGGACCGAGTTGAGAAACACTGGAATCGTCAACTGGACCCGTATTCTGTAAGATATTAGTCTCTCATGTTAAAATGCTGTCTGTAGCAGGTGCCAAGCTTTGGAATGAGCTGCCTGGTATTCTGCGATTTTGTGACAGGAGACTGAATTTTAAGAAAATGTTGAAAACGCAGTTATTTGTTAATGGCTTCATGTGCTAATGCTTTTTGCTGCTGAATCCTTACCGTCCTGTAAATGGTTTTATGGGGAGCAGACCACTGGGTGAGATGGACCTCTGGTCTGCCTCAGCGGAGGCAACTTCTTATGCTCTTATTTATCTTTTCATCTTGGATGAATTTGAAAGAAGGTTTTAATAATGATACTGTTAGTTAATGATTTTATTGTGTTTGTTCCATCTAAGCAAAAAACAAGACAAAAATTGCAGACTATGTACAGCAGTGTTTTTCAACCTTTTTACATCTATGGACCAGCAGAAATAAAAGAATTATTCTGTGGACTGGCATCGGTCTGTGGACCGGTGATTGAAGAACACTGGGCTAAGTCATGGGTCAGACCCCGCCCTCTCTACCCAATGTACACCCCAGACCCCACCCCCATAATAGCACTAATTGCACCTTACACGTCCCGTGCCTCATCTGGAAGCCTTCCCTCTGACGTTGCAATGTCAGAGAGAAGGCTTCCGGTTCAGGCGCAGGATGCCCGTAGGAGCCACTGTCCGTGGCTTTGTGCACTGAATCAGTTAGGAAGAGGGAGCTGGCTCGAAGATAACACCGCATCGATTGCACTGTGGACCGGCGATTGAAGAACACTGTTTTGGGCCTGATGCACGTGCTGGCCCTGTGGACCGGCAGGAAATTTCTGTGGACCGGCACTGGTCCATGGACCGGTGGTTGAAGAATACTGATGTACAGGATGCAGGCATTGTTTATTATACTGTTAATGAAATACAGTAAATCTACAATCTTATTACCAACCAAGGACCCGACACGGTCTGTGTTTCGGATAACACGCCTTCATCAGGGGTCCTATTGAACATAAATGATAATACTAAGATGGACTCTCAGTTACATGAATCGACAACCATCATATGTATTTTCAGTCACATTATGCCTCATGAATTTAATTCACCATTTGGTTTCCAACGTATATAAATTTTTTAGGTAATATTTTTATAATTTTTAGTTAAGTTCCAGTAATAGAGTTGTGTATGTTAGTCTGTCTGTCTTATTACAACTATGAAGTTTTATGATGCAATTCTTCTTTTTTAATATCATCCTTTATTATTTTATATTTTTATTTACAGTCCTTTTGAGATCCATATTTTAGAGATACGTTTGAAATAAAATATGCATTTTCATATGTTTATGTTTAGAAATATGGCATTCGTATTCTTTTTAAGATTATTTTTAGATTGGCATCAACATTTGTAATACAAATCATTGTTTAATTAATTTTCTGCATTATTTTTAGTATTGTGTATCACCTTTTATGTTTTGTGCTAATACGGCCTTATGTTTATTTTATATCAGTTTGATACCTTTTTATTGCGGTTCTTATCCACCATGGTATGTCTCTTCCATTTTTTTCATCTATCCATTCTTTCTATTTATATGCCACTTTCAGATTCATTCATAAGTCACTTTTCTCTTACAAAATTTTAGTTTTATTTAAATAATCAGCATGTTTCACAATCCTTTTTTGTCACTTTAATTGATGTCCTCATCAATATCGTTTCCATGCTCTTCTTCTCTCCCTTTTTCACCCTCCTATGTTTGCAACACCACATCACTATACAAAAGAGGGACATGGAATTTCACATATATTTCACACAAACATATTTAATATCATTATATTAAACATTATCACTTAATCACTTGTCGCTTGCTCACTTGTTTGCATAACACATTTGATTATTATTAGGTTACACCATTTTGATTCATTATGTAGGAATCTTAAACATTATATCATCATAGTAGTATCATTTATGTTCAATAGGACCCCTGATGAAGGCATGTTATCTGAAACACGGACCGTGTCGGGTCCCTTGGTTGGTAATAAGGTTGTAGATTTACTGTATTTCATTAATGGTATAATAAACAATGCCTGCATCCTGTACATAGTCTCCAGTTTTTGTCTTTGTTTTTGCTTTGCTGCTTGGTTCACTGCAGATCTGGTTGGATTTTTTTTCTTTTTGGTGGTTTTCGTTTGTTCAATCTAAACATGTTTTAGTAATTTTAATATGTATGCATGTAATTTTGGAAACCGCATAGTTTTTATGCGGTATATACATTTTTAAATAAATAAATAGGACCTCACCCTTCTTAACTGTTGTAGTGTAAAAATAAAAAAAGAATTCCAGACTAAATTGTTAACATAAATTTCAAAACTTGGTGATCTATCTGTAGCGTGATATTATCTGCAAATACCACTGTCATATCTTACCACACTCCGTGCACAAAATGGTCTCTCTTTCTTTCTTTAATCTATCCACCCTCTCTCTCTTTTTCTTTCTCTTCCTTTCTTTCAAGGTTTAATAAGTATTCTGTATATAATTTATAATAGTAATTGCATCCTTACTAGAATGTGTGCTTTTATCTTATATTTCCAATTGTTATGTTTAGTTTTGTTGGGGGTAAATTGTTTAAGTTTACTTGAAAGTATGGACTTAAAGTAAAGAAACTGGGATTCTGAAAAGTTTGGAGGCCAGCCCTGCCTCTAGCCATCTTATCCAGGTGTTGTGCTAAATGTACCTATTACAAAAGAAAGGACTGAGCCATTTTACCTTCAGACAGTGTTAAGTACAGGACAAAGACATGGCCAGATGCTGAATAAACAAAGGCATGGCTGGGTGTACCAGTACCTGCCCCCCAGTCTGCAAGAAAATTTAATCATGACCTTACTGAGGACAAGACCGCCCTACTCTATGATGATTGGATGTGATGCCAGAGACTGCCCCTGAGTTTTGATGCATCATGGGAACCAGCCATATCTATAAAGCCGGAAGATGTGCCAGTGCTCTCTCTCTTTTCTTCTTCCTTCGGACTAGCGCTGGATCAAGCTGCAATCTCTCTCCATGCCATGTGCTTCCTGTACATGCCATGTGCTTAGCTCTCCAACTAGGCCATGCGGCCTTCTAAGGACTTTTCAACTAGCATTTGTGACTAAATTTAATCATTTAACCTTAGAGAAATTTTGTTGAGTGTATCCTGTTATCTTTGCTTCACGATCCTTCTGCTCTATCTACTTGATTTTAAATAAATTTTTAGTTTGCTTATAAATGTTCTGAGTCTTAGTTCTTGAATAAATATTCACATATATTATATTTAATTACTAGCTGATGACCCGGCGTTGCACGGGTATTTAATTATAGCAATAACACAGTAAATGGATTCAAATAAAGATACTTTATAGTGGTGAACGAAATTATATTTTTACAGCTTTATAAAAAGTACAATAATCAAATTATAATGCGAAATATTTGACAAAATGAATACAATACAACAAACACAAAACATGATTATAAACAACATTTTTAGTTTCACCTCCAGGAGCAAGAACATATACATTATTGGGTGAACCCACCCTTCCCAAGTGTGCAGGTGGGCCGCGAGACCCCCAGAACATATCACCCCAGGTAGTGAGGGATCTGCATACCAAGTTTCGTTCAAATTGGTCCCACAGCTTTTTACATTTTTTCCATTGACTTGAATGGGTGAAATCTGATTTTCTGTTTGTAGCTCCGCCCACGTGTGCAGGTGGGCCGCGAGACCCCCAGAACATATCACCTCCGGTAGTGAGGGATCTGCATACCAATTTTCGTTCAAATCGGTCCCACAGCTTTTTACATTTTTTCCATTGACTTGAATGGGTGAAATCTGATTTTCTGTTTGTAGCTCCGCCCACGTGTGCAGGTGGGCCGCGAGACCCCCAGAACATATCACCTCCGGTAGTGAGGGATCTGCATACCAATTTTTGTTCAAATCGGTCCCACAGCTTTTTACATTTTTTCCATTGACTTGAATGGGTGAAATCTGATTTTCTGTTTGTAGCTCCGCCCACGTGTGCAGGTGGGCCGCGAGACCCCCAGAACATATCACCCCAGGTAGTGAGGGATCTGCATACTAAGTTTCGTTCAAATCGGTCAAGCCGTTTTTGAATTACTGTGAGAATGGCAGCTTTTTACATTTTTTCCATTGACATGAATGTGTGAAATCTGATTTTCTGTTTGTAGCTCCGCCCACGTGTGCAGGTGGGCCGCGAGACCCCCAGAACATAACAACCCAGGTAGTGAGGGATCTGCATACCAAGTTTCGTTCAAATCAGTCAAGCCGTTTTTGCGTGATCGCGGCACATACATACATACATCCGATTTTATATATATAGATTATTACAGAGCTAAGTTTTAATCAAGCAAGCTAATTTTTCCCATATTAATATTTCTTTATAAATTATATTTCACTCTTTGAGAGGGTTTATAGTTTATTGGTGGAGTTACATCCATTTAATAATAATTTGTAACATATCTAAAGTGACTCCCAAAACCTTAGAGAACTCAATATTGATGTTCTGCCCTGATTTCGCTTTCAGCCCTGGATAAATTATGCAGAGTTAAACCTTAGCATTCCCAATGCACACACAAAGGCAAGTCGTTATAATTTTTGAAATATATTTTATTGAGTAAATAAAGTAAGTATACTCAAAATTGATGAATATCTTAAATGTTGCAGCTGGAGAAGAAAGTGCAGATTTGAAGAATGAAGGGAGGGCAGAGATGAGGCAGAGGATAGGCAGAAAGGTTCTCCACATTTCAGGATTGCAATGCTGAGTGATTCTTGCATGTGGATTACTTAAAGTGAAAATACTGGTGCTTTTTGCTGGGGATAGAGCCATGTATTCAAGATAGACCCATAAGTGTGACTAGAGTAGAGACAAAAATAATCTCAGGGAGTGCCCAGAAGGCTAGGGGGAGGGAAAAGGAGAAACCATTAGGAACAGAACTTGGCAACAGGTAACAGACAGAGGTCATACCTGTAAAAGTGACCAGGATGAGAGGAAAGGGGAGGGGGGTCTTAGGAGAAAGACCACTAGCAACAGTTTGTACAGTAAGAAAGGGCTGACTGCAGTATGCAAGAAACTACATTACACACAATGCCTTGCTCACACTGACTGCAGCATAAAGTTCCATGGAGAGAGGGAATATTTCAAACACATTTTAAATTAGTGCAAGGCTGCCGGGGCAGAACAAATGAAGCTAACTCCATTTGTCAGTATACTAGTAGGTGGAATCAGATCTATCTGTGACCAAATCATAGTAGTTTATTTGTTTCAGCGTTTAGTCTAAGATGGTACTTTGCTGACCATTCTTATACTCTGGTTAAAGCTGTAGACAACTTTCCGTTTTTCCTTGAGTTTGTTCTTGTATTGATTGATTTGATTTCTCCATGCTATTTTGGTGTGTTCTGAGCTCTTTTTTTTCCCATTCTCTTTCTAGTTGTCTGCAGAGCTTTTTTGATTGGAGAAGTTCAGTGTCGAACCATTTATCTGACGGTCTGCAGATTCTGAATTTTGATTTTTCAGGAGCTAGCTCATTCAGGATGGTATCGCTTATGGATCGCCAGTGGAATATGAATTCGTTGGGGGCTATATTGGTTATAGCGGGATCTGCTTTGTCCCAGAATGTGGAGGGTTCAATTTTTTGGCGTGCTATGAAGGAGGTTTTGGGTGGAGGTTGCTTTTTATTGCGTTGAGGCCAGTTGATGTTAAAGGTGTATTTATAGTGATCTGACCAGAGGGAGGGGTGCCAGGTCCCATTTGAGATATGGATTTCAGGATTGTGAGGGTTTTGGGGCATGAATGCAGCGATATCTAGTTGGTGGCCTTTTTCGTGTGTAGGCTGGGGGTTGAGGATCTGGTAGTTCAGTGCATTGAGGTAAGAAAGTAATTTGCTGCTTGTTTGGAGGTGTGATCTTCTAGATGGAGGTTTATGTCTCCAAGGAGTAGGTTATGAGGTGAAGTTAGGGAGTTCTGGTAAATAAATTCTTCGAGAGCTTGTTTGTTAGCATTCCATTTTCCTGGTGTTGTGTAACAGAGAATGCAGGTTAGAGTTCCTATGAGTGAATCGTCGGATAATTGACAGGCTAGGAGATCTAGGTGGGGGGTGGAGTGTTTGTCTAGGGTCTTTATATTGATGTTGTTTTTGAGTATGATGGCTAGACCTCCTCCTCGTTTATTTTCTCTGCAGACTAATTCAATTTTGTAACCCTTCCAATGTCCAGATCATTTATGAAGATGTTGAAGAGCATGGGTCCAAGCATGGAGCCCTGCGGCACCCCACTCTTCCAGTCCAAATATTGTCCATTTACCCCCACTCTCTATTTCCTATGCTCCAGCCAGTTTTTAATCCACGTGAGCATTTCATCCTCGATTCCATTCCTTTAGGGCTGCTTTTACTAAGGTGCGCTAGCGGTTTGCTAAGTACGCGCTACAATTCCACACGCGCTAGATGCTAATGCCTCCATAGAGCTTGCGTGGTTTGTGCGCACTAATCTTCAGTGTGCGCTAAAAACGCTAGCGCACCTTAATAAAAGGAGTCCTTAATATTCTATATCATCTACAGTATTTATCAGAAAGCCTTGAAACTATTGTAGAAGTCCTGAAATTCCTAATTCTGATCATCTATTGAGCAACAAAGCATGATTTACTGCGTCAAATGCCGCAGAGACATTGAATCGGAATAACAGCATTTGTTCACTCATCTTTAAAGCTGATCTGACTTTACACACCAGATCTACCAAATATGTCTAGGTACTGACATTTCTAAACCCATGTTGAGAGGGTAACAACAGATTCCAATGCATAATATAATCTTTTAGCTGGGAGGCAACAACAAACTCTATCAACTCTTGTCATAAAAGGTATGCTTGCCACTGGCCTATAACTAGCAGCCTGAAATAGGTCTAAATCTACTCCTTTTGGGATGGGTGTAAGTAAAATTTCACTGAAGGCCTCTGAAAACCATTCTTGCATCAGAGTAAAATTAACCAGCTCAACTAAAGAAAATAAGTGTCCCCTCAAATATTACAAAGACTAGGGGGACACTCGATGATGTTACAGGGAAATACTTTTAAAACCAATAGGAGGACATTTTTTTTTTCACTCAGAGAATAGTTAAGCTCTGGAACGCGTTGCCAGAGGATGTGGTAAGAGTGGATAGTGTAGCTGGTTTAAAGAAAGGTTTGGACAAGTTCCAGGAGGAACAGTCCATATTCTTTTATTGAGAAAGACATGGGGGAAGCCCCTGCCATGGGTAGCATGGAATGTTGCTAGTAATTGGGATTCCAGAATCTTGCTAGTCTCTAGGATTCTGAATGAAATGTTGCTACTATTTGGGGTTCCGGAATCTTGCTTACTCTGAGATAATGGAATGTTGCTATTCCTTGGGTTTTGGCCAGGTACTAGTGACCTGGATTGGCCACCGTGAGAACGGGCTACTGGGCTTGATGGACCATTGGTCTGACCCAGTAAGGCTGTTCTTATGTTCTTAAGCACTTTTTCTGACAATAACACAATACAGATAAAATGGACATAAATCCAGTTGGAAGCCTGTCCCAGATCTATTCACTAGTAATCTTCATTCATGCTTGTGACGGTATTAAAACTGTTCATACTCTGTTTGTTGGTATACTAACTAAACTATTCTCAGAACTAGTATCTTCTAATAGATTATCTGAAGCATTTTCAAATAACTTAAATATAGTCTTGATCTTATTTGAAAAATACAATGCTAATGTATGCGAGTCTACATTTGAAAAATTTGCAGAAGAGCAGTCAGTTAGTTTTGTCAGAATTTTAAACAACCTCCTTAAATTTGAAATCATATCTGAAAATAATTTCCTCCATTTATCTCTAAGCAGTAGATCCTCCGACTTCCTATGAGCCCATTCTAATTTCTGACACTCTCTTTTGAAATTTCTCAATTCTGCATAAAACCATGACTTTTTAAATCAATTCTAAGCCATTTATTTTCAACTAATGGAGCTGCAGAGAATCATTTTTCGATGGTGCATCCATGTCCGACATTTCCTGCAAGACGTCCAAAAGTTGGGACAGAGAAACATCCATTATCGAATTCGCAAGACATCCAAAAATTAAACCAAAAAACACCTACTTAGATGTCCTGGCCGTCAGGACGTCCTGCCTTAGGACGCCTAACTTTTTTTGCCCATTTTTGCCCACAAAAACGTCCAGAACATCCAAATCCAGACTGTTTGGACATCAGAGGGATCACAATTGTACTGGATTGGCCACATAGACACGCCAATAGAGCAGTGGGGCATCTTAGAGGGCACTACTGTGATCTTCACATATAGGGTGCTACAAGTACATCTCACCATAATCCTCTTCTAATGTATAGTGAGTCCTCCAAAACTCCCATAAAACCTATTACACCCGCTCAGGAGTAATCTAAGGAAATATTTTTTTTTTACAGAAAGGATGGTAGATGCGTGGAACAGTCTCCTGGAAGAGGTGGTGGAGACAGAGACTGTGTATGAATTCAAGAGGGCCTGGGATAGGCACGTGGGATCTCTCAGAGAGAGAAAGCGATAATGATTACTGCGGATGGGCAGACTGGATGGGTCATTTGGCTTTTATCTGCCATTATGTTTCTATGTTTCAATGTTACTAAAGTTCTATGACATCACAATGCAGGTGTAAAGAGCCTTAGCCAACAGGGAGAGGAAGAGATAATGGTTACTGCGGATGGGCAGACTGGATGGGCCATTTGGCCTTTATCTGCCATCATGTTTCTATGTTTCAATGTTACTAAAGTTCTATGACATCACAATGCAGGTGTAAAGAGCCTTAGCCAATAGGGAGAGGAAGAGATAATGGTTACTGCAGATGGGCAGACTGGATGGGCCACTTGGCCTTTATCTGCCATCATGTTTCTATGTTTCTATTCCAATAGCCCTTATGGCTGCACGTGTCACCTATGTGGCAGTATAGTAGGATTTTGATGGACTCATACATTCCATCATAAATGTAGTGGTTAGAGTGGCTTATGAGCCTGGGTCCTCCTCTCTATGGAACACTAGCTCATTCACCAGGCTATTAAAGACTCATGTGTGATGCAATACTAGGATTTCCCATACCGGATGCTGCTGTTCTGGAGACAGGTATGCACTGTTTCATTCAGGTTTTTGGGGGTGGGTGGGAGGGAGTTAGTGAACACTGGGGGAGTGTGGGCGGGGACATTACATAATCCTTCCAGCGATCATTTGGTCAGTTTGGGTACCTTTGTGGCACTTAGATGCTTCTAAAATAGGTCTAGCTCCAGATGTCTAAATTCTATCCTGGGAAAGGTTTATTGTTGCCAGAAGACATCCAAGTCTGAGCACATCCAAATCCCACCCATAACACGCCTCCAACACTTCCCCCCTCCTTGAATTTTGGATACACAATGGCTGGGATGCCTCACTTGATGTCCAGAATTTAGTTTCGGAAATCAACACTTGGACATCCTAGTGATTAGGACATCCAAGTGCCGGTTCATGCTATCTTTTCAACATCTGCATTTTTAATGAAAATGAACCCCATAGAGTCTAATGTGGTCTCCATAGATTATATATGGTCTATTACTGGTTTTATTGTTGGTTTATGGTCATAAGTTTACATCATGTTGTATCTTTATGTTTTTCAATATAGTTACTTATCTTCATTTTTTTATGGTATGTCCCAACCTTTTTCACCATGGTAGGTGCCTCTTTTTTACCAAACTCCTATGGGTACTTATTCCTTTAATTTCTCACTTTTCAATTTTGTGTCACATTCTTTTTTCACTAACTTTTTATAGTGTTTTATTGTTTAATGTTATCATTTTCCTTATATTGTTTTTGAACTTACCTTGATGTTTATCTTACTTTGCATGTCTCCTTACTATTTCACATACCCTCTTTCTTGTCATTCACGTCACTTGACCACAAGCCTTAGTAGCATGGCATAATAACACCATCTTGTTATTTTTCGCGTTTTATAAGAGTTTACAAGAGTTTTTAATGTTTTTTGTATTGTATTTGTATTTATTAGGACCCCTGACGAAGGTTTGTCTGAAACACGGACCGTGTCAGGTCCCTTCATTGGTAAAAGGGTTTTATTTTACTTATTTGCATTTTAATTTTGGTACAATAAATTTTTGCCTGCATCTTGTACACAGTCTGCAGTTTTGTTTGTTTCTCCTGCTTGTTTTTTTCTGCAGACAAAGATGGACTTAACCAAATGCGAACAAGAAAAGGATCTGGGGGTAGTGATTGATAGAACCCTTAAACCTTCAGCTCAATGTGCGGTAGCGGCGAACAAGGCAAACAGGATGTTGGGCTTGATTAAGAAGGGGATCACGAGTAGATCGGAAGAAGTTATAATGCCACTTTATAGAGCTATGGTTAGACCACACTTGGAGTATTGTGTCCAACACTGGTCTCCATACCTTAAGAAGGATATAACTCTGCTGGAGAGGGTGCAGAGGCGAGCCACTAAACTAGTCAAGGGTATGGAGAATTTGAGCTACAGAGAACGCCTCAGGAAACTGGGACTGTTCACTCTCGAGAAGAGAAGACTGCGAGGAGATATGATAGAGACTTTTAAAATATTAAAAGGATTTGACAAAATAGATCAGGAACCCTCATTACTAACATTTTCAGATGTGACACGGACTAGAGGACATAGTCTGAAACTGAGCGGCAGTAGGTTCAAGACTAACATAGGAAAGTTCTGTTTCGTACAATGAGTGGTGGGCACTTGGAATACTCTCCCGGAAGAGGTTGTGATGGAGACTACTGTTCTGGGTTTCAAACGCAAGTTGGATGCGTACCTTCTTGCGAATCATATTGAGGGTTATGGGAAAACCGGGTCTCCACAAAGGAGTACCTAAATGGGCCTCCGCATGTACGGATCGCCGGACTAGATGGACCAAGGTCTGATCCGGAGAAGGCATTTCTTATGTTCTTAAGTTCTTATGACTTTCTCCTTTGTTTTGTTGTTGCTCCATAGATTTCATCCACTCTATATGACAACCACACTGAACACTGCCTAGGAATTAGGTGCTGTTTATAGAATCAGCCTCCGAGTGTATTTTTTATACCTTGTGCGCCACTCTCAGGGAGGGAGGGCGCCACATCCAGCGAGGGAGGGCGGCCGCATTAAAATAAGGTAATGGGGGGGGGCGCGCTTTGGGTATTCGCTCCATAAGACGCACCCTAATTTCCACCCACTTTTTGGGGGGAAAAGTGCGTCTAATGAAGCAAAAAAAAATATGGTATTTTATGGAAATCATCTACTTGGACATCCAGGCCACCAAAACGTCTAGACCAGTGATTCCCAACCCTGTCCTGGAGGACCACCAGCCAGTCAGGTTTTCAGGATAGCCCTAATGAATATGCATGGAGCAGATTTGCATGCCTGTCACCTCCATTATATGCAAATCTCTCTCGTGCATATTCATTAGGGTGATCCCAAAAACCTGAGTGGCTGGTGATCCTCCAGGACAGGGTTGAGAACCACTGGTCTATTCCACCAAAATGTCCAAAGTTATATCCCATTTTCGACCAAAAAATCATCCAAGTTGGAAACATCCAAATAATCTGCATTTAGATATGGGAGTGGCCAGTGATGTAATGAGCTGGCCAGCTAGACATGCCAACAGAACAGTGGGACACTTTAAAGGGCACTGCTGTGAACCTCACACAAAGGGTGCCATGTATACATCTCACCATAACCTCCTTATGTTATAAAATCCCCCTAAACCCACTTGTCTACCACCCTAATAGCTGTAGGTGGAACCTATATGGCAGTAGAGTAGGGTTTTGGTTTTTTTTGGTGGGTTCACAATTTTCACCATGAATATTCTGCTTACTTTTTCCCATAGCAAATACTGCTGTTCTACAGACAAGTATATATTTTTCCACTGTCTTAGACTGTTGTAGGGCAGGGATCTCAAAGTCCTTCCTTGAGGGCAGCAATCCAGTCGGGTTTTCAGGATTTCCCCAATGAATATGCATTGAAAGCAGTGCATGCACATAGATCTCATGCATATTCATTGGGGAAATCCTGAAAACCCGACTGGATTGCGGCCCTCAAGGAGGGACTTTGAGACCCCTGTTGTAGGGTGAGAGGGTGGAAGGGTCTGTGACCACTGGAGCAGTACTTAATCTCTCTAGTTGTAATCTGGTCAGTTTGGGTATCTTTTGGCACTTAGATGCTTCTAAAACAGTTCCATCTAGGTCCCACGGGGGGGGGGGGGGTGTGTGTGATGCTGGTTAGAGCGGGGGGGGGGGAGGGGGAGGTGCTCGTTTAGCGGAACATGCTCAGTTTGCGAGACAAAAGTTTGCTAAGTGTTTTGCTCTTCTTGCAAAACACGCGGAAAACGGGGTTCCACTGTATATATATACAGTATATATATACATAAACACTCTCCTTCAATTATGATGGCATGCAACATTGATACACTTTCTGTGACTTTTATGAAATGCTTCCCTGAAGGCTCAAAGCCAGGAAAACTTTCTTTGTGCGCACTAATTCTCATTCCCTCCCGCCCCTGCCCCCCCCTCCCCCCATAACTCTCAGTCCAGGAAGGCTTTACAAAGAAGCCGTTGACTTCTGCCACTGTCTGACAGGCTTGTGCAGACGCAGAATAGCTCTGGGGCTACTCGGATCTCCTTGAGCCACCCAATTAGCATTCGGCCCATTGTGAGACGAGCCACTGCATTGAGCTCTCAGTCACCTGGGCCCGGCGGACATCTGTGGATGATGAATGTCCGCTTGTTCTCACAGTACAGGGGTCCTGATCGAGTGGACAGCACATGTGCCATAATTTCAGGGCTACAGGCTGCAGCTCCTTATTAAGCATGCAGATGCCTTTTCATTGTCATGCCTAGGAGCTGGACGAAGCGGTGGGAAAAACGGCAGTTAGGATACCACAATACCCTTGCCTGACTGAAGTGGGTTCAGCATAATATCCCTTTGTCCCTCATGCACTTGCAGATCAGAACAGCAGAAATCGACATCAAAGGACAGCAAAGCCCCATCAGCTGTCACCAAGCAAGACAACATATTTCTTTCACGTTGCACGTCTGTTGGTTTCCTGCAGCAATTATGACGGCACCAGACTCTCAAAATGTAATTCTGCCCAGTACAGTACAATACATACATAAACCTTTCAAGAACATTTGAGGAAAGCAGACATGGGAGATTAGACAGTGGATTTACACTTTAACAAAATCAAATCATCTTTAACCAAAACAATAGCTCACCTGGAGAAACTGCAGGTGTTTATGGGAAATCAGACACGGAATGCTGCGCGAAGGAGGATGAAATACAAAAGGAACCGTGATTTCATTTGCATTCTAAACTAAACTACACTAAACCTTAAAGTTTATATACCGCATCATCTCCACGGATGTGGAGCTCGGCACGGTTTACAAGAACTTAAAATATAGGAAGAGAGGGAAAAAAAAGGTTTACATGAACTTATATATAGAAGAGAAGAGTAAGGGGGGATAGAATAAATAGTAGGGAGGTGCATTGGTTCAGTAAAGCACCTTAAAAAAAAAAAAAGATCCAAACATGGATTTAACATGCATGAGCCTACGAATCAAAGCACTTATGTTTGATTCCTGCAGGTTAAAAAGTTCTAATAGGGGCTGAAAATTTGTTAGCAATGAATGTGTGAAATAATCCAAGTAAAAACAGTGCAAAGGGATCTGAAAATGAAGCAAAATATGTTTGCCGCTTGAATGTCGAATAAGAGGAGATGTGGCTATGTGGCTTTTTTCACGCCTGTGTTTCTGATGTACCTTTGCAAAGCTGAATCCTATTTTCCTCATCATCACGTTTAAAAGTGGCTCATGTTACATCACGCAGGTAGTGGTCTGCACGGGAACGGGGATCGCGGGAATCCCGCGGGTCCCGTGGGGGTCCTGCGGGAATCTCCCCTAACCCACGGGACTCCCACGGGGACCACCCTCTGGCCCACCGGGCTCCCACAAGGACCCCCCTCTAGCCAACGGGACTCCCACGGGGATGGAAGGCTTTGGAAGCAGGGCTCATCCATATAATATAATGGACACGTCACCCTTAGTAAAAGAGGGGGTTTATAAGTGAATTACCTGAACAGAAAACAAAAAAAGGGTTCCACCAAAGAGATTCCACAAGGAAAACTGCAAAAGAAACTGTGGAATTGATGATCCTGTCAGAAGTAATTGCTGCTTTTTATAGGGACGGGTGGGGATGGAGGTAATTCCTTGTAGGGATGGGTGGGGACGGAGAGGATTCTGACGGGGACGGGTGGGGACGGAGAGGATCCTGGCGGGGACGGGTGGGGACGGAGAGGATCCTGGCGGGGATGGGTGGGATTTCTGTCACCGCGCAACTCTCTACTCGCAGGCACAGCAATCCACGCCTCTGTATCTACCATATGTTCAACAGTAACATTAAAGGAACCAGAGCAACTGGGTGATCTTTGGTTCACACTTTGATTCCTACTCTTTTAAACTTCCTTCCCCATCTAAGGTTACTAGACGTCCGGATTTACCCGGACATGTCCGTTCTTTTAGAGGGCGTGTCCGGGCGTCCGGATGACTTTTCAAAACCCGGCACTTTGTGCCGGGTTTTGAAAAGCGGATCGCGTCGGGAGGGGGCATCCGCGCAGGCACGAATGCAACGCGGTGATGTCACACGCACACGCTTGTGATGTCATCGTGTCCACGTATGAGCAGGTGCCCTCCCGATTGACGAGAACAGGCTGAGGGGGGCAGGGGGTTATGAGCGTGGCATGGCCGTAACGGAGCAGGGATAAGTAGAACTGGGTGGGTCTATAGGTCCGGATATTATGTAAGTAAAATCTGGTAACCTCATCCCCATATCCCTCCCGTTCTCTCTCTTTCTCTTATTTGTGGTATTTTGACATGACTGAGAACAGTTTATATTAATGATCATATGATTGCCATTTATGGATTCTATACCATTTTTCTGGCCAGGCTGCTATTCCGATGGTGGTAGTCATACTGTTAAAAAACAAAATGTACATACCAAAATAATAAAGTAATAGAAAGAAACTAATTAAATAGAAAATAATTTTAAGAATTAATCAAATATAGAAATATAGGAAGAAAATAAACATTTGAAGTGAGGAGAAAAGAAAAGGTAGAGGACGGCATATGAATAGAATGGAATGAAAACAGTTAAACAATAGAATTCTAAGAAAATTTTTAAATGAAAACTGAACAAAAGAAATAAAAAGAAATAGATATAATATACATAATAGAACAAAAGTCAGGAAGGACTTGATTTTATTTCCCTCAGTCATCAATGTTATCGTCTCTAGAGCTTTAGCTGTTTCAGCTGGGCAACCGGCATCATCGATCTTTACACATCAGCCATGGGATCACTTTTTAAAGCAGAGAGAAGCATTTCTCAATTTTCTGGATTACCGTTCATTACATTCAACAGCTCACAGATCTTCCAGCTTCGATTCTCTGCTCTTTGGTCTGGATAATGCAGTTCCCTCCACTCTTGATGGTACCGTAACTCACAAACAGTAATCCAAGTCGGCTGTGGGATATCTGACGCTGTAAGACTCCGGCATGATAAAAAAGCCATTCTCCAGACCTCCCATCCTGCTGGTGTCGCATCCACAAAATCACTGGCCCTCTGAACACAACAACAATGGAAGATCTCCGTTTCGCTCTCATTTTTAGAATGTATTTATTTATTTATTTAATTTCTTTTCCATCCCGTCTTCCCCAAAGAGCTCGGTACGGGTTACGGGTTAAACATACAATATGCACACCATTTCCTGTTTTAAAAATCTACAATAAAATGAAGAAACTTTTAAACAAGAACGAGCGGGCGACATCCCAGGTCCCGGGCCCAAGACGTCAAAAGCCGCTGATAATCCCGCCGTGGCTGCAAAGCCACCAATCTACGATGAAATTGAGAGATAGAAAGCCAATCCCACTGAGCATCGAAGAAAAAGTCGCGTAAAGTGATAGCAAAAGACTGGGTCAATGAGTCCCTGGGCAAGGAGGCTGCATAATGCGAGAGCTGCATATAAGCAAACTGATCCGTCGCACCCAAAGACCAGGACGCCTGGAGAGTCAAAAAAGGAACAGCGCTACCATCCGTCTGTAGAAACTGCTCCAAAGTTCGGAGCCCCTTCCTCGCCCACCGTTTGAAAGCCACATTTTCCTGTCCCGGACTGAATGCCGCATTGCCCACTATGGGCACGGGAGCGCTCTCATTTAAAGTAAGAGAGCTTCATCAGGACCAGAGTGATTAATACTTATTAACAGTTTCTCCACAAACTGTTTTCCCAGGGGATCCACACACATCAGCACAACTGCTCTCTCTTAGATTTTCAGCCCATCAGTCTGCCCAGTACGGGCCTTAGTTCAATTTTTAATATTATTTTCTGATTCTAGATCCTCACGTGTTCATCCCACGCTTCTTTGAACTCAGTCACAGTTTTACTCTCCACCACCTCTCTCGGGAGCGCATTCCAGGCATCCACCACCCTCTCCGTAAAGTAGAATTTCCTAACATTGCCTTTGAATCTCGCCTATAAGAACTTTGATGTCAATACAAGATAATAGACTAGCTCTTCCTTCGGCAAATAGAGCAAGAGGGGGGTCGACTAGAAGTAAAGCATTTTGGGGTCCTTTTACTTAAGGCACGCTAGCCGATTTAGCGCATGCTAAATGCTAACATTTAGCACGCCTTAGTAAAAGAGGGGGTTTGTTTCATAGTCCCGCAACTGTGGAATCATCTACCACGAGAATTGAGGTTAGAGGCAAATATTAAAGCACTTAAAACAATGTTGAAACCCTTTTATTTTTGTGAAGCATTTGGGGAAGATTCAATATTGTCTGACATAGTACATATATATTAGTAGAAACGGGTCTCTTAGTAAGGTTACGGTGACATAGAATTGATACAAGAAATTTATTTAATTGTTGTAAATTGATCGGTTTGAATGAGGATGTGTGTATTTGTATTTTCTAAATAGTGCTGTCCTATCTAATATATATTTTTGAATTGCAAATATATTGGACCTGTCGTAAGAACAAGCGGTATAACAAGTTTTAATAAAGCATAAAGCCTTAGCAGTTAGGCCCAAATTCTGTAACCAGCGCCTATAGTTAGGCACCTATGTTGGAGGCGCCCATCTAGACAGGCGCCTAACTAAATTGAACAAGCCCAATTAAGCTTTTTAATCAGCAATAATTGAAACCTAGGCGCCTATCAAGAGCGATTCTGTAACAAGGCGCCTCTAATAATTTAGGCGGCCTTCAAAAAAAATATGGAACTATGCATGTTAGGCGTGGCTACGTGTTAGGCGCCTTGTTACAGAATCGCTGCTCTTAAGTGTACTTAAGCGCTCGCATGGCCGCCTAACTTTTAGATGTGCCTAGAGCTGGCCTATTTATTGGGCGCCTCCATAATAGGCGCCGCTCAGCGCAATTCACTAAGCAGCAGCCAACTGTACTTGAATCGCGCCGAGCGGTGCCTCTATCGGTGCCTAACGTTTGGGCGCTTCTTATAGAATATGCCCCTTAGTGCTGTAATTTTCATGCACAAGGGTATATCTAATATAATAAAGCCCTAAGCGCGCATGCACACTCCCACCTGTGTGCTCCCGTTTTCCGTGAGCTGTAGGGACCCCCAGGTAGGAGTGTGCATGCGCGTGGTGGTGTGGAGCCTGTCGGACACGGCGGATCTTGCAGTCTGAAGGATGTGAACTGGCCAGGGAGATGTCAGCGGGGGCCGGAACAGACTTTAATTGCTGCCTCCCAGGCTTCTCCTCCTGATCCAGCTGGGCCCGCGTAAAAAAAACCCAAAAACCCAGAGCTCGCTTCGGATCAGGCAAGGGCTGCGGGCCCTGAAACCTTCTGATTCAAGCAGCGTCTGCAGCACTCTACACACTGCTGCTTCAGGGCCTTCAGTAGAAGGCCCCGAAGCAGCAGTGTGTAGAGTGCTGCAGACGCTGCTGGAATCGAAAGGTTAGTTGGGACCGCGGAAAGGGAAGGGGGGGCGGTAAGGGACTAAGGGAGCCGGACAGACCGCGGGAAGGGAAAGGGGGGGTAGGGGAAATGCTGCTGCTGCACAGGGAAGTGGTGTGGGGGGAGGGAAATGAAGGGGGAGGGAATCCTGCTGTGGCTGCTGCACAGGGAAGTGGTGGGAGAGAAATGCTGCTGCATAGGAGGCAGGGAGAGAGACAGATAGAAAGAAAAGAAGAAATACACAGGGGCAGGGAGAGACACAGAAAGACAGACAGACAAAGGGGGCCAGGGAGAGAGACAGACAGCGGGAAGAAGAGAGAGACAGAAATAAAGACACACAGACATATATTCTAGCACCCGTTAATGTAATGGGCTAAAATACTAGTATAGTATAATGGACATGTTTACTGTTAATACAGAAGATAACATGATACAGACAGTGCGACCGCAAGAGGTGTAGCTAAATGTGCTACTACGTTATCTGTCTTTCAGCTAACCTTCAATAATGCTAGGAGGCCCCTAATAGCTAATTCAGACTTTTCCACCTCATGCATGTTAATTTTGGCTGAAAACATACATTAGGTGAAACACCTTAGCTCAGATTAATAAATAGGTCTCTTTATTGCAAGTCAAATGTCAATATTGCAGGCTTTATGCCCTAAATTATGGTAGTAAAACTCAGCTTGATCTTTAACCTAGAAGGCTCTAATCACTCAAAGAGCTTCTGTCTGCAGTGCTTTATCAACAACCAATGTTTCCCACCAATTTTTTTTAAATATATAAAATGCCCCTTTTATGGTACATGTGATACAGATATGCCCTCTTCTTTTGTTTCCATTTCTTCACAGACTATAGGGTCAGACAGTGACCAGACAGGCAAATAGCAGTAAAATTATACAGGAAGCTGCCAGAGAAGTCCTAACATAGGCTGAGATGACATTTGACCTTTCTTGGTGTCAAAGTTCTGGTTCAAGTTTCTTTATAGTAATTTGTTGTCAAGGCAACAGAAAACAGGTCTTGAGGAATGAATCAGTTTGAAGATTTTACTCTGAAAGTTATGTTTAAGCTTGCACGTTTCACTTGCATTTTAATGTGAAAAATGCTGAAAGATAAGTCAAGTAATTGTAATTTGCAATAGTCATAAAAAGCCGTATTTTAGATTTGAGGTCAGGTATAGGACTGGGTGTGTATATATGTCTATATATGCATAAATTCGTTCTGTTTCTGTTGAGATACTGATAAATAAAAATGAATGTCTGACAAATCTAAACATTTAACACTTCAGTCTAAAAATATTAAGATTATAAGCAGACCGTGAGGAAAGCTGTAGGAAGTGTTGATGGTGTCATCAGAGAAAGACAAGAGAGAAAGCCAGAGGGCAAGTTTAAATGATTTGCAAGGACACATTTCCCTGACTTAATTTTTCAGTTAAATTAAAGAGAAACACAAGCTTATTTTTACTCGGTTTACTGTCTACCAATAGCAACAAACTGGGAAAAATTAAAAACTTAGCAAAATCAGGACATTTGTCTGAAAATTCATTAAGTTCAAAACTGAAAAAAAGGAACATTGGGGGGAGGGGGATAACTGTCAATAATATCCCATATATAGCTAGACAGATTAGAATCTGTTGAAGAGGGCTTTGATGGCAGCTCTAGTAGTTGGAATGAAAGGATGGTATTTGGGCGGACTTCTACAGTCTGTGACTTGAAGACGGAAAGGAAAAATCAGGTCTGGTATATGTATTTTATATCATATTCATTCTAGGTTTGATTATGAATTGATAGCACTGGACAACAAAGTTTTTGCTTCTTCAACACTTTCAGGTGTATTTTACAGATTTTTGGCTACTGATCACAAAACTCATGTTTAAAATTACGTATCACGTACCATTTTAACAAAAAAAAGTACATTTTTACAATTTCTTATGCAATTAATTCTTAGCCTAATTCTTAATATAGGCCTATTGCTCATTGCTTGATATAGTGTGGGCATGTCCAGGTGTAAATTCAGGGCAGGTTGCATAATATCCAGGGAAATGAAGCAATCTGAGTATGCCTGAGCCTGCTTGCATATAGGTTTGATGGATGCTGCCTGAAAAGGCTATATAAAAGCAGTTTGCTTACATGTCTGTCAGTTTGGGTGCATGTTAATGCTTCAAGGGATAGTATTGTCTATGTGAATAACTTACCCCCCTTTTATTAAACCATGATAGTGGTTATAAGAACAGGGAACCATGCTGAATGTTCCGCGCTGCTCCCGATGCTCATAAGAACTCTCTGAGCATCGGGGAGAGTTCAGCACGGCTCCCTGCGCTAATAACCACTATCGCAGTATAGTAAAATGGGGGGGGGGGGGTAATTAGTAAGCCAGTTAATTATTAATTGCTATAGGACAATTTGTGACAGCAGAAATGTCTCGCCAATGTTGCAACAGCTGTAAAATATTCTGCTACATTTGTGGCGAGTACATGCTTTAGCATAAAAAGATGCAATATGAGTCATTAAGAAGGCAAGATTGGTGATCAAGACAAACCACGGACTCCTCACATTTGCTGTGCAAGATGTGCCATCGATCTTAGAGCCTGGCTCCAAGGTACTCGGAAGTCAAAGCCATTTGCTATCCAAATGATATGGCGATGTTACTTCTGTCTGACAAATGTATCTGGTTTCTCTGGTAAAAATAAGAAATCAATTGAATACCCCAATCTTCTTTCAGCCATGAGACCAGTGCTTTATGATGACAGTCTTCCAGTACCGAAACCAACAGAAAAATGGAGCTTAAACAAAACCGACAAAGAATCTGCAATGGACCAGCCAAGCACTGACAGTGACACTGATCCTGATTTTGAACCATGTACGTCTGGTGAGCCTCATCTTATAACACAGTCAAAATTAAACAACCTGGTCAGGGACCTAGGTTTTGTCACAAGCAAAAGCCGAATTATTGGGTTCAAGACTGCAGGGATGGTGTTTGCTCTTACTAAATATGAAAATTTCCGTCTTTCGAAGCCGCCAAGATGATTTAACCAATTTCTTTGCACAGGTTGAAAACCTCTGTATCTGCACCGACATTGAAGAGTTGTTCACAGCTTTGGGTTGTACGCATGACCCACAGGAGTGGCGTCTTTTTTTATCGATTTGTCAATGTTAAGCCTCAAGGCTGTTTTGTTATACAATGGCAATGTCTACCCGTTGATGCCTATTGGCTTTGCTGTACACATGAAAGAAACTTGTGAAAACATGGAACTGCTGTTAAAGCATATCCAATACACAAAGTACAACTGGAACATCTGCAGTGGTCTCAAAGAAGTAGATCTGTTACTTGGAATGTAGCTTGGATATACCAAGTACTGTGTGGAGTGTTTAGTGTAGGGGTTAGACACTGTGGGTTCAAATCCCTCACTGCTCCATGTGACCCTGGTCAAGTCACTCAATCCCCTCATTGCCCCAGGTACACTAGATAGAGTTTGAGCCCACCGGGACAGATATGATAAAGTACCTGAATGTAAACCACTTAGGATATAAGTGTTATATAAATAATAAAATAAATAAAATAAAATTATTTCTGAATGGGACAGCCGTGCTAAGGAGTTGCATTATTGCATTACATTCAAAAGAACTGGCCACTCCATAAGAATTTGGTTCCAGGACAGAAAAATGTGGTACATGAACCACTTGACCCAACAAAGATACTTTTGCATCCTCTTCATATCAAACTTGGACTGATGAAGAATTTCGTAAAGGCGATGAACAAGGAAGGTAAAGGTTTTCTTTATCTAAGACAGATGTTTCCAAGAATAAATGACACCAAGATTGAGGAAGGCATTTTTGTCGGTCCACAGATCAGACACGTCATCATTGACGAGAGATTTGAAGATCTGTTAGTTGGGCCAGAGAAAAACGCATGGAAAACATTCAAGGATGTCGTTGAGAATTTTCTTGGCAGTTAGAGCACCAAACTATATTCAACTGGTTGATAAACTTCTTAGAGCATACAAAACCATGAAGTGCAACATGTCACCGAAGATGCACTTTCTACATTCACCCTTGGACTTCTTCCCTGCAAATCTTGGTGCAGTCAGCGATGAACACGGCGAAAGGTTTCACCAAGACATTGCCACTATGGAAAAAAGATATCAGGGTAACTGGAATCCACCAGTGCTGGCTGGTTATTGTTGGACACTGCAATGAGATGCACCGAACGCTGAGTACAAATGAAAATCAACAGGAAAACCCTTTTAGCCACGGCGAACTATCACAGTGTATCAGAAACTCTGTGCATTAAAATATGGTTCAAAGAAGAGTGACCAAGATAATAAAGTAGATGAAAATCATTTCGTATGAGGAAAGGCCAAAGAGTTTAGGGCTCTTCAGCTTGGAAAAGAGTCTGCTGAGGGGGGATTGATTGGAATCTACAAAATCCTGAGTGGTGTAGAATGGGTACAAGTGACTCAATTTTTTACTACATCAAAAATTACAGAGATTAGGGGGACACTCGATTAAGTTACAGGAAAATACTTTTAAAACTAATAGAAAAAAATATTTTTTTTCACTTAAAGAATAGTTAAGCACTGGAACACATAGCCAATCGCTGCCTGACTTCCCCTGACTTCTGGGGAAGTTATAAATGAAAGGGTTGTCTCCATCTTACGGAACTGAGAAAATCTTTTACTAAAATTCTCCTTTGCTTCGGCTACAATGGTGGAATACAGCTGCTGTAAGAAGGTAATTTAGATTCGCGGTTAAGGACAGGGAGGTTTGTCGGACCAGGGCTGTTGTCGGTCGGTCGGGTTAGCTCCACAAAAGTAAGGGGACTTGGCCGGCTGTGCTGCACACGGGGCGGGGCGGGGTGGTCCGCCCCCCTCCCTTGGTAGCCACTCGAGCCGCGAGGCTACTCCTCCTTACCTACCCTGCCTGCAGTACAGAGCCGAACGGAAGTCTTCCCAACGTCAGCGCAGACGTCGAAGGGAGGGAGGGCTTTGTTTACCGACGTCAGTTGGGAAGACTTCCGTTCGGCTCTGTGCTGCAAGCAGAGCAGGTAGGGAGAAAAGCCGCGCGACTTAGTACATCCAGCCCCGCAGGAACCCCGCGACCCTCGGAGGTGTCCCCACGGGATCATGGCCCATCACTAGCTCCTGACTCTACCTCCTACCTCCTCCCGGCAGTTTACTTTAAATCTTCGGGGCAGCTGCCAAGCAGCGTCAACGAGCAGGCCTGCCCTGGAAGTAGAATGAAGGGTTCCAGGGCAGGCTTGCTCGTTGATGCTACGCGACAGCTGTCCTGAAGACATAAAATACAACATCGGGAAATTGGTGGGAGGGCGGGCACCAACCAAATTGACCGCCAATTTTCGGGGAGGCCTCTGTGGCTTCCCCCGTTCCAATGCCTATGGTGCTGGTATATTAGGCCAGGGCTTTCCTTGCCTAATTTACCGGTATCTAACAGAGGCGCATACTTGTGCTTAAGTCATACTAAGTCTATTTCCCGCGCATAACCACACCCACTTTACAGGTAGGTATCATTAGACGCCAGTAGATACCTTAACATGGGTCGGTAGGTTCCATGCTGAATTAGGATTGCCGTCTGGAAAGGGCAACCTCTCTTCCGCTTCCCACTCTTCTCCTAACCCCCCCCCACCCCGCTTCCGTCGTTGATTGGCCTTTCCTTCTCCTCCCCCCTCCCATCTTTTCCGCTCCGGCTTCGGCCGATTTGGCCCCGCTCCTCCCTATACGGGATCGGAGCTTGTTCTTTTCAATTAGCATTAAACTAATTGGTCTTTAATGGGCTTTTAATGGTATTTTCAATTAAAACACCAATTTAAAATTTTGACGTAGCTAGGCACCGTTTATAGATTCAGTCCCTTGCTGACCAGGAATATCTTTGAAGCAAATATTGATTTTGTGCAAGTATCATTGCTCTTATTCCTCTGAGGTGATTTCTGTCTTCATAGCGCATGCTTCCATTTATAAATCCATGACATCACTGCAGTGCAACCAAGCTTCATTTTATTATTTTGGAATCAGCTTCTTATGTTTTGCTTTGAGTGTATACTTGGCATGTGCTGGAAATGTGCCATCTTGGCATAATTACTTTAGAGACAAATCTACAGTTCATAATTCTTTAAAGTCTATTTATTATTAGTGACCTTATTCTGAAGGCTCTGAAAAACACATCTTGTTGTGTTATTTACATGATCAAATTATAGCTGTACAACTTAAAGAATATCATTACAGAGTTTGCTGAAATAGTAACAGATGGCATATTAATCATTTTTAAAAAGTACTGATTTCTTTTTAGAAGGACGGGTTTTCAATAGCTAGATTGCAAAGGTGTGTTTATGATAGGAAACATTATTCACAATGACTTCTAATTATTATACTCAGTCATCAAGGCCTTGATGATAACCTGTTTCTAAAGATTAATATCTTGTTTTTAATTAAAGAAATGATTCAAAATGTGTGGTCAGAAAGTTGAAATTATACCAGTTAGGACTAATGCAAAGAATACATCCTAGAAATAGAAACACTATGGGCTCCTTTTACAAAGCCGCGTTAGCGGCTATATCACACGAGGCTTTTCATCAAGCACTAGCTGAAAAACTACCGCGTTAAACCGCTACCGGGGCTTCGTATAAGGAGCCCTATGATAAGAATTTAGATTGCTGTCTCTGGTTTTTGTAGCTGAACAGTCTATTCTAATCTAATCTAATCCTTAGGTTTGTATACCGCATCATCTCCACGTTCGTAGAACTCGACGCGGTTTACAGTAGGAGAAATAGGAAGGAACTACAACAGAGGGTTAGAGGTAGAAGTGTGAAGAAAATTTAGAGGACTTGGGATGCCAAGATATAAGAGTTTCCTTGATTCCTAAGTTGGAGGGAGACTTACATTTTTTGAGAAAAGCCACGTTTTCAGATGTTTGCGGAAAACTTGGAGAGAGCTCAAGTTCCAAAGAGGGGAAGTAAGGTTGTTCCAGAGCTCAGTGATTTTGAAGTGGAGGGAGGTCCCTAGCTTTCCTGTGTGGGAAATGCCTTTTAGCGAGGGGAAGGATAGTTTTAATTTCTGGGAGGATCTGGTGGTATTAGGGTTTGAGGAATTCCAAGAAAGAGGGATAAAGGGAGGGAGGATACCATATAGGATTTTGAAAGTTAAACAGGCGCATTTATAGTGGACCCTGGCGATTATCGGAAGCCAGTGGAGCTTGGCCAGGAGCGGGGAGACATGGTCAAATTTACTTTTAGCGAAGATGAGCTTGGCCGCGGCATTCTGAATCCGTTGAAGTCTGTGGAGGTTTTTCTTAGTTAGGCTTAAGTAGATAGAGTTGCAATAGTCCAATCTGGAGAGGATGATGGATTGGACAAGAAGGTTAAAATGTTTTTGATGGAAGCAGGATCTAACTTTCCTGAGCATGTGAAGGCTGAAAAAGCATTTTTTTACCAAGGATTGGAGGTGGTCATTGAAGGACAATGTGGAATCAATGATGATGCCCAAGACCTTGCTCGAGAACTCAAGCTGCAGAGAGGAGCCAGAGGGTAGTGGGATGGAGGTGGGTAGGTGATCTAGTTTTGGACCGAGCCAAAGAAGTCTTGTTTTGGACTCATTCAATTTCATTTGCACAGTGTGGGCCCAGGATTGTAGGTTCATTATACAAGAGGATATGTTCTTAGACAGGTCGGTGAGGTTCGAATCGGTCTCGAGGAGGACGAGGATGTCGTCTGCATAAGTGTAAATTGTTTCAAGGGGGGATAGGTGGAGGAGTTTTAGGGAGGACATATAGATGTTGAAAAGGATAGGGGATAGTGGAGAGCCTTGCGGGACTCCACAATTTGGTTTCCAGGGGGAGGATGAGGTGCCATTCATGTTAACAATGTAAGAACGAGAGCGGAGGAATTTAGAGAACCAACCTAGGACTGTGGAGTTGATACCTATCTCAGAGAGTTGGTAAACAAGAATATCATGGTGAACAACGTCGAAAGCAGCGGAAAGGTCAAATTGTAGGAGGACGGCAAACTTGTTTCGAGAGTGAAGTTGTTGAACCCTTGAAATCAGGGAAGACAGTAGGGATTCGGTGCTGAAGTTAGGACGAAAGCCATATTGATAGGGTAAAAGAATAGAGAATCTCTCTAAGTATGATGAGAGTTGGGAAGAAATGATGGACTCTAGCATCTTGGTTAGGAGAGGGATATTTGCAATTGGGCGATAGCTGGATGGTATGGAAGGGTCAAGGTCAGATTTTTTCAATAGTGGGGGTCAAGGCGATATGACCCATTTCTGGGGAGAAATGGCCCGACTGAAGGGCGGAGTTTATGAGAATGGTGATAGAAGAAATAGCCTGAGCGGGAATGTTCTCGTATAGGTAGGAGGGGAATGGGTCCAAGGAGCAATTACAGGATTTCAGTTTGAGGCAGAGATTGAGGACCAGGGATTCAGATACGCGCTCAAAGGTGGTCCAGGATCTGTCAGCTGGGATTTATTATTTACTTAACAGACATCGCGCTGGCATTGTAGGGGGTTTAGGGGGTTGTAACCCCCCTCATTATACTTGAAACCAAACCTTTTGCCTGTTTTTTAGGGAAAAAGTTCAGTTTTAAGTATAATGGGGGGGTTACAATCCCCCAAGCCCCCCACAATGCCAGCATGATGTCTGTTAAGTAAAGGGTTCCCACCCCCACCCCCCGTTGGAGTCCTTTAAAATAATGCTTTTCTTCGGCGCGCCGTCAACCTTGCGCTCAGTTGTCTGCGCTCAGTTATTGGTGTGCCATTGTCTCGCGTGATTTAGTCCCGTCACCAGGAACAAGAAGTAAATGAACTGCAGGTTCCGATATACAGGCTGGTTCTCTTTTAAGGAGAAGTAATTCTGGGTCAGATAATGCACTTGAGGGCAATTCTGAAGCAGAAAAGGCCTGTGAAAACAGAACAGCAACTCCCCCCCCCCCCCCCCACCTTTCCAATATAGGTTTTTTTTTGTTTGTTTTGTTTTTCAAAGCTTTATTAAGAAAATGAACTACAATATGTTTTTAAACAAACATAAGCTGAGGGGGGAGAGTGTGTTGCATTGGCTAAAGCTGCAGCCTCAGCACCCTGAGGTCACGGGTTCAAACTCACGCTGCTCCTTGTGACTCTGGGCAAATCACTTACCCCCCCCCCTGTTGTACGAAGGTGCGCTATGCGTATTAGCGCGCACTAACCACAAACGCGCCCATGGGCTAACATGCACGCATTAGCATTTAGCGCATGGTTAGCGTACACTAATATTTCACGCGCGCTAAAACGCTTAGCGCGCCTTAGTAAAAGGAGTCCTTAATCCTAGGGTTACCAGACGTCTGGATTTGCCCAGTCATATCCTATTTTTAGAGGGCACGTCCGGGCGTCCAGTCGGCTTTTCAAAACCCGGCACTTTGGGTTCTGAAAAGCAGATCACGTCGGGAGGACTTCCTGTACTCTACTTCGATATCCTATGTAAATTCACACTTCACATGGGAGTTGCTGAATTGTTATGTGTTAAATGATTCTTGAGAGGGTATTTTAATCCTATATAATAAAAGGCTAACTCGCGCATGCGCATTCCTATTTGCGTGTTCCGTGCGCTGTAGGTCTGTGGCCTAAGGAGTGCGCATGCGCGCTAATACGTCACCAGCCTATCGCCTCCACAAGCCGGACCGCAGCCAGACGACGTTCTCCGTTTCTCCTGCCGCCGCCGCCGATCTCCGTTTCTCCTTTGCCGCCCACCCCCTTCTTTTCCCGCGGGCCCGAATGGCGATTCCAGCAGAGTGTTCATCAGTCTCCACACGCTGCTTCGGGCCCTTCTACTGCCCTGATTTGCTCTGCCGCGTCTCTGATGATGTCATCAGGGACGTGCCAGAGTAAATCAGGGCAGTAGAAGGGCCCGAAGCAGCGTGTGGAGACTGATGCAAGCACTGCTGGAATCACCACCTTTGTAGTCCGGCCCGCGGGAAGGGAAAGGGGGGGTAGAGGAAACGCTAATGCTGCTGCACAGGGACTGGTGGGGGGGGAGGGAAATGGAGGGGAAGGGAATGCTGCTTTGGACGGACAGACAGAGAGAGGAAGGGAAACACAAAGAAAATAAGAAATACACAGGGGCAGGTGCTCAGGGAACTGGTGTGGGGGGAGGGAAATGGAGGGGGATGGAATGCTGCTTTGGACAGACAGAGAGAGGAAGGGAAACACAAAGAAAATAAGAAAGACACAGGGGCAGGTGCACAGGGAACTGGTGTGGGGGGAGGGAAATGGAGGGGGATGGAATGCTGCTTTGGACAGACAGACGGAGGAAGGGAGACAGAAAGGAAAGAAGAAAGACACAGAGTCAGGGAGATACACAGAAAGACAGACAGGCAAAGGAGGCCAGGGACAGAGACAGACAGAAAGGACAGCGGGAGCCGCGTCAGGAGGGGTGCGGGATGCGGCAGTGGGAACTTTTCCAATGGGTGCAACTGGGCAGCTGTCGGGAACCTTTGATCAGGGGCAGAGCAAGGTAAGAGTATCATAGGGATAAGAAGGAGGAGGGAGGATAAAAAAGGAAGGGATGCCTACTGCTGGACAGGGGGAGAAGGAAAGAGATGCTGATGGACAGGGGAGGTGAAGAAAAAGGAACGGAGGACTAATGTTGGACAGAGGGAGAAGGAAAGAGGTGCTGCTGGACAGGGGGGAGGTAAAACAAAGGGAGAAGGGCTGCTGCTGCATAAGGAGAACAGTGAAGGGGTGGTGGTGGACACAGTGGAGGTAAAAGGAAGGGAAAATGGACAGGGGGAGCAGGCAAGGGGTGGTGATGGACAGCCAAGGAAAAAGAAAGGCAGAAAGAAAGAAAGCGGCTAAGGAGAGAGAGAGAAAAAAAGACAGACACACACACATATGTTCTAGCACCCGTTAATGTAACGGGCTTAAAGACTAGTAATAATAATAATAATTTTATTCTTATATACCGAAAAAGTTCTAGGCGGTTCACAACAAGGTGAGCTAATACACGAGAGACAGATAAAATACAAATTAGAAGAATGGACTTAAAAACAGATAAAGACAGAAAGCATTTACAATCTAATGCATAAAATACCGGCATGGCAGGGAAAGAAGTAATACATAGAACAGATCAAATACATCGAGTTGAATATAAGGAACTTGATTGAAAAAATGAAGCAGAATGCATTAAGATACCAGCCTATCAGAGTTGAGTCTTTAACAATTTTCTAAAATCAAGATAGGAAGAGACCTCTAACATAATTTTTCCAAGCCATACGTTCAATTTAGCGGCTTGAAATGAGAGGGTTCTCTCAAGGAACTTCTTATAACGACAGGATTTTATGGTATTTTGGCATTTATATCTGGTTTATTGTGTTTGGTTATTATCTTATTTGGTATAGTTTTGTATTTACCTTTGGAAATTAGAATAACATGTTTGAACAGGAAAACTAGACCATGAATCATTCATAATGTGTCTGTTTCTGCATTTAAAAGGTGGGTTCCTTGATGAGAGAGGGGCTCATGTGCTGAATGGTGCCTGCTAGAATTGTGGTTAGGGCAGTCTTAGACAAGGGATTCTTTGGATGGTTGGTAGCAGCTGTTGTGAGAGAGGGAACATTGCACTAGGGAGCACATATGGGGAGGTGGGGTACTGCAGGACATATGGATCTTAGGTACGGCAGTGTGCTGCAGACACTACCAAAGACCTAGTATTACTGTCAGGCTTTGTTTATGCATCTCCAGGGCTTTTCTCCTTTTTTTTTTTTTTTTACCTAGGGGTTGATCAGAAGAAGGCTTTCTCTAAGGGCACAGCATGGTAAAAATCCCTCTTAAGACACTATTATGTTCTGTCTCTGCCATTCCTCATTGTAATGAAAATGGAAAACGTTATAAGAATGAAAACAAAACAAAAAGTACGGAACCTAAAACCAAAATGTTCGCTTGTAACAGGGTGGATTTTTCACAGTGTTTTAACCAATTAACTCGACAAGACAACCTGTTCAATTGGCAACCTTAAAAAATCCGCCTCTTTTGACCGGCTAGTGCCATACACTGAGAAGCGCTCATAGCGGGAGGCCTACTTATCTCTTAGAATTTTAAGATCCTCCTCCTCACAATTTACCCTTAATGTTCCATCTCTAAAAATAACAGGTACTCGCCGATCATACATTTTCTCCGTAACAGCACCCACCATTCGGAACTCACTACCTTTACAGTTAAGAGTAGAACAAAACTTGACTAAACTTAAGAGCAGCTTAAAATGCTTCCTTTTTAAAGATGCATATGATTAATCTAACTGACTCCATTTTGATAAATCTTATACAGTTTTAAATCTTTTACTTTTTTTTACAAATTTCATCATTTTCCCCTATCCTTTCCTTTCATTTCTTCCCTCTGTTTTTGGGTTGTTTTTTTTTAAATTGTAATTTTTTTCCATATTCCCCTTTTGTTTAATCCCCTCCCCCCCCCCCAGACTTACTATGTCTGCCCTTGTATTGTCTACCCTAGTATTGTCTTTACCCATTATTTTATTTCTGATTTTAATTGTACAACGCTTTGAAATATATTGTAAAGCGTTTTATCAAATTTTAAATAAACTATAAACTATGACATTCAAAAAAGGCATATCCTATAATTCTGTGTAGATTACAAATTATTCCCTAACTATCCCGGCGGGCTCCCACTCTATCTAATGTACCTGGGACAATGGGGATTAAGTGACTTGCCCAGGGTGACAAGGATCAGTGCGGGATTTGAACCCACAACCTCAGGGTGCCAAGGCTGTAGCTCTAACCACTGCACCACACACTCCCACCTTGGGACATTTCAGGGATGTGGTTAGGAATAAACTGACCAGCCTAGGGGGTCAACTCGGCGAGTGCTCTGGGTGCTTGAGCAGCCTCAATATTTAGGGTTACCGGATTTTACAAAGATAAAATCCAGACATGTGGCCCTGCCCCAGCCCCGTCCTGTTCCACCCACGCCACGCCCCATTCTACCCCCCCCAGCCCCACCCCCAAACCTCCTCAAGGTCGGAGCAGCGTTTGGAAGGCCTCCGGGCATGCGATGACGTCGCACACATGAGCGCATGCGTGTGACATCACCGCATGGCCTCTGCGCGTGGGCAGATGCCCTCCAGATGTGGCCCTGAGCTCAAAGGTTTTCAAAACCCCGACTAACCCCCTCGTTTACTAAGGTGCGCTATGCTTTTTAGTGCGCGATAAATATTAACGCACGCCAATCACGTGTTAAACGCTAACGCGTGCATGTTATCCTATGGGCGCGTTAGTGGTTAGCGCATTGATTTAGCGCCTGCTAAACATGCACCTTAGTAAAAGAGGGCCTAAGTGCCGGGTTTTGAAAAACTGTCCGGACACCTGGACAGTTCTCTATAAAGAGGTCATATCCGGGTAGATCTGGACGTCTGGTAACCCTACCAGTATTGAGCAAACTCCTTGATTGTGTCTAGGGTAGGTAATGGTCATTGGATTTACCACCACCAAATGATTTTGAAAAGCTGGCGCCTATGCTGACCAGTGCTGCTGTTCAGAAGTAATTGTCTCAAGGGTCTCTCGTATGAAGGATGATCTCGGGGCTCAAGGGTCTCTCGTACGAAGAGAGACTGAACACATTGCAGCTCTACACTCTCGAGGAACGTAGGGAGAGGGGAGACATGATCGAAACATTTAAGTACCTCACGGGACGTGTCGAAGTGGAAGATGATATTTTCTTTCTCAAGGGACCCTCGGCCACAAGAGGGCACCCGCTCAAACTCAGGGGCGGAAAATTTCATGGCGACACCAGAAAGTATTTCTTCACAGAGAGAGTGGTTGATCATTGGAACAAGCTTCCAGTGCAGGTGATCGAGGCAGACAGCGTGCCAGACTTTAAGAATAAATGGGATAACTAAACTAAACTAAGCCTTAGGTTTATATACCGCATCATCTCCACGGAAGTGGAGCTCGGCACGGTTTACAAAGTTAAAAAATATAAGAAGAAAGGAGAATGATTTACAAGAGTATATGAGTGGGAGGAATATAAGCAGGAGAAAAAAAAATGATCTTATGATGGGAAAAAAATGATTATATGTTAGAAAAGAGCCAGGGATACCCATGTGGGATCCCTACGAGGGTCAAGATAAGGAAATTGGGTCATTAGGGCATAGACAGGGGGTGGGTAAGCAGAGTGGGCAGACTTGATGGGCTGTAGCCCTTTTCTACCGTCATCTTCTATGTTTCTGTCATAATTTTATAACCTTAGCAGGACTAGTCGGTATCAAATCTAAAAATCAAGCTGAGCCATAACATCTGGCTAAAGGTATTGTACAAATTTGTCAGCTGAAAATTCAACATTCTGTGCTTTTAGGGTGATAATTAAAAAAAAAAGTATTTTTCATGTAGGTATGCCAGGACACATTTTAAATGATGCTTATAAATTCCTCCCCCTCTCTCCCAAATATTCACAATGACAAGAATGCACATGAAATTGTAAAAGATTCAGGTGTAGGTGGGTTCCAAAGTCACAATTTGCATATAGGTTTCTTAAAACATGTCTGTTTGTGTTTCCTATATGCAGAAGTAAAGCTAAGATTGGTTTTCCGGGGGGGGGGGGGGGGCGGACCCCCGGAGTAGACTTGGGGGAGGAAGCAATGTATTTCTTCCTCTTCCTCTCCTGATGCCACATTAATCTTATTTTTGCCTGGCAGGGATGCTCAATTCCCACCAACAGACAAGATCCGCTACCCAAACAGCCCCAGTAGGAAGAACCAAAAGTGGGGCACCCAACCCCCTAAGCCCCCTCCTCCCAAAATAACGTCATCACTGTTCTAAATGCTACAATGCCTTCTGAGCTAGAGTAAATATATAGAGCAGAAAAAGAAAAGCAACTTTGGAATTAACAAATTTATTGATGTAAAACTTAATTAAAATCTGAGCACATACCAAATTTTTCAGACCATAAGCCGCACTTTTACACCTCAAAAAAGGGGGTGGAAAAGGGGGTACATCGTATGGACCGAATACACTGCACCCCCCCCCCCTCCGGTACCTTTTTTAGTAACATAGTAGAAGACGGCAAATAAAGACCCGAATGGTCCATCCAGTCTGCCCAACCTGATTCAATTAAAATTTTTTTTTTTTTTTCTTCTTAGCTATTTCTGGGCAAGAATCCAAAGCTTTACCCGGTACTGTGCTTGGGTTCCAAGTACCGAAATCTCTGTTAAGACTTACTCCAGCCCATCTACACCCTCCCAGCCATTGAAGCCCTCCCCTGCCCATCCTCCACCAAACGGCCATACACAGACACAGACCGAGCAAGTCTGCCCAGGAACTGGCCTTGTTCAATATTTAATATTATTTTCTGATTCTAAATCTTCTGTGTTCATCCCACGCTTCTTTGAACTCAGTCACAGTTTTACTCTCCACCACCTCTCACGGGAGCGCATTCCAGGCATCCACTACCCTCTCCGTAACTGAGTGCAGCCGATCACAGAGTGGCGTGGGACCAGGCAGGAAGCCCAAAGGTCGCGCTCCTGCATTGTGTGTCGCTCTTCTAAGCAGACTACGCTGGACCACCGCCACTAAAAAAGATACCGGGTGGGGGGCTGCGGGCTTCTGGCAGCTGCGGGTGGCTTTGGGCGGCTTCGGGCTTTGGGCTTCGCAGCACCAGACCACCAGACGCACCTCTGTGTAGAGGAGGAAAAAACAAGAAGAAAAAATTTGGAACCAAATTTTTGGGAGGGTTTTTCCTCCTCCACAGGTGGGTGGGTGCGTCTTATGGTCCGAAAAATACGGCATATAAATACATAAATATAACATCCGTAGTCTTTAGTGGACACGGTCCGTGTTTCGGCCTCCAGTTGAAGACCTGCCTCAGGGGTGATGGAGTTGGTTTTTAAGAATAGACAAGGAGCTCTTGCATTTCAGGCTGAGCATGAATTATCCTTAAGTTTTGCTCCATACAGTTATCCTGACTATGATGTGCAAGTTCCTCTGCCAGGGGCAGAAAACAAAGTGAGGCTTCAGGGCCTGTGATGTCACTAATGAGGTCCTCAGTTTTTAATTAAGAATACATTTATTTATATCCTCACATGGTTTACATTCAGGTACTTTTTCATATTTCCCTATCGGTCCCGGTGGGCTCAAACTCTATCTAGTGTACTTGGGACAATAAGGGGATTAAGTGACTTGCCCAGGGTCACAAGGAACAGCGAGGGATTTGAACCCATAACCTCAGGATGCTGAGGCTGTAACTCTAACTCCTGCGCCACAAACTCCCACATTAATAAATTTGTTGAGTCCAAGGGTGATATGTACAGTCCCACTCCCCACTTCTTTTTCTTTTTCTGCTGTTTTTTTTTTTACGTGGGGTCGGTTTCCCTAGATTTTGCGGTTTGCAAATGTGCAGAGCCTCATTTTAGGCACAATTTCTGCAGCTTTTGTGGGGCACTGTTAAACAGGCATCGATACTATGCATTTTTTAAATAAAATAGACTTAATAGAAGTATCTTTACCTCCCAACCTAGGCGATCTGTTATAAAATCACTTGTAGTATCATTAACCTATCCCATCAAATAGTTAAGTGGTAGGGGTTGTTTATTTATTTTTTTTTTTTTGGGGGGGGGAGGGGATTTGCCTTTGCTTCCTTCTGATATCTTATATTGTGGCTCATCTGACCCACTAGTATTTTCATGGATTCAAATCGTAGTCCCTGAGTTTGTCTCATATTTGATCATCGTGTTTCTGTTACTGCTCACCAGCCCAGTCTGTGTTGCTCTCCTCTTTTCTATAATCCAATGATGGCTGCACCCCCAAGGCATTTGAAATGGGGAGAGGGACAAATCTTGTTGGTAGTCTCTGGAAATGCTCTGCTTTTTAATAATCTTAAATAACCGTTCAGTTCTGGTCTCCTTACCTCAAGAAAGCTATAGCGGCTCTAGAAAAGGTTCAAAAAAGAGCGACCAAGATGATAAAGGGGATGGAACTCCTCTTGTAAGAAAAAAGACTAAAAAGGTTAGGGCTCTTCAGCTTGGAAAAGAAACGGCAGAGGGGAGATATGATTGACGTCTACAAAACCCTGAGTGGTGTAGAACAGGTACAAATGGATCGATCTTTCACTCCGTCAAAAATGACAAAGACTAGGGGACGCACGATGAAGTTACAGGGAAATACTTTTAAAACCAATAGGAGGAAGTTTTTTTTCAGCCAGAATAATTTAAGCTCTGGAACGCATTGCCAGAGGTTGTGGTAAGAGCGGGTAGCGTAACTGTTTTAAGAAAGGTTTGGACAATTTCCTGGAGAAAAAGTCCATAGTCTGTTATTGAGAAAAACATGGGGGAAGCCACTGTTTGACCTGGATCGGTAGCATGGAATGTTGTTACTCCTTGGGTTTTGGCCAGGTACTAGGGAACTGGATTGGCCACCGTGAGAACGGGCTACTGGGCTTGATGGACCATTGGTCTGACCCAGTAAGGCTATTCTTATGTTCTTATGTTCTCTTTAAAGATCGATTCGCTAGGATTTTTTCCCTCATTCTGGGCTAAATCCTTTATATGACACTGAAAAAGTTAGTGCTGAAAAATGCTATTTTATAAGTCAAGCTTAAAGTTAGGCATGGTTTATAGAACAGTGCTTATGCCCAAGAACTATGACTAAATTTAGGCACGACCATTTGCACCAAGGAAATTTAGGCCTGAAGATCCTAATTGTGTAATTATGTGTGCAGTGTATAAGACCCCAATCTGCCGAATCCCTACCCATTTCTTTTCCCCCTTTATGACCTATGTGTAAAATTTTGGTGTGGATCCCACGTCTAAATTTACGCATGCAACCCTTAATTAATTCAAACGCCAATAATTGTTTGTTAAAATGCCAATTATCGGCGCTAATTAGCTTCTTATTCAATTAAATTGTGTGAGCAATATGGGAACACAGCTAAAATTTTGGCTCTTTTTATAGAATTAGGGGTTTTTCATCTAGGGTTGCCAGATTTTCCGGACCCCCTAGACTCACCCACAGGCCCGCCCAGTTCCACCCATCCCTGCCCTGTAAATGCCCTAATCCCGCCCCAGTCCCACCCTAGCCCCACCCCCACCGCCTGCCCTTGTCAAGCAGGGAGGAAGTCTTCGCATGTGCGGTTACCACACGCATGTGTGTGACATCTCGTGGCATCCGTGCATGCGTGGACTTCCTTCCTGCCTGACGCGACTTGAGGAGGCTTTTCAAAAGCCGGACAAAGTGCCGGGTTTTGAAAAGCCATCCGGAGGATATGTCCGGGGGGAAATCCTGACGTCTGGTAACCCTATTTTCATCTATCTGAAAAGACTTTGAAAAATCACAACCTGATATGGCGACGCTGTTTTCCAAGCTGCTCACTTTAGAGACACATGAATTGCTTTATATTTCCTATGAGTTAATTACATATGAACTGACTAAAACCTGAGAACAAAGCCTTTATGGGCTTTTTTTTTTTTTCTTTCCTATCTGACATACTCTAATCCTACATGAGTTAGCAGTGGTGCCGACTCTTCACACCGCGTGGAGAACAGTTTCACTAGCAAAGGGTTCGCAGATGTGAAGCGCTGTCAGCACATTTCAAGGACGTTTGCATCTTGTTGTCATTCTCTCTCTCTTTTTTTTAAACATATTTTCCCCTTGATGTGATGAAAATGAAGGGAAACTAAAAACCGCAGGACTTCAAAAACCTTATTCCCCCATTCCCCGGCCATTAAAATGATACCACAAGTGTTTTTACCCAAAAGGTCACAGTCCAATTAAGTTTTAATTTCACAAACCGGCCCTGCGGGACTATTAACTTCCCTGCCTTTGTCCTGCAAGCAGTCGTTGTTCTGAGGCAAAGGGGGGGGGGGGGAATAGAGGAACGTTTGATTTGAAAAATTAGCATCGGCCGAAAAAAGATGCACGGAACTGGATGGACCACGTCAGATTGTCAGCATGTTGCTTCCAGGCTCTGCTTCTGTTATCCAAACCCCCTCCTCCCCTCATATATGTGTGTGTGTATGAGGATGGGGTGGTGGGGAAAGACTAATCGGTTTAACAGCGGTGAAGTTAAAAGATTCACATCTGCTGAAGAGTAGATCACCCAAACTACTCTCACATGGGAGAAGGAAAAAAAAAATAAACAAGGGAGCGTTGATGCAATAGCCATGACAAAGAGAGGAGCCCTTCATGGCAAGGAAGGCAAAAGCATATTTGCAAATATGTTACCAGGGAGGAAAGACTAAAACGGTTAGGGCTCTTCAGCTTGGAAAAGAGACGGCTGAGGGGAGATAGGATTGAAATCTACAAAATCCTGAGTGGAGTAGAACGGGTACAAGTGGATCGATTTTTCGCTCCGTAAAAAATGACAAAGACTAGGAGACACTCGATGAAGTGACAGGGAAATACTTTTAAAACCAATAGGAGGAAAAAAATTTTCACTCAGGGAATAGTTAAGCTCTGGAGCGCATTCCCAGAGGTTGTGGCAAGAGTGGATAGCGTAGCTGGTTTTAAGAAAGGTTTGGACAAGTTCCTGGAGGAAAAGTCCATAATTTGTTATTGAGAAAGACATGGGGGAAAGCCACTGCTTTGTCCTGGATTGGTAGCATGGAATGTTGCTACTCTTTGGGATTCTAGAATCTTGCTACTCTTTGGGGATTCTGCATGGAATGTTGCTACTCTTTGGGGTTCCGGAATCTTGCTTACTCTGAGATAATGGAATGTTGCTACTCCTTGGGATTTCGCTAGGTACTAGTGACCTGGACTGGCCACCGTGAGAACGGGCTACTGGGCTTGATGGAACTTGGTCTGACCCAGTAAGACTATTCTTATGTTCTTATGCATTTTACTTTGTAAAATAACTTGGGAAAAGCAGGCTCACTAATTTGTTTCTGCTATTTGCATGAAGACCTTTTGGACTAAGGCACGGATTCTAGGCACCGGTAGGCGCCCATACCTCCGTTAAAAACACCATCCAAGCATAGGGTTGCTAGGTGTCTTGGAAAAACCGGACATGTCCTCTTTTCAAAGGACCGCCCGTGCTTCACTCACCTGTATGCCCCCTTAGCAATTAGGCACTATAGGGGAAATTCCTAAAGTTCGACGCCTAGCTTAATTAGCAAATTGGATTCATTAATGAATTTTAATAAGCCCATAATTGAAAAAAAACTAAAATTTAATTGAGAGTTAAGGCGCGATTTTACAAAACATAGATGCCTATCGCATGGCACCTAGCATCAAGGTAGGCAAGTTTAGGGGTGGAGAAAGACTTAGGCGTTGCTACACGCAATTCAGTAAATGGCATCTAAGTGTGATTGAATTTAGGCACCTATTTTTTTTTTAAGATTCTAAAAATGGTGCCCCATTGGGCATCCTAATCCGCGGCACCTTGCGATGCCTAATTTTGGAATCAACGCACAACTTAAAAAAAAAAAAACCAAAAAACTGGCTTAATGGGTGTGGTAATCAACCACGCCAGATTTGCGGCCAATCGAAACATAGAAGATGACGGCAGAAAAGGGCCACGGCCCAACAAGTCTGCCCGCTCTAATGACCCACCCCCTAAATTCTTCCCTGAAGTGATCCCACATGCTTATCCCATTTTATCTTAAAGTCCAGCGTGCTGCTGGCCTGAATTACCTGCAGTGGAAGACTATTCCAATGATCAACCACCCTTTCGGTGAAGAAGTACTTCCTGGTGTCACTATGAAATCTCCCAGCCCCTGAGTTTCAACGGATGCCCTCTTGTCGCCGTAGGTTCTTTAAGAAAAAAGATATCCTCTTCTACCTCAATACGGCCCGTGACATATTTGAACGTCTCAATCATGTCTCCCCTCTCTCTATGCTCCTCGAGTGAGTATAGCTGCAACTTACCCAGCCTTTCCTCATACGGGAGATCCTTGAGTCCTGAGACCATCCTGGTGGCCATTCGCTGAACCGACTCCATTCTCTGCACATCATTTTGATAATGCAATCTCCAGAATTGTACACAATATTCCAGATGAGGTCTCACCATGGATCTGTACAATGGCATTATAACTTCGGTCTTCCGGCTGACGAAGCTTCTTCGGATACAACCCATCATTTGTCTAGCCTTGGATGAAGCTTTCTCCACTTGATTGGCAGACTTCATGTCTTCGCTAATGATTACTCCCAAGTCCCGTTCTGCTGTAGTTCTTGCTAAGGTCTCACCATTTAGGGTGTAATTTCTGCATGGATTTCTGTTGCCAAGGTGCATGACCTTACACTTTTTGACATTAAAACTTAGTTGCCAAGTTGAGGACCAATGTTCCAGTAAGAGTAGGTCCTGCGTCATGCAGTCGGGCACTGTGCTTTTGCCTACTATGTTGCATAGTTTGGCGTCATCGGTGAATAATGCAATTTTCCCTCGAAGCCCTTGAGCTAGGTCCCTTATGAAGATATTAAATAAGATCGGACCCAAGACCGAACCCTGCGGCACTCCACTGATCACTTCTGACTTTTCGGAGAGAATACCGTTCACCACCACCCTCTGAAGTCTACCACTGAGCCAGTCTTTTACCCATGCAGTTAACGTTTCTCCTAATCCCATCGAACTCATCTTGCTCAATAATCTGCGGTGTGGGACATTATCAAAAGCCTTACTGAAGTCCAAGTACATGACGTCCAGGAACTCCACCATATCCAGCTTTTTCGTTACCCAGTCAAAGAAGCTGATCAGATTGGATTGGCAGGACCTTCCCTTTGTAAATCCATGTTGATGGGGGTCTCGTAGATTCTCGTCATTCAGGATCGTATCTAATTTGTGTTTGATTAGTGTTTCCATAATGTTACACACTATTGATTGTCTGTAGTTTTCAGCCTCCGTCCTGCATCCCTTTTTGTGGAGTGGAATGACGTTAGCTGTTTTCCAGTCCAATGGGACTCTTCCTGTACTCAGGGAAAGATTGAAGTGCGCGGATAACGGTTCCGCTAGGACATCATTCAACTCTCTAAGCATCCTGGGATGTAGTTTGTCAGGTCCCATGGCTTTGTTCACTTTGAGCCTTGAAAGTTCATAGTAGACGCTGCTGGACGTAAACTCAAAATCTCGAAACGGGTATTCCGAGCTTTCCCTTGTCTGCAACTGTGGACCGGATCCCGGCGCCTCGCAGGTAAAGACTGAGCAGAAGTATTCCGTTAGTAGTTTGGCTTTATCGGAGTCCGATTCTACATAGTCGCCGTCTGGTTTCTTAAGGCGCACAATCCCATCCGTATTCCTTTTTCTGTCACATATATACCTGAAGAAGGATTTATCCCCTTTTTTAATGTTCTCTGCTAGATTCTCTTCCATCCGGAGATTGGCCTCTCTGACTGCAGTTTTGACGGCTCTAGACTTGGCCAGATAGTCTTCTTTGGTCTCTCGTTTTCCTGATTGGTTAAATGAAGGCCCTCTTTCACAAAGGTGCGCTAAGCATTTTAGCGCGTGTTTAGCGTGTGCTAAATCATCGCGGGTGCCATCCGCTAACGCATCCATAAGATAACATGCATGTGTTAGCGTTTAAGCGCGTGCTAAAGCGGCCCTTAGTAAAAGAGGGGGTAAGTTTGGAACCAAACATTTAGGACACCCAGCAACGCCTCAGTGGAGGTGTCTGACGCCTAACGAAGCCTACCTAAAAAGTAGGTGTGATTAGGAGCGGCGAATAGGCGTTGTTTACCTAGGTGAGATAGGGCAAGTAAATTAGGCCTGGTAAAACCTGACTTAATATACTGGCGCCTACCTAAATCCACTTAGGCACTGCTAGGCGTGATTCTATACACTGGCCGACTAGCACACACAGAAAGTGGTGTCGTAAGAGGGGGGAAGGGGGCAGACCGCCCCGGGTGCTATCTTGGTGGGGGCACCATCACCTCTCCTCCTCTTTGCCCCCGTTACTTCCCACTGCTCCCCCACTGCGCGTGCGCCTTCAGTTCCCCCTCCACAGTGCCTTTAGCTCTTCGGGGCACGAGCAGCAGCTCTAATTTGCCCTCTGACATCATTTCCAGGTCCTGGGATGAGGAAGTGATGTCTGAAGAAGAGCCGATGCCAGCGCGGGGCAGTAAGATGGGGGAGGGGAGCACGCGCAGCGGAGGGGGGGAGGGGACGGACCGCCCCGGACACTGGGGTTTGGGGCCACTGGCACCTCTCCTCCTCCCCGCTCCTTCCCACGTCTCTCCCCGCCGTGCACGCACCTTCAATTCTCAGCCGCCATACTTCTAGCTTTTCGTCGGCAAACAACAGCTCCGACCTGCTGCTCGCGCCAGCCTCGGCGCGCGCCTCTGACATTACTTCCGGGTCCTGTGGTCAAAGGGAGAGCCGACACTGGCAGGTGCAGCAAGTTAGAGATACCGCTCGTGCCGAGGAGTTAAACAGGGAAGTGGAAGGGAAGGAGAGCGCGCGTGGAATGGGTGGAAAAGAGGATGAGGGTGGGGGGGAGGGGCAGTACCGCCCTCACTACGCCACTGGACCCAGAGCTGTGAAACTGATGACCATACTTGTAGTCTCTGGTCAGCTTTCACCATGTGGACCAAGCAAATCACTGACCTTTAATGTCTTCAGGTGGTAAATTTTAGATCCCATGAATTAAGGGGACACATAATTATCTGGTTTCTGTCACGACAAGCAGCTTGCTTGAATTTATATACTATCATGATACTATATCCATATTTTGACACGAAGCTCCTGATTGGACAAGGCCCAACTTAGTGCAGGAAGAGGCGGTTGGAGCGTACCGTGAGTGATTTCCTGCACTTGCGGCGCTCCGGCTGCTCTCCTGCTGCCCTTTTCAGGCTCCTCCATGAAAAACCGTATTCGTGGTTTTTCGAGATTCGCGGGGGTTCCTGGAATGGAGCTCCCGCGAATATCGGGGGAGTACTGTATTCAAATGTAATTCAGCAGCACCCTACTTTTTTTTGGGGGGAGGGGGAATAAGAGCAAGAGACTTGAAGGTGTTTTCCAATTCCTAATGGACGCCAGATCAATTGCAATTAGGGTTGGGATCTGGGGCAATGAACTTTCATTCAAAACTACTCCTATATTATATCCTCTCCAATGTACCTCAGTCTAATATTGCATCATTAGTACAGACTAACCCCCATCTTTTACTAAGGTGCACAAACTGATTAGCGCGCGCTAATTGAATTAGTGCATGTTAATCGAATTAGCACTCACTAAACGCTAACACGTCCATAGACTAACATGGAACAGGGCCTAAGTGCTTGATCAGAAAATAATATTTTTCAAGTTTGTTATAGCCCATCCTGAGGTCACTCAAAGCCACCGATTACAGTCATAAAGCTCTATTTTCTCCTAACATGTGCTATTATTTTTACCTAGGGCTCCTTTTACGAAGCCACGGTAGCGACTTTAACGTGCACAACTTTTAATCACGCGCTAACCCCACGTCTATAAAAAATCAGTAACGTGTATCTCAGAAACCTGCCATGCTAGCTGAATTTCAATTACAGATCTGAAATAAGTGTCATTAAATTAACTAAGAACACTTTTAACTAAGAAAATTAACTAAGAAAATCTTTTTTTTTTGTTGACCAGTGTTTGTCTTGATCTACTAGTGCAAAAGGGTTCATAGACAAGAACGTGAAAGACAAAGGCGCGCGCCGACAACTGAGTGCAAGATGGAGGCGCGCGCCGAAGAAAATTACTGTTTTTAGGGGCTCCGACGGGGGGTTTTGTTGGGGAGCACCCCCAGTTTACTTAATACAAATCGCGCCGGCGTTGTGGGGGGTTTGGGGGATTGTAACCCCCCACATTTTGCTGTAAACTTAACTTTTTCCCTAAAAACAGGTTACAACCCTCCAAACCCCTCACAATGCCCCCACAACGCGGCGCAATCTGTAATAAGTAAAGTGGGGGGGGGGGTTCCCCCCCCACGCTCCCCCTTTCGGAGCCCTAAAAACATCAATACGTATACATACATAAGGCTCTTATGTGGCTGATTTACTTTTATGTGGATGGAATTATTTTATTTGGATGATTTTAGTGTACCTTTGGAACTTTGATACTTTCAAATAAAGTCCATTTGGGAACATCGTCACTCCACAGAGTTTTTTTGGTTTCCATACATTTGGATTGCCATGATATAAACACACATATGGATAGATTTATTTCTATGTTGATTCATTAACAATTGTTCTGTCAGCAGGAATTATAGATCATTTATTGTTTCATTGCCCATTTATTATGAATTTCTGGAAATCAATTTGGGACCAAATTAATAATTTATTAGATAACCCAGTGGCATTATCCTATGATACTGTGATATTTGGTATGGAAATGAGAGCAAAAAGTCAGATTTCTGCGAACAACAATAAATTATTACTTATTATGACTGGTGTTGCCATTCAACAAATTACATATAATTGGAAGGATTGGAGAAGATTAAATTATAATTTTTGGTGGAACTCTTTATGCCATATCTATAAAATGGAAAGATTTATTGCAATACAGCGGGGATATTTCAGGAAATTTACAAGGATGTGTGGAAACCATTAACAAAATATTGTACGGATTAGTTGACATTGTTTCCCTTAAATTTAGCAGTTTAATAGTGTAGGGGGGATATTTTATTATTACATATTTTATATGATAATGGAATATATGGTAGGGAGGGGTGGGAAGGGGGGAGGGATTAGAGAGTTGCGCGGGGACAGAAATCCCACCCGTCCTCACCCGTCCCCGCCAAAGTCCCACCCGTCCCCACCCGTCCCCGTGAGGAATCCCACCCGTCCCCACCCGTCCCCGTGAGGAATCCCTCCGTCCCCACCCGTCCCCGCGAAGAATCCCCTCCGTCCCCACCCGTCCCCGCGAGGAATCCCCTCCGTCCCCGCCCGTCCATATAAACTTCAGAAATAGTTATTTCATTTAATTATGCTACTGAATTAAAGGCTCTGGTAGAAACCATTTACAAATAAGCAAAAAGACTTTATTAATTTGAAAATATTAATTGGGAAGAATACATACTTTGCAAATGGGTTTCTACCAGAGCCTCTAATGTTTATAAATTTTTATCAACACAACTAATATACTACTTTATCCTGAAGCAAAATTAAAAAAAAGAAATATAATTCTTTTCCTACCTTTGTTGCCTGGTTTCTGCTTTCCTCATGTTCTCATTCAATTCCTTCCATCCACTGTCTCTCTTCCTTCTGCATCTTCCATTTGCTCTGTTACTGTGCCTCTCCCTTTCTTCCCCCTTCCAAATTGGTCTGGCACCCATCTTCTTCTCTCCGCTCCCCCCATAGTCAGGCATCTGTCTTCTTCCCTGCCAGCGTCTTTTCCCTACTCTCTCTTCCCCATTTCCTTTCAGCGTCCTTCTCCCCCCATCTTCCCCATGTCCTGTCAGCGTCCTTCTCCCCCCTCTGTCTTCCACATGTGCTTTCAGTTTCCTTCTCCCCCCTCTGCTTCCCCATGTCCTTTCAGCGTCCTTCTCCCTCTCTGTCTTCCCCATGGCCTTTCAGCGTCCTTCTCCACCCCCCCCCCCTCTTCCCCATGTCCTTTCAGCATCCTTCTCCACCCCTTTGTCTTCCCCATGTGCTTTCAGCATCCTTCTCCCCCCTCTGTCTTCCACAAGTGCTTTCAGAGTCCTTCCCCCCCGCCCTTCCCATGGCCTTTCAGCGTCCTTCTCCACCCCTTTGTCTTCCCCATGTGCTTTCAGCATCCTTCTCCCCCCTCTGTCTTCCACAAGTGCTTTCAGAGTCCTTCTCCCCCCCCCGCCCTTCCCATGGCCTTTCAGCGTCCTTCTCCACCCCTTTGTATTCCCCCATGTGCTTTCAGCGTCCTTCTCCCTCCTCTGTCTTCAAGTGCTTTCAGCGTCCTTATCCCCCCCTCCTTCTCTACCGCCCCGGGTGCAGCACAGCCGGCCAGGTCCCCTTACTTTTGTGGCACTTCCCCGACCGACCGACAACAGCCCCGGTCCGACAAACCTCCCTGCCCTTAACTGCGAATCTAAATTACCTTATTACAGCTGCTGTAAGAAGATAATTTAGATTCGCGGCTACAGGGCAGGGAGGATTGTCGGACCGGGGCTGTTGTCGGTCGGTCGGGGAAGTGCCACAAAAGTAAGGGGACCTGGCTGGCTGTGCTGCAACCGGGGCGGGGTGTGGCGGGGCGGACCGCCCCGTCCCTTGGTAGCCACTCGAACCGCGAGGCTACTCTCCTCCTTACCTGCACTGCCTGCAGCACAGAGCCAAACGGAAGTCTTCCCGACTCAGTCGCGCGGCTCTTCTCTCTACCTTCTCTGCTTGCAGCACAGAGCCGAACGGAAGTCTTCCCGACGTCAGCGCTGACGTCGGAGGGAGGGAGGGCTTTAAGCTTTAAGCCCTCCCTCCCCTCCGACGTCAGCGCTGACGTCGGGAAGACTTCCGTTCGGCTCTGTGCTGCAAGCAGAGAAGGTAGAGAGAAGAGCCGCGCGACTGAGTACATCCAGCCCCGCAGGAACCCCGCGACCCTCGGAGGCGTCCCCACGGGATCCCCGCGACCCTAGGGGCGTCCCCACGGGATCCCCGTGACCCAAAGGGGGAAACCCGCGGGATGCCCGCGGGTCCCGCGGGATTCCCGTCGTCCCCGTTCCCGTGCAGCTCTCTAGGAGGGATAAGAGTTTATGTAATGTACCAATGATAGCTTGTAAGTGATGTATTTTATTGTTAATGTGATTGAATATATATAACACTTATTGTAATTTTGAAAACGAATAAAGAATTAAAAAAAAAAAACAACAATTGTTCTGTCAGTTGGATCATAAATGAAAATTAATATAAATGGACTCAATGATTTGATAATTCCACATATGAACATAAATACATATAATCAAAGGTGTCAGGTCAAAAGCGCGCTGGGACAAAGGCGCGCCCAGACAATTGAGCGCAGCGTGCGCCGCCGCGCTGCTCTAAATTACTGTTTTTAGCGCTCTGACGGGGGGGGCGTGGGGGGGAACCCCCCGCTTTACTTAATAGACATCGCGCCACGTTGTGGAGGCGTTGTGGGGGGTGTGGGGGGTTGTAACTCCCCATATTTTACTGAAAACTTCACTTTTTCCCTGTTTTTAGGGAAAAAGTTCAGTTTACAGTAAAATGTGGAGGGTTACAACCCCCCAAACCCCCCATAACGCCGGCGCGATGTCTATTAAGTAAACTGGGGGGGTTCCCCAACAAAACCCCCCGTCGGAGCCCCTAAAAACTGTAATTTAGAGCGGCGCGGCGGTGCGCGCTGCGCTCAATTGTCAGCGCACGCTTTTGTCTTTCGCGCCGTTGTCTATGAACCATAATCAAACATGACAAAACACATTGTAAGGGAGGTGCAGGAGGTTTGTTTGTTTTTTCCATAAATTAACCAAATAATTCACCAAACTAACCAAATAATTCACTTGGTTAATTTATATACTGTATTTGAATATTTACACAAAAGTTAGTTTAAATGTTTGTTTATTTATTTATTTATAATATTTATCATGCACACAACTTCCTATTGATGTTCATCTTGCTTTGCTAACCGGTCGTCGGCCATGTTGATGCACTTTTTGTAGCCCAATCAAAGCGTGCAAGTTGAAATCAGCAATCAGCTATGTAGCTCGTACTTTGTAGATCATTCTGGCACAGCTTCAACGTCAAATAAACATTGGCTCACGTCGTTTTCAACCAGCGACTGAGCTTGTTCTTCGTACATCTCGGCACGCCGTCATTTCTGCGACTTCCTTGAAGGCTACGTGCGCTCATTACGTCCTCCATTCACACGTTCACCATTGGCCTTTTTAAATCGGAAATCTCATAGAAACATAGAAGATGACGGCAGAAAAGGGCTATAGCCCATCAAGTCTGCCCACCCTACTGACCCATCCTCTTAAGTCTATACCTAGCGACCGATATTCCAGTTCGACCCTCGTAGGGATCCCACATAGGTATCCCATTTATTCTTGAAGTCCAGCACGCTGCAGGCCTTGATCACCTGAGCTGGAAGCTCATTCCAACGGTCAACCACTCTTTCTGTGAAGAAATACTTCCTGATGTCGCCATGAAATTTCCCGCCTCTGAGTTTGAGCGGATGCCCTCTAGTGGCAGAGGGTCCCCTGAGAAAGAAGATATCATCTTCCACCTCGATACGTCCTGTGATGTATTTAAATGTCTCAATCATGTCTCCCCTCTCCCTACGTTCTTCTAGAGTGCAGAGCTGTAGTTTGTTTAGTCTCTCCTCGTACGAGAGACCTTTGAGCCCCGAGATGCTCCTGGTGGCCATCTGTTGAACCGACTCGATTCTAAGCACATCTTTACGGTAATGTGGCCTCCAGAATTGTACACAGTATTCCAGATGAGGTCTTACCATGGTTCTTTTCATTCAAGATTTGCAGACCGAAGTTCCCTGACAAGCATTTTTTTCGCTCTTGATCAATTCATAAGGGTAAGAATGACGAGCTCAGCACTTTAATATAATTTACCATGATACAATTGCCTTTATTTTTAACGTTGGTGAAACTGATTTCAGTGAAGGGGTTGTGAGATCTGTGATGTGTGTTGAACGATGCACAGCCAGTTCTTTTTGGTTAGCAAAGGCGCACTAACGTTTCCCTAGGATAACATGCACGTGATTAGCGTGCGCTAATATTTATTGCGCTCTAAAAAGCATAGCGCGCCATTGTAAAAGAAGGGGTTAATGTCACAACAGTATACACGACACCTTTTAGTGGTCGTTAGTAGGTTTTTACCCATTTTTGTTTCTCACTTCATTGTTTTAGAGAGGCAGCCACTTTTTACAAATCCCCCCCAAGGAAGATCCGTGCCGGATTGAAACTCCCCCTCACCAACAGGCGTCGGGAATTCACATACCAGCGTTGGTGGTGGCTGGTTCCACCGAGGATAAGTGTTGCCTTCTTTCCTAAACAACATTATGGTTGTTTGATACATTTTATTTGAATAAAACCAAAAAAAGGGGGTTTTCGTATAGATAATGAATATTTTTAGCGCTTGTGGATAATCAGTTCAAATGATGGGAAGGAAACAATAGAAACATAGAATATGACGGCAGAAGAGGGCCGGCGGCACAACAAGTCTGCCCACTCAAGAACCCTCCCTCCCTGGTGTACCCATCTTTTATGCATAACTCTGTAGCACCCCCACCTGTTTGTCCCAGCGACTTTTGAAGTCAAGTACGCTACTAGCTTCGACCACCTAGCGTGGAAGTTTATTCGATCGATCAATCACCCGTTCGGTGAAGAAGTATTTCCTGGTGTCACCATGAAATCTCCCCCCCTAAGTTTTAGCGGATGCCCTCTTGTTGCCGTGGGACCCGTAAGAAAAAATAATTCTTCCTCCACTTCAATGTGACCCGTGATGTATTTGAATGTTTCTATCATGTCCCCTCTTTCTCTGCGCTCCTCAAGAGAATATAGGCAAAGTCTGGTCAGACGTTCTTCATATGTGATGTCTTTAAGTCCTGAGATCATCCTAGTGGCCATTCTCTGGATCGACTCCATTCTCTTGACATCTTTTTGATAATGCGGCCTCCAAAACTGGACATAGTACTCCAGGTGAGGTCTCACCATGGATCTGTATAACGGTAGTATGACTTCAGGCTTTCGACTGATAAAGCTCCTTCTGATGCAACCAAGGGTTAGAGCATAAATGATTACAACATCAAGGGCTCCTTTCACTAATTTGCACTAGTGATTTTAGCGTGCGCTTAGCGTGCGCTGCATTGCCGCACGCGTTGGACGCTAATGCCACTATTGAGCTGGCATTAGTTTTTTACGCGTAGCACGGGGGGGCAGTGCGCGCTAAAAACGCTAGCGCACCTTAGTATAAGGCGCCCCAAATTCAGGATGCGGATCTGGAATGATATATGGATCATAGGAGGTCCTGTGATCTGATCATCCAACAGGTTATGATATGCTCACCTCCGTTCCCTAGTGAGAATTTTCTATAGACTTCAGATGGAAACTTTACTTAATTGATTGATATCGATTGTTTGATAAACTCCACTAGAATTTATGTGAATTAGAATTACAGTAGTAGCTATTCTTTAGCATTTCTAAGAAATCTAAAGTTCTTACACAGAAAGGCCCTCTTTCACTAAGGTGCACTAACCGATTAGCGCGCGCTATGTGATTTAGCGCACGCTAAACGCTAATGCGTGCATGTTAGTCTATGGACGTGCTAGTGTTTAGCGCCCGCTAATTCGATTAGCGCGCCTTGGTAAAAGAGGGGGAAAGTCTCACACAAACATCGTGTTACCCATGCTTCCTCTATACAGCTTACATCGGGCAAGATGAAATTTTAGGTCTAATCTTTTTGATGTCGTAGCAGCTGGGGACCTGGGTTGCCACTGTTGGAAACAGGATACTGGTCTTGGTGGACTTTCGGTCTGTCCCACGTATGGCAATTCATAGGTCCTTGTGTGTGAATTAGTACACACCAGCCATCATGCGACTGCCGTAGCTGTTAGGGCGCTTTGGCCGTAGTGGTTAACACACCTTAATTTACTCTTACCAGCTTTGCGTGCTTTCGTAATGGGGCCCGATAATGTTGTATGTTGTTGAAATATTTCAGCTGTATCAGAACCAGAGCCTGCTAAGCAGATATAGGACGTCTTGGTAATGTACTAAAACAGCTAAAGTCAAAGTTTAATTTTTTTCCAGTGATGCCCAGTCCAAAATTGGCTCTTTTTAATAATAAGGCAGTACACTGGAAGGAATGAAAAAGTCAATGTATCTGCAGTTAACTAGAGATATTTTAATTAGACAGCAAACAATTATTTTATTAGGTGAATATATGTTTAATTGCACGCAATTATGTTTCTCCCCCTCCCTCCCCCTCCCCCCCATGCAGGGCCGCTTGAAAAGAACTATCTCCCTTTTTAGTGGCGAAGCAGAATAAATAGCTGAGCCGCCAGCAGCGATGGGGTTAAAGAGGCTGAATTAAACTGCTCTCTCCCGGGGACGACTGTTGTTTACAGTGTGTGTTTAAAATAATATTCTTGGCTAGTCGGGTCTTCCCTCAGGACCGTGCAATTACAACAGTAACAGAGGATTAATTAAAGACTCTCCCCTAGGTGATGCTAGAGCTCCTGGATCGACCGAAGGGGCAGGCGTTACCAGCTCAGCAAAGAGGTGAACAGACCAGGTCTGTTCACAGTAATTAGCTAGGCACAGGGGCAGGGTTGAGCTTTTTGGGCCTCATTTATCTGATTTTTGATTGATATTTTAATTTCAATTTTTTATTTATTTTTTTTTTAATGCAGGAAAGGTGCTTCGGCTTTAACTTTTAACACAAGGAATGAACCTGTAGATCACAAATCGATAGATAAGACATTTATTCCTGTCATGCATGTTGTTTATAAACCACTGGCCATATGTCTCAAATTGCTATTGTTGCCTTAATCCGACGGGTAAAAATGTTACGGAATTATTTCATATGACTCGTGTACAGGGCCAGATTTAAATGAAAAGAGGCCCTAAGCTATTCCACTTATGAGGCCCTTTCACCTCCCATTTTTAAGTTTGTAAATTACATGAGAGATAATAAAATACATCATTACTGTGATATATATCAATATATTAAATGAAACATGTTGTTATTGGTACTAACCTTTATAAAAAATGTGACACGGATAATAAATAAAAAAAAGTCGAGAACACTTATTTGGACATTTATTCTCAGCACCATATATAGTACTTGTAACAATAACTAATCAAACATAACACACAACATTGCCCCTTCCTATGTCCATAGTGCCCCCAGTGCGTCCTTCCTCACCTCACCCCCCCGCCTGCCTCCCATCCCCCTTCCATTGAACACCCCCATGCCATCCTGCCTGCCTGCCTTCCATTAAACCCCCCCCCACCCCCCCTCCGATGCCAGCCTGCCTGCCTCCCATCCCCCTTCCACTGAAACACCCCCCCCGATGCCAGTCTGGGCCGCCCTGTCCTGACGGATCCATGTTTTGCCTCTCTCCCCGTGGAGCTGGGCTTTGCCCAGCTGTTTCAGGACTGAGGTCTTTCCCTCCCCGATCCTCCTCCCAGGGCGAGAAAAAGAAAGGGAGAAGCCGAGTCGGCGCCCCGTTGCGGCCGGAGCCGGTTCCGATCCCGAAACGTAGAATTTCTCCTTATTTTCGGTTCAGTGTTTTAGTGTTCACTGTTTTTAGAATAGTGTAATTTTAATTTTGCTAACAATTTGAATGTAGGCCCCTCTTGATCTTGAGGCCCTAGGCTGAAGCCTAGTTAGCCTATAGGAAAATCCGGCCCTGCTCGTGTACTGCCAGTCCAAATCAGCTTTTCCCCTCAGCGGTGTATAATGTAAAACATATATAAAATTAGTTTGTACTCACCTCATATCCACTTTAGTGCTAAAAACACATTTCAGACCTCAATCAATAAAACTCGCAGCGTTTACATTGGTTACCAATCCTGCGGAGAATTGCCTTTAAAATATTAGCTTTGGTGTTTAAGGCACTAAGGCGCCCTTTTATCAAACTGCGCTAGAGTGTTTTACCCCCCTCTTTTACTAAGGTGCGGTATGCTTTTTAGCACGCGGTAATCACACGCTAAATGCTTGCATGGTATCCTATGGACGTGTTAGCGGTAACCGCAAGTGTTGATTTAGCGCACCTTTGTCAGCAAGATAAGTTTCAAGTTTCAAGTTTATTGAGATTTTGATTTAAACGCAATTTTCAATGCGTATAACAAAAAATAAATTCGGGGAAATAAATAAAACCATTTGAACAATAAACATACAAACATATCCATAGATGTTTAAAAATACATAAGGAATACAAGGATAAACTACATTGGTTTAAAATTTAAAAAAACCAAAAGAAAAAACATTTAGGGAAGAACAACATTAGGAAGGGTAAAAAAAAAAAGAAACATTGATTTTTTGTGAAACTTGGTCTAAAATACATATTTTAAAAAAAGCTTAATCTAAGAGTTAGTAGGAGAATCACAAAAAGAGAAAAAAATTATCTAATCTAAGATTCATGGGAATTGAATGAGCATCGGAGCATTTATCTCACCAGCTTGCACTAAAATGCTCTTCCGCAGCTTGATAAAAGGGGCCTAATTAATTCCATCTCAGTAATTATTACTGTTGATCTGAAAATACATCCGCCATCTAAATCTTTGAGATCGGCCAACGAGGTTAGATTGAATGTTCCTTTAAAACAATCTATGAGACTAGAAAAATATCGATAATCTATTTTTTTTTCTCATAAAAACAGTGGAAGCCAGATACCAAGAAAGATGGGATTCACACATGATGGAAGACTATTGTTAGAACCTTAAGCGGGATTGTCCTGACAGATCCCATTCTCGGAAGTCATACAAAAGGAGCTTCTTGTGCGTCGAATGACTGGAAAGTTTGTATCATAAATGTGTGCTTTTGGTATGAAATAAGTAGATTTTCATGTTGTACGCTTTTCTTTTAATTTTTAATATGTTTCCTTATGCTTAAAAGATATTAATTTAAACACTACATTAAAATATCCTGATTTTCTAATGGGTGAGAAGAGTGAAGAATGGCATGGTGGAACACATTCTGTGTCTCAAAAACTAGAGCTGATAGGAGAACACTGGTACAATTTTTAGAATCAGCATCAAAAAATATACCCAGAAATAGGCCTAACATTTGAGGCACCAAAATGTGTGTTGGCCAGTGTTATAAATGGTTTTACAAGAGAGAAATGTGATACATGTGAAGAAACAGAGACAATGTTGGTTTGTGGGGGCATAAGAGAGAGAGACAGAGGAGATGGGTGTAGTGAATACGGGGGGAAGAGGGAAGAGATTTTGGATGGAAGAGGGAACAGGAATAACACTGAATGGAAGTGGAAAGAGGAGGAAACAGAGGATGGATGGAGAAAGAGAGAAGGGTGAGATGCTGGTTGGAAGTGGAAAGAGGGAGACTAGGGTCAGGAATTCTATGTTTCCAGTAGTAGGAGTGAAATTTTGGAACTCACTGACAGGTCAGTTACGATTATGTAAGCCCAGGGATACTTTTAAGAAATTCCTGAAGATACAGCTATTTGTCAATGCGTTTATGTGAACGAAATGAGCATGTTAGTAATGGAGGATGCAGGACAGTTTATGGAGGGGATGCACCTCTCCTAGTCCCCTCATACCTCTTCGAATCTTCATCGACAGCGAACAACATCTCTTACCCACTGCTTGCGCTGACCTCATCCTTCCCTTTAATGTCACTTCCTGTTCATGGGGACCAGGAAGTGATGTCAGAGGGAAGGATGAGGCTGGTGAGAGCAGCGGGTCGGAGATACTGCTCGCTGCTGGTGAAGAGGTATGGGGTGCAAAGGGAAGGGTATATTGGGAGGGAGGTGCACGACATGGGGAAGTGTACATCGAGGAGGTGTATGGTACAATGATTCCAGGAGCGCATGGTGCAGTGATGCTGGATGCCGCCACCCCAGGCATAAACTTCCCTTTGCCTTGCCACTGTTTGCAGCTTCGTATGATTTTGGGCAAGTCACATTACCCTCCATTGTCACAGGTAACTCAGATTGTGAGCCCTCCAGGGACAGAAAAATGCCCATTGTGCCTGAATGTATACCACTTTGATAGACTTGAAGGTGATATTTAAGTAAACAAATAAATGTGGTCTTCACCTGGATAGTACAACTTGGTACATAGAGGAATCACAGCTGATATACTCACTATTATCTTACTCAGGGTTACCAGATTTTACAATCATAAAATCTGGACCCATATCTCTGCCCCAAGGCCCGCCCAGTTCTACTCAGCCCCGCCCTGTTCCATCCAAGTCACGCCCTATTCTGCCCCAGCCCCGCCCCCAACCTCTTCTCGTGCTTGGAGCCACTTCTGGAGGGCATCTGCCCATGTGCAGATGTGACGCATTTCATGTCACCGTGTTGCGTCTGCGCACCCTCTGGATGTGGTTGCGAGCTGGAAGCTTATCAATACCCGGACAAAATGCCGGGTTTTGAAAAGCTGTCCGGATGCCTGGATAGTCCTCTAAAAAGAGGACACGTCTTGGTAAATCTGGAAGTCTAGTAACCCTAATCTTACTTAAATGTATGGCCATGCTAAACCTTAGCACAGTCATGGTACATAGAAGTCGCAAATGGTTTTTTCTAAATTGATATTGATGATTCTGTAAAATAGTCCCTTTTTTCCTGAAAATTTGAGGAATGCACAATTGTAGTCTACCAATCATTAAATGATTCCTTTTCGACTCTTTTGTTTTCCAGTGGCCATTGTGGAAACTTCTGCCGGCCTACCGGAGCGGAGGAACAGAGCTCAGTATTGACTACAAAGAAGGCTTGGGAAGATCATGGAGTTTCCGGATCATACCTTCACAAATAAACGCGAAACACAAATTTGCCAAAGCTGACATACAAACAAGGGAACGTCTGGCTGCCTGCTGACAGGCCTAAAAGTCTGCCAGAAATGAAGCAGCCACCCTTCACAGTACTCAGGCCTTCAATCACGTTCAATACGCAGGCGGGACGGTACCCGGCCGCGCAGGCCCAGACAGAGGTCCTCCAACCTGCGGAAGGCACCCGACGTGGAAGGCTGGCCGGAAGACGGAAGAGGAATCCCCCGAAGCGGAGCTTCCTGGACTGTAAGTGCTCGTTGATCGGGGCAGTGCTCGGTTTGCGAGTCAAAAGTTTGCTGAGTGTTTTGCTCGTCTTGCAAAACACTCGCAAACCGGGTTACTTGCAAACCGAGGTTCCACTGTATTTCAAAACTCAAAAACTTTAAAAGAGCAAAATGTGATGCTTTGAATAAGACTGATGATGAGATAAGTGAGTCATGGAGTGACATATTTCATGTGAAATGAGGCATCACCGAGGTCTTGTGCTTAATATAGAATGTGATATATTATTGATTTAGCGTTGGATTTTATTTAATAATATATACATAGCATAATGGCATGAGGGCCACGTTGACATCCTGCTGGGGTGGGATTTGGCAGCACTGGCTTGCGGTAGAAGGCCCGAGCCATACTGATTTCCTTTGGGCCCAAGTGGAAATAGGGTTGTGGCAGTTGGGATGAGATGCTGGACATGGGAATGGATAGATGCTAATTTAAAATTTGTAGGGGGGGGGGGGGGGCAATGGAAATCCTAGCTCAGTGCTTGATGCCTAGAAAGTTTAAGGATACTGCAAAGCCATGGAATTGAAGGGGATATACTAAGATGGATCGGCAATTGGCTGGAAAACAGATTGCAGAGGGTAGGCATAAATGGGAAGTTCTCAGACTGGGAAAAGGTGACAAGCGGTGTGCCCCAGGGCTCGGTTCTTGGGCCAATCTTATTCAATATATTCATAAATGACCTGGAAGAGGAAACGACGAGTACTATAATCAAGTTCACAGATGACACAAAACTATGTCAGTCAGTGGGGTCACAAATGGATAGCGAAGAACTCCAATGAGATTTGAACCAGCTAGAGAAGTGGGCAGAAAAGTGGCAGATGAAGTTTAATATAGACAAATGTAAAGTGATGCACCTGGGCACAAAGAACAGGGAACATGAATATAAAATGTTAGGTGTGACATTGGGCAAGAGCGAACAAGAAAGAGACCTGGGGGTACTGATAGACAGGACCTAAACTAAACTAAGCCTTAAGTTTATATACCGCGTCATCTCCACAGAAGTGGAGCTCGACACGGTTTACAGGAATTATAAAACAAAGAAAGGAGCTCCAATGGAAGGAAGGAGGGCTTGGTAAACAGGAAGGAGAGGGGGGAGGGGGAAGTTACATTTTGGAGAAAAGCCAGGTTTTCAGATGTTTTCTGAAGTGTTGTAGGGAGGTCTTACTCCGAAGATGGGCAGTAAAGCTGTTCCACAGTTCGGTGATCCTGAAGAGGAGGGATGTTCCAAGTTTTCCTGTGTGGGAAATGCCTTTTAGAGAAGGGAAAGATAGTTTGAATTTCTGAGTGGATCTGGAGGAATGAGTACTCGAGAGCCAAGATAGAGGAAAGAGGGGAGGAAGGATGCCGTGAAGAGATTTGAAGGTAAGACAGGCGCATTTGTAGCGAACCCTGAGGAAGACTGGGAGCCAGTGAAGCTTAGACAGAAGAGGGGGAGACATGGTCGAATTTGCCTTTTGCGAAGATTAGTTTAGCTGCGGTGTTCTGAATCCGTTGAAGTCTGGTAAGACTTTTCTTTGTTAGGCTTAGGTAGATGGAGTTGCAGTAATCCAGTCTGGAAAGAATGATGGATTGGACAAGGACAGCGAAATGTTACTGGTGGAAGCAGGATCTGACTCTCCTTAGCATATGAAGATTGAAAAAGCATTTTTTTTACTAGGGAGTTGATGTGTTCGTTAAAGGACAATGAAGAGTCAATGATGATGCCCAGAACTTTGCTAGAGTGCTCAAGCTGCAGAGTGGCACCAGAGGGAAGTGGGATGAGGGAGGGTAGCTGATCCAATTTCGGGCCAAGCCAAAGAAGGACCCTGAAGCCGTCGGCACAATGTGCAGCGGCGGCAAAGAAAGCCAACAGGATGTTGGGCATGATAAAGAAGGGTATCTCGAGTAGATCGGCGGATATCATAATGCCGCTTTACAGAGCAATGGTCAGACCACACCTGGAGTACCGTGTCCAACACCGGTCTCCTCACCTAAACAAGGATATAACCCTGCTGGAGAGGGTTCAGAGGCGAGCCACGAAGCTAGTAAAAGGTATGGGAAATTTGAGCTACAAAGAACGCCTCGGAAAACTGAGCTTGTTCACCCTTGAGAAGAGAAGACTGCGAGGGGATATGATAGAGACTTTCAAAATACTAAAAGGACTCGACAAAATAGAGCAAGAAGCATCGTTATTCACGTTGTCAAATGAGACTCGGACAAGAGGGCACGGGCTGAAATTGAGGGGTGACGAATGTCAGGAAGTTCTGTTTCACACAGCGAGTGGTGGACGTTTGGAATGCTATCCCGGAGGAGGTTGTGATGGAAACCTCCATTATGGGATTCAAGTGCAAGTTGGATGCGCACCTCCTTGCAAATCACATTGAGGGATACGGCTAAATATGGTCATCATAAGGGAACAGCTAGGTCTCCATCAAGAAACACCTAGATTGGCCTCCGCGTGTGCGGGTCACCGGACTGGATGGACCAAAGGTCTGATTCGGTGAGGGCATTTCTTATGTTCTTATAACAGAAATAGCACATTTCCCTGTGTCATTTGTAAACATGAAAGCTTCAGAGGTTTGGTGTGCCATATTGAATCAGCAGAAAAGCTTAGTGAGCATTCAAGACTGTTTAGCATTCATAAAAGAATGGCCTGTCATGTGAAAAGGTCCTAACAACCAGTCTGTAAATACATTAGGATGGACCTGCTAAAACTGCAAATATATGTGCATGTACATGAAGGAATATCAGATGCAAGCTATACTGCCCCGTTTTAGACAGGCCATAGAATCTGGAATTGAGATGTGAAGGTCAGAGCATCTTAAGTTTCCACCTGTAGTTTAGAACAACACCTCCCAACAAAGAGCCAGGTTAGGGTTACCAGATGTCTGGATTTCCCTGGACATGACGACCTTTACGGCAGCCATATGCAACTACAACGCTACGGCTGCTGAAGAAGTGCCGGCCACTGGGCAGGGAGGTTTGTCGGACCAGGCCTGTTGGGGGGGTGTATGTGTGAAAGCGCCATGAAGGTAAGGGTGTGTGTGAAAGCACCATGAAGGTAAGGGGGAAGGAGGGACTCGGTGGCGAAGGAGGGAAGGAGCGCGATAGGGACCAGGCCCGCTGTGCACCCCTCCTAAGGCTGCACCCGGGGTGGACCCCCCCCTCCCCTTGGTATGCCACTGCATGGTCCGCCCTCACCTGGAGTACTGGTCGCCATACATGAAGGACATGGTGCTACTCGAAAGGGTCCAGAAAAGAGCAACTAAAATGGTTAAATGGTAGAAAACTGGAACGCTCTTCCGGAGGCTGTTATAGGGGAAAACACCCTCCAGGGATTCAAGACAAAGTTAGACAAGTTTCTATTGAACCGGAACGTACCCAGGTAAGGCTAGTCTCAGTTAGGGCACTGGTATTTGACCTAAGGGCTGCCGCGTGAGCGGACTGCTGGGCACGATGGATCACTGGTCTGACCCAGCAGCAGCAATTCTTATGTTCTTTTACCAAAGCATAAATGCTGAAACCATTTTCCAGCTTAATATTCTATAAAAGTATGCCAAGATATGATTGCCGATGGTTTCAGGGTCCTATCTATCAGTAAACCAGGTCCTTTTCTTGTTCGCTCTTACCCAGAGTTGCACCTGACATTCTATACTCGTGTTCCTTGTTCTTTCTGCCTAAATGCATTACTTTGCACTTTTCCACATTAATCTTCATCTGCCATTTCTTAGAGAAATGGGTGGAGAAATGGCAGATGAAGTTTAATGTGGAAAAGTGCAAAGTTTAGGCAGAAAGAACAAGGAACACGAGTATAGAATGTCAGGTGGTGCAACTCTGGGTAAGAGCGAACAAGAAAAGAACCTGGGTGTACTGATAGATAGGACCCTGAAACCGTCGGTACAATGCGCGGCAGCAGCAAAGAAAGCAAATAGAATGTTAGGCATGATAAAGAAAGGAATCACGAGTAGATCAGAGAAAGTTATAATGCAGCTTTATAGGGCAATGGTCAGACCACACTTGGAATACTGTGTCCAACATTAGTCTCCCAACCTAAAGAAGGATATAAAACTGCTGGAGAGGGTGCAGAGACGAGCAATGAAGCTAATAAAAGGTATGGAGAACTTGGAATATGAGGAATGACTTAAGAGACTGGGATTGTTCTCCCTTGAGAAAAGGTGACTGCGAGGGGATATGATCGAGACCTTCAAAATACTGAAAGGAATCGACAAAATAGAGAAGGAAGAAAAATTATTTACAATGTCCAATGGGACACGGACAAGAGACCACGAACTGAAGCTGAGGAGAGACAAGTCCAGGACAGGAAGTTCTGCTTCACACAACGAGTGGTGGGCACCTAGAATGCTCTCCCAGAGGAGGTTATTGCGGAATCGACAGTTCTAGGATTTGAAAGCAAACTAGACGCACATCTCCTTACGAGAGGCATAGAGGGATATGGGTGACTAAAATTACGACAGGTGTACACCTGGCTAGGCCTCCATGTGTGCTGATCGCCGGACTTGATGGACCGAAGGTCTGATCTGGAGATGGCAGTTCTTATGTTCTTATGTTCTGTTGGCATTTGCATAGGTGGAGTTTGGGCAATGCTTGGGTAGGACACAATTTTGCACGTAATCTTGAGCAATACCTTTCCAACTTACTGATGAAAAGGCCGGATTACAAAACCATCCGTAGGGAAATATAAACCTTGCTATTCAAAAAATTCATAAAGACAAGATTCATGATTCCAAGATGGCGGCCAGTTAAGTCATCAGCTGTGCTATCTTCCTCACACCGTTTATTTTATTTTATTTTTTTCCTTTACCCTGTTTACTTTTTTTCTATATTTTATGTTGTTTTTATTCTTTTATGTTATCTACTTCATTTTTAAACTGTTTTTTTTTTGTTGTTGTTTTTTGCCTTGGAGTAAATAGCTCCTCAAAAATTAAGATCGCTTTGACCGTTGGTGTCTGATTAATACATTATCTATACTGCTTTCCTCATTTTGTTTTGGTTTTTGGTTTATTTTGTTCCATCTTGCTTTATTTAATTTGTTTTGTATCTTTTTGTTCTTTTTTCATTCTTAATTGCATCTAATTTGGCGGTTTTACTTGATTTTTATTTGATCTTTCTTTGCTTGCGCCCAGCCGTTACAGTCAGTTTAATGGCCTTCTCATTACCTATCTCGCCTTTAAATCCTCCCCCTCTTGTTGCTGTGCGGAGATCGCTGCTGGAGGCGGGTCCAGTGGAGGCATGGTTGATCGACCTGCCAGTTGTTTCCTGGGCTGTGGTGGCGTCTGCTCTCTCATCTGGGAGGAGCTGGAAGTGTTTCTGGATTGTCTTCCTGCCGATGTCCTGCCAATGACTCGTTGGTGCTGTCTTGGCATTGGGCGAATGCCTCTGCTGGCTTGTTTTCTACCAGAGCCCTGAAGAGGCTCGGATCATCTGTGCCTGCTTGGTCAAGGGCTGCTGGTGGGTTTCCGCTCTGCTTGCTCTGATCGGGCCACCATCTTGCTCTGAACATCTTAGCTCAACTCAGACGGATTCTCAAGCTGAAAAATGGTGCTTGCGGAGATGGATATGCACCGTTCACCTGCAGTTGGGATCCTGGGCCTGTCTTCGGCCGACGATGGATTGGCATCGAGGGATTCCTCTCCTATCCATTCATCTCATTCCGTCCTGCTACTGCCTTGCACTGAACTGGGCCAAAATGAACTTTTAGTTTGCATTATCTTTATTTTTCCTTACATTCTGCTTTTGTATTGTATTCCTTTCCAATTGATTTCTCTTTTATTGGGATTTAATATTGTTTCTTTCTTCCCTCACCATTCTTGGAATTTTGTTATATCTTTCTTTTTTTCTTTCATTTTTTAATAATTGTTTATTCAGGTACTTTAGCTAGATTGTGAGCCTTAGGGACAGATAGGGAAGTCTTAAGCACATGTATTTTAATGTAAACCGCTTAGATTTGTAATATGCTTAAGCGGAATATCAAATGTTAATAAAATATGAACATAAATAAACTAATACAAAACTTCTAATATCTCTTATTTACTATTTATTATTTCTATAGCGCTGAAAGGCGCACGCAGCGCTGTACATTTTAACCTACAATAGACGGTCCTTGCTCAGAAGAGCTTACAATCTAATTTAGACAGGCCATTTCGGGATTGGGGAGATTATGGTAGAGGAAATGATACAGTGGGTCTAGGTATCTGACAGCCGTGAGTGGGAGTTCGGAGATGAAAACAGATTCAAAAAAGCGGGCTTTTAGCTTGGATTTGAACACTGCTAGGGAGGGAGCACGACGTATTGATTCAGGCAGTCTGTTCCAGAAGAGAAGGCTGCAGGTAAGAGGGGATTGCCCGACGAACAGAGATCACGGGGAGGAGCATAGGGGGAGATAAGTAAAGAGAGATATCGGGGGGGGGGGGGGGGCTTCAGAGTGAACGCACTTTTAAGTCAGCAAGAGGAGTTTAAACTGTATTCGGAGATGGATGGGGAGCCAATGAGGCGACTTGAGAGGGGTAACGTGAGAATCGTGGCTCTCACGGAATAAGAGACACGAAGCAGCATTTTGAATGGATTGAATCTCTCCTGGTAATGTCCAGCAGCCCTCTTTTGTAATCCATCTAGGACTGTAAGGTAATGTAATGTAATCTACGTGGATAAGGGTAAGGTGATGCATGTCGGTAACAAAAATCTTATAAACAAATACAGGATGTCCAGGGCGGTACTTGGAGAGACCCCCCCCCCAGGAAAGAGACCTGGGAGTACTGGTCGACAAGTCAATGAAGCCGTCTGCGCAATGTGCGGCGGCAGCGAAAAGGGCAAACAGAATGCTAGGAATGATTAAGAAGGGGATCACGAACAGATCGGAGAAGGTTATCATGCCGCTGTACCGGGCCATAGTGCGCCCTCACCTGGAGTACTGCGTCCAGCACTGGTCACCGTACACGAAGAAAGACACGGTACTACTCGAAAGGGTCCAGAGAAGAGCGACTAAGATAGTTTAGGGGCTGGAGGAGTTGCTGTACAGTGAGAGATTAGAGAAACTGGACCTCTTCTCCCTTGAAAAGAGGAGACTGAGAGGGGACATGATCGAAACATTCAAGATAATGAAGGGAATAGACTTAGTAGATAAAGACAGATTGTTCACCCTCTCCAAGGTAGAGAGAACGAGAGGGAACTCTCTAAAATTGAAAGGGGATAGATTCCGTACAAACGTAAGGAAGTTCTTCTTCACCCAGAGAGTGGTGGAAAACTGGAATGCTCTTCCAGAGGCTGTTATAGGGGAAAACACCCTTCAGGGATTCAAGACAAAGTTAGGCAAGTTCCTGCAGAACCAGAACGTATGCAAGTAAGGCTAGTTTGTTAGGGCACTGGTCTCTGACCTAGGGGCCACAGCGGGAGTGGACTGCTGGGCACGATGGACCACTGGTCTGACCCAGTGGCAGCGATTCTACATGTGTTCTTTAAGAACTGAAGTGTGAACATTTACGAGGTGCTCCAGCTCTATGGCTGATGAAAGTGATTGTGCCTAAAATACAGATGTGTTTTGATTTATTACAATAGTATTCAAAAGGAAAAGTAGACATCTACTTTTCTTTGTAGAATTGGCTTCAAATAGGCACCCCTTTATCAAATTGCCCTCCATAGTGATAAAAAATATGCCTGTATCAGCACTGAAAATTCCACTCATATAGGGTCAAGCCTTTCTTTGGTGCAACCAATGTAGTTTGCATATACAATATGTTCTCAATTAATTGACTTTCGCTAATCCAACCATCTGGCATATCTGACAGACTCCCCAGTGACGTCATTGCCTTGCTGTTAAAAAACATAGCTTCTCTTTCTATTTTCCGGTAGCACAAAATGAGTTTTGCACCTGAGACAATTTGTTTTGGATCCAATGCCATTGTGACCTAGGACAGTCATTTTTTTACCTTTGTTTATGCATTGTTTGAGGGGTTACTGTTGTTTTCTGTGTTATCTGACTATCCCCTTTTCTGACAGTGGGTCAGTCACATTTACGTCAGATAATTGAGACTGTACTGTATTATATGCAGGTTTAAAAAAAAAATAAAAGGTTTGCACAAGTTCCTGGAGGAAAAGTCCATAAACCGCTGTTGAGACAGACATGGGAGAAGCCACTGCTTGCCCTGGATCGGTGGCATGGAATGCTGCTACTGTTTGCGTCTTTCCCAGGTGCTTCTGACTTGGATTGACCTCCGTGAAGACAGGATACTGGGCTAGATGGACCATTTTCTGACCCAGTAAGGCTATTCTTATGTTCTTAAGTGAGCCAAGTATAGGACAATCAAGCCATTGTGACATCCCTGATGAGGTTGGCTCTTAGGCATCGGTGGAATGAGGCATTATGACATCACAATCTCAGCTCTAGAATGCTGCTACTATTTGAGTTTTTGCCAGGCATTTGTGACTCAGATTGGCCTCCGTGAAGACGGGATACTGGGCTGCATGGACATGAAGGCTGCCAAACAAGTAGAGAAGGCCTCATCCAAGGCAAGGCAAATGATGGGAAGTATCAATAGAAGCTTCGTCAGCCGTAAACCTGAAGTCATAATGCCACTCTATAGAACCATGGCGAGACCCCATCTGGAATACTGTGTGCAATTCTGGAGGCCACATTACCGGAAAGATGTGCTTCGAGCTGAGTCGGTCCAGAGGATGGCCACTAGGATGGTCTCGGGGCTCAAGGGTCTCTCATACGAAGAAAGACTGGGCAAACTGCAGCTCTATACCCTTGAGGAGCGCAGGGAAAGGGGTGACATGATTGAGACATTTAAGTACGTCACAGGTCGTGTCGAGGTGGAAAACGATATATTCTTTCCCAAGGGACCCTCGGTCACAAGGGGGCACCCGCTCAAACTCAGAGGAGGGAAATTTAGTGGTAACACCAGGAAGTATTTCTTCACAGAAAGGGTGGTAGATCACTGGAACAGACTTCCGGTGCAGGTGATCAAGGCCACCAGCGTGCTCGACTTTAAGAATAAATGGGACATCCACGTGGGATCCCTACGAGGGTCGAGTTAAGGAACTAGGTCATTAGCATTCAGACTTAATGGGGTGGGTCAATAGAGTGGGCAGACTTGATGGGCTGTGGCCCTTTTCTGCCGTCATCTTTCTATGTTTCTATTGATCTGATCCAGTAAGGTTATTCTTATGTTCTTACTTTTTCTATCCACAGTGGATTCACAATCAAGTTTTTGTACTTGAGGCACTGGAGAGTTAAGTGACATGCCCAAGATCGCAAGAACTCAAGTTTCAAGTTTAATCAGGTTTGATGCATCGCTTATTACATACTAAGCAATTAACAATAAAATATAAATTGTACAGTTTTTAAAAAAGGGGGGAAAAACAAACTGACAAAACAAACATACTCGGGCACATGTGGAAAGGAAAAAGGAGGGAAAAAGTTACAAAATTGTTGTTCTTCAGATGAGAAGAAAGGAAAATCCAAGTAAGGGGAAAAACATGAGGTTTGGGGTAAAATTATTAGGAAAATTTTTTGTTTAAAGATTAAAAGAAGCTTTAAAAAGAAAAGTTTTTAAATGGGTTTTGAATATTTTGAGGTCTTTTGTTTCTCTTATATATAAAGGTAGGGAATTCCAGGTAAGAGGAGCCATTACTGAGAATATATCATGACGTCTGGTTCCAATAACTTTTAAAGAAGGAACCATAAGCAACCCTTGAGTTGTGGAACGAAGAGAACGAGTCGTGTTGTATGGAATTAGTAGTAGGTCGATAAATTGAGGTTCGTTGGTGGATAATATTTTAAATATCAAAAGCAATAGTGTGAATCACTATGGGCCTCTTCTATGAAACTGCGCTAGCAGTTTTTAGCGTGGGGAGCCCGCTGAAAAGCCCGCGCTGCTTCCGACGCTCATAGAGTTCCTACGAGCGTCGGGAGCAGCGTAGGCCATTCAACGCGGCTCTCTGCTCTAAAACTGCGCAGTTTAATAGAAGAAGGGGTATGTCTTGTTTTCAGAGGATTTGTGTTGTACGACGGATACAATATCTTGAGTTACATATTCTGAGAATATTAATTTAGAGGATAATTTTATTAAAAGTCGCCTAAGATGAGAGAGCAGAGAGGCACACCTATGTTTAGCCTATTTTAGGTAATATATAGAAATAAAACAAAAACCACAAAGGGAATAAGGTAATACCTTTTTTATTGGACTAACTCAATGCATTTTATGATGAGCTTTCAAAGGTAACCCTTCTTCAGATCAGAAATAAGCAAATGTTGAGAAATATCAGTGTATATAAGGAAAACATGAAAGCATTTCAGGACGAGGGAGGGGGACAGAGAGGTGTCAAAGCAGTTTTAAATGTCTTTGTAGTGGGAAAGGAAGCCCGGATCTTTAAGTCCTGCCTGATAGATGTCAAAAATATTTTATCATTTTGATTTCAAAGGTTTTGCGTTCTTGGATTGTCTTAAAGTTCCCTTTTAGTAGTCTTGCCGTAAAATCTATGGTGCAGTGGTCAGTTTTCCAAAAGTGTTGTCCAACAGAAGTGACATCCTGGTTAATATTGCAATTTTATAAAGACGCAAAGGTATTTCTTTATAATACCACTTCTAGCCTAAGTGGTTTACATTCAGGCACTCAAGCATTTTTCCCTCTCTGTCCCAGTGGGCTCACATTCTGTCTAATATACCTGGGGCAATGGGGGATTAAGTAACTTGCCCAGGGTCACAAGGAGCAGTGTGGGATTTGAACCCACAACCTCAGGGAGCTGAGACTGTAGCGCTAACCACTGTGCCACACACTCTTATAACATCGTCCCAGCAAAGCTGCAGAAATTCAGGCGGAAATGAAGCTAAATTTACACCAAATTTACATAAAATGTGACTCGGTCCTTGCTTCACCAAATAGGTGCCCCTGAGCATGGCTATTCCTGAGTCAAATAATAGCCCATCAAACAATCATCCCCACTTAAATTAGAATGTGTCTGAAAGTTCTATTTTACTAGCAGGAGTAAGGACTTTGTGACCACTTTCAACTACACAGTGAGCACGGCTTGTTTTCTAACATAATCGGCCCTGATGCAGTGGGTTGGAATCTTTGCCCACGAAACGATGGCCACGTTGGCTTTTCTATAATGCAAGCGCTGATTTAAGATAAGTAGGCCTTCTGAATAAGAAAAGTTGCCTAAATATAATAAGAATTAACTGTTGAATGTAGTTTCATGAAGTTTACAAGAGTGTAATGAAAGGAATGGAAATAAACTAAACATAGGATTTTATAAAAAGTAAAAAATGATTTTAAATAAATATTACTAATTTATATTAGTTTTAGTTTTTTGGTAAATAAAGGTAATGAATAGGAGGGAAGGAGTGAAGCCAATGATTGGAGAATAAGGAGCAAGAAACAACTACGCTGAATATCCTAATCATTGATTTTGACTACGCGTAGGCTCCATTACTGAGGCTTACTCCTGCTAGTAAAATAGAACTTTCAGACACATTCTAATTTAAGTGGGGATGATTGTTTGATAGGATTATTTGAAGTTTGCCCACTTGGGAATTTCTTTTTTAGTGTGTCAAATAATAGCCCACACATTTTTGTCGTCATGCATACACTTCTCCCTCCGTATTCGCGGTTTCAGCATTCACGGTTTCGATTATTCACGGTTTTTAGCTTGCTGGCTCCTCCCCCCAAATGACATCAGCTTGTGCCCATTCCAAGGCACTTTTACAGGGAAAATCGTCGATTCCCAGCAGTTTCTTCACCATGTTTTGCCTCTCCTTCAGGAACAGGCCAAGACTCCCACCATGTTATTTGCGGTTTCACCATATTCAAGATGGTTTTTCATAGAAAACAGCAAATAACATATAAAAAAAGTTATTTGCGGTTTTTCTGTATTTGCGGTTCTGTTAATCCCCTATCACAGCGAATATGGAGAGAGAAGTATACATTTGTGCATGGGGTAATTTTTTACTCGTGACCCTCGGCTTTGATTTGGACACCAGGGTATTTTCCTGTTCCTTTTAAATTTCACCTGCATTAAATGCTCTATTTGTGTGATAGAACTATCGGCCATTGAGACTCTTGACAAAGGCAGAGATGCCAAAACACTGTCAGTATCAAGTTTTCGCAGTGCTACTATCAATAATGGGGCAGTGTGTGGTGCAGTGGTTGGAGCTACAGCCTCAGCACCCTGAGGTTGTGGGTTCAAATCCCATGCTGCTCCCTGTGACCCTGGGCAAATCACTTCATCCCCCATTGCCCCAGGTACATTAGGTAGAGTGTGAGCCCACCAGGACAGATAGGGAAAAATAGAAACATAGAAGATGAAGATGAAACACAGAAGATGACGGCAGAAAAGGGCTACAGCCCATCAAGTCTGCCCGCTCTGCTTACCCACCCCCTGTCTGTGCCCTAATGACCCAATATCCAATGTAAACCACGGAGGGCTCCTTTTACTAGGCTGCAGCAGCGGTTTTAGCACGCTGAATTGCCGCGCACGCTAGACCTTAACGCCAGCATTGAGCTGGCGTTAGTTCTAGTCGCGTAGCGCAGGTTTAGCGCGTGCTAAAATCCTGCGTGCACTAAAAACGCTATCACAGCTTAGTAAAAGGAGCCCTTAGGCTATAAGTGGTATATAAATAATAAAATATTGATAACAATAATAATAATAAAGTGAACTTTGAACTTTACACCCTTGGATGAATTATTGACATCTCATCCTCACAACATCTTTGTTGTGCCTTGATTGTCTCGTCGTTGAGGCCTCCTTGGGCTCCCCTTTTGGAATAATTTTAGCCCTGATTTTATAAACGGTACCTAACTCCGAGATGCTGTTGAGCGTGATTGTCAATCATCCGCTCGATGCCATTTATAGAATTGTGGTAGAGTCACCTAAGCAGTTTTAGGCACCAGTAGGCTTTGATTCTTTAAGCGCACTGACATTTAGGCCAGGGATTTCTTAGCCTAGACGGGAACGCCTAAATTAGATACCTACCAGTGCCTAAATCAAACCACATCCCAAATTCACCCTGAATCCGCCCCTAGCTACACCTACTTGCTGGTAGGCGCTTCGGTGTAGACGCCTACCTTGAAGTGGTAAGTGCCTATCAGCTTATTAATTTTTTAATTGTTTTTTTTAATGTCACTTTCAATTGTCAGCACTGATTAAGTCAATTAAAAAAAAGTAAGTTAGGCAGCTAGATCAACTAGGTTCACCAATCTAGTCTGTTGTCATTGATGGTCAAGATGGTTGATCAGTTAGCCAAGAAGCTGTCAAAGTGGCTAATTGACTAAACAGTGATTAGCTAGCCACTTTACTCCCGTGAACAAAAATTTTTGTAGCGCTCAAAGGTCAGTATTTTTAGGGCCTATATAGATTACTAGAAAATTTTCATCTGAATACAGGTGTGAACTACGTAATTCTAAAGTCCTGTAATAGAGTAGCCACAGGGTTCAAATAATAATGGTGACAATACAGACCCTTGAGGTACCACACGTGCTAAAGAACGAGATGATGATATGGAAGAACTTGTCAGCACAGAAAAGGACCTATCGCATAAAAAGATGCAAACCAACTCCATACTTAATCCCATATACCGATAGCTTTTAATCTTGTCAGCAATAATTTATCATCAACCAGATTGAAGGCAGCTGTGAGATCAAGAGACACAAATTGACGTTTAAAAAAAAAAGAGAGAGACGGTTAATGCTACCTGGCCGTTGTCCAATGTGCCGTGTATTTCATTAGGAAAAGCTGTTAAAATAGTCTCCAGACTGTCTCGGGTGCATGACAGAGTCAACGTGATTTGACAACTGTTGAGCAACAATCATTCTGTCAATTTTGCAAGAAACGGCAAATTAGATATCGGCCTATAATTGACTGATATTGCTGCATCCAAAGAAGACTTCTTAAGGGCTGGTAGTATAAAGCCTTGTTTCCATTGAGTTGGAATCATTTCAACAATTAAACTTCCCTTTATCATAGACAGGGCTAAAGTCAATAATCCATGAGGGGGGGGGGTGAGGGGGCGGGGGTTATCCAAGTAGATTGGATAAGATCCAAAGAACAAGTAGTTTTATAAACAAACAAAAAATATTAGAAATAAAGTCTAAAGTGGGAAGCTGAAAATTTTACCATATGTGCAGTAATTCAGAATTTGATGAACAAGCAGCATCACACGGGTAAAGCTCCAGCCCTAACCAACCTCAAAAGCTCTAATTTTGAAACAAAATAATATTGGTAAGAGTGGTTAACATAACTGGTTTTAAAAAAGGTTTTGGACAATTTCCAGGAGGAAAGTCCATAGTCTGTTATTGAGACAGACATGGAGCAAGCCAATGCTTTCCCTGAATCGGTAGCATGGAATGTTGCTACTATTTGGGTTTTTGCCATGTACGAGTGAAGTGGATTGGCCACCGTGAGGATGGGCTACTGGACTAGATGGACCATTGGTCTGACCCAGTATGTTCTTATGCCACTCAGTATTTTATAGACCTCTATCATATCACCCTGAGCCATAATTTCTCCAAGCTGAAGAGCCCTAGCCGCTTTAGCCTTTCCTCTTAGGGAAGTCGTTCCATCCCATTTATCATTTTTGTTGTATATAAAAGTGTTAAAAAGAACAGGCCCAGGAACACAAAATTGAGTCACACCACTGGTAACATCCCTTTCTTCAGACCAATCTGCATTGACTACTACCCTCTGTCATTTTCCATACAACCAGTTCCTTGTCCCCATTATTGAAAAAAGCCAATCTTGACCCTTCCTCTCCTTCTAACTACCATCCCATAGCAAACATCCCTCTCCTGACTAAAATGCTAGAGGCCATCATTTCCATCCAGCTCTCATCCTACTTAGAGAGATTCTCCATTCTCTTACCTTACCAATATGGTTTCAGACCCAACTTCAGCACCGAATCCCTCCTGGTCTCATTAATTTCAAAGGTGCAACAATTACACTCTCGCAATAAGTCTGCTGTCCTATTACAATTCGATCTCTCTGCAGCTTTTGATGTCGTCCACCACGATATTCTAATTTATCAACTTTCTGAGATAGGCATCGACTCCACAGTCTTAGAATGGTTCTCAAACTTCTTATGTTCCCGCTCCTACACTGTCAACATGTCCGCTCCTTGGAAACCAACCTGTGGAGTCCCGCGGGATCACCCCTATCCCCTATTCTCTTCAACATCTACATGTCTTCCCTGAAAATCTTCCATCAATCTTCCCTTGAAACAATCTACACTTATGCTGACGACATCCTTGTCCTTCTCGAGACAGACTCGAACCTTACCAACGTCTCTGAGAACATAACAGCCTGTACAACTAAACTCCAATCCTGGTCCCTCTCTGTTCAAATGAAACTGAACGAGTCCAAAATGAAACTTCTCTGGCTTGGTCCAAAATTAGAACAGTTGCCCACCCTCTTCGCACTACCCTCTTCGCACTGCCCTCTGGCGCCACGCTGCAGCTTCAGTTCTCAAGCAAAGTTCTAGGCATCATCATCGACTCTTCTCTTTCCTTCAATGACCACCTCAACTCCCTGGTAAAATCATGCTTTTTCAGCCTCCACATGCTGAGGAAAGTGAGATCCTGCTTCCACCATCAACATTTTGCCGTCCTTGTTCAATCCATCATCCTTTCCAAACTAGATTATTGCAATTCCATCTACCTTAGTCTAACCAAAAAGAGTCTTCATTGACTTCAACTAATTCAGAACACTGCGGCCAAGTTGATCTTCGCAAAATGTAAATTTGACCATGTCCCCACTTTTGTCCAAACTCCACTGGCTCCCAATAATTGCCAGAGTTCATTTTAAATGTTCTTGCCTAGATTTTAAATTCCTACACGGCATCCTCCCTCCTCTAATCCCTCTATCTTGGAACTCCCCGAGTCCCGACAATACCAGGCCCACCCAAAAACTTAAACTTTCCTTCCCCTCACTAAAAGGTATCCTCTATGTGGGGAAAATTTGGAAAATCTCTCTTCTTCAGAATTACAGGGCTTTGGAATAATCTTACTACCCCACTGCAGACTCAGGTCTCTTTCTAACTATTCTGTAAGCACCTGAAAACCAGTCTTTTCACAAAAACATAACACTCTCCTCCCCCCCTATACTCAATCCACCAAACTCAATGTGCTATTCTTTTCCTTTATTAAGCTCTTGTAAACCGTGCCGAACTCTATATTCATGGAGAGGATGCGGTATATAAACTTAAAGTTTAGTTTAATTTAGTTTAGCTTAGACCCATTCCGTTACTTTGGGACCCATACCAAGGGCACTCGGTTTATTTATTAGACGCAAGTGTGTAATACTGTCAAAGGCTTTGCTAAAATCTAAATACATCACATCTAGCATACGCCCTCTATCCAATTCCCTGGTCACCTAGTCAAAGAAATTGATAAGATTTATTTGACAAGGTTTACAGTGGAAGACCCTGCAACTTCCTTGCCGGCTATATTGCGGGAGTTGGATATCTATGGCGAGGTGTCGGGATTTCGGGTCAATGTTGGTTAATCGGAGCTCCTCAACATTAACTTGCCTGCTGACCGGGTTTCCTATCTCCGCGACCGGTATCCGTTTCGGTGGGTTCAGTGTTCTCTGCGATATCTCGGGGTTTATTTTGGACCGCCGGGAGTGGAGTTATATGACCTCAACTTTCCTCTGCTCTTTCGTCGCATTCGCCAAGATTTGCTTAATTGGAAAGATCTGTATTTCTCTTGGTTGGGCCGGGTGGCCATTGTGAAGATGATGATTCTGCCTCGTTTGTTGTTCTTATTCCAGGTATTGCCTCTTTGGGTGAGTAGAAAAACATTAGAGGGGGTTCAAAGGCATATCTTTAATTTTATTTGGGCTGGTCGACGGCCAAGGGTGAGTAGGAAGGTCTTATGTATGGGGAGAGGGGACGGGGGGTTGGGGGTCCCGGATGTGGTGAAATATTATCAGGCTGCTCAGCTGCGCGCCCTTTTAGAATGGCAGACGCAGACGCCGAAACCGTGGGTGGAAATTGAGCAAGGGTTAAGTGAGGGGGTACCTTTGTTACATCAGCCATGGGTGCCTGGTAGGGCGCGACTGGTAGGGGGGGTATCCTCGGTAGTGACTTCTTTGAGGGTATGGAATCAGACCAGAGCTTGTTTATTGGGGAGTAGGCGACATTTCGTTGAGACACAACCCTGACTTTCCACCAGGAAGGGATGGGGGAGTGTTTGCAGACTGGGAGTCACGGGGCTTAGTTTGTGTGGGACAGTTGTGGGACCCGGTTATGGGCGGTGTTAGACCCTTTATGAAACTCAGGGGCAAGTATGGGTTTGGGATAAGGGATTTGTTCCCCTACCTGCAGGTTCTCCATTATATCAGGGCCTCGGGTCTTCTGGGAGACTTGAGGGGTGGTAAGATGCCCTTTGAGCTGCTATTGGGTCCAGTGCTTCGGAAGGGAGCTCTCTCTGCAGTATATAGGTGCCTTAATTGTCGGGGGGCTCCCCTTCCCTACATGAGGGCTTGGGAAGATGATTGTGGTTCAGCTATTCCCTGGGACACTTGGGGTGACATATGGTCGGAGATCTCCTCGGCAGGTATAACTGCTTTGCTAATCGAGAATGGTTACAAGGTCCTCTTTCGGTGGTACTATACCCCTCAGGTTGTGGCTCGTTGGCAGGGAGGTGCGAGTGACCTATGTTGGAGGGGCTGTGGGGAAGTGGGTACATACTTTCATATGTGGTGGCAGATGTGTGGATTCTGGACTGAGGTTTTTGTTCGGGTGTCCCGGATCTTAGATGTCCAGATACCGGCTGATTGGCGACACGCCTTGTTGTTTTGGCATCAATTGGATTTGGCTTGGGGTGACTCTTTATTTTGTAAGTTGGCATTCATTGCTGCTAGATTGGCCATTGCCTCTCTGTGGAATCAGGCGCTCCCTCCCACGTGGGCCCTGGTGGAGCAACGCTTGCTAAATTGGCAGAACCTTTATCACTTAACGGCTTTGCGTCATGGTAAATTACATGGCTATGCTCATATCTGGCGTAGTTTTCGGGCTTCTGTGGGGGTTTGTGGTAGGGGTGGCTAGGGGCTTTGGGTTCGTTTTGGAGTAGGACTGGATGGGCGATACTTGGGGTGATCCCATAACCATATTCCTTTTCACGTTTTGGTTTCTGTTTAGAATAGATTGTTTCTCAACCTTATTGAGAGATGTTGGTATTGTGCTCTGTCCCTAGGGGGGTGGGTGGGGGGGTAGGGGCTGTGATTTGGTGGGTATTTTTGATTGCTCTTATTAGTCTGTGGGAATTGCACATGTTTCTGTTGTCATTTTGGAGCGAGGTATTTTGCTCTATGTATCTTTGTTCCTGCGTTTCCTGTGAAATTGTACTGTTTGGAGTGTATTTCAATAAAAGCTTTTCATTGAAAAAAAGATTTATTTGACAAGATCTGCCTCTAATGAATCTGTGTTGTCTTGGGTCCTGTAATTCACTGGATTCAAGAAATACCACTATCCTCTGTTTTTAAAGCATTTTAATTCATTTACTTACCACAGAATTCAGGTTTACTGGCCTGCAGTTCCCTACTTCTTACTTACTTCTAATTTTGTATAGAGGTATCACATCTGCCCTTCTCAGTCCTCTGGTATCTCTCCCAACTCTAGAGAAGCATTGAAAAGATCAACCAGAAGAACCACCAGAACTTCCTTAAGTTCCTGCAGTACCCTCAGATGTACACCATTCAACCCCATTGTTTTGTCCACTTTTAGTTTAGCTAGCTCCTCATGAACACAATCCTCTGAAAATTAATCATGGTCTACCACACCTCCATCCCTATTTGCATTTGTCTTCTGCGGTCCCACTCCTGAAACTTCAGCTGTGAACCCAATACAGAAATATTTGTTAAGCAATTCAGCCTTATATAAATATATATATCAGCTTCTACATATTTCTCCCCTTCACCTTTGAGTCTCACAATGCCACTTTTCCACTTCTTACTATCACTGATATATCTAAAAAATGTCTTGTCTTTTTGTTTTACTCTATCAGCTATTTTTTTTTCTTCCATTTGCATCTCTGCTTTCCTGACTACTCAACCAGCCTCTCTTAACTTTTCCAGATATTTTTGCCTGTCTTCCTCTTTCTGCAATTTTTTTGTCGTTTATGAAAGCTAACCTCTTTTTCCTTATCTTCTCAGATATAGAAACATCCTTACCTTCTCAGCTATAGAAAAATTATTTTTCTTCATTATGAATACCTACAAACTCACTACAAAACACATATTATCATATTTACAACTCAGTCATTATGTACACATTCTCCCAGTGTCTACCTTGAATGGTGAGGTGATGGAATACTTTAATACTGCACTTTGTTTGGAAGCTCAGGCCTTTGTGCCGCTATGATTTCATCATAAGTTCCTCCAAGAGGAATCATCAGAATTGGATTAAATGACTCTTTGAGGGCAAGGTGGTTTTCAGATTTGGGAGTATCAATTACTGGAGACTTTTAAATACTTGTTTGACCTCAACTGCTCATACTATGCCCTCCATATCCTTTTTGGAAATAAACTATGAAATATTGCTACGGCTCTACATTTCTCCAATGCAGGTTTTTAGAGCCTCAATAAGACCTGACTCTTGTTGTCCAAAATGTCGTCAAGTGGAGACATTTTGGGCCATATGTTCTACATTTGTCCTAAGATTCAGACCTCAGTATACTCTCACATCGCACATTTCTGGAAGGTGCGGTGCCACTTAAATCCAAAGTTAGTATTTCATGTGATAACTGTTGTACATCCGATCTCAAAATGAATGTTGGCTTTTATGCAGAGAGTGCTTCTAGCTGGTAAGAAGTTGATTTTATTGCATGTCTAGAATATTTTTTTTGTTGAAAATCGTCTATCTGGACGTCCAGGCCATTGATTGTCCAGATATCCTTATATCATATTTTTCACCAAAAATTTGTCTAAATTCCAAACACCCAGAACAATTCCATTTGGATGTGGGAGGGGCCAGCATTGTGATGGACTGGCCACCTAGAAATGGCAACAGAGCAGTGGGACACCTTACAGGGCACTGCTGTGGACTTCACAAAAAGGGTGCCAAATAAACATCTCACCAGAACTCCCTTATAGGATATAGTAAGCCCCCCCAAAACACTATACTCACCTGTCTACAACCCCAATAGCCCTTATGGTGGCAGGTGGCACCTATATAGCAGTAGGGTTTGGGGGTTTAGGTGGGCTCACATTTTCTACCATGAATGTAGTGGTTAGAGTGGCTTATGAGCCTGGGACCTCTTCTCTATGGTTCACTAGCCCACCCCTCAGGCTATTTAAGAGACCTGTGTGCAGCTCTATTAGGCTTTCCTATAGCAGGTGCTGATGTTCCGGAGACAGGTATGTACGTTTTTATTTTGATATTTGTGGCAGTGTGAGGGGATCAGTGATCACTGGTGGAGTGGGTGGGAGTCTTTACGTTGTCTCTGCAGTGGTCATGTGGTCACTCTTGAGCCCTTTTCGGCACTTAGAAACATAGAAAATGACGGCAGAAAAGTCTGCCCACACTAATGGCCCACCCCTAACTACCTCCATGAAGAGATCCCACTGCCAATCCCATCTTTTCTTAAAACCTGGCACGCTGCTGGCCTCAATTACCTGTTGCGGAAGATTATTTCACGGTCAACCAATCTTTCAGTGAAGAAATATTTTCTGGTGTCGCCAGGAAGTCTTGTGAAACATTTGATTATCCCTGCAGGATAAATAAGTCTAGGTCGGCCTACATCCCGCCCTAACCACTCCTCCAGATACGCCCCTTTTAGCTCGGGGCGCACAGTAGCATTCAGAGGCCTAAAAAAATCCCTGGATACGTTCAGAAAGTCGGTCTGATTATCGACACTTGGACGACCTGTCATTTAGGTTGTCAAAGTGTCGACTTGGGCAGGATTTTTGATGTGTTTAAGTTTCGATTATGAACCCCATAGTGTACATAGTGTATATGAACCCACATAGTGAGTATATATATATATTTGTGTGTGTGTGTGTGTATATATATATATATATATATATATGTGTGTGTGTGTGTGTGTGTGTGTGTATATATATATATTTATATATATATATATATATGTGTGTGTGTGTGTGTGTATATATATATATATATATATATATATACACACACACACATATACAGTACATACATACATACAGAGAGAGAGAGATAAAATGTAGAGTCACATATCTATCGTTGGCTTTTACAAAGCTGCAGTAGACATTTTTACCACATGCTGGTAAGGTAATTGCTCCAATGCTCATAGAATTCCTGTGAGTGTCAGAGCAAATACCTCGAAAGCCCATGGTAGAAATCCCTACTGCGGCTTTGTAAAAGGAGCCCTTTAGCTATATGTGTGTGTGAAGAGAGAGATAGGGATGTGTGTGTGTGTTCTTTTACTTATGATTTTGTGTTTACAGCTATGATGTATTACTGTATCTATAATTTTTAAGTATCTGTATTTTATGGTGAAAGTTTTCTTACCGCATCCAAAGAATACACAATTTCATAAATATACATAATGAAATGTAATAATTAGAATATATGCAACTAACTTGATATTGAATATATGATAGACGTGCAGGCTTGGCGAAAAAGAATTGAGTCTTCATCTGGCAAGGACTGTTTTCCATGTGAATTTCATATCGGAGCAAATATTTGCTTTATCATTTACACCTGTCTCATCAAGCGATTCTCAGTTAAATATTCCCTATGGTCATGGTCAGGTGTGAATCCGAAGGCTGAACCGAGGACTATAATTTTCACTCTCACCTTTGATAATACAATCTTCTCCTAATTAAAAAAAAAATATGCAGTAGCCTTGTATCATGGCATTAATGACTGGCCTGCATAAAGACAAAACCTGAATTGCAATATTTCCTCTAACGGCTGCTGTTTTAAACACAAAGTAAAGGGAACAGAAACCCCACGTCAAATCCAGCAAAGGAAGAACAAGTGGGGAGTGGGATAGAACATGTTAACCTTGGGACAAACAATCTTTGATTTCTATAAACTCAAAATAAATACAGAAACGCATAAATAAAAGCACATGTATGAAAAGTCCTATAAACTTGGGGCTCCTTTTACTAAGCCGCGTTAGGGCATTAATGCGTGAAATAGCGTGCGCTAAATTGCCGCACACGCTAGATGCTAACGCCAGCATTGAGCTGGCGTTAGTTCTAGCCGCGTAGCGCAGGTTTTGCACGCGCTAAAACGCGTGCGCTAAAAATGCTAACGCAGCTTAGTAAAAGGAGCCCTTGATGTCCTTCTATTGGATCCAGTTGATGACCCGGCACGGGTCCGTGTTTCGGCCCCCAGATGGAGGCCTGCCTCAGGGGTGCACACACAATCTCTCGGACCTTCATTGAATGCAGTAGAAGGTAGAATTCTCCAGCCTCTGGCCAGCAGGAAACGGACACCAAGCTCACTGGATGAGCAGACCATTAGATGCACCCCTGAGGCAGGCCCCTATCTGGGGGCCGAAACACGGACCGTGTCAGGTCATCAATTGGATCCTTTCAATATAAGGACATCACAGTTATAGGATGTTTTATACATGTGTTTTTATTCATGTGTTTCTGTATTTATTTTGAGTTTATAAAAATAAAAGGTTGACGTGTTCTATCTCACTCCCCACTTGCTCTTTCTTACTGGGTGAAAAAACATGGCTTTGTAAGATGACGGTAGTCTCTTTTATGTCATTATAATATCTATTTTTAAGGGTCTGCGTTTTCATTTCATCAACCTAGACCAGGGGTGCCCACACTTTCTTGGCTTGCGAGCTACTTTTCAAATGACCAAGTCAAAATGATCTACCAACAATAACATTTTTTTTAAAAAACCAAGCACACTGTATGCAGAGAAAATGTTAATTATAATTTATATTCGGTGTTTTTTTCAAAGAGGTCAAGGCAGATGACTTTAAAAAATGCAATGTCACCTCAGTAACAACTATACATATATAGACAAATATACCCCCTCCCCTTTTACTAAACCACGATAGCGATTTTTATTGCAGGGAGCTGTGCCAAATGCCCTGCACTGCTTCTGATGCTCATAGGCTCCCTGCACTAAAAAACATTATTTTGGTTTAGTAAAAGGGGGCCATAGTGCAGAATATAGACAGCAGATATAAATTCTCATAACAGACACATTTTGATCACTAAATTAAAAATAAAATCATTTTTTCTATATTTGTTGTCTGGTGATTTCATGAGTCTCTGGTTGTACTTCCTTCTGACTGTGCATCCAATATTTCTTCCCTTCTTGCTAATTACTGCATGCTTCCTCTCCTCTAGACCTCATTCCAATCCCCATCCAACATCTCTTTCTGTCCCTCCATAAGTCCATCTTTTTCTTCCTCTCTCCCTGCCACTCGACACACTCCATTCCCTCTCCCAATTTTTTCTTCCTCACTCCCTGCCCCCTCCCCTTTCTTTCTCTCTCCCTGCTCCCTTTCTTTCTTTCTGTTTCCCTGCCCCCATGCCACCACTGCCGATTTAAGCCACCACCATTGATTTAAGCCTGCTTCCCAGATGCTGCAAATGCCAGGCCCGTGTAGGCACCGAGCCCACAAGCCTCCCCCCTCCTGAGTCAATTCAGAGAGGAAGTTCCTGGCCAGCCAGGTAGCAATTAGTTGGCCTAGAACTTCCTCTCCGACATCAGAATTGACGGGGGGGGGAGGCTTGTGGGCTCTGCGCTTATGCAGTGGCTGCACGCGCCTCACTTTTGCGGCATCAGGGAAGCAGGGAGAATGCAAAGGCAATGCAAGCCTATCGCGGAGCCCGGGATCGCATTGCCCTTGCGATCTACTGGTTGATTGCAATCGACCTTTTGGGCATCCGTGATCTAGACGGTTTACATAATCACAGTTATAAATGTTGGACAAACAAACATTTTAACTAATTATAAAAACTGTAACATAAAATTTGATCATAAATCAGATAATTCCTTAACAGGTGTTTACATAATGTAAAATTCAATTCAAATTCAAATTTATTTATAACCTGCTATACCTTGACAGTTCACAGCGGTTTACAGCAAAGAGGATCTGCCAGATGCAGATGAATTATATATCAGATTACATTAATTGCATGGCTGAAGTTCTTAAACAGATTTAACAAAACAAATATATTCCAAATTATTTGTATGGCTGAGATTTCTTATATAAATTTATCATACAGATAAGATTTCACAGATTTCCTATACATTTAGTAAGATAGTGAGTTCACAAATAGACCACTCTGGAATGATCTCCCCTTTTTTTTTCGAGTTCCAGTTCATTTCAATTTTTCCGTAAACCTTTAAAAACTACTCTATTTGCCAAACATTTTGAAAATTAATTCATTTTGAAAATTTTGCTATTATCTCTTATATATCATTTGTAAATCATTCCCTATTTATTTAATTGCTGTAAACCGAGTCGAGCCTTCGCAAAATGATGACTCGGTATACAAAGTTAAGCTTTAGTTTAGTTTAGTATTGCTCCACGTACTGGCCTGGTAAGATAAAGTTTTGTCCAGGAACCTTTTTACAGCTTGGAATCTCAGCTCGGAAAGGCACTAACCAACAATTCTGTCTTCAACATCGTCTTAAAACCCATTCTGACAGTGCAAAATCGCAAAACACCTGGCGGAGCATTCCAGCGTTTCGCATCTCCCACCGATAACATATTCCCACCAATCCTGGAATGAGAAATTACCCCCCCCCCCCCCCAAGCATGCTTTCAAGTTATTTTCCGACCTCAACCTCCTCCTAGACTGATAGATTTCAAAAAATTCTTTCAAAATAGCAGGAGATGCATGATACAAAATCTGATGTGTGGCATTCCTTTTACCATGTCCTATTTCATTCTTTTTGTGTACGCGTTGTAAGAAAATATATCAGGCAAAAAAAGAAAGCAACTCAATGAAACACCAAAAAAAAAAAAGAAAAAAAATGACATTTTTCACGTACACCATATCAGTTCATTAATTAGTGCTCACTGTGTTAGATCCTGTTGACAGAAATGACATGCTAGTTCCAAATAGCACGATATTTCTAGATAGCTGGTGATTATGTGGCTTATCCTGAGGAAAAAACGAAAACTGACATTTACCGAGTGCTCGCAGATTACCGTAGTTTTACGGATTAGGGGTCCTTTTACAAAGTTGTGGGAAAAATTGGCCTTCTCTGTAGTTGGCCAGCATGTTATTCCCTAATGTTTTTATCCTTCTTCGTTCTCTTTCCTATAGTGATTGTGGTTCTTCCCATTTTTTCCTCTCGTTTTACATAGTAACATAGTAGATGACGGCAGATAAAGACCCGAATGGTCCATCCAGTCTGCCCAACCTGATTCAATTTAAATTTTTTTTTTTTTTCTTCTTAGCTATTTCTGGGCAAGAATCCAAAGCTTTACCCGGTACTGTGCTTGGGTTCCAACTGCCGAAATCTCTGTTAAGACTTACTCCAGCCCATCTACACCCTCCCAGCCATTGAAGCCCTCCCTACAGTCTACCTTTGTCCGAAGTAAGTCACTGTCTCCCAAACAAATTGTCTGTCTTCCCCATTTTATTGTACGTCGCTTTGAAATTCTGAAAAAGTGATTTAATTAGATTTTTTAATAAACTTGAAAAGATGAAGAAGCGAGTGATGAATTAGAACACACTGCTTCCTATGGTGTAGTAAGGGGGTTCCGCCCCAGGCGCCATGTTGATGGGGGTGCCGGCACCCCTCCTCTTCTCTGCCCTGCCTCTTTTCACTCCTCCCCTCTTCCCTTCCCCCATGCCTCCAGTTGTTCACCTCCGTGAGCAAGAACTTTAACATGTTCCTTAGAACTGCATCATCTCTCCGACTGATCTCACTTCTGTGTACCGCAACGTAGGAAGTGACCTCAGTAGGAGAGACGACAGAGTTGCGAGGAGCACGTTGGAGTTCTTGTTACTCATGGTGAAAAACTCGAGGTACGGGGAAGGAGGTAAACATGCGGCATGGGGGTTCGGGGAAGGAGTGGGGGGGGGCAGAGATGAGGGAAGGGGAGGGGCACCACCACCCCAGGTGCCTCTCACCCTCATTATGCCACTGACTGTTTCTAATGAAGATGATAATGACAATGATGATAATAAAATATTTCTTTGCTATAGGAAACATAGAAACATGTCGGCAGATAAAGGCCAAATGGCCCCTCCAGTCTGTCCATCTGCAGCATCCGCTATCTCCTGCTCTCCCTATTGGCTAAGGCCCTTAGCATTTGCATCTCCTCTTCCTATAGGCTAAGACTCTTTACACCTGCATTGTGAGGTCATACAGCTTTATGATTATAGAAAGAAAGAAACATGATGGCAGATAAAGGCCAAATGGCCCATCTAGTCTGTCCATCCACAGTAACCATTATCTCTTTCTCTCTCTGAGAGATCCCACATGCCTATCCCAGACCTTCTTGAATTCAGACACAGACTTTGTCTCCACCACCTCTTCTGGGAGACTGTTCCACGCATCTTCCACCCTTTCTGTAAAAAAGTATTTCCATAGATTACTCCGGAGCCTACTATCACCTCTTAACTTCATCCTATGCTCTCTCATTCCAGAGCTTCCTTTCAAACGAAAGAGACTCGACTCATGCGCATTGACATTACGTCAGTATTTAAATGTCTCTATCATATCTCCCCTCTTCTGCCTTTCCTCCAAAGTATAGATTGAGATCTATAAGTCTGTCCCCATAAGCACCATTTTAGTAGCCTTCCTCTGGACCGACTCCATCCTTTTTATATCTTTTTGAAGGTGCTGCCTCCAGAATTGTACACAATATTCTAAATGAGGTCTAGTGTTTCAGATAGACATTCCCTTGATCAATATCTGCAGAACCAGTCAAAAGACATCAGTAATATTGCAGCCTGGTTTGATTTGAAGGAACCTCTTACTCAAACTGAGCAATCCACAGTCTGCCTGCACAGTTCTGAACACCTTTTTTTTTTTTTTTTAGTGGTGCTGGCTTAATAATGGCTCACTAGCACACTTGTATGAGCGGCAGTCATTTTCAAAATGTAGTTTTACAAAAAGTAAAGTGGATTAAATTGTAACGCAATAAAATTGTTGGGGAAAAAAAATTCATTGTAGTTAATAATCCTCCCCTTTTACTGAACTGGGCAGAGATTTCTACCGTGGCCCAGAGCGCTAAAAGCACCAACACTGCTCTGACGCACATAGAATTCCTATGAGCATCAGAGCTAATACCATCGCTGTCGGAAATAAAAAAAAATAAAAAAAGCCTAATATAGAGTGGACGCACCAGAGGGAGTGGAAAACATGAAAAAGGATCTGCAAAACTTAGAAGAATGGTCTAACATTTGGCAACTAAAGAAGTGCGGAGTGATGCATGTGGGGGGTAGAAATCCGAGGGAACCATATGTTCTGGGAGGTGATATTTAACCAGCTGTCGGATTTTGCTGAATCCACAAACGCATTGCACCCCAATCAAACCGGTTTCAGGAAAAATCACAGTACTGAATATTCACTAATTGGTCTCGCTACCAATATTATCTATAATCCCGATCATCACAATTCAGTTATTCTTTTCTCCCTTGACCTCTCGGCAGCATTCGATACCATTGACCATTCTCTTCTTTTAGACAGGCTTCTATCTATAGGCGTCAGCGACTTGGCACTACAGTGGTTCACTTCTTTTCTATCTGATCGGTCTTCGACGGTACATTTCAATAATGCTACCTCCAAACCTTTTTCACACAATTACGGAATCCCTCAGGGCTCAATTCTGTCCCCTCTGTTGTTTAATATCTTTCTCTCACCTTTACTTAGTCTCAGTCAATCTATAGGTTTCACCGCCTATGCCTATGCTGACGATATACAATTAACACACCCATGTAACCCCGAAAACCCTAACGAAATAATTCAAATCAACCAAAAATTAGATAAAAAATCAAAAACTGGCTCACACAAAACAAATTAGCTTTAAATATATCAAAAACTAAGGCTCTACTCTTCCCAGCAAAACAGGGACTAAAATTATCAACTCCTTTTTTAATAGACAATACAATCATAGAATTAGTTACTTCACTTAAGTTATTAGGAGTAATTATCGACGACAAATTCTTTTACCAAGAACACGTTAGTAACTTAGTTAAATGCTGTTTTTATCGTCTACGTCTACTAATTCGTTCAATGTCTAAGCACTTAGAACTACAATCCTTAAATATTTTAATACACTCCCGTGTTATATCCAAACTAGACTATTGTAACTCACTTCTGTTAAATATCACTCAAAAGGAAAAAAAACGCCTACAAATTATCCAAAATATTGCAATTAAAATAATTCATAATGGAAAGAAATATGATCATGTAACACCTTTTTTAATAGAATCACACTGGCTGCCCATTAACCAACGAATAACATATAAAATAGCACTATTAGTATTTAAAACATTAATTACCAATGAACCACAATTCATAGATCGGCTTCTAGTTCCGTATACTTTGAATCGTTCCCTGCGGTCGGATACACAAGGGCTGCTAATGGTCCCTTCTCTGAAAATCATAGGGACCAGACGTCATGACATCTTTTCAGTCATGGCTCCCCTCACCTGGAATACTCTTCCCTTATATATTAGAGAAATTAAAGACCTTAATTTATTTAAAACTAATTTAAAAACTTTTCTTTTTAAAACTCATTTTAATCTCTAAAATACCTCTTTTATTCACTACTCCTTAATCTGCAATAACCTAAAATAGTCTTTTCATTTATCAAACCTTTATCCAAATGTTTTTCCCCCCCCCTCCTGATACTCTTTCTCTTCCCTCTGGGAAACATCACTTTGTAACTTTTATTCCCTTTGGTTCTTTCCTAATGTATCTTAGTCAGTCCGTAATGTCAGTTTGTCGAATACCCCTTTTAATGTAGTACAATATATATTTTAATGTTGTATGTTTTATACTTTTTCTTTTAATGTTACTCGCTTAGATTGTAATAAGCGAATTATCAAATTTAAATAAAACTTGAAAACTTGAAACTTGATAGGCTGATAAGCACTGACAGAGAGAGGGACCTTGGGGTGATTGTGTCTGAGGATCTAAAGCAGGGTTAGGGAACTCCGGTCCTCGAGAGCCGTATTCCAGTCGGGTTTTCAGGATTTCCCCAATGAATATGCATTGAAAGCAGTGCATGCAAAGAGATCTCATGCATATTCATTGGGGAAATCCTGAAAACCCGACTGGAATACGGCTCTCGAGGACCGGAGTTCCCTACTTCTGATCTAAAGACATCTAAACAGTGTGATAAGGCGGTGGCTGTAGCCCAGGGGTGTCCAATGTCGGTCCTCGAGGGCCGCAATCCAGTCGGGTTTTCAGGATTTCCCCAATGAATATGCATGAGATCTATTTGCATGCACTGCTTTCATTGTATGCTAATAGATCTCATACATATTCATTGGGGAAATCCTGAAAACCCGACTGGATTGCGGCCGTCGAGGACCGACATTGGACACCCCTGCTGTAGCCAGAAGGATGCTAGGCTGTATAGAAAGAGGAATAACCAGAAGAAGGGAGGTGTTGATGCCCCTGTATAGGTCATTGGTGAGGCCACAATTGGAGTATTGTGTTCATTTTTGGAGGCCATATCTGACTGGCAAGGAGGTACTTTAGGACCAAGTTGAGAAACACTTCTATAAGTTACCCTAAAACAGTTCTCCTATGCCAAGATAATTCCACGACAAAGCCTCTGTCAATACATAGCCATTATTGTAGTGTTAGTTCTTCACAGCTCGTAGAATCCCCTCGTATACTGATCTTAGTGTGACCATATGGCTCCAGAAAAAAGGGGACGGATTGAGACATCCAGGTTTTACTTCCATTGAAAGCAATGGAAGTAAGGAGAACAGATTGAGACATCTTGGTTGCTTTCAATGGAAGTAAAACCCGGATGTCTCAATCCGTCCCCTTTTTTCTGGAGCCATATGGTCACACTACGTATACTGCAACTTGCTTCTGAAGCTTCTTTGATTCATGTTTGCTTTAACTCCTGAACCAGACTTTGGAGCCAAAGCCCTTATCGATACCATGAAGAGTTGTTTGGACACAGCTGATTGTGGTTCACTTTCCATCAACCCCACGTTTTTGCGCCCTTGGCTTAGCTATGTCCCTGATGCTCCCCTGCCCCCCAAAAAAATATATTCCCCCAAATATTTATTGTGCTGTTTAGAACAGGTCATCCATTTTTTTCTGTTCTTAAATAAAATAGTTTATTTCACTTTTAAACCTCTTTGTAGCTATGTTTTTCAAGGCTCCAGGCCCGCCCTCGGTCACGCTACTACAGCAAACATGTATTTACGTACTTTAACACCTTTCTCAACCAGATCCAAAGCAATTCACAACAATAAAACCATCATCAATAATCAGAGGATGTGGTAAGAGCAGATAGTGTAGCTGGTTTTAAGAAAGGTTTGTACAAGTTCCTGAAGGAAAAGTCCATAGTCTGTTATTGAGAGACAGGGGGAAGCCACTGCTTGCCTTGGATCGGTAGCATGGAATGTTGCTATTGTTTGGGGTTCCAGAATCTTGATAGTCTCTAGGATTCTGAATGGAATTTGCTACTCTTTGGGTTTGGCCAGGTACTAGTGACCTGGATTGGCCACCATGAGAACGGGCTACTGGGCTTGACGGACCATTGGTCTGACCCAGTAAGGCTATTCTTATGTTCCTAATAAATCACAAAACTTCCTGTACACCTTTCCTAATATAATACAGTATCATAAACAAATTGCAAAACCTTGCAACCCCTCTGCTCCCTATCACTCCACCCTATGATGCTTGGATCTCAACCCCACCTTTAAAAAGTGAACAAATAAAATTTCAAGTTAAAAAAAAAAAGAATCTCAACCCCACCAACCCAGCCTAGAAATAATACCAAACATTATACTCATTTCTCAATTATCAACTAAAATCTCTAACCCCATATTATTCACACTCCATGCCAATGTATACCTTCTTCTAATCAACTATAAATCTCCACTGGAAAGGTTACCCAACATCCGGATATCCTCGGACATGTTCTCCTTTTACATAAGAACATAAGAATTGCCATACTGGGACAGATCAAAGGTCCAACCCAGGTCCCAAATACCTGGCAGAAACCAAAATTGTAGCAACATTCCATCGCTGCTATTGTGATGTCATAGTGCCTCATTCCACCAATGCCTATGAGCCAACCTCATCAGTGATGTCACAATGGCTTGATTGTCCTATACTTGGCTCACATAAGAACATAAGAATCATCATACTAGGACAGATTGAAGTTCCATCAAGCCCAGTATCCTGTTTCCAACAGTGGCCAACCCATATTCCAGGTACCTAGCTAGATCCCAAATAGCAAAACAGATTTAATTTCTGTCAGAGATGAAAATCCAAGTTCACAAAGATAAGAAGATCCAAATAGTAACAAAGCCTTGATAGCTATTCCTAAAAAATAAAAGTAAAATTAATTGCCGTTAGTTTTCAAGGACCAATCAAGTCAAAGAATAATGCTCGTCTAGGCGGTTGTATCCTTATGCATACAGACGCTCATAACATTGACAAACTCTTGTGTACATGACTTACATGTCATCTATTCTAGTGTATATTTACGAAAGGAATTTTTAAAAATAAAGTGACATTCTGGAATCTCTTGTGGCACACCCGGAATCTCTTCAGGGCACACAGTTTGAGATACACTGCTTTAAACGAATACTTCACCCATTCAGGGGTAGTTTCATAAAGGCAGCTTTGAGTGTACGCCAGTAAGAGTGCAGAAAAAGCCTCTTACAAAAATTATTCCACTGTATACATGATGCTTGAGTTCCTGATTGTAAAACTGCTTAGATAACCTTGATAGGCGGTATATAAAATCCTAATAAAACTTAAAACTTGATACCAAAAACTGCATATTTTATGTAAATTGGGTATAGGCAGCTTCAGGGTGGATCGTGGGCAGAGTGTGGAAAAAGCAAAATTTCAATGAATTGCTTAGAAAATACCTATATAAGTGCACACGTATGAATACATCTAAACTATATGCAGGTTATTTTTACTCATGATTTCCGTAAGATTTAGGGTAAAAATTTACCTCCTTGCCAGTATGGTTATAGCACGTCTATTAGGGAAACCTATCAGCTTATTTCAATGGTAGAACTGGGATGAACTATTAAGGGCCTCTTTTACAAAGGCACGCAAAGCCTTTTAGCGTGGACTTAGTGCGCGCTGAATCAATGTGTGCACTAACTGCTAACATGTCCACAGGATAACATGCACGCGTTAGCATGTGTTTAGCGTGTGATATGTACCGCATGCTAAAAAGCATAGCGCATCTTTGTAAAACGGGGTAAGTTTACAGGTCGACAATTGGGACATAAAATGGAGATATTCTATTATACCCGAGACGTGATCGGTGGTGAGAAGCAGTTGATGCAATATTTGTACATTTGTCCTCTGCTACTGCATGATCCCTACACAACATGGGATCTTGTTGAAGCCAATTTATAAACTCTGAAATGTGCTTATCAGTGGGAAGTAATATGTCTTTGATGGAGAGATTCAAGTTGAAGGTGATTTCAATAATGTACAATTAAAGCTATATGCCTTTTAAAATCCTGTTTGGGCTGTAACTGTAACCTGTAGAGATAAGTTCAAAGGATTTTGCTTTCTGGAGTGCCATATGTTTGTTCTTGCCTTTCCAGTAAAGAAAATGCTACTTGTGCCCTTTGCAAATGAGTTTTTAACTGTTGTTGCTATTGGTTTTGCTCTTATGATGTTTTAACTTTGTGGTCAGTTGCCTTCAACTTTTTTTAATGGGGGCAACGTACAAATCACATTAATAAATAAACAAGTAAGTGAGAACAGTTCGGGCCTGAATGAGATTGGTAGATGCAAGAGGAAGAAGTCTTCCATCTTGGTCCAATGTGACATCATGTCTCTGCCTCCCCCTCCCCACCTGGAAACAGACAGCCATGACAGTGAATGGGAAGAGAACACAAGAGAAGTTTGGGCCTGAGTGAGTTCAGGAGGTGCAGGAAAACATTCCATCTTGGCTTGATGGCTCCGACCCATCCCCCACTCCCCCACACACACAGACACACCCACACACCTGGAATAACAGGCAGCCTTGCCAGTGAGTGGGTAGAGAGTACGAGAACAGTTTGGGCCCGAGTGAGATTGGAAGGTGCAAGATGAAGGACTTCTATCTTGACCTGATGTGACACTGTGACTCTGCCCCTTCCAGAATAATAGTCGTTCGTGTCAAGATGCGTGACTGTTGGTGCGTGGCCTTTGGGGCATGCCCAAAAGGATGTGGCCAAAGGGACATACTCTTTTGAAGACCCTTCAAAGAACTGAGAAGATCACCCAGGAAGTTGGAAAGTGGAGGGGATTTGTTAAGAGACATAGTGTGGTAAAAGGCCTGATGAATAGACATTTGGTTGGAACCACTCAAGCTGTAAGTACCTCTTCTTCACCTGATGGGGTATCCCTAAGGCCTGATATGAAATCCCCTACACCTCTGCCTACTGAATTAAGTTTTTGGTGGAGTCTGAACTGAAGCGGCTGCAGGACAATCCCAAACAGTTGCAAACTTTTTCCTTGGCGTTCCAAGATTCTGGTGGAACTGCTAAGTAACAGCCAGTCAACTTTGACATGACCGTTATGAGTTATTCACAAGATATTCCTGATAAAGAAATTCCATTAAATGATATCTAGCAGTTTGTCACACTTACCAAGAGTTTGCTTAAAAGGAAAAGTTTCACAATTGTACATTTTCCTCAGAAGCGGTTACTAAAGATAAAGATAAGACACTTCACTCTGTTGGACGTGTTTTACATTTTCTTATGCTTGTTTTGGCGTTTTTGTTTGTTTGTACATCACCCTTTTGTATTTATGGTATTTTATTTATTGGTGTGGTTCAGTTTACTCATTTACATAATGTTATAATATTATTTTTAAGGCAGTTTATCAGATCTTAAAAAAAAAAGCCCTAAACTATACGTCGTGCTTGTTCTTCTAATTTCATTCTCACTCAGCTCCTCGGCATTCTTTCTCTTGCTGTCATCCTGTACATCCATCATGTCATCAGTCTATCACTATTCCTCCTACCTTCCGACATGCTATAATCACAACACTCGTCAGAAAACCTGCACTGAACCCTACCTGCCCTGCAAGCTATTGTCTCATTCCTTCTCCCCTTTTCTACCAAGCTACTCAAATGTCCTATTCACCTCCTGTCTTGTTTATCTTTCATCGCCTGTCACTTAATCCACTCCAACCTGACTTTTGCCCTCTATATCCTACATAAACATCCCTAGCAAAAGTCTCCAATGACCTGTTCCTGGCTAAATGTGAGGGTCTTTCCTCAGTCCTCATCCTATTTTACTTTATCCACTAGGGAAAATCATTTTTAAAATCATTTCAGTTTATTTTATAATACGCATGTGCTATTTCAATAAAAAGGCAATTCTATAACTGGGCACCTGTATTTAGGTGCCCCAAGTAGGGTATAGGGACCCATTTTATAATGGAACCTGGGCAAAGCTGGCATTAGGGGGGTGGCAAACAGGGCAACTGCCCTGAGCCCCACAGCTTCATGGATCCCCCATGAGCTGGGATGTCCTTCCTTTTTCCTATCCAGTTCTGAAGACACCCCCCTCACCTGTTTAAATGCAAGGAGATCACCAGCGTGGCAGCCGTTCTCTAACGCTGCCCACACCCTCCTCAGTGCTATTTCAAACAAATATTTTTAAAAAAAGAAACAGGAAGTTGCATCAAAGGGGGCGGGCCATGGCAGAGGAACAGCGCTGAGGAAGGGCGAACAGTGTTAGAGAATCACTGCTGTACCAGCAACTTCCTTGCATTTTTACAGGTGAGGGGGCTTCGGAACTGGGCAGCCAGAAAGGAGGACATTCTGGCCACGGGGGGCCCCATGGAGCAGCTGATTTTTAAATTAAAACTAAACTAAAACTTAGCATTTTATACCGGATCTTAAGCCAGAAAGGAGCTTGACTCGGTTAACAGTAACTAAAAGAAATACTTAAAAAAGTAACAATCAGAAAATATTAATACGACTAGTTTCCAAAGTGTTTGGCAAATAAAATAGTTTTTAAAGATTTATGAAAAAGTTGAAAAGGACCAGGGCCCCTTAAAATAAGAGGAAGTTTGTTCCATAGTTGAGAAAATTTGAAAACTAAGGATTGACTAACATTCTTGACTCCTTTGATTCCTTTCACTGAAGGAAGGGAAAGTTTAAATTGTTGGGTGCCTCTTGCATAGGAGAATCTATAAGCATTCCATAATAAAGGAACAAGAGGGATGAAGATACCATGTAAAATTTTAAAAGTAATACATACACATTTAAAGTGAATCCTGAGATAGACCGGAAACCAATGAAGGTTTAAAAGAAAGCAGACACATGGTCAAATTTACTTTTTCCAAAAATTAATTTTGCAGTGGTATTTGGTATCAGTTGGAGTCTTTGAAGGCAGGTCTTTGTTATGCCGAGATAAATAGCATTACAGTAATCTAGCTGGGATAATATGATAGATTGGACCAGAACAGAGAAGTGTTGTTGGTGGAAAAGGTTTCTGACTTTCCTCAACATTCAAAGGTTAAAAAAGCACTTCTCGACAAGAGAGTTTATTTGATCCTTAAAGGTAAGAGAAGAGTCTACGAGAACTCCCAATATCTTGGAAGAGAACTCGATCTGCAGGGAGACCCCGGAATCCAAAGTTACCGTTGGAGGAAGACAGTCCAGTTTTGGGCCTAGCCATAAAAGTTTTGTTTTTGCAGCATTTAGCTTCATCTGGACAGACATAGCCCAGGCTTGGAGTTTGGAGATACAATGATTTATTTTAAAAGCTGGGTTGGTGAGATCTGAATCAATCTCAATCAATATAAAGAGAGGGATACAGGATGGAAGAGAATTTGATGGACCCAAGGGTGGTGGGGAAGAAGGGAGGGAGAAGGCAGAAATGCCAGATGGGAGGGCATTTGGTGGGTGGGAAAATTGGGGAGGGGGCATGAAGGAGAGGACTTGGAGGCCCCCTCCTTAATTTTTGCCCTGTGCCCCAGCCTAACACTGAACTTGAACCTGGGCACCTAGGTTAGGGTTACCAGACGTCCGGATATACCCGGACATGTCCTCTTTCTGGCTTTTCAAAACTCTGCCCTTTGGTTTTTGAAAAGCTTCCACCATGGGACCCCATTGGGAGGGTATCTGTGCATCACACCTGCACATGCGCACATGACCTCTTGATGTGGCTACAAGCACAAGGTTGAGGGGGTGGGGCGAGGCTGGTGCAGAATAGAGCGGGGCTGGGTGGTGGTGCCATGGGTCCGGATTTGACAACAGTAAGATCTGGTGACCCTAATGTAAGTTCTGTTATAAAGTACTAGCATAAACGAATTAATGTTGGTCCACTTAACATTTAGTAACATTTATACTTTGGAAGAAAGGAAGGATAGGGGATAAAGATGTTTAAATACCTACATGGTATAAATGCACAGGAGGCAAATCTCTTTCAATTGAAAGAAAGCTTTGGAATGAGGGAACATAGGATGAAAATAAAAGGGGACAAACTCATAAGAACATAAGAATAGCCTCACTGGGTCAGACCAATGGTCCATCAAGCCCAGTAGCCCGTTCTTACGGTGGCCAATCTAGGTCACTAGTTCCTGGCCAAAACCGAAGGAGTAACAACATTCCATTATCTCAGAGTAAGCAAGATTCCGGAACCCCAAATAGTAGCAACATTCCATGCAGAATCTCCAAAGAGTAGCAAAATTCCAGCATCTCAAAGAATAGCAAGATTCCGGGACCCCAATGAGAGCAACATTCCAGAGCTGAGATTGTGATGTCATAATGCCTCAGAGCCAACCTCATCAGTGATGTTACAATAGCTTGATTATCCTATAGTTGGCTCACATAAGAACATAAGAATAGCCTTACTGGGTCAGACCAATGTTCAAGCCCAATAGCCCGTTCTCACAGTGGCCAATCCAGGTCCCTAGTAGCTGGCCAAAACCCAAGGAGTAACAAAATTCCATGCTACCGATCCAGGGCAAGCAGTGGTTTCCCCCATGTCTTTCTCAATAAGAGACTATGGACTTTTCCTCCAGGAAATTGTCCAAACCTTTCTTAAAACCAGCTACCCTATCCGCTCTTACCACAACACTCCGGCAACGCATTCCAGAGCTTAACTATTCTCTGAGTGAAAACATATTTCCTCCCATTGGTTTTAAAAGTATTTCCCTGTCACTTCGAGTGTCCCCTAGTCTTTCTCGCTTTTGACAGAGTGAAAAATCGATCAACTTGTACCTGTTCTACTCCACTCAGGATTTTGTAGACTTCAATCATATCTCCCCTCAGCCTTCGTGGAAAGGGTGGTGAATTTGTTGGAATGGTCTGCTAGTGGAGACGGTTGAGATGATGAAAATGAATTCATGAAAGTTTGGTACGCATACATGCCGGTAGGATGTCTAAGGGAGAGGAAGGGAAGGTAAATAATATGGATGCGCAGACTGGATAGGCCTTATGGTCTTTACCTGCCTTCATGGTCTATGTAAGTGTGGGCACCCAAATGTGTCAGTGATGTGCATAACTTATAGTATTCTGTAAGTTACATGGCTAAGTGGGGGCCCGACCTACGCCCCATTCATGCTGCATCTCTATGCACACCCCCTCCCTTGCAAATATGTGCTATGTAAGTTAAGATGGTATTCGCAGAATAGCATTTAGGCAGCATCTGACATGTAGGTTCACACTATAAGTGCATTCATGCATATATGCTATTATAGAACTGTCCTTTTCAAAGACAATCATATACGTTGGCAGCTAAAGTTAGGTACCAATATGCTGAAAAAATATCCACATAGTGTGCTATTCTATAAATGACACTCCGATCCGGGTGCTGTTTATAAAAAGTGCGTTAGAGCTGGATTCTGCACCAAATTTTGGACACGAGGATTTACAGCAGGGGTCCTCGAGAGCCGTATTCCATAAGAACATAAGAATTGCCGCTGCTGGGTCAGAGCAGTGGTCCATCCTGCCCAGTAGTCCGCTCACGTGGCGGCCCTCTAGTCTAAGACCAGCACCCTAACTGAGACTAGCCCTACCAGCGCACGTTCTTGTTCAGCAGAAACTTGACTAACTTTGTCTTGAATCCTTGGAGGGTGTTTTCCCCTATAACAGCCTCTGGAAGAGCGTTCCAGCTTTCTACCATTCTCTGGGTAAAGAAGAACTTCCTTACGTTCGTACGGAATCTATCCCCTTTCAGTTTTAGAGAGTGCCCTCTCGTTCTCCCTATCTTGGAGAGGGTGAACAACCTGTCCTTATCTACTAAGTCTATCCCCTTCAGTACTTTGAATGTTTCGATCATGTCCCCTCGCAATCTCCTCTGTTCGAGGGAGAAGAGGCCCAGTTTCTCTAATCTTTCGCTGTACGGTTTTCAGGATTTCCCCAATGAATATGCATGAGATCTATTTGCATGCACTGCTTTTAATGCATATTCATTGGGGAAATCCTGAAAACCCGACTGGAATACGGCTTTCGAGGACCGAACTTCCCTACCCCTGATTTACAGCAACTGAAAATCTGGTGTAAATCCTGGTGGTGTGATTTAGTCGCACCCCACTGATATTTGGTAATACTGCGTGCATCTTTATTGAATGCCTCTGATCCGCCCATGCCCCTCCTGTGGCCACTCCCCCTTTTGAGCTGCGTGCTAAAAGATTTGCACCCGGCTCTTTATAGAACAGCACGCAGCAGGATGCAAATCCAAATTGTTGACCAACAATGCCAATAATTGTTAGCGCCTAATTATTGGCACTGATTGGCTCATTAGCCAATTTAGTTAGGCAGACATCTCAGAATAGAAAAATCCCCAAATATCACTCCAAGACAAAAGCACCACACGAGCCAAGAAAGCTAGCTTATTACTTAAGTGAAAGAAAAGCCTCCGACAAATGGAGAGGTGGACCCACACTCTTCCACCCAAGCGTCATAGGCCAAAAACTTTCGCACAAGTTTAAAGTTAGCAGCTGGGAGCACAAAAATAACCGAGAATGATTCATGGTAAAAACCACTGAAGACATACAGGCCAGGCCAACGATCGTTTTGAGGCCGGTAACCACTGCTTCAGGGCTTTAGTGCCAAATCCAGGCTATCAGTACGCAGATCCTAACTGCTGCTTTCAACCATTGTGTTTTGTATTACACTCTCCTCCATTCCTCCCTGTTTTTATGTGACATCTCAGAATAGCACACAATATTGCACACAGAAACTTGTACACCATTTATAGAATCTGAGGGCTATTTTATAAATCAGAAGAGGTTATGCATGTAATTGACGCATTTTATAAACAGTGCACCTAAATCACTTAGTTCAATGGTTCCCAAACCTGATCCCGGATAGGGTTACCAGATGTCTGGATATCCCTGGGCATGTTCTCCTTTTTTAGGACATTTCCGGGGGTCTGGACGGATTTTCAAAACCTGGTATTTTGTCTGGGTTTTGAAAAGCTTCTGACGTTGGGACGGCATCCGCAAATGCACGTATGCAACGTGGTGATGTCACATGCGATGTCATCGCGGTCGCATCTGCGCATGCACGGATGCTGTTCCAACGCACAAACAAGTTAATGGGGTGGGGCTGAGCTGGGTTGGGACAGGGCTTGAGGTGGGTAGAACTGGGTGGGCCTGGGGGCGTGGCCATGGCTCCAGATTTTCCTTTGGGAAAATCTGGTAACCCTAGTCCTGGAGGCACCTCAGCCAGTCAAGTTTTCAGGATATCACAATGAATATTTATGGAAGAGATTTGCATGCAATGGTAACAGTGCATGCAAGTATCTGGGGGGAGAGGAGATGAGGTTATGTAGCTCGGTTTGTGTGGGAAACAGGATGGGGCGGGGCCATGTGCCCTCTGGTGTGATCAAAAATTATGGTGAATGCTGCTGCCAAGCGCCCTCCAGTGGAAAGGCAGGGATCTTCAATACAGGAAGCGGCACGTCAAACCTTAGTAACGGTGTGTGTCAAGTATCAAATTGTTCTGTGTGATCAGCTAGTTGTGAGTTATGGTTAAGAAAAGGTATGTTTTAAAGTGTTATGAACAACATAATAATGTTTCAAACTGCAAAAAAAAGTGCTAAAGAAACACACAAAATGTTAAAATTAGTTTACGGTGATGCTGCAGTGATCATGAAGACGGTTTACAAAGGGTTCAAGCGATTTCATAATGGTTGTTAATCGGTTGAAGATGAGGAGAGATCGGGACGATCCTTCGACCTCAAAAACTCAAGAGAATGTTGAAAGAGTATGCACAATGATTCGATCAAACGGGCAATTGACCATTAGGGAAATTTCTGAGGATCTGAACTTCTCTTATGGTTCCGTTCAAGACATTTTAACACTGGATTTGAAAGTGAGGCGAGTGAGAGCGACCTGCGAAACGGGCAAACGGTTTCATCCTCCATCATGACAACCCTCCGTGTCACACATTGCTTCTGGTAGGGCAATTTCTGTCGAATAAAAACTTTACGGTGCGTCCTCCTCCAGCGGATCTGGCACCGTGCAACTTCTGTCTCTTCCCTAAAGTCAAAATGACCATGAAAGCTAAACATTTTGAATCGATTCAGGACAGCCACGGCAACGCAACTAAAGGCAAATCAAGAAAGAGGACTTCCAGAAATGCTTCAGAAAGTGGCAATAACGATGGGATAAGTGTTTTTGAAGCGAGGGCGAGTATTTTGAGGGGGATTAACCCTTTCAGGACCATAAGGATCGTAGGCCAATTTTTGTGGTTTTGACGACATTTTTATGGTAAAAAGGGCTTGCAGATGCCAAAAAATTGATTTTTTTTGTGAAATATCATTATTTTTTTTTAAAAAAATCTAACTTCTGGCTTATGGACAGTGTGGCAAGTGAATCTTCTCGTCAATCTGGCAACGACGCTAATGAATGAATGTCGGAACCAGTTTGTTTACATAAAGGCAGTATCATATGGAATCCGTACATATCAAATTTAGAACTGTAGACTATCCCAATCAAAATTTATAGGATTTTAAAGTTATGGGACAAATATGTCCCTTGGTCCTGAAAGGGTTAATGGCAATGTGTCTTTGACTCTAATACATTTTTTAAAAATGTAAACATTCACCGTATTTTTTTGATCACACCTCATATGTGCGTGCGCGTGTTTGTACATTACTGTGCACTTCCAGTAGCCTCATAACTTTTGATCGGGGACAGATAAAAATGAGATGATAGAAAGAAAAAACAATGAAGCAATCAATTCAAATGTAGCTACTAATTGAATATTAACATTATGCCAACATATCTGATTTAATGTACGAAGGGCTGCTGAAAAGTTTCTAGCCCGACCAAGAAAATTGGGGCAGTCTCTATATATTTAGTCCAGCGATTTTCCATTTTTTTTTTTTGTTCCGTCGGAAAAATATGGAACAAAAAACGTGGAAAATCGCTGGACTCCGTGTATAGCCCTCGATGGAGACTGCTCCAACTTTGTTGGTTGGGCTGAAAACCTTTCAGCAGACCCCTCATATGTCGAACAGTTGATTTCTATACACCACACAACTCAGGCTCCAACTTTGTAGGAAAAGTCCGTTCAGTAACAATGTTTGTACCTTGCTTACCATTGTAATTTCATAGACATTAATTCTACCATGCAGAAAAATGAGGATATGGCATTAGTTACCCAAGAGGAAAGCATGTGGGACTTACAGAAGCAAACCATGGTTCTTTCATATGTTTCACAATCAGATCTTATCTGACCTATTCACATCTCAGATTTAAAATAGCCTGAACTAAACCTCCAAAGGCTTCAGCGCACTTCTCTTTGCTTCAAGCCTGAGGACCGCAGTGCACATTGTACACAATTCAGAACTGAAGTCTCTTATAAGACAGGAGGAAAACTCAAAAGAAATATGGCACTTCCCATTTGGTACTGGGTGGCAGAGATTGATTATTCCGGAGGAAGCCACTGTGCTTAAACTCACGAGGAGATTTTCATGCCCCACTTCCTTTAAATCTTGCCTCCTGTTTCTCATGCTGAAATATGCAAACCCAGTACTTTTTTGCCTGCCATGTGAGTTTCTATACATTAACTTGAAATATTATAACATGGATTCAGGTTTTCTACCATAAAGTCTTATGTTTAGCTTTTCCCCCCCCCCCCCCCCCCTGTACAGTAGTCAACTTCAACAATCGAGACATTGCTAAACTGACTATATCAGCTTCAAGGGGAGAATATTTTAAACTCACCAGAGAGTTTCCATTTTATGTGGAAAAAAAATAAAAAAAAGACTAATTGATTTTCCCGCCAAAATTCAAATTGGTGGACTACCTGTTCCCAATCGGGTCAGTGAACCCACTATTTACAAAGTCAAACTGCAGACTTCAGAGCATACCCTGAAGAAAGCCACAGCATGATGTCAGTTTCTATCTGACAAAGACACAGCGAGACCCGGAAACCTGCAACAAGCACAATGCCAGCTGTGGAAACCCTGAGAGAACATCTAACCCAGCTCCACATGGAGAACATCTTTAAACCTACCAGAGACTTTTTCCATTCTATGGACTTTCACAACAAAACTCAAATTTCTGACCAACTGACATTTCCGCCAAAATTCAAATTGGTGGACTGCCCTGTTCCCAATCAGGTCAGTGAACCCACTATTTACAAAGTCAAACTGCAGACTTCAGAGCGTACCCTGATGAAAGCCACAGTATGGTGGCTGAAATGTCGGTTTCTACCTGTCAAGATGCAGCAAGACACAGAAACCTGTAGCAAGCACAATGCCAGCGGTGGAAACCGTGTTAGGCCCTACTTTCACGCTGAGTTTTCGGCACAGAAAAGCTTTCTAATGGATGCAAGGCACTGAAATAGGGCAGAAATAGCAGATCCATCATAGTAAATGACAGCAGATAAAGTCCTGAATGGTCCATCTAGTCTGCCCATTAGTTATATCCATTAAAAATACCTGATTAAATTAACTTGTTTCTTCTTTGATATTTCTGGGTATTGTCCTAGGTTCCAACTGCTGAAGTTGCCATCTAATCAAGCCATTGTGACATCACTGTTGAGGCTGGCTCTTGGGCATTGGTGGAATGAGGCATTATGACATCAAAATCTAAGCTCTGGAATGTTGCTACTTTTTGGGTTTCTGCCAGGTAACATAGTAAATGACGGCAGATAAAGTCCTGAATGCCCATCCAGTCTGCCCATTAGTTATACCCATTAAAAAATTCATAATTAAATTAATTTGTCTCTTCTTTGATATTTCTGGGTCATAGACTGTAAAGTCCATCTGGCCCAGATATCCCAATGTCTGAAATTATCATTTCCTTGAATCCCCCTGAAACTGATGGCTTAGAAACCACTGCGCCTTCCTGTGGTGTATCAGCAGTTTATAGAATACCACCTAAATGTTTCCATGTAGACAGGCGCAAACCAAGAGCAGAGACAAATGGGCACCAGTGGCAAAATGTCCAATGCAATAGTCTTCATTGAATAAAGTGAGATGACTCGACACGAGCCGTGTTTCGGCCACAAGGGCCTACCTCGTGAGTCGCTCCACTCTTAATGGTCGATCACCTTGCCACCAAATGAAACAATGCACAAAAAGCACCATGAAATAATTACAAATCGCACGGACTCATCTGCTCTGGCAAAATGGCTGCCGGTACTTCAAAAGATGAAACACTACATGAGATGAATGAAAATTTCTGTAATCTAAAAGTGATATTGATAATAACTAAACATAATAGAGTGTGGCATGAATTATATTGATGACTGGTACTTCAAAAGGAGCATTTGGCTTCTTCATACATCTTTTTGCCACTGGTGGCCAGTTGTCTCTGCTGTTGGGTTGTGTCTTTTTTTACAGAGATACTGGTACTTCTTTGTTTTGCTCCATGTAGATAGTAAGAGCGGGTAGCCCTTGTATCGGCTTTTTAAAATCACATTTTATTTGAATTTTTTTTGCTTAAGTAAAGTCTGAATACCAACGCCACACAAAATAGCTTGACTCCAGATGCGGGTGGCACTGTATTGAGTCAAGTACACCATTATTTCTTGACCGTCTTCTTGTACCATATACCCCAGTTAGGACACTCAGATCAACAGATCAGCGTCTTTTGACGATCCCCTCCCTAAAAGTCATAGGCACTAGGAGATCTTCCATTTTTTTTCAGTTATAGCTCCTCAGCTCTGGAACAACGTACCACATTATCAACGTGGGGAAACCTCGTTAGAAAAATTTAAAGGCTTTTAAAAAAGTTTCCTTTATAAAGATGCATTTGAGGCATAGTCAAGACAACCAGTTTACGTGTAAAACCTTATATCTTATATTCTAATCAACTACCGTAATTCTAATCAGTCCTTACTTATAGGACTCAATCTTCCTCTTATTCTTCTTTTCATTTCTCTTTTTTTGTAGTTGTTTATTTATTTTTTAAATTCAGTCTTCATTTTTCACTCTTTGTCCCCTTAATGTGTTACCCGTACAGCGAAAGATTAGAGAAACTGGGCCTCTTCTCCCTCTAACAGAGTAGATTGAGAGGGGACATGATCGAAACATTGAAGGTACTAAAGGGAATAGACTTAGTAGATAAGGACAGGTTGTTCACCTTCTCCAAGGTAGGGAGAACGAGAGGGCACTCCCTAAAGTTGAAAGGGGGATAGATTCCGTACGAACATAAGGAAGTTCTTCTTCATCTAGAGAGTGGTAGAAAACTGGAACGCTCTTCCAGAGTCTTTCATAGGGGAAAACACTCTCCAGGGATTCAAGACAAAGTTAGACAAGTTCCTGCTGAACAAGAACGTGCGCTGGTAGGGCTAGTCTCAGTTAGGGTGCTTGTCTTTGACCAGAGGGCCGCCGCGTGAGCGGACTGCTGGGCATGATGGACCACTGGACTGACCCAGCAGCAGCAATTTTTATGTTCTCTTTCTACTTTAATGATTGTAGTTCACCCCCCCCCCCCCTTTCCCATTGTGTCTGTATTGAATTTTGTATGTATATATTATTTGGTAATAAATTGCTGTAAAGTCTTTCCCCTATTTTAATCGGTAATATGCTTTGAAATATTTGACATTGCGTACAGATCAAATTTTTAATAAAAGTTGAAACTCAATGTACTAATGTTCTTGCTCAAGCTTTTGATATGAATAAACTATTTGTTGGTTGGAAGTCACTGTACTTGACCTTAACTTTTGTATATTTTTTTTTTCCATTTATAGAATAACACTTAAATGTTTCAGTGTAGATCTGCACAGAGTGCAAAGATGGGAGGGATGTGGACAGATCAGGGGTATTCCCTTAAGATGTATGCAGTGTGATAGAATAGTGAGGATCCACATTCAACTTGCATGCCAGGATTTACACCTGGTTTCAGTTGGTGTAACTCCTCACGCCCACAGTTGAGTGCGGATCCTGCAACTTTGCGTTTTTCTATAAAAAATACCCATCCTAGAGTGCCCTTTATAGAATACCATTCGGTACTGATTTTTTTTACAGCTGAATTTTGAGCCTATTTACTTATTCTAGCCCTTACTGGAGCCCGTTGCCAGAGAATGTGGTGAAAGCAGTTAGCTTAGCAGGGTTTAAGAAAGGTTTGGATAATTTCCTAAAACAAAAGAGTGTGGCGCAGTGGTTAAAGCTACATCCTCAGCATCCTAGGGTTGTGGGTTCAAACCCACGCTGCACTTTGTGACCCTGGGCAAGTCACTTAATCCGCTCATTGCCCCAGGTACACTAGATAGATTGTGAGCCCACCGGGACAGACAGGGAAAAATGCTTGAGTACCTGAATGAATTCATGTAAACCATTCTGAGCTCTCCTGGGAGAACGGTATAGAAAATTAAATTTAAAAAGTCCATATGCCATTATTAAGTTGGCTTAGGGAAATCCACTACTTATTCCTAAGATAAACAGCTTAAAATTCATTTTTCTCCTTGGGATCTACCCAGCCCCGCTCCATTTCACCCAAGTCACACCCCATTCCACCCCAGCCCTGCCCCCCTCTCAACCTCTTCTCGTGCTCGGAGCCGCGTCGGAAGGGCATCGGCGCAAGCGCAGGTGTGACACGATGTCACGTGCATGCGTGTGATGTCGCCGCATTGCATCCGAGCATGCACAGATGCACTCCAGACGGCCCCGATCTCAACAGCTTTTCAAAACCTGGACAAAGTGCCGGGTTTGAAAAGCCGTCTGGACACCCAGACAGTCCTCTAAAAAGAGGACACGTAAGGCTAAATCTGGACGTCTGGTAACCCTAATCTATATATATTCTATATAAACATGCATATACCGTACAGTATATACATAATCTAAGATAATAAAACCCTAAGCGCGCATGTGCACTCCCACCTGCGTGTTCCGTTTTCCGTGAGCTGTAGGGCCCCGCAGGAAAGAGTGCACATGCGTGCTTCTACTCCCTCCCTCACTGTAACTTCACTGCCGTTGTGGCCCCCTCCCCCCCCCCCTGTGCACCCTTTCCCGGCGCACACGAGAATCTCTCTCTCCCCCGAGGCGGATGTCAGCCGTGGCAGCTGCAGGCCGTGGCGGCCGAGCCCGGAACCAGTATAGATGGCTGAAGCCTGGCTGGAGGAGGACGAGGGAGAACTGCGAGAGCTCCGCAGAGGCAGGAGGTGATGGATTCGGGGGAGGGAATGGGAGAAGGGAGAAATGTTGGACTTAAGTGAGGAAAGGAGACAGAGACAGATGGATGAGAAAGACAGAGGGGCTACTAGGAGAACCAGGAGAGATGGTAGGGGATAGGGAGAGATAGACTTCAGGGAGTGTGGAGGGGGCAGGAGAGAGAGATGGTCTTGGGGAAGGACAGAGGGGGACAGGAAAGGGAAAGATGGCAAAAGGGGTGAAACAGGGTCAGAGAAAGATGTGTGAAAGGGGGAAAGGGAGAGATGGAAATGGTAGGACCACTGCTGCTTTGGGGCACTGAGGGAGGAAAGGTTGGTATGTCAGGACTGCTGCTGCCGCCTCGGGTAAGTACAGACCCTGTCAGGTGATAAATGCAATGGAGGATCTATGAGGGCCAAAAGGGTACAAAGGAAATGGTGAAAGGTGAGGTGGTGGGACTGGGAGGCAGGGTCCGGGCATGATAGAGGTGGGGCATGGGTTGGGTCAGAGTCAGGGTCAGGGTATAGGTGGGGCTATTCTAGTACCCGTTACTGTAATGAATGTAACGGGCTAAAACACTAGTAAATATATAATTTCACAGTTAAGCTGCCAGGAAAGTCACAACCACACCAGGCAAAACCATCTGCTTACAAGAAGATACCTGCCAGGTCTTGTCTGCCCAAGCCTGGACTAATGAATGAATACACAATAGCCCAATCAATCAAAGTGGATTTGTGTTTGCCCTAGGTCTAGGTGAGGTCTGGTATGAGGTGACCATAACTGTCAAATATGCTGCAGTAATAGCCAAGAAACTGTCTGCCTCTGAAGGGAAATATTAATGGAAAACAGTTCCCCTTACATACACTCATATATACAGATTCCTGTGCTTTTGCTTTCAAGCGTATCTGTTCACTAGAACTTCAACTTTCCTTGTGAAAATTTGAAAATATTAATATTTAGCTTATAGGGAGTCATTTCGTAACATTTCATAATTTCATTTCATAACATTTTTCAAAAAGGCACCTCATTTTATGGCCATTTCTAAAGACCATACAGCAACTTAGGTTGTCTTTACAAAATAAGCTCATGCAGAACTTGATTCTTTTCTATACCACTTATAGCCTAAGTGGTTTGCATTCAGGAACTCAAACACTTTTCCCTATCTGCCCTGGTGGGCTCACACTCTATCTAATGTGCCTGGGGCAATGAGGGATTGATTAAGTGACTTGCTGAGGTTCACATGGAGCAGCATGGGATTTGAACCTGCAACCTCAGGATGCTGAGGCTGGAGCGCTAACCACTGCGTCACATGTTAGGTGGCAGTAGGTAGCCTACTGCTGTCAAACTTAATTTTTTAATTGGCTTTAATCGGTGCGGTAATTGGCCAACCCAGGTCCCAAGTGCCGGGCTAGTAATTGGCCAATCCTCAAATACACAGGAAATGCCATCAAAGGGTATTCAAAAGAGATCGTGGAGGAAAATGGCCTCAGAAACCTACTTGGATGCAGATATTGTAATCCGAGGATATCTTAATCCAATGCCAAGTTATTAAAGGTTTAAGACTTCTATCACTGACCAGATTTCCGCCACCTCCCTATTGGTGTAAATCAAACTGTACTGTATCATACATTAATTTTTTGTGTTTTCTTACAAACAGCAAAGCGTCACTTATCTTTAAAGTGTGCAGAGTGCTGATAAGCCCGACGGGGACCCGTTTCGCCGCTGCACGCGGCTTTTTCAAGGGTTCGCAGGACACTTTATTCTAGTCTCCCGCCTCACTTAGGGCTGTTTCCGTATCCAAGTAGGTTCCTCCATGATCTCTTTTGAATACCCTTTTGGTGGGATTTCCTATGTATTTGAGGATTGTTCCTAAAGAATCCCCCATACCATCTTCCGTACTTTCACTGAGTAGTAATTGGCCAACCCAGGTCCCAAGTGCCTGGCTAGATCCCACGGAGAAAAACAGATTTTATGCCGCTCATCCTAGGAATAAGCAGTGGATTTCCCCAAGCCATCTCAATAATAGCCTATGATCTAGGCAGTGGCGTACCAAGGGGGGGGCGGTGCGCCCCGGGTGCCAGCCCTAAGGGGGTGCTCCCGGCCTTGCCGTTCAGTCCCCCCCCACCCCCGAAGGACCGCTCGCCCCACTGACCTTCCTGCACCACCTGTGAAGCAGCCCGCAGCAGGATCGCGAAGTCAGCGTCAGCGATCCCTGCGCTGCTTAGGCGCTGCTTCCTGTGCCGCGATCCCGCCCCTCCTCTGACGTCAGAGGAGGGGCGGGACCGTGGCGCAGGAAGCAGCGCAGGGATCGCTGACGCTGACTTCGCGATCCTGCTGCGGCTGCTTCATAGGTGGTGCGGGGAGGCCAGGGGGGCGAGCGGTCCTTCGGGGTGGGTCGGGGCATCAGGCCTTCAGGGTGGGGCGGGCGGGCAGGCAGGCAGGCAGGCTTTCAAGGGGGAGGGGGTGACAGGCAGGCAGGCAGGCCTTCAAGGGGGGGACAGGCCTTCGGGGGGGGGGGGGTGCAGACTTTCAAGGGGTGCAGGCAGGCCTTCAGGGGGGGTGCAGGCCTTCAGGGGGGGTGTAGGCCTTTGGGGGGGTGCAGACCTTCAAGGGGGTGCAGGCCTTCAAGGGGGGGGGACAGGCCTTCAAGGGGGAAAGGCAGGCAGGCCTTCAAAGGGGGGACAGGCCTACAAGGGGGGACAGGTCTACAAGGGGGTGGGACAGGCCTTCAAGGGGGGGACAAACCTTCAAGGGGGGGTGCAGACCTTCAAGGGAGTGCAGGCCTTCAAGGGGGGGTGCAGGCCTTCAAGGGGGAGACAGGCCTTCAAGGGGGGGAAAGGCAGGCAGGCAGGCCTTCAAGGGGGGACAGGCCTACAAGGGGGGGTGCAGACCTTCAAGGGAGTGCAGGCCTTCAAGGGGGGGGTGCAGGCCTTCAAGGGGGGGTGCAGGCCTTCAAGGGGGAGACAGGCCTTCAAGGGGGGGAAAGGCAGGCAGGCAGGCCTTCAAGGGGGGACAGGCCTACAAGGGGGGGACAGGCCTACAAGGGGGTGGGACAGGCCTTCAAGGGGGGAACAGGCCTTCGGGGTTGTGCAGACCTTCAAGGGAGTGCAGGCCTTCGGGGGAGGGTGCAGGCCTTCAAGGGGGGACAGGCCTTCAAGGGGGGGAAAGGCAGGCAGGCAGGCCTTCAAGGGGGGGGGAGAAGCTACAAGGGGGTGGGACAGGCCTTCAAGTGGGGGACAGGCCTTCGGGGGGGTGCAGGCCTTCGGGGGGTGCAGACCTTCAAGGGGGGACAGGCAGGCAGGCCTTCAAGGGGGGTTCAGGCCTTCAAGTGGGGACAGGCAGACCTTTAAGGGGGGACAGGCCTTTGGGGGGGACCATGATTTAGAAGTACACGGAGGGAAGGGGGTGTTCAAAGAGACGTGCATATGCCAAACTTTGGGGGGGGGGGAAGAAATAATGGGTCTGAAAATAGAGGAGAGGGAGAGAAATGATGGACCATGGGATTTAGGGAGGGAAGGAACAGAAAGGGAGAGAAATTGGACACAAGGGATGGTGTGGAGGAGGGATAGAGATACTGGATAGGAGGGTAATTAGGAAAAGAAAGGGAGAGATGGTGGACTCTGGGGTGGTGGGGAAGGAGGGAGAGATGCCGGATGAAAGGGTATTTAAGAAAAGGTGGATCTGTGGAGGGAGATGAAAAAAAGGAAAGATACCAGACTTCCTGGGAAGGGAAGGGAAATGGAAAGGGAGGACAGAGTTGGCAGATGGATGGTTAGCATGCAGAAAGAAGGAGACCCTAGCAAGCAAGTTATCAGAAGAAAACCAGAGCTTTGGACCAACAAGATTTGAAATATAACCAGACAACAAAAGGTAGAAAAATTAATTTTATTTTCTGTTTTGTGATTATAATATGTCAGATTTGAAATGTGTATCCTGCCAGAGCTGGTGTTGGACTGTAAACGTGAGCTAGGATTTAACAGAGAGAGGAAAAGTCCTTTTTGTTTCTTTATTTTATTTACAACACAGCGCCAGTGTGGTTAGGAGAAGCCAAAGGGGGTGAAAAAGCTATAAAACCCACCAGGAGTTTTGAAAAAAATCACCCAACTGGGCAGGAAAATCGAATTGAAAAACCAATTCAATAGGGCTGAATCGAATCAAAAATTTTTTTCCTGTATCTGGCAGCATTAGTTTGCGCTACTGTCTTAGACTTTAGGACCTGGGATTGGGGAGAGATGGCATCCTCAGTACTTTATAATGCAAGTGAAACGAGGATTTGGTCAGACTTTTGAAGGGTCTGCAGAAAAAAAATATTGTATAGGCCGGGGACATGAGACAGCAGGAAATGGGAACTTTTCTTCCTTCTATTTTTGTGAATGGAAAGGCTGAGGATGTCAGAGAGTTCAGTTAAAATATGTGCTTTATAAGAAAATATAATAATGTGTTTTATAAAGTTTATAGCATAGCTGGCCTACCCAGTGAGGTGTTCCTAGTGGTGATGGTGGCAGCGTGTCAATGTGTTGAGAGGAAGAGGTGGTCTGGGAAATTCTGCTGAGCAAACTCCGGGCCCATTTCCACCCCCCAGTTAGTCCACTCCACTCAACTGGTTCACACACTGAGTGGGTCTTTGGGTGTTGTTTTGGGATCTCTTCCAGTGGTTTATCTCCTTCTGGTCCAAGGAAGGAAACTTTGTTATCCTTAGCATTGACCTACAGAATATGTTTGTAACAGCGCTGCTTGTGTGGCATTAAGCTATGTAGTGATCGAAAGAAAAAAAACAGACCTTTGCACATTTTTGCACTATATGGTGGGTGTATGAGGAGATTCACATTTCCTGCACAGCTAAGTCCATGTGAAGTTACCTTGTGCTGTATTTGACATCTAGCAAGGTCTCTGTTTGAAAGGAAAGATCTAAACTTAAAAATGAAGTGGCCAGAAGTTATGGTAAAAGCAGATAGTGTAGCTGGTTTTAAGAAAGATTTGGACAAATTCCTGGAGGAAAAGTCCATAATCTGTTATTAAGACATGGGGGAAGTGTCTGCTTGCCCTGGATCGGTAGCATGGAATGTTGCTACTCTTTGGGTTTTGACCAGGTATTAGTGTCCTGGATTGGCTACCATGAGAATGGGCTACTGGGCATGATGGACCATTGGTCTGACCCAGTTAGGCTATTCTTATGTTATGTTCTCATCTGTAGGGGCCTTTGTTTTCACTTCTTATTTTAATGTATTTTTTTTCTGGGAACTTATCAGTGTTTTTTATAATGGGAACAAAAATGGAATTAATGTGTGTGGGATGAGGGGGTAACTAATTTCTTCAGCTAAATAATTCAATCCACTTCAAACAGACATAGGAGAACTCACGCACCATTCACACACCCTCCAACCAAAAACGTCAAAAGAAAAAAACTGTTCGACAACCTCCTAGCCATTCGAGCTGCAACACTCGACCCCCAACTCTACAACCAATTGACATCGACCACAGACTGCAAAACCTTCAAAAAGAAATAAAAACCCTTCTATTCAAAAAACACATAAAACCGAACTAACACAATCAGAACTGTCCCAAGCATCACCTGCAACTACTCCATATGTACTTCTGATGTCATGACAATTCAGACATAATTTATGTTATGTTATATTTGGAATATAAGAAAATTTTCACTGCCTGTTTCTATTCTGACCATTTATTCCGTTTCATGGTCATTACAAAAAATATTTTTTAAATTGGGGGGGGAGGGTGTCAAAAAATGATGGGCCCCGGGTGCCACATACCCTAGGTACGCCACTGGATCTAGGTAAATGTCAAGGAATGCAGGTGCCATTTATAGAATCACACCTAGTAATGTCTAATGTGGTCTTAGATACCAGTAAGCATTGAAACCTTTGGCGCACACTATGGCCCTCTTTTACAAAGGTGCGCTAAGTGTATTAGCACGATTAGCGTGCGTTAAATCAATGCTAATGCGTCCACAGGAAAAGCATGCACGCGTTAGCATTTAGCAGGTGTTTAGCGCGCGCTAAAAAGCATAGCGCACCTTTGTAAAAGAGGGGGTATGTATGCCAAGGTTTTCTTAGCCTACATAAGTGCCTCTAAGTTAGACGCCTATCGGCATCTAAGTCAAAGCACACCCATAATCCTCCCCCCTAAATGCAAAACATGTCCACGATCTGCCCCGTAACCATACCTATTTTCGGGGGGGTGCCTTGGAGTAGACACCTACCTCAAATTTAGGTGCCTACTATCCAACTAATTGCAATATAATTGCAATTTTCAATTAACGGTGCCAATTAAATCTTTTAAAATAATTTAGGCCCTCTATTATGAGGCTTTTTTTTTTATCGCTGGCCGCAGCGGTATCAGCTACGACGCTCATAGGAATTCTATGAGTGTTGGAGCTTTTACTGCTACTGCCGGCGATAAAAAGTCTAACATGGTTTCATAAAAGTGTGTGTGGGGGGGGGGGGGTAAGTTAAGTGGCTAAATCAGTTAGGCACACCAATCTAAGCACCTAACTTTAGACATTAAAAAAAAAAAAAATTGAATCAGGTCAAAGTGCCTATATGTACCTGCGCATTACATGTGTACCTCTCCGGACCCTTAAATCGGCTGATCAGAATTTACTGAATTCTACTACACTAGAAAAACTAACTTTTCCATTGTAGCTCCAACTTTATGGAATGCCATGCTACCTCAACTCGGCCCCGAAAATTCACTCGACAAATTCAAGATTAATCTAAAAACGTTCTTATTCCAAGACGCATACCATAGCATCTAAATATTTCCTTCCAACAGCTAGCAAAATAAATATGAACCACTTTTAAGAAGCAATCCCCTTTCCTGATGTAATATCCTCCCCGTCTTCCCTTTTTTAATTTGTTTTTAATGATGTAATTATTAACTTTTCCCTCCCTCTTCACCCTCAAGTTCATGTTCGTATCTGTAATTTTTTCACTTAATGTTCACATTTCCCCTCCCCCTATAATAATTTATTTTAACCTTTCATTTTTAGCATTGTAAACCAGCCAGGTGCAAGTCAACGGTCGGTATATTAAAATTAATTAAACTTGAACTTGAAACTACCTGTTTAGGATTACAGGTACTGGGTAACAAGAAAGTTGGACTTGGGAGAGTCTTTGGACGTCGTGTACCTGGACTTCAGGAAAGCTTTTGACAGTGTCCCACACCGCAGGCTGCTAAGCAAGATGGAATCGATGGGGTTAGGAGAGACACTAACTGCATGGGTCAATGAATGGCTGAGTGGCAGACTTCAGAGGGTGGTGGTTAATGGTACCCTCTCTAAAACATCGGAGGTGACCAGTGGAGTGCCGCAGGGCTCGGTCCTGGGTCCACTCCTTTTCAACATATTCATAGGGGATCTGACTCAAGGGCTTCAAGGTAAAATAACACTATTCGCCGATGACGCCAAACTATGTAATATAGTAAGTGAATGCAGTTTACAGAATTATATGGCGCAGGACCTGCTTACATTGGAAAGTTGGTCCTCAACCTGGCAACTAGGCTTCAATGCTAAGAAATGTAAGGTCATGCACCTCGGAAGCGGAAATCCATGCAGGACGTACTTCTTGAACGGAGAAACTTTAACTAGGACTTCAGCAGAACGAGATTTAGGAGTAATCATCAGTGCAGACATGAAAACTGCCAATCAAGTGGAGAAGGCTTCATCTAAGGCAAGGCAGATATTGGGTTGTATCAATAGAAGTTTTGTCAGCCGAAAGCCTGAAGTCATAATGCCGTTGTACAGGGCCATGGTGAGACCTCATCTGGAGTACTGTGTGCAATTCTGGAGGCCACATTACAGTAAAGATGTGCGCAGAATTGAATCGGTTCAACGGACGGCCACCAGGATGATCTCGGGGCTCAAGGGTCTCTCGTACGAAGAGAGACTGAACAAATTGCAGCTCTACACTCTTGAGGAACGTAGGAAGAGGGGAGACATGATCGAAACATTTAAGTACCTCATGGGACGTGTCGAAGTGGAAGATGATATTTTCTTTCTCAAGGGACCCTCGGCCACAAGAGGGCACCCGCTCAAACTCAGGGGTGGAAAATTTCATGGCGACACCAGAAAGTATTTCTTCACAGAGAGAGTGGTTGATCATTGGAACAAGCTTCCAGTGCAGGTGATCGAGGCAGACAGCGTGCCAGACTTTAAGAATAAATGGGATACCCATGTGGGATCCCTACGAGGGTCAAGATAAGGAAATTGGGTCATTAGGGCATAGACAGGGGGTGGGTAAGCAGAGTGGGCAGACTTGATGGGCTGTAGCCCTTTTCTGCCGTCATCTTCTATGTTTCTATGTTTCTAAGATCATTTATCCGAAATGCTTGGTACCAGGAATTTGTTTTTTGGAATTTTTTGGATTTTGGAATGTAATGTTAGTCAGAGAAAGACAGACCATAAAATTGTCACCAAACATTTCAATCAGCCGTTGTACAGATACACTATGAAGGCATAATTTGAAGTTGAGGGGTGGTAGACTCAACAGCAATGCAAGGAAATTCTTCTTTATGGAGAGGGTGGTGGATACCTGGAATGCAGTCCCGAGAGAGGTGGTGGAGATGAAAATGGTGACGGAGTTCAAGAAAGCATGAACACAGAGGATCTAGAATCAGGAAATAATAGTAAATATTGAAGAACTAAGGCCAGTACTGGGTAGACTTGCACAGTCTATGTCTGTATATGGCCGTTTGGTGGAGGATGGGCTGGGGAGTTCAGTGGCTGGTAGGGTGTTGATGAACTGGAGTGAACTTTGATGGAGACTTCAATAGTTGGAACCTAAGAACTGTACAGAGCAGAGCTTTGGATTCTTGCCCAAAAATAGCTAAGAAGATGAAAAAACAAACAAATTTTTAGATTGAATCAGGTTGGGCAGACTGGATGGACTATTCGGGTTTTTATCTGCCGTCATTTACTATGTTATGATCAAGCTTTTTCAATACCCCAGCTTTGTGTGCTATTGACCGAGATCAACGCTTCCTTTTCTGCTTCTCACTGCCACCCTGAGTGGAATTGCAGCTCTCTTCGCCATTTTTCCAGCCCTCTAATTTGAATTGCGCAGAGAACAGGAGAAATATATGCACCTGCATTAGTTTCAGCGTATGTGACGTCGTAGAAATTGACTACTTCTGTTTGTGTCGAATTTTTGGTTTTTGAAGCTTTTCGGGGTTTTTTTGTAAATCTTTATTCATTTTTATACATACAATAAGTGTGATAATACATAAACGGTTTTTGAAATTTAGGGTAAAGGATCTTGTACCTGTACAAGATAAGTGATTTGGATTATGGTTATATTTTGTATGAAATTCAATATAAAACTGTTTTAGACCTTATGAAGAGTTATGAAAGTAATCCTACAGAAAATACCTCTGAAGGTCAATAGAATGTGCATATAATGATTGTATTGAGCTTTTTTGTGTGTGTATACTGCATTAATTTACAGAATTTGATTGAATACCCATTAACAAATATATTTGTGTTCTGGAACGCGTTTTGGCATGAAAGTTTCAGGGGCCTGTTCAGAATACACTTCCCTCTCCATATTCGTGGGTTCAGCACTCAAGACTTCAATTATTTAGGGATTTTATCCCCCCTCTCGGACCTCACCACAACTTATTTTTAAAGTCTCCACAACAGGGGTCCCCAAAGTCCCACCTTGAGGGCCGAATCCAGTCGGGTTTTCAGGATTTCCCCAATGAATATGCATTGAAAGCACTGCATGCACATAGATCTCATGCATATTCATTGGGGAAATCCTGAAAACCCGACTGGATTTGGCCCTCAAGGAGGGACTTTGGGGACCCCTGCTCCACAACTTACATAGGGCCAACTCTAATCCACCCCCACCCCCAACCCCCGCCTGCCTCCCATCTCCCAGACCCCTCCACATCTTACTTTTTAAAGCCTGGTGATCTAGCGGCAAAGCGAGGCAGGAGCGGTCTTCCTACACTCCTGCCCTGTGCAGATCCATGAACATAAACGGCTGCTGTGAGTTCCCGTGGTCTTGCGAGACTACAGCGGGAACTCATGGCAGCCATTTATGTTCACGTCTCTGCATGTGGCAGGAACTTAAAAAGATTGTTCCTGCCCCGCTTCACCGCTAGATCACCAAGCTTTAAAAAAAATAAGTTGTGGAGGGGTTCGGGGAGGGGAGGGGGAATGGGGGTGGGGGGGGGTCAGAGTCAGCCCTATGTCTCTAACCCCCAAGGATATGGAGCAGGAAGTGTACTACCATTTACATGCATAAGTGCTAGCAAGGGGCCTAGGCACTATTTCGCAAATACCCACTTAACTTACATGAATGTAAATGCAAAAGGTATGCACAAGGGCACAAAGGCAGGACATAAGTCTGTTTCTCATTTATATGCATAAGAACATAAGAATAGTCTTACTGGGTCAGACCAATGGTCCATCAAGCCCAATAGCCCGTTCTCACGGTGGCCAATCCAGGTCACGAGTACCTGGACAAAACCCAAGGAGTAGCAATACAGGGCAAGCAGTGGCTTCTCCCATGTCTTTCTCAATAACAGACTATGGACTTTTCCTCCAGGAACTTGTCCAAACCTTTCTTAAAACCGGCTACGCTATCTGCTCTTACCACATCCTCTGGCAACGTGTTCCAGAGCTTAACTATTCTCTGAGTGAAAAAAAAAATTTCCTCCTATTGGTTTTAAAAGTGTTTCCGTGTAACAGAAAGTAGGTACCTACAGCTACGTCAGGTCTAAAAGGCATAACTCTAAGCTACAACAATATTGGGTTACATTAATATTCATTAACAGGATTTGGGCACCTCTGTGTCATGTCAGAGTCGTGTCTCACAAATTTTTTTTCTGCCGCGGCACACTAAACGTGGGGCCGGATCTACAGGGCCTCTGAACATGCGTGGATGTTGACCGGTGACATCACAGGCATGAGCATGACATCATCACGTTGACGCTCGCGCATGCTCAGAGGCCCGGACAAACCGCCAGGTTTTGGAAATCCCTCCATGGCCAGGGGGGGAGGGGGTGGGGCAAGGCAGATAGAAAGAGAGGCGACGGCAGTAACCGATTCGTCTCTTTGGCGGCACATCTGGAATCTTGCCGCAGCACACAGTTTGCGATACACTTTTTTCAAATAACCTATTCCTCTGGTATTGTTTTGCCCACTGGAGTTGTTTTGAAATGTGCCATCGTAAGACAGATGTTCATTGACTCACCTTATAATCAAATTAATAGATGATTTGCTAACCCTTTGGCTACTTCACTCACTTTGAATCTGGGAATATTTGCAAAAAGGCCACGCCAACTCAGTCTTGCCTTGAAAGGAAAACGAGCTGGACTTGAACTGGGTCAAAGCTGGCTTTGATTATTTGGCTCTAACTTTCTCAGTTAGTCACAGATCTGAGCCAGGTCCAATGAGGGTTGTTCAACCCTGATGTCCTCCTGAGGATGATTATACAAAGTAAAGTTCTGATGCCTAAGAATTTGGAAACATCTGCCAGTCTCCAATTTCTGTCATTTGACCTGGAGAGGTTTTAACAGAATGTCAACAGTAACATAGTTGGACAATCACTAAAGGTTTCTTTTAGAAAGCTGCTGGAGGCACCGAGGCATCCCACAGTTTTAAGAATTTACATGCTAGAAAATAAATTTTACTTTACTGCTGAGGGGGCATGTCTGGGGGTGGAAAGTAGGTGGAGCTAGATTGCTATACACCAGGGGTAGGCAATTCCGGTCCTCGAGAGCCGGAGCCAGGTCAGGTTTTCAGGATATCCACAATAAATATGCATGAGATAGATTTGCATTTCAAGGAGGCAGTGCATGCAAATCCATCTCATACATATTCATTGTGGATATTCTGAAAACCTGACTTGGCTCCGGCTCTCGAGGACCGGAATTGCCTACCCCTGCTATATACCAAAGAGCCAATATTCAGGCTATGGGAGGTAGCCAGGCTGACGCCTATGCAGTGGCGTAGTGAAGGTAGGCGCCCCCTCGTGCCCTCCTCTTCATCCCACCGCTCCTTCCACGCCTTCACACCATCCTCGCAACCCTCCCTTGTAACCCACGCACCTCTTTAAATCTTTGCCAGCATGAGGAGCTTCTCCGACCCTGCTGCTCGCGCTAGCTTTCCCTCTGATGTCACTTCCTGGCCCCGCGATCGGGAAGCAGTTTCAGAAGGAGCCAGCGCAAGCAGCAGGCTAGAGTCGTTGCGTTCGCTGGTGAAGATTTTAAAGAGGTACCGGAAGGGGAAGGGAGGGCGCGAGTGCGATGGGGGGAGGGGCTGACTCCCCCACCATGATGGCGCCCGGGGAGGTCCGCCCCCTCCCCCCTTGTTATGCCACCGCTCCTATGGTCAGTACTAAGCCCGGATATTCAATGCTGGGCTATTTCTGGTGATTGCCATTGAATATCCAGTTTATTTTTGGCTGTTAAAAACTTAGAGCTCCTTTTACTAAGCCGGGGTAAAGGTTTTTCTACATGCTGGTCAGTACAGTAATTGCGTCGGAGTGTCGGAGCATTTACCCTGGCTAAGTTGATATTCAGCACCAGCCAGCTATGTTTTTAGCGCCAAATTTAAATCAGCTATTTACGCGGCCTGATTTGGCTGCTAAACTTAGCCGTCTAGCATTTTAAACTCACAGATAGCTGTCTAAGTCATACAACATAGTCAATCTGCTGGCCACTAAGGACTGGATTCTACAACAGCTGCCAAAACCTAACTTAGTTGAGTTTAAATCAGGGATCTCAAAGTCCCTCCTTGAGGGCCGCAATCCAGTCGGGTTTTCGGGATTTCCCCAATGAATAGGCATTGAAAGCGGTGCATGCAAATAGATCTCATGCATATTCATTGGGGGAAATCCTGAAAACCTGACTGGATTCAGGCCCTCGAGGACCGGAGTTGCCCATGTCTGCTCTAGAAGGTCTAGTCCAGGGGGTCCCCAAAGTCCCTCCTTGAGGGCCGCAATCCAGTCGGGTTTTCAGGATTTCCCCAATGAATAGGCATTGAAAGCAGTGCATGCACATAGATCTCATGCATATTCATTGGGGAAATCCCGAAAACCCGACTGGATTACGGCCCTCGAGGAGGGACTTTGAGACCCCTTGGTTTAAATGGAGTGATAACTGGTTGCACTGTTAAAACCTTGTAGGAAAAATAGAAAAAAGCCGCCTCTATGCAAGCCTCCGTGACCGGCGCCTAGTTCCTTTGTGGAAGGCAGCACATAGTGCTGAAGCCCAGAAGCGGACGTGGTTAGCGGTGGCACCGGATTTGGCAGCACTGTGCGCCACTGACCGCAATACAGGAAGGACCCTGGCTGCTAGAGATTTAGGCCTGTAAAACCCTGGCCTACCTTTCCGGCACCTAAGGTCCCAGGGAGCCACGATTATGGAAGCGGCACCTGTCGGAGACTGACGCACATCAGGTGACTGTTTTGTGGGCGTCTTGCCGTGGCAGGCACCGCTTAGAGAATCACGGCCTAAGTGCTCCTATTCAGCAGCCAGCTCGTGGTGAATATTAGCAGTTAGCCGTTCCTGGCTGGATAAACAGCGCTGAATACCGGGCCGTAACTGATTAACATGAGATCAGCGTGTGAGCTCTTACCATAGGGTTACCGGACATCCGGATTTCCACAGACATGTCCTCCTTTTCAAGGACATGCCCGGGGGTCCGGACAGCTTTTCAATCCCGGCACTTTGTCCGGGTTTTAAAAAGCTTCCTTGAAATCGCGTAGGGCAGGAGGGCATCCATGCATGTGCGGGCTAGGCTTGGATTGGGGGGGTGGGACTGGGGTGGAATGGGGCAGGGCTGGCGGTGGGTCTAGGGGGTCTGTATTTTGCAAAAGTGAAATCTGGTAACCCTATCTTACCATCTACAAAATAGGTGTTTGTAAGAACTCAGATGCTAATTTTTAATAATGACCGTATGCTAATGGCAACATTAGTGTGTGGCCTTTAGTTTGAAAAATTGGTCGGTTTTTTTTTTTTTTTTTTTTTTTGCTGTGGCAGAAATAGCCTCATGCGCATGGGAAAGACCCTTGTAAAGGTGAGCTAAGGGGTTCATAGACAACGGCGCGAAAGACAAAAGCGCGCGCTGACAATTGAGCGCAGCGCGCGCCGCCGCGCCGCTCTAAATTACAGTTTTTAGGGGCTCCGACGGGGGGTTTTGTTGGGGAACCCCCCCCCAGTTTACTTAATAGACATCGCGCCGGCGTTATGGGGGCCGAGTTCCCGCTAAGCTGCGCTGGGGTGCGCTGGCGCACAAAATATTACCTCGCAGCGCACAAGTTTCTCGTCACAGCGCACACAGTGTAGAGCACAGTTCTTCAACCGCCGGTCCGCAAACAAAATCTTGCCGGTCCGCGAAGGATTCGGTCCCCGCCGCAACGAAAGGCCGGCGTCAGCTGACTTGCAACTTCCTGTTGCAGTCGCTGTGCCGGGACTCCTGCCTTCGCCGGGACTCCTGCCTTCCACCGCGTTTGCCTCCTGCCTTGTCTCCGCACCTCCAGACCAGCAGCGGCAGCTGTGTATGCTTTTAACTTCGGCACAGAGCTGCCCCTAATCAATAGTTTAGCGCGGTTTCATAAGGCAGCCTCGGGGCCTTTGCTAGGCCGGCCCACATCGCATCATCGAAGCGGGCCGGCTATCAAAGGCCCCGAGGCTGCCTCATGAAAGCGCGCTAAACTATTGATTAGGGGCAGCTCTGTGCCGAAGTTAAAAGCATACAGAGCTGCCGCTGCTGGTTTGAACTCTTGGGCCGCTGAAGGAGGGCAAAAAGCAGCTGTCCTGGAGGTTTCCCTTCCTCTCGCCTTTACAGGTTCCTTTTTTCCACCTTTTTTTTTTTCCTTCAAACGGCAACGGGCCCCAGCATCGACATCAATCAAGTAAGTTCCACTGTCAATCAAGCGGTTCTGCTCGGCCAAAGCTTCCCCTGTGACATGAGCCACCCTCAGGGGAAAGAAAGTGACCCACAAAGGTGAGGGGAAGGGGGGCAGATGATGGAAGTTGGGGGGGGAGAGAGAGAGAGAGAGAGAAAGGGCAGATGATGGAATGGAGGAGATGAGAGAGAGAGAGAAGGGGACAGATGATGGAAGTGAGAAGAAGGGAGAGAGAGCAGAAGGCAGATGGATGTCAGTTGAGAAGGGAGAGCAGATGCTGAATGGAAGTGGGGAAAGAACACATACTGGATGGAAGGAGGAGATAAATAAAGGGGGAAGAAAATAGTAAGATAATGGAGGGGTGAGGGAAAGGGGTGACAAGCTGTGTGTAGACACAGTGAAAAGAGGGAAACGGGACTAAATAGTAAGAAAGAATTTAATTTAGATGGAGGCAGAAAATAGAGAAGGAAGACCAGAGAAGAAAAGGGAAGAGAGAGCAGAGAATGATCAGATCTGAGTGGAGGAAATGAGAAGAGAGATATGCTAAAAACCACAGGGGGGAGGGAAGGATAGAGATGCCAGACCATGAGGGGAACAGAAGGAAGATGATGGATGCTAGACCAAATTGGGGGGTGGGGGGTGCAGGAGGAGAGATGGCAGGGAAAGACAGACAGTGAATGGAAGGGGCAGATGCTGGACTGAAGAGACAGAGAAGGTTATCATGCTGCTGTACCGGGCCATGGTACGCCCTCACCTGGAGTACTGCGTCCAGCACTGGTACTTTAAGAAGGACACGGTACTACTCGAAAGGATCCAGAGAAGAGCAACTAAAATGGTTAAGGGGCTGGAGGAGTTGCCGTACAGCGAAAGATTAGAGAAACTGGGCCTCTTCTCCCTTGAGCAGAGGAGATTGAGAGGGGACATGATAGAAACATTCAAGGTACTGAAGGGAATAGACTTAGTAGCTAAGGCAGGGAGAACGAGAGGGCACTCTCTAAAGTTGAAAGGGGATAGATTCCATACAAACGTAAGGAAGTTCTGTGGTAGAAAGCAACATATTTATTTGGCTCATAACTTGCTGGCGCCCGATATTTTTAGCTCACAGTGAAAAAAGTTTGCTCACAACACCCGCCCGCTTAGAGGGAACACTGGTTGTAACCCTCCACATTTTACTGTAAACTGAACTTTTTCCCTAAAAACAGGGAAAAAGTGAAGTTTTCAGTAAAATGTGGGGGGTTACAACCCCCCAAACCCCCCACAACGCCCCCACAATGCGGCACGATCTCTATTAAGTAAAGTGGGGGGTTCCCCCCCACGCCCCCCCCGTCGGAACACTAAAAACAGTAATTTAGAGCGGTGCGGCGGCGTGCGCTGCGCTCAATTGTCTGGGCGCGCCTTTGTCCCGGCGCGCTTTTGACCTGACACCGAGCTAAGGCTATTTTATATTACAGCTGTGTGACAGGAGCTCTAAGTAAAAAAAACAAACAAAAAAAATAACATTAAAAAAACCCACACAGCTGTATTGGAATAGAATTCAACATTAAGGGTTCCTTTAACGAAGGCGCGTTAGCGGGTTTAACCCGCGCTGGCCGAAAAACTACCGCCTGCTCACGAGGAGGCGGTAGCGGCTAGCGCGGCCGGCGGTTTTGCGTGCTCTATTACACACGTTAAACCGCTAGTGCGGCTTTGTAAAAGGAGCCCTAAATTAAGAAAGTTAGAATGATTAAAAAATAAAAAAAAGAATGTATATTTTTTCACAGTTAGGGTTATTGCTGCACAGAGGTGCATATTTCATAAGCGTACAAGAAATTCAATCGTTAAGAACAATCTGTCTTTTGTGCCCTAAAATGCCCCAAGAAACGTCCACTGTGTTGCAAACCTGCTCCGGAGCCAGGGCCTCATGGGCCGCAGCAATTTTCAATTACGGAGTTGCCATAGAAGCCTGGAGAGCCACAGAGCTAATGGAAACCATGCGGGCAAAGTGTAGCTACACCAGGCAGTTCTGGGCAGAGCCTTCTAGCTTGGTTAAGCTGTGTGAGGTCTGGCTAAGGCAGCAAACCCTGCCACAGATTGGGCTGGTATGCACACACCACTAGACCAAAGGGCTTGGCGTGCATGACACAAACTGGTTCCAGCACTCTCACGAGAAGCACACCCAGTGAGGCCACTTTTAAACCAACAAAATTCATCTGAAGAATTTGTTTATCAATTCTGTCCTAGTACTAATAACCACAGGATTTTCACCCTCCCACGTCTGTTGTATCAGGATTTTTTTTTTTTTTTAGTTTGCTTAAAATACGGCTTAAGTGTTTTTGTCTCTTGATTTCATGAGTGATTCGCCCAGCTCATAAAGTTTGTCATGCATTTATTTATCGAGCTGGACCATAAAGATATTTTTATTTTTACGCTTTGTTTTCTTGATGTCACATAATTTTTGTTCTTCAGGGGGAAACAGCTCAGTCTTGCTGACAAGCTGAATACCTGAATTTTATCTTGGCTTCGTCGCTGCTGCAAATCAACAAAACAAAAAAAAATGTTTTTCTGGACTCCAGAGATGGCCAGCCAAACTGTCCCCCTCCCCCTTTACTAAGCTGTGGTAGAGTTTTTGCTGAGGCCCAGAGCGCTAAGGCCTAGATTCTGTAAAGTGCGCCTAACTTTAGACGTGGTTTAGGCGTCCGATTTAAGGGGATAATGAGCGATTTAAGGGTCTTAACAAGCGTTAATTGGGACTTAGACGGAGTTAGGCGTCAGGTAGGCGTTCTCAGAATATAGAAGCGAGATAGATGCGAGTTTTGGGAAAAGTCGCGTCCAAGTATGTAGATGTGGGCGTAATGAGGGCGTAACGTGGGCGTGGTTAAGGATACGCACCACATAGATGCTAGTTGGGTGGCAGACTAAACATCGTGGAAAATGTAGGCGAATGAAAAGCTGGTCTAAGTGTGGTTTCTTCTTGGCTTGAACTCGGGGCCTAAATGTTCAGACGCTGCTCCCACGAGGGCCTGTGTTCTTACAACTTCACTTAAAACAGCAGCAGTTCACAGTCTCTGAGTCAAGCCTACAAATGGGTCTTACAATTATCCAGTGGGGTAATTAAGGGGCTTCAAAGACATTGTTAAGTCAGGTATACAACCACTTCTGCAGGGTGGGCTTTTTGGATGCTGGAATCTGGGTGAGAGTAAAGAGTTAATTACTATATGTTAACCCATAAAGCACATGTGGAGGGGCATTTTCGATGCGACATTCGAGTCCATTGGTAAAAACTGGAAAACATCTATTTTTTTTTTAAATTGCTAATTTCCAGACATTTTTTACCTCAGTACTTATTTATTTAGGTACAATTAAAAAAAAAAAGGTCCTAGAGAACAATGCTAAAAAAAAAAGCCATGAGGATGGCTATATGGCACCAGAGCAGAGAGAAAATGGTCGGTGAGATAGACTTCACATAAAAGGACCGAGGTACAAATCCAACCTTAAGATCTTTATTCAAATTGGGAAGACGTTAGCATGTGACGTTGTATTGTAAAGTTGTATTGGCTGAAGGTAAGGGACAGGATACGTTATAAGCTACTTCATGTGCCTACAGAAGTTGGCTCCCAAACACCTGGTCCAAAGTATCTTGCCACATGAGTCGTCGCGCTTGCTTCAGCCCACTGATCACTTTGATCTGTCCATTCCATCTGTGCGAGACGTGAGGCTATCATCATCCAGGAATAGCGTTTTCCATTGTATTGTGTCCCAGGGAATGGAACAACCTTCCAGAATATATTCGTCAACAACAGACTATACAGAACTTTAAGAAAGTTTTTTTTTTTTTTAATTTATTTAGGCATTTATCATAATTTGAACAATATAAGTTCATTAAACAAACAAAGGTGTTTCCCAATTGTAAAACAAAAGGAAAATATCTCATTTACAAATTAATACATCAAACTTTTGAATAGTCCTCATTAAAGGAGAAACAGATCACAACCACTGGGAATGGAAAATCAAGGAATAAAAATTAAACAACAAAAAAAAAACCATTAGTAGCTCATCTACTTTCTTACTTCAGACTAGTAGAATTGGAATCAATTGGGACTTTGCATCGAGACTCCTTTCCCTTCCAAAAAAACTGCAATTGAGAAGGTTCATAAAAAACATAACTATTCTGATCCAAGTAAATTACACATTTACAGGGATAACGCAATTGAAATTTCGCACCCAATGATTTAACCTTATCTTTCAATTCTAGGAATGTTTTCCTTCTTGATTGTGTTGTTCTAGAGACATCTGAAAATAAAGAAATCTTTCCATCCATAAAGGAGACTTCTTTAAGCCTAAAAAATAGGCGAAGAAGCGCTTCCTTGTCTTGTAAGAAAACAAATGTCACTAGAAGTGTTGAACGAACTACCACTTCATCTTCTGAGGTCTCCAATATCCTAGATATACCAATAGGACATGACAAATCTTCCTTAGGTTGATTGACATCTGAAAGTGAAGGTTTTTTTTACAGAAATAGGTATAAAGAATATTTTATGTAGAGGTGGAAGTCCGTTAACAGGGTACTTAAAAACTTCTCTCAAAAATTTGTAAAACAAGTCTTTTGGGGGCATTGTTAGTGTTTTGGGGAAATTCAAAATCCGTAATTCAACTGCTTAGTATAGTTCTCCATATTTTCTAATTTCCTCAAAAGCACCAATTTGTCCTGAACTATTGATGTACAAGTAGATTGAACTCCTTGCACGGAGTTTTCCAAAGTTTTTATTTTTTCCCCTTGGACTTTCAAATTCTCTTCAAACCTCTGCATTGTCACATTTTGGTTCTGCACAAGTGGTATGATTCCTAGACATATCTTATGGAGGGAGTCCAATGCTGTCCAAATGGATTCCAATGTAATTTCAGCAGATTTCTCGAGGGGGTGAAGAGCTGGCAATTCCCCTTGCACTGCTGAAGTTTCTAAGGCCTCCTTCGATATTGCAGTTCCGGCTCTGGGGTCCTGGGGAGCCAGCAGCCCGTTGCTGCTTCTATTCCCCTATCCCCTGGCTGCAAAGGAGGCGCGGGTGCCGTGGGACTGAGCGAGATTTCGCTCCCCAAGTCCGTTGCTCCCCTCGCATCGGACAAAGCAGGAACGCCCCGAGGTGAAGATGAGAAGAAGCCGGTGATCGCTCCCTGCTGCATCAAAGTAGGCTCCGGCGTTCGGGCTACCGCCACCCTACATCTTCTTTTAGCTGGAAGGCTTATTGAACAAAATCGGCTCAAGCAGGAGCTACAAACCGAGCGTCCGTCTACTAAGACGCCATCTTGTTTCTCCTGTTTAAGAAAGTATTTAAAAGACACTTGTTCTGTCAAATGAAATATAGGGTCTGAGATTGGTCTAGGGAGGAGGAGTGGAGACTGTGAAGTGCAGGGTGCTGGTCATTGATGTATTCCATAGTCTGGTCAGTTTTTATTGCTTATAATGATGGTTGTCGTTGAGGCGACTTGTAGGTTATATGTAATTTTATATTCTGTATGGAAGTGTGTAATTTGTTTTATAGTGATGTTTGCTGTTGATGTGACTAGTATATTAAATATAATGTTATATTTTGTATGTGAGTGTATAATTCGCCCTGGATAAGGGTGGGGGATATATAAATAAATAAACAAACTCCCTTATTGTGAGTCCTCCTAAACACCTAAAATCCTACTGTATCTAACTACATATATTGTCTCCATCGAGGGCTATACACTTATCCCCTCTTTTACTAAGGTGCACTAACCCGATTAGCACGCTAATTGAATTAGACCACACTAAACACTAACTCATCCATAGACTAACATGCACGCATTTGCGTTTAGCGCGCAATAATCGGTTAGCACACCTTAGTAAAAGAGGGCCCTAGCCCAGTGATTTTCCACTTTTTTCGTTACGTTGGAAAAATACGGAACCAAAACAGTGGGGAATCACTGAACTAAGGCTACCGCCCCTCCTCTGACGTACAGGATCGTATCAGAGGGAATGTGCTACCAAGGTGGACAGCGGCCTGCGAGGTACGCCACAGTCGGCCGGCAATCCTCAGCAGGCTGCTTTGAAGAGGAGGCCAGGACACGAGTGAAGAGCAGCAGCAGCGGCAGCGGTTCGTGCCGGCGGGCCAGATTTACTATAATATTTAAAATGTCTGGTGGGCCAATTTTTAATACACCGTGGGTCAGATTTGGCCCACGAGCCAGAATTTGACATGTCTGCTCTACACTTTGTAATGGTCTTCCTCTAGAGTCGACATTCGCTTCTAGTTATCATTTCCAAAATTTATGTCAACGTTCCAGCAGATATAGAAAGGTTATCTCTTGAAGTGAAAGAAAGAAGTAGTAGCAGCCGGTGTCACCCCGGTGATGTTTCCATTATATCTTAGTTATAGTTTATGTTATTTAATTGAATGGTTAAATTTAATTTAGGTTTAAAATATGCATTAAAATATGCACATTCATTCATTTGTTGATGAGATCCAATTGCGTATTTCCCAGCGGTCAGCTTGAGATAGTCAATTGGAGAAACTAAGGGGCATCTTAATGTGCGCTAAATGCTAACGCATCCATAGGATATAATGGATGCATTAGCACGCATTTCCAATTAGCTTGCCTTAGTAAAAGGACCCCCTAAGATCTTAACTGAGATTAAACATTGGATGGAAGCTGTCAGAGTCAGGAGATGGGAGGGATCTCTGTCCTGGCCCACCGCTGACCCACCAGGGATTTGAAAGGTGCGCTGGGGAGGTGGGAGGGAGGTGAAAGTTGTCAGAATCAGCCGGGACAGGAGATGGAAGGGATCCCTCCTGTCCTGGCCCAACGCTGACCCACCAGGGATTTGAAAGGTGCGCCGGGGAGGTGGGAGGGAGGTGAAAGTTGTCAGAGTCGGCCAGGACAGGAGATGGGAGGGATCCCTCCTGTCCTGGCCCAACGCTGACCCACCAGGGATTTGAAAGGTGCACCGGGGAGGTGGGAGGGAGGTGAAAGTTGTCAGAGTCGGCCAGGACAGGAGATGGGAGGGATCCCTCCTGTCATGGTCCACCGCTGGACCACCAGTTCTTTCGGCAGGCCCAGCAGAGTCCTGCAACAGGTCTGTGAGGATGGGGGGGGGGGGGGGTAGGCGCTGACACATATATAAAACTGAGACTCCCATTTTTGGGCCAGCTGTCATGCATCAATGGCCCCGAAGTCCATTAATTCCCAATGGGCTTCAGTACGATTACCTTGGGCCACTGCGCTAATCGGCTTAGTTAAAGGGGGTTGGGGGATTGGATTGTGAGCCTGTTAGGAGCAGAGAAAGTACCTGCATTTAATATTTACAGAACTGCGTACATCCACTATCACTATAGAAACAATTAGCAGTGTCAGTAGTAAACGCAACTGCTTTGATTGTATCACAGAAAGGTGGTATGCCAACTCTTATTGACGCTCGATTGATGTACAATAAATTTGAAAATGGACCCTATGATTGACGCATGCGTCTTTTCAAACTCAAGCCCTGTGAGGTTATTGCTGTCCTAGACCTGCATGTCAAAAAAAGGTGATTTTCAGCGGAAAACAATCTTCATTGTAAAACGAATTCATTGAATAATATGATCTATGCTCCATTTGGATGATTTTAAAATGTGGCAGGAGTGCTTTTATGGAATAATTTGACAGGACCGCTTAGATCGCTTTCTGATATTCAGAAGTTTAAGAGCGCGTTGAAGACAACTTTATTTACAGAGACATTTTCTTGAATATTTCCGCATTATGTACTGTATTTTTCGTTCTGTAGGACGCACCCCCCCCCTGTAGAAGAAGAAAAGCCAAGAAAAAATATTTGGTTCAGAATTTTTTTTCTTGGTTTTTCCTCCTCTACAAATAGGTGCGTCTGGTGGTCTGGTGCTGGGAAGCAGCAGCGAATATACCTCCCCCCACAACGGAGGAGCGCGACCTTTGCGCTTCCTGCCTGGTCCCGCGCTGCTCCGTGATCGGCTGCTGTCAGTTCACTGCCAATCACGGAGCAGCGCGGGACCAGGCAGGAAGCGCAAAGGTCGCGCTCCTGCGTTGTGCGCCACTCTGCACGGAGAAAGGCAGCTGTCCAGCAGGAGACCACGCTGGACCACCGCCCGTTAAAAAAAGGTACCTGGGGCGGGGGGGAGGGGGAGGAGTATTCACTCCATAAGACGTACCCAAAAAGTGTGTCTTATGGAGCTAAAAATATGGTATTTGCTTTTGAAGAATTTTAGATGAAACTAATCTAATCTAAGGCCCTCTTTTACTAAGATGGATTAAAAAATTAGCACGCGCTAATCGGTTAGCGCACCTTAGTAAAAGACGGGGCAAATCTTGGATTTATATACCACATCATCTCCCCAAAAGGAGTTTGACTCAGTTCACATAAAAATCAATAATCAAAGTGAAAGCATTAGAGAGAAAATAACATTATTGAGGACCCTCATCCGACATCCCAGAGAGACGATAACTAATTTTCCTTACAACAATTTTCTAAGAACTGAATGTTATTTACTGCTCCGTTGTTATTGTGAATACGCATGTCTTATGTGAACCGCGTAGGTTTAAGCTTTTAAATATAATAAAATAACTAAAGAGTAACTCTTTAATGTGCGAAAACTGTTCCGTGGTATCAGATATACTGTACATGGTCTCTAATCCCCTGGGCCACACATTTACTGTGGAAGTGCTGCATGGATGGCTTTGATCCAAACCCACATTCTGCGACAGAAAGAAAAAGTCTAAAACCTTTATAAGTTAGCAGCCAACAAAAAAATGTGAGAGGTCTGCTCCGCATGTGGGAACAGCATAAAAGAGACTTTTCAGCTTTGTCTGACAAACGTCAGCATATGACACCGATATCAAAATGAAATGGCAGTAATTCTCAGTCATCTCTTGGACACGGTGGGAGTGATGTGGGTTAATTAAAGGGGACTGGGTGGTACTGTAAGTTCTTCTGTTCTAAGTTTTTTTTTTTTTTTTCCCCCTCAGTAATTCAAGTTCAAAGCTGTCCCAGTGAGTAAGGTTCTATTAATATGTATTTCTTACAAATTGAAACAATAAGCCTCCAATTTCTTCACGGTTGACAAAGCTTTTGTGCAGTTTTAGACAGTAACATAGCAAGCTCTGCTCATTGCCTATTAAGACAATTATCATCTGAGTGTAAAGTAAGTTTGAACGACTATGAAAATCTATGTATGTGGGCACATTATAATAGGTTGTATATACTAGAGAGTTGCGCGGGGACAGAAATCCCACCCATCCCCGCCCGTCCCCACCAGGATCCTCTCCGTCCCCACCCGTCCCCATCAGGATCCTCTCCGTCCCCACCCGTCCCCATAAAGATCCTCTCCGTCCCCAACCGTCCCCGTCAGGATCCTCTCCGTCCCCACCCGTCCCCGTAAGGATCCTCTCCGTCCCCACCCGTCCCCATCAGGATCCTCTCCGTCCCCACCCGTCCCCATCAGGATCCTCTCCATCCCCACCCGTCCCCATCAGGATCCTCTCCGTCCCCACCCATCCCCGTAAGGATCCTCTCCGTCCCCACCCGTCCCCGTAAAGATCCTCTCCGTCCCCACCCATCCCCGTCAGGATCCTCTCCGTCCCCACCCGTCCCCGTAAGGATCCTCTCCATCCCCACCCGTCCCCATCAGGATCCTCTCCGTCCCCACCCGTCCCCGTAAGGATCCTCTCCGTCCCCACCCGTCCCCATCAGGATCCTCTCCGTCCCCACCCGTCCCCATCAGGATCCTCTCCGTCCCCACCCGTTCCCGTAAGGATCCTCTCCGTCCCCACCCGTCCCCATCAGGATCCTCTCCGTCCCCACCCGTCCCAGTAAGGATCCTCTCCGTCCCCACCCGTCCCCGTAAGGATCCTCTCCGTCCCCACCCGTCCCCGTAAGGATCCTCTCCGTCCCCACCCATCCCCGTCAGGATCCTCTCCGTCCCCACCCATCCCCGCAAGGAATTACCTCCATCCCCGCCCGTCCCCATAAAAAGCAGCAATTACTTCTGACAGGATCATCAATTCCACAGTTTCTTTTGTGTTTCCGCTGCTGTTTTCTTTGTGGAATCTCTTTGGTGGAACCGTTTTTTTTGTTTTCTGTTCAGGTAATTAACTTATAAACTCCCTCTTTTACTAAGGCTGACGTGTCCATTATATTATATGGATGAACCCTGCTTCCAAAGCCTTCCACCCTCGTGGGAGTCCCATGGTCTAGAGGGGGGTCCCCGTGGGAGTCCCGTGGGTCAGGGGGGGATTCCCATGGGAACCCCGTGGGATTTCCGCGATCCCCATTCGCGTGCAGACCTCTAGTATATACCTCTAACACGTGTGTTGCACCAGTTTCAGACTAGGCTGCACAGTTTCCAGTTTGGTCTGGTGGCTCAGGTTGCAAACACTGCGCATTGCCGTAAGGTCCCTCGTTTGATTCCCAAGTTGAATCTTGCACTCCATGAATCAGCAGGGGCCACAGGTGCCATAGTGGATCATTCGCTGCCCAGCAGGGAGGAGAGGAAGTCCTGGCAATTGCTCATGGATGACACCTAGTGGCTGAAGTCAGGGTAATTGCTAATTGAATACCTCGTAATACACCCATTTATTTAACAACAACAACAACAAAAAAAAAACCTAGAGGAAAGGACACTTTACCAAACGTACATCTAAACTGAAAATCTGTGTCCAATTCATTTTTGTCAACAGTGGTTGTATACTCACACTCTCAAATATTAAAGCATTAAAGAAATGGTCCTCAAATCCACTCTATCAAAACAGCATACAATCCACTGGACCCCAAAATTAAAGAATGTGAAGAAATAAAGGCCTAACAAACGTTGAAGAGAATTTAATCCAATCGCCACTTAGCTGAATTGTGATGTTCCTTAGTGGCGCTCCAACTTTACTTCAAACGATGATTGCAATCCAAGCAGGTAAAGTTTCAAATCAAAACTTCTCTTCTCTTTTTAATTCTCAACATGAGACTTTGGCCGAAAGGCCTTGTTTCGCAGAAGCTGCGTCAGGAGAAAAGGTCAGAATAATTTCAAGCCGCTCAGGGTCGGTATATGGGTTCTGTTTCTTTAAAACCTTACTGATGACCTCATATCCGTCTAGCAGACTACTTAATTAGCATACAAGGAGGAGGGACTAGCCCACATGAATTCATCATTTAAGATAATAGCTCAAAGACTGGAAGTTACTTTTAAAAAGCCTTCCATTTTATTGCGCTATTAACTCCCGATGGTTCAATTGTCCATAATTGGAACATAAGAATAACTTTACTGGGTCAGACCAAAAGTCACACAAGCCCAGTAGTCCATTCTCATGGTGGCCAATCCAGGTCACTAGTACCTGGCCAAAACCCAAAGAGTACCAACATTCCATTATCTCAGAGTAAGCAAGATTCCGGAACCCCAAATACTAGCAACATTCCATGCAGAATCCCCTAAGAGTAGGACGATTCTAGAATCCCAATTACTAGCAACATTCCATGCAGAATCCCCAAAGAGTAAGAAGATTCTAGAATTCCAAAGAGTAGCAACATTCCATTATCTCAGAGTAAGCAAGATTCCGGAACCCCAAATACTAGCAACATTCCATGCAGAATCCCCTAAGAGTAGGACGATTCTAGAATCCCAATTACTAGCAACATTCCATGCAGAATCCCCAAAGAGTAAGAAGATTCTAGAATCCCAAAGAGTAGCAACATTCCATTATCTCAGAGTAAGCAAGATTCCGGAACCCCAAATACTAGCAACATTCCATGCAGAATCCCCTAAGAGTAGCAAGATTCTAGAATCCCAAGTAGTAGCAACATTCCATGCTACCGATCCAAGCTAAGCAGTGGCCTCCCCCATGTCTTTATCAATAACAGACTATGGACTTTTCTTCCAGGAAATTGTCCAAACCCTTCTTAAAACCAGCTACATTATCCGCTCTTACTACAACCTCTGGCAATGCGTTCCAGAGCTTAACTATCCTCTGAGTGAAAAAATATTTCCTCCTATTGGTTTTAAAAGTATTTCCTTGTAACTTCATTGAGTGTCCCCTAGTCTTTGTCATTTTTGATGGAGTGAAAATAGATTCACTTGTACTCGTTCTACTCCACTCAGGTTTATGCAGACTTCAATCATATCTCCCCCTAACCTTTTTAGTCTTTCCTCATATGAGAGAAGTTCCATCCTCTTTATCATCTTGGTCGCTTTTCTTTGAACCTTTTCTAGTGCCGCTATATCGTTCCTGAGATAAGGAGACCAGAACTGAACACAATACTCCAGATGAGGTCGCACCATGGAGCGATACAGAGGCATTATAATATTCTTAGACTTGGTAACCATCCCTTTTTTAATAATTCCTAGCATCTTGTTTGCTTTTTTTTTTGTCACTGCCGCACATTCTCGGCTTTTTCTGAGCATTTTATCGTGCAAGTTTAGCCCCAATATGTGAATTAGGAGAATGTTGACCTTCAACAGGTATTCTACCCCTTAACCCATTTGAAGTACCCCTACTAAATACAGTTGTTCGTCTAACTTCAGGTATTATTGTAAGCTGAGCACACCATAGTATTATAACCCATAATCAAAAAGTTTCATCATATTGTTTACAATGACACCCAGATGCTTTTCTTGGGCGCTAACCACCAAGGTGGACCCTAGCATCCGATAATTGTGATTTGGGTTATTTTTCCCAATGTGCATCACTTTGCATTTGTCCACATTAAATTTCATCTGCCACTTGGATGCCAAGTCTTCCAATTTTCTAAAGTCTTCCAATTTTAAAAGTCTTTGCTCATTTTTTGTTTTTTTTATTTATTTTTATTAATTATAACTTTTTCACAAGTATAACAACTTGTTTAAAGAAATACAGAGCTATAATCCAACATGGAAATAAATCTACGTACAAACTAAGAAGCAATAACAATCTTATGAAAATAGCTCTTCCTTAGACCACAAATAAAAGGAAAGGAGGGATCAAAATTACCGAGAGATAAGTTACAGGAAACTATTTAGGAAAAGGCTTAATACGTCAACCCCCCCCCCCCCCCCCAATTACAAATGATTTGAACCGGACACTCCATCTCTGATAAAACCCTTGAGGTCCAAAAAGGATCTTAGCTGATCGGGCGCATCTAATATAATAAAACGCTAGGCCGCGCATGCGCAGTTCCATCGCTTGGGTCCGTTTTCTGTGAGATGTACAGCATCTCAGACCGAAACACTCTCTCTCCTCCCCCGAGACGGATGTCGGACACGGCGGCTGTCGGCCCGTGCTGTTTTTTGATCTGCCCTGCTCCTTGCCTGAAGTCCTCTCTCCTCCCCCGAGGCTGATGTCGGATGCGGCGGCTGTCTCCCCCGAGGCGGATGATCTTATGGGAATCAATGTTCTTCGCTCTGCCCTGCTCCTTGCCTTACTATATTTTTAAGTTGAAAGACCAGGCAGCGGCTCCTCTCAGGATCTTCACCTGCGTCGGAAGTCCAATGCAGTCGGGGATCTTGAGAGGAGCAGCCGCCGCCGTGTCTTTCAACTTAAAAATATACTAAGACAAGGAGCAGGGCAGAACGATCTTCAAAATGGCGGCAAATCGATATCCGTTCCTCCAGCGGAGGGGGGGGGCGTGTCTGGGAGGAGAGGGATCACGGCAACTCAGCGCCCCCACCGAGGAGCCCAGCAACTTTCCGCTGTCCGGGACCCGACTCATTTGCCGCCCCCCTCTTTCCTTACCGCGGGCCCGTTTGGCGATTTAAGCAGCGTGTCAGCACTCTTCACACGCTGCTTCGGGCCCTTCTACTGCCCTGATTTACTCTGGCACATCCGGAGCAAATCAGGGCAGTAGAAGGGCCCGAAGCAGCATGTGAAGACTGCTGACATGCTGCTTAAAACGCCAGTCGGGCCCATGGTAAGGGAAGAGGGGGGGGGCGCCAAATGACTCGGGCCCGCGACTGTTTGTAGTCGCGACTGTGGGAAGGGAAAGAGGGTAGAGGGGGAGGGAATGCAGCTTTGCACAGACAGACAGAGGGAGGAAGGAAGACAGAAAGACAAGAAGAAAGACACAGGGGCAGGTGCACAGGGAACTGATGTGGGGGGAGGGAATGCTGCTTTGGACAGACAGAGGGAGGAAGGGACACAGAAAGACAAGAAGAAAGACACAGGGGCAGGTGCACAGGGAACTGGTGTGGGGGGAGGAAATGCTGCTTTGGACAGACAGACGGAGGGAGGGACACAGAAAGACAAGAAGAAAGACACAGGGGCAGGTGCAGGACAGCGGGAGTCACGTCAGGAGGGGTGCGGGATGCCGCAGAGGGAACTTTTCCAATGGGTGCAACTGGGCGGCTGTCGGGAGCCTCTGATCATGGGCAGAGCAAGGTAAGTGTATCATAGGGATAAGAAGGAGGAGGGGGGGAGAAAAAGGAAGGGACGCCTACTGCTGGACAGGGGGAGAAGGAAAGAGGTGCTGATGGACGGGGGGGGGTGAAGAAAAAGGAACGGAGGCCTAATGTTGGACAGGGGGAGAAGGAAGGTGCTGCTGGACAGGGGGGAGTAAAACAAAGGGATTAGGGCTTCTGCTGCATAAGGAGACCTGTGAAGGGGTGGTGGTGGACACAGGGGAGGTAAAAGGAAGGGAGAATGGACAGGGGGAGCAGGCAAGGGGTGGTGATGGACAGCCAAGGAAAAAGAAAGACAGAAAGAAAGAAAGCGGCTAAGGAGAGAGAGAGAGAGAAAGAAATAAAGAGAGACACACACACATATATTCTAGCACCCGTTAATGTAACGGGCTATAAGACTAGTAAAATATATATTTCAAACCCATATATTTAATAATACAGGGCTCCTTTTACTAAGCGGCAATAGCGTTTTTAGTGCACGCAGGATTTTGGCGTGCGCTAAACCCGCGTTACATGGCTAGAACTAACGCCAGCTCAATGCTGGTTAAAGGTCTAGCGCGCGGGGCAATTCAGCGCACGCTAAGTGCGCGTTAAAACCGCTACTGCGGCTTAGTAAAAGGAGCCCACACTTGCAGCGGTAGGTTAACATAAAGGTAGCGTCCAATTTCTTTGTCTCACCTCTCATTGCAAGAAATTACTTGCGCCTTTCTTGGGTTAATTCAGTTACATCATGATATAACCAAATTTTTTGGCCACAAAATTGTGAAACAGAGCTTTTTGAAAAATAACCTCATTATAGAATTAAGATCTTGCTCAAATATAAAACTAACAATCAGTGTAGCTCTCTCTTTAATATCCGAATACGAGCTTTCCAAAACTGCCGTTAAGTTCTTTAAATCAGTGTCAACAGGTAAACTATCAGACACATGTAATCCAATTGCAGGTAATTCTTTTGTCTCAAAGTTTTTCCTTGAGGCGGGCAAATATAACAAATCTTTGCTCATTTTGACGCAATAATTTCTGAATATTTCCTCCTCTTAGCGAAAACTGCGTTTGCTTAAGCGCAGTGCACCATAGACCATTGAACGATTGATTCGGCTTTAAACAGTGTTTCACCAAAGGAGCTTCTTCTTTCTCTTTAGTGATCCTTATTTGAAAAGCTCGTGAGGTCTGTACTATGTAGATAAGGTCACACAGGTATTTAATCAAATATATAACACAAAAAGAAGTACTGGGCGGATGTGGTCCCTCTTCATAAAAGTGGAAGCAAGGAAGAAGTAGGGAATTACAGGCCAGTAAGTCTGACTTCTATGGTATACAAATTAATGGAAACACTTTTAAAACAGAGAATGGTCTAGTTTCTGGAATCCTGTGGATTACAGGACCGGAGACAACATGGATTCACTAGAGGTAGGTTTTGTCAGACAAATCTGATCAATTTCTTTGACTGGGTGACCAGAGAATTGGATAGAGGATGTGCGCTAGATGTGGTGTATTTAGATTTTAGCAAAGCCTTTGACAGTGTTCCACACAGATGTCTAATAAATAAGCTGAGTTCCATCAGGGTGGGTCAAGAACTGGTTGAGTGGAAGGCGACAGAGGGTAGTGATCAATGGAGATCACTATGAGGAAAGGGATGTTGCCAGTGGTGTACCTCAAGGTTCTATTCTTGGGTCTATTCTTTTTAACATTTTTATAAATGATATTGCTGAAGGGTTGTCGGGTAAGATTTGCCTCTTAGCGGATGATGCCATAATCTGCAATGGAGTAGACTCCCAGGATGGTGTGAATAACATGGAGAAAGACCTAGCGAAACTTGAAGAATGGTCTGAAATTTGGCAGCTAAAATTTAATGCTAAGAAGGGCAAGGTCATGCAAAAACCTGAGGGAATGGTACAGTTTAGAGCAGTGGTCTCAAACTCAAACCCTTTGTAGGGCCACATTTTGGATTTGTAGGTACTTGAAGGGCCTCAGAAAAAAATAGTTAATGTCTTATTAAAGAAATGACAATTTTGCATGAGGTAAAACTGTTTATAGTTTATAAATCTTTCCTTTTGGCTATGTCTTAATAATAATATTGTCATTTATGGTTAAAAAGACATATGATTAAGAAACTGTTTTATTTTACTTTTGTGATTATGATAAACATACCGAGGGCCTCAAAATAGTACCTGGCGGGCCGCATGTTTGAAACCACTGGTTTGGAGGGTGAAGAACTTATGTGCATTAAAGAAGAGCGGGACTTGGGTGTGATTGTATGTGATAATCTTAAGGCGGCCAAACAGTTTGAAAAGGTGATGGCGAAAGCTAGAAGGATGCTAGGGTCCATAGGGAGAGGTATGACCAATAGAATTTCAATGAGCCTCAGAACATTTACCCCCGAAGCCCTTTAAATCTCTATGGGCTTCGGGGCTGTTACCGCGCGGCTTTGTAGAAGAGGGGGTTAGTGTCCCAGGCCAGAGTAGAAACTGATACCACAACTTAGTAAAAGGGAGGGGGGGGGGATAATTAAATTGGGTGTAATCAGCGCTAATGTTTAAAAAAAAAATTAAAAATTATCTGATGGATGCCTAACTCGGTAGGTGCCTACCACTTCGAGGTAGGCATCTACCCCGACGTGCCTACCAGAAAGTACACATAGTTAGGGACTGATTCTAGGTGGATTTTGGGCATGGTTTGACAGATATTCTCATTTAGGCCAAGAAAACCCTGGCCTAAATGGGAGTGCGCCTAAGGTTTCAACATCTACCGTTGCCCGAGACTACCTAGGCGCCACTAGGTAAGATTCTCTAAATCAGGGGTGTCCAACCTTTTGGCTTCCCTGGGCCGCACTGGCCAAAAAAAATGTTTCTGGGGCAGCACAAATGCTGCAGCAAGACAGAGGAGGGAGTCGGCAAGACGGTAAACACCCGGGGGCAGCAGAAGAAAACACTGCATCGCCCTCGACCGGGGCCGCACAAAATACTTCACGGGGCCGCAGGTTGGACCCCCCCCCCCTGCTCTAAATGGTGCCTAGAGGATGATTGACCATTGTGCTCAATGGTGCCTACAAGTTAGGCTCCGTTTATCCAATCAGGGCCCGAGTGTCTACATTTCCCCACCTATAGGCTGTTCAATTTTACATAGAGCGCAAAACACAGGGGAAACAAATCCACAGAAAACAGAATGATAAAAACAAGTGGAATGTCCAATGATGAAAGGTGCAATAAATAAAGATGTCTTTCAACTCATCTGGACAAACAGGTCATCCTTTATTCTTCCAAAAATACTCGACCCGACATGTACATGTTTTGGCCCTACGGCCTGCGTCAGGAGTCTATAGGTAATGTATAAAATCATATAAACACATTATAGTGTTTATATGTTTCTAGATGTGTTTATATGATTTTATACATTACCTATAGACTCCTGACGCAGGCCGTAGGGCCGAAACATGCACATGTCGGGTCGAGTATTTTTGGAAGAATAAAGGATGACCTGTTTGTCTAGATGAGTTGAAAGACATCTTTATTTATTGCACCTTTCATCATTGGACATTCCACTTGTTTTTATCAATTTTACATAGAAACATGATGGCAGATAAAGGCCAAATGGCCCATCTAGTCTGACCATCATCCGCTTTAACCATTATCTCTTTCTCTCTCTGAGAGATCCCATGTGCCTATCCCAGGCTTTCTTAAAATCAGACACAGTCTCTGTCTCCACCACCTCTTCCGGAAGACTGTTCCACGCATCTACCACCCTTTCTGTAAAAAATATTTCCTCAGATTACTACAGAGCCTATCACCTCTTAACTTCATCCTATACCCTCTCACTCCAGAGCTTCCTTTCAAATTAAAGAGACTCGACTCTTCCACATTTACATCATGTAGGTATTTAAACATCTCTATCATATCCGGAACTTGGAGGCGAGGAGGATGGCAGTTTGAGTGCAGAGCTCCTCTCCCTGGACAATCTGCCTGCTTTTAAATATCAGCAGCAGTGGGAGATCAATTGCTTTTACACCTAAGCAGCAACGGGACCAACCCACCAAAAACCCACAGTCCCGTCCTGCAAAAATATGAGCTCCACCCTCCCTGCAGTTCGCTAGGAAAATCAACTGCTTTTACACCTAAGCAGCAGCAGGACCAGCCACCACTACCGAGAGCCCTTTGCCCTGATCCAGCCAGACAAGTAAGCTCTTCCCCCAGCATTCCGTTGGAAAAATCAATATGCTTGCTTTTAAATATTATCAGAAGTAGGAGATCAACTGCTTTTACACCTAAGCAGCACCAAGACCAGCCACCACTATCGAGAGCTTTTGTCCCAATCCAGCCAGACGTGTATGCTCTTCACCATACAATTTGTTGGAAAGATCAATCTGCCTGCTTTTAAATATCTTTCCACAACAACAGGGACAATGTATCAGCCAGAGTCAGAAAAAACATTAAATGGCAAAATAAAGACTGACTCACTCAGTATAGCCAACATATGAGAAGGACAAGCACTACTGTCTCAAAGCTCAGAGACTTGTAACTCTGAAGAGGGGAAAATGATCCTCTCTTAGGAAAAGAGTTTTACATCCAATCATGGCTAGAAATGCAGTAAGAGCAAGTCCAACTCAAGAAGGCAACTGTTTGTAATGCTTGCAATACTAATATGTAAGTTGATTCGTTTTTTTGAAAAAAAGTAGGAGATTGCATTCAGGTTGTACAGAGAGTGTACTTATCTTGTAAGCATAAAGCTATATTCAGGGTCCCAAAGGTGTTCAAACTGCGGTCGGTCAGACGCGGCCCCGTTTCGGCGTCTGCTTCAGGAGACCCCGCCACACACACAAAATACTTGCAAAAGAATCACACTAATAAAGGTGTTCAAACTGCGGTCGGTCAAACAATAGAAAACTTCTGTGCAACAGAAGTTTTCTATTGTTTGACCGACCGCAGTTTGAACACCTTTATTAGTGTGATTCTTTTGCAAGTATTTTGTGTGTGTGGCGGGGTCTCCTGAAGCAGACGCCGAAACGGGGCCGCGTCTGACCGACCGCAGTTTGAACACCTTTGGGACCCTGAATATAGCTTTATGCTTACAAGATAAGTACACTCTCTGTACAACCTGAATGCAATCTCCTACTTTTTTTCAAAAAAACGAATCAACTTACATATTAGTATTGCAAGCATTACAAACAGTTGCCTTCTTGAGTTGGACTTGCTCTTACTGCATTTCTAGCCATGATTGGATGTAAAACTCTTTTCCTAAGAGAGGATCATTTTCCCCTCTTCAGAGTTACAAGTCTCTGAGCTTTGAGACAGTAGTGCTTGTCCTTCTCATATGTTGGCTATACTGAGTGAGTCAGTCTTTATTTTGCCATTTAATGCTTTTAAATATCAGCAGCATTGGGAAAATGTTTATTTTATTTTTATTTTTCCTCTAACTCTACTTTTCACTTCTCTATTACCCTCCAGGTACTTTAGTTAGATTGTGAGCCTTCGGGACAGTAAGGGAATTTTTCAAGTACCTTTCTTATTTCTAATCTTAATGTATATTTTCTGTAAACCACTTAGAACCTAACGGATGTAGCGGTATATAAGAAATAAATTACATTACATTACATCTCCCCTCTCCCGCCTTTCCTCCAAAGTATACAGATTGAGATCTATAAGTCTGTCCCCATAAGCAAGATTTTAGTAGTCTTCCTCTGGACCGACTCCATCCATTCTTTTTAAATCTTTTTGAAGGTGTGGCCTCCAGAATTGTACACAAAATTCTAAATGAGGTCTCACCACAGTCTTATACAGAGGCATCAGTACCTCCTTTTCCCTACTGGCCATACCTCTTCTTATGCACCATAGCATCCTTCTAGCTTTTGCTATCACCTTTTCAACTTGTTTGGCCACCTTAAGATCATCACATACGATCACACTCAAGTTCTTACTGAAGATTAGTGAATTGTTTTAATTCGGTTTTAAAAACAGTTACATGTGTAGCATTTTATGTTAATTAGGCTGAATCTTGCAAGATCTAGCTTCCTTTTCGTATTCCGCATCGAACTTCCAATAGGCACTTGTGGAATATAAGACGCCGGGATTGTATTGTTTTGTAAAGCTTGTAGAAATTGAAAATGATCCTTAATATGCCTGTGCAGTTCCAAATTTATTCGGTGTATCTCTGCCTAATAAATCCATAAAAAATTTCTCTACGTGGAGAGTGAAAAAATAACAATCCTTAGCTTGTAGCAGTCATTTCTTTCCTAGACGTGAAGCCTTAAGGTGCATTATGTGATCAGCTGCTCTTAAAAGCAGTGGGAAGATGACCTATGGTTTCTGTAACAACTATTATATCTATGGGAAAATAAAATCAAGACCAGCACAAGTTTTGACACTTGGATAAATTATAAATTATGGAAACATAAAATACCACACGACTTGTAAATAACAGTTCTGTTTCTTAGCAACAAGCCAGGGAAAGCAGCTTGTTGATAGGGTCGGAGCAGGCAAGCTTGTTTTACAATGATTACCGCCAAGGAACCAGGAACAATATTATAAAACCTGCCTTAGGGCACTCATGCACCCAGCTATCCAGCTATCCATCTCTCCGGAGGCCCACCCCACACCTGGGCTTTGTGCCAAGGGCTTCTCAGGACTGGTGAATGACAAAGAACCCCCAGAGCAGGAAAAAAAAAAAACCAACACCACCACATTTGTTGTCTTCAGTCACTTTGCACCCTCTTTGGCTTAATTTATAAGTAAGGATAGTTAAAAATGTCTTCCAGTAAAGACATATTGATTGATTCATAAGTCATGGCAACTGGTTTTTGGGGGTTTTTTTTCTCTCTTGAAAATGCATCAGCACTGGAAATCTAATATATATGTTTGAAAGTGTGTGACGTACTTAATTTTGTCACCAGATGAGAGATGAGTGGTAGGGAAGAAGAAAAAAAACATGACATTTTAAATCATAATTTTCTTATGGCAGACAGGGGCTGAGTCTTTAAATGGTGTCTAAATCGTCCAGTGTCTAGAAAAATGTCACCGGACCCCTGCCAGTCATACTTAGGCGCCTTTTACAGAATCACGGCTAGTGGTGCCTATATAAAAGCTTAGGCACCTGAAATGCAGGCGAGGGTTTTAAAGGCCTCACTTAGCAGTGTTTAAGGCCCTGTTTTACTAAGGTACGCTAACCAATTATTGCGTGCTAATCAAATTAGTGTGCGCTAAACGCTAAGGGGTGCATGTTAGTCTATGGACCCGTTAGCGTTTAGCGCGCACTAATTTGATTAGCACGCAATAATCGGTTAGCGCGCAATTAGCGCGCGATAATCAGTTAGCGCATCTTAGTAAAACAGTCACGCTTTGACAATAGAAATGCCCACTTAGGTGTTAGACGCCACTAAGCATCATAAGATAGGCGTCTAAGTTTTATAGAATTCGAGAGGCCAAATTAATTTTTTTTCCCCAATTATTGAGGCTATTAAGGGTATTTAGCCAATTAACTTACCCCCCTCCCATTTACAAAACCACGATGGTGGTTTTTAGCGCAGGCCGGCCCGCTGAATGTTCTGCGACACTCGTAGAGTTTCTATGAGCGTCGGGAGCAGCGCAGAGCATTCAGTGCGCCTGCCTGCGCTAAAAACCACTATCGCCCCGTGAAGTATTTTGTGCGGCCCCGGTCGAGGGCGATGCAGTGTTTTCCTCTGCTGCCCACAGGTGTTTACCGTCTTGCCGGCTCCCTCCTCTGTCTTGCTGCAGCGTTTGTGCGGCCCCAGAAAAAAATTTTTTGGCCATTACGGCCCAGGGAAGCCAAAAGGTTGGACACCCCTGGTGTTCAGCATGAACAATAAAATACAAGTACAAACTTTTTAACTATTAACATCCTTCAAAGTAGTCTCCCAGGTTGTCTAGTGTGTCATCCAGTTTGTGAGGGACACGCTGTGAATGCATAGTATTACAATATAAATTGATTAGCCCAATGCTATATATAAGCAATATTTTTCATAAGGTAAGTGCGAGACCTCAGTACGGACTCATTTCATATAGAATGTATTACTCCTTGACCTACTCGCCTCTTCATTGGTCTTAAAAGTGCAACAATTCTCTCATATATCATAATTTTTTTAATTCATCCCTCTTCACTAACCCCCTTTTCTGAAGTCACGTTAGTGTTTTTTTTAAATCACCAGCTGCAGCAGTAAAAGTTCCGACGCTCATAGGCATTTTACCGCCGTGGCTTAACAAACAAAAAAAATGCTAACGCGGCTTCATAAAAAGAGGTTAAATTTATTAAATTACTTTAGCTTTTAAAATTTAAAAAAAAAAAAAAAGCCTGAAGGCAAGCCTTCTAGCCGGTCCTTCAGCTGAATGGTGAGTTCTGGGCATACACAGTGTTTTTAAGGTCAAACATGAGCTGCAACTGTAGCTCTAACTTGTAGCTTTAGATTGAATTATTGAATATGCAACGCCAGCCAGCTTCTAAGAAAAACTGCATTAAGCAAGTGAATGTTTACAAATCTGCAAACACCAGTAAAAGTGGGATTTGAATTGCCTTTTTCCCTGTGGCACGGTAAGGGAGCTGATGGATAGCTGTGCCCTTCAGGAGACTGGCGGGGGCTCAGAAGCAGGCCTTCGCCTTTACTTTTTTTTTTTTTCCTTTGGGTGATTGAATGTAAAGTCCTGCTCCTTGCACACCCTTCTGTGAGGGAGCTCAGGCAAAGTTACCTCCAGGCTCTTCGTTCCCACAATGCAGTGCGGCCCGTGCTGGCAACGGTTCAGTTGAAGACTAAACATTTGACTCCACCACAGCAGAGCTGCCAAGAGCTGGCAACAGGAGACTCACGGGGAAGCAGCAGGCTGCTAAACCCTTTCACATTTTTAATTAGCTGCGCACACCCATGTCTTTGAGCTATCATAAATATACAGATGACATGGAAAGTATGGGGGGGGGGAGGCAGGGTAGAGACGGTGATCAAAACAGGGGGGAAAAAAAGATAAAAATTGTTTTGTGGTATCTGTTATTTTATTAAAAATAGTTCACCTACAGCTGATCTTTGGAAACAAGGGAGAAAGGGGCTTCTGTGACATTTTTCATAGCTAAAAAAAAAAAAAAAAATCATTTATCGGAACCCAAGGAATGTGTTCATTGCAAGAAATGCAGGTCTGAGAAACAACTGACATGAATACTTTGTTGGGGAAAGCATTTTTGGCAGCAGCAACCGTGGTTCCCAGCAGTGTTATGCATTCAAGCCTTAAGTATTCTTAAGTGTAGTTTTTCTAAATAAGTATTTGATTGTCGTTAAAAATCGATAAAGTTTTTTTTGCCTTATATGCTTCTCTTCCTGTTACCAGAGAATCCTCCTCCTCCTAATCATTTCTATAGCGCTACTAGACATACACATAGAAGAGACAGTCCCTGCTCAAAAGAGCTTACAATCTGGACAAGAAGGTGCATCTATGCACAGCGCTCAGATGGGGGGAGGCGTACACAGCTGCATTATGATGTCATCAAGAATTCTGGGTATGACCCAGATGCATTGTGATGTCACTGAGTTGTTGCTTGAGGTGGTGAACACAACTAGAGGTGCGGGGGAAGGGAAGGGTGGCGTGCACGTGGCAAGGGAAGGAGTGGGAAGAGGCAGGGGTGAAGAGGAGGAGGGGTACCGGCGCCCCCACCAACTTGAGGACCGGGGCGGACTTCAGGTTTTAATCACCTACGCCTGTCCTACCTCACCTGCCTGCTTAATTGTGTATGTAGTATATCTGAAGTCAGGATGTGGGCCTGAAATAATATACTGTATAGATTATAGGAGGTCCTATGATCTGTTATGGTACGCCTGTCCTTCACCCAAAGCAAATTGTTGGTTTAGAAAACAGAAATGTTCCACATATTTATGTTCAATTTATTATGGTAGTAGACATATTTAAGGATAGAAACATTGAAGCTAGCCTTACCGCCTCTTTTACTAAGGTGCGCTAACTGAATAGTGTGCACTAATCGAATTAGTGCACGCTAACTGCTAACGCGTGCATGCATGCATTAGCCCGCGCTAATCGGTTAGCGCACCTTAGTAAAAGAGGGTCTACGTTGGGCAATTAGGAAAGTTTTGCAGTAGTTGATTGAATCATCCATGAAAGTTTTTCACAAGCAGAACAAATGAAGACCAGGCCCATGATTCGATTTCATTCACCGATGCTAAGAAATGTGGGTCATTTATAAGTTGTCTGATCTGTGGACCATCGAAAATTCCTGTCTTCAGTTTTTCCGTGGTAAGTCCAGGTAACTTATGCGTTATGTATCCAGTGCATGGACCGTCTTTATTTAAAGCCTTTATAAATTGTTTCATCAGGCCTAGCTTTATATGTAGTGGTGGCAGTAGGATTCTATCTCGTGCTATTAAAGCAGTGGTTCCCAACCCTGTCCTGGAGGACCACCAGACCAATCGGATTTTCAGGTCAGCCCTAATGAATATGCATGAGAGAGATTTGCATATAATGGAAGTGACAGGCACGCAAATCCGCTCCATGCATATTCATTAGGGCTATCCTGAAAACCCAATTGGCCTGGTGGTCCTCCAGGACCGGGTTGGGAACCACTTTATTAAAGGTTCATGGATTACATTTTGTCCTTCAGCCACCATATATTCCCTCGGAGGCCAATCTTTTTTTACCCGATGTTCATGTTTAGCTCTGCTATCCCAAAGACATAAAAAGAAACCATATCTAAGAAACTAGAGCTGATTCAGTCCATCCAATGCAATTTTCTGAATCAGCGCCCTAAATAACCTCAGGAACAGGTCAAAAACCCAAGGCACCAATAATTTTTTTTTTTTTTTGGGGGGGAGGGCCTGCGTAATTTTTTGAAATAAAATGTCCAAATATAAAAACATCAAAGTTGACAATCCACATATTCAGCATTATAATTCATATGTCACAGAGATATCACAGACAACTAATTGCTCACAGAGATGGTAACATATACCGGACCCAACCTTAGTCTTCCTCAAGGGTCCTGATTGTGGTGAATTACTGGAGATGAGCAATTAGGTTTGGATGTGGGTGGAGGAAAGCACTTCTGGTGGCTGAGAATTATCAAAAGCTCGTCTCCAATAATTTACCACAATCAGGACCCCTGACGAAGGCTAAGGTTGGGTCCGGTATATGTTACCATCTCTGTGAGCAATTAGTTTCCTGTGGTATTTCTGTAGAATATGTATTATGCTGACAAATATATGGATTGTCAACTTTAATGTTTTTATATGTTTTGCTATTTGGACATGTTATTTCAATAAACTGAATCGACCAACTTTTCCTGTCATAATCCAGAGATCATTGTTCCACTCCTTCTTGTTTTGGTTTTATCAGTTTATTTGTGGAACACAGGTCCCCCTTTTTCCACTTTAATGTTTGTTTAAGTTTTCAAGTTTCAAGTTTTATTAGTAACATAGTAGATGACAGCAGATAAAGACCCGAATGGTCCATCCAGTCTGCCCAACCTGATTCAATTTAAATTTTTTAATTTTTTCTTCTTAGCTATTTCTGGGCAAGAATCCAAAGCTCTACCTGGTACTGTGCTTGGGTTCCAACTGCCGAAATCTCCGTTAAAACCTACTCCAGCCCATCTACACCCTCCCAGCCATTGAAGCCCTCCCCAGCCCATCCTCCACCAAATGGCCATATACAGACACAGACCATGCAAGTCTGCCCAGTACTGGCCTTAGTTCAATTTTTAATATTTTTAGGAATTAGGATTTTATATACCGCCTATCAAGGTTATCTAAGCGGCTTTACAATCAGGTACTTAAGCATTTTCCCTATCTGTCCCGGTTTACAATATATATTTCAAGAAATTTGTCAAATGATCTAACCAAACCGTATCGACCATTCCCAGATCCTGATGCATACTATAGCTATCAACCTTGTAATCTCCCTGGCTAATTTCTTGTTATAAACCGAGTAGAACTGAAAGGTAAAATAGAAACATAGAAATAGACGGCAGATAAGGGCCACGGCCCATCTAGTCTGCCCACCCTAATGTCCCTCCCCTACCTTTGCCCTGTGAATAGATCCCATGTGCCGATCCTATTTGGCCTTAAAATCAGGCACGCTGCTGGCCTCAATCACCTGTAGTGGAAGACTATTCCAGCGATCAACCACCCTTTCAGTGAAAAAGAATTTCCTGGTGTCACCTCGTAGTTTCCCACCCCTGATTTTTCACGGATGCCCTCTTGTTGTCGAAGGACCCTTGAAAAAGAAGATATCTTCCTCCGCCTCGATGCGGCCCGTAAGATACTTGATCATGTCCCCCCTCTCTCTGCGCTCCTCGAGGGAGTATAGCTGTAATTTGTCAAGCCGTTCTTCATATGGAAGATCCTTGAGTCCCGAGACCATCCGGGTGGCCATTCTCTGCACCGACTCCAGTCTCAGCACATCCTTGCGATAATGTGGCCTCCAGAATTGCACACAGTATTCCAGGTGGGGCCTCACCATGGATCTATACAATGGCATAATGACTTCCGCCTTATGGCTGACGAAACCCCTTCGTATGCAACCCATGATTTGTCTTGCCTTGGACGAAGCCTGCTCCATTTGATTGGCAGACTTCATGTCCTCACTGACGATTACCCCCAAGTCTCGTTCTGCTACCGTTCTGCTACCGTATTGGCGGGATAGAAGACATCAATGTAATATAATTTTGAAAAGAACTCCATTCTGTATTCTGTAAGTTACATATAAAAGTGAGAGCCCTGCCTCGGACCCATCTATGCTTTGTCCTTTATATGGCCCTCTACAAATATGTGCTATGTAAGATTTATTTATTTATGTATTTTTAAATTTTCTATTCCACCTTTCAACTAAGCGGATTACAAATTCACATACATAAAATAAATGACAGACCCAAATACAAATTCAATAAGTGAAAGTAATTTTAAAATAATATGTCAGAAATTCATTTTAAAACACTCTTTATGAAAGAACTCTTTACTTTTTGAAAGCTTTAACAAATAGGTGAGTCTTCAACAGTTTTTTAAATGATCCGAAATCAGAACATAATCTCAATGAACCATGCACATGTTTGCAGAATAAGGCTTAAGCTATATGCTGGCAGATAACACATAACCCAAATTCTATATATAGTGACCCAAAAATCGGTGCCAAATAGAACAGTGCTTACCATGATTCTATAAAGTACGCATACCTTTTATAGAATTTCACTTAGCACCTGTATGCTTCACATATTATACCCCCTCTTCTACGAAACTGCACTAGCAGTTTCTAGCATGGGGAGCCGCGCTGATTGGCTCGTGCTGCTCCCGACACTCAGAGGAACTCAATGAGCGTCGGGAGCAGCACGGGCCATTCAGCGCGGCTCTCTGTGCTCTCTCTGCGTTAAAAAACGCTAGCGCGGTTTCGTAGAAGAGGGGGTTAGACACATCCATTTAGGCCTGCACCTAACTTGTGCGTGGATTGCTGGCAACATACTTTTTATAGAATCGCGCATTCCCAATTTGTGCTTGCAACTTTTGATTATTAATAATAATAATAACTTTATTTTTTCTATACGGCCACAATCTTACAACTTCTAGGCGGTTTACACTGAAGAGAGCTGGACAATCAGCGAATTACAGAATACAAACAGCGAAAATGTCACTGAACAGTCATAAGAACATAAGAAGTTGCCTCCGCTGAGGCAGACCATAGGTCCATCCTGCTCAGCGGTCCGCACCCGCGGCGGCCCATCAGGCCCATTGCCTGAGCAATGGTCTATACCTATCTATACCCCCCAATCCCTTTTTCTTCTAGGAATCTATCCAAACCTTCTTTGAAACCATTTAATGTTTTCTTGTCTACAACAGCCTCTGGAAGCGCGTTCCATGTATCCACCACCCTCTGAGTGAAAAAGAACTTCCTAGCGTTTGTTCTAAACCTGTCCCCTTTCAATTTCTCCGAGTGCCCCCTTGTACTTGTGGCACCCCTTAATTTGAAAAATCTGCCCCTGTCTATTTCTATGCCCTTCAGGATCTTGAAGGTTTCTATCATGTCTCCTCTAAGTCTTCGCTTCTCCAGGAAGAAAAGTCCCAACTGCTTCAATCTGTCGGTTTATGGGAGATTTTCCATTCCCTTTATCAGTTTGGTTGCTCTTCTTTGTACTCCCTCAAGTACCGCCATGTCTTTCTTGAGGTACAGCATGGTGTTATTAGTTTTAAAATGGTATCTGATTAGGAGATAAATCTGTCGAACAGTGCTGTCTTAATTTCTTTCCGAAATGCGCCTTAGGTCAACCTGGCTCCGTTGATGTAATTGCCTAGCCAGGTCTGCTGTTTACTCGCTTGGATAGGCAAAAAGATTCCAATTTCTGGTTGTCCTAGTGGGGATGTGTAGCTCGAAATGTGGTAAGGCCATTCCCTAAACCAGTTTGAAGCAAATGCAAAAGAACTTGAACATTATTCGGGCCTCCTTTGCCAACCAGTGTAGCAGTTTGTAGTAGGGGCTAAAATGCTCGCTTTTCTTTCATCCGAATATTAAGCGGACGGCCGTGTTCTGACAATTAATATCAATTACAATGTGTTAAATGCCAATTATTGACACTGATTAGGCCAATTAATCAAATTCTGTGTTCACATCAGTTATGCACACTAATTGCACGCACAACCTTAGGTGTCATATACAAAACTTGGATCATATTATATATAAAAATCCAAATTGGATAAGGGGCTGATTTTATAAAGTTACTTAATTTAATTGGCAAAATACCCTTAATAGCCTCAATAATTGAGAAAACAAATTGGACAATAGGCACCTATCCGATTCTATAAAGATTGGAAGATAGGCTGGGGTCTTCCAGTGCTTTTAAATGATCTCACACCGACAACCCAATTGCTTTATTATCTATCATAATAAACCCTTAGCGCGCATGCGCACGTTAATTTCCATGCCTCCGTGCGTCGTGCTTCCGTGCAGCGCATGCGCGGTACAATATTTCACCTGCTGCCGATCATCCGTGCCTCCTCAGCTGATTCCCTGCCTTCTGCCCCCTTATCTCTGACGCCAGCCGACTTCCTGGCTTCTGCCTATGCTGCTAGGACGCCTCTTCTTATCACCCCCGGAAGAGCAGCGGAGGCAGCCGCAGGGCCTTTGCTAGGCCGGCCCACTTGAATAATGCGAGGCGAGCCGGCCTAGCAGAAGTCCCGAGGCTGCCCGGGCTAGCGGATGCTGGACATGGGGAGTAGGGAAGGGAGAAGGGGTACTACTGGACAGGGGGGAGGTAAAAGGAAGGGAGACTGGCTACTGCTGGACAGGGGGAGCAGGGAAGGGCTACTGCTGGACAGGGAGAGCAGGGAAGGGGTACTGTTGAACAGGGGGGAGGTAAAAGGAAGGGAGAAGGGCTACTGCTGGACAGGAGGAGCAGGAAGCAAAGAAAGATAGGCCTCAGCACCCCATTGTGCTAAAACTTTACACATCTATTCTAGCAAGTTAATGTAACGGGCTTAAACACTAGTATATACTGTATATATTTAATTGTAATAAATCAATAATCAGCTTACATAATAAATCATTAAAGAAGATAATGAAACAGCAATTGGGCCAAACAGAGGGAACCACCAGAGCGCCGGCGTCTGTGAAGGCCCAATCTGTTCTAGCTATACTGTTCTTTTATGTCCTAGCCCTTAGCCTGGAAGGCTGGGGCACTGTCTAGCTACTGATTATACATTGCATAGCTATTGGTTACATAATTATATTATAATTAGTTATCATAATTTGAAATTCAGTGATTGAATTATAACAAGGCTACTTCATGTCAAACATGACTTCCCTATTCCCCATGACAGTGCGTTCTTAGTACTAAGGTCAATGATTCCTTGAGCATGTGCCCCCTCCGTCCTCCACTGACTATTCCTTCCTTCTGTTTCATCTCCACTGCAATTGTCAGCAGTTCCAGAGTGAAATACATGTCATGTTGACCTGGTATTGTGGCTTTGCTTGTAGCCCATGTACTTCATGGAAATTCTCTCAATAGATTGTTGGTAATTGTCAGCATCAACAAATATAACTGGTAGTTGTTAACATCAGCAGAAGTAAAGATGAAGTCTTTTCTCTTTTTTTTGTTGCAAAAGTGTTCTTTTTTGCAGAATCCATTGTCAAGTTTGGCCTATTGTATTGTAGTTCAGGTATTGCAGTTTTTATACAGTCAGCACTGTTTTTGTTAACTTAGATGTCTGGGGTCGCATGAGGCTGAGGGGGTCCTCTCTCAAGATGCACTGGGAGGGGTCTAAGACTCTGATTGGTTCAGGCCCCTAAGGCCTCTCCCATAGGACGGGCCTTAGGTATTTGAACCAATCAGAGTCTTAGGCCCCTCCCAGTATATTCCGGGATGCCCTGGACTGGGGTCTAAGGACTTGATTGGTCCAGGTGCCTAAGGCCCCTTCTATGCGAGGGGATTTAGGCACTGAACCAATCAGAGTCTTAGGCTCTTCCCAGTGCACCACAGAATGCACCGGGAAGGGGAAAACCGCTATTTTGAAGAGGTAGGAGGGAGTGGGCATCTCTCTGCTGGTCGTCTACATAAGGTGTGGATCAGGGTGTGTGAGGGTGTTTGGATGGCTGAGGCAGGAGGGAGTGAGCATCCCTCCTGCTGATCTTCATGGGGGGTTCTGTATGGTCGTGGCAGGAGGGAGCGGGCATCCCTTCTGCTGTTTTTTTTTTTTTTTTTAGTTCAGGGAGTGGGGGAGGTGAGCCATCATTGGGAAAGAGTCCCAGCACAATTTTTAAAATTTGGACAGATGTTGTGAATGTGTAGCACATGCATAACATCTGTGCCCACTTTTAAAAAAAGCTACTCTTCCTGCCGTGAACAGCTGAGTGGCAGGAGACGGCTTTGGGGCTTCCCCTGCCACTCAGCTGTTTGGCACTTTTTTTTAACACCACTAGCACCTCCAGACCAGTTGGTGATTTCAGAGCCATTATGTGTACCGGCAGGTAAAATACTGTGGCGCTAAACAGGTTAAAACTGGTTTAGCGTCGATTGTTAAAGGCACGGTGAGTTTTGAGCATACAGGCCTTGGAGTCAAACCTACATTTTTTGCAATATACAGCAGTAGACTGTACAAGCTTGTTCCTCATGGATGACAGGGAGCCAACAAAGAGAGTAATACTAATAATAGTTAATATCTAACATTTCAACCACACGTTATCCCGCTATGCTTTTTAACCATAAACAAAGCATGCATGCAGTCACCTCTGTGGTGAAAAGTCTTGGTACCAATTAAGTCTTTGATTAGATTGACACCTTCAAAAAAAAAAAAGGAGTAAGGAATGCTTCTAAGTATCTCGAGGCACAAAGAGAAGCAGGCACTTGGCTAAAAGACCACATAGAGAAGTCAGCGGCTTAGAGGATTGGATCTTGACTCCCATTTCTCTAAGTTTAGAACATCCCATCTCCCCCTCCTCCACAATGTCTCAGGGTGCATGCCCACAACATCATTTTATTATCCACAGGACGAGTTTCACTTTTGTTCTTTTTCTTATTTTTTTTTTTAATGTTGGAACATTCAAAAGAAATTGTAAGGGAGTCCGAGAGTACTGGAATGTTCTGGCAAGTTCCATATAATGCTACCCCGCACGAGACAACAGGTTACAAACATAAGAGGTAAACGTTTTGCTCATATAAAAAAAGTTTGACTAGCTGAATTCCTTTGTAGCCTGTATTAACCTGCATAAAATGTTTCTGAATACTTTTTTTTTTTTTTTAATAGACATCACACTAAGGGCTCCTTATACTAAGGTGCGCTAGCGTTTTTAGCGCACGCAGGAAATTACCGCGCACTATGCTTCTACATCTAATGCCAGCTCAATGCTGGCGTTAAGGTCTAGCACGAGGGGCAATGCAGCGCGTGCTATGCCGCGTGTTAAAACCCTAGCGCACCTTAGTAAAAGGAGCCCTAAATAAGTTCAAATATTCTATTAATTAGCATTCGGCCAAATAACGTAGCAAGTTCTAGAATGTGCATTAAAACTTGGAATTTATTGGCCATATTTATTTATTTCAGAATTTTGATGTACAGTGGAACCTCGGTGTGCGAGTAACGCGGTTTGCGAGTGTTTTGCAAGACGAGCAAAACACTCAGCAAACTTTCGTCTCGCAAACCGAGCACTGCCCCGATAAACGAGCACTTACAGCTGCAGGAAGCACCGCTGAAGGGGATTCCTCTTCCGTCCGCCGGCCAGCCTTCCACGCCGGGTGCCTTCCGCATGTTGGAGAGCCTCTATCTGAGCCTAGGCAGCCGAGTGCCGTCCCACCCGCACGTTGCGTATGATCACGCACAACGTCAATCATCGACGTTGTGTGTGTCATACGCAAGGTGCAGGTGGGACGGCACTCGGCTGCGTGGGCTCTCATAGGCTCTCCAACATGCGGAAGGCACCCGGCGTAGAAGGATGGCCGGCGGACGGAAGAGGCATCCCTCCGAAGCGGCACTGCGGGGTTCTCCAGCAGATGGCAGACGGAGGAGACGGCGCTGCAACACTTGGCACCTGACAGGTACAGACCCCTCGGCCACCCATTGCCACTTCCTCGGCACCTTTTGGGTTCTGGAATGAATCGTCTGCGTTTCCATTATTTTCTATGGGGCACTTTGCTTTGATATACGAGTACTTTGGATTACGAGCATGCTTCTGGAACGAATTATGCTCGTAAACCAAGGTACCACTGTATTTATTAACTTACCATGTCCCTCCTCCCATCTTGTCTCTAATACATCAGTCCGTCTTGCTCCTTCCTTTATTATTTTATTATGCCATTACTTTTATTTTAATTTTATGCTTTGTAAAACTTTTCATTTTTAACTTTTTTATATATTGGATCCACTGTAAACTGTTTAGGTACCAGTTTCATAAACGGTATTATAAAGAAACTTGGAAACTACAACCCAGATAAACACAAACAAATAAAAACAATAAAACAAGATGACATAATATCATATCCATCATCTTCTTAAACAACTGTCCATTTCTCATGCCCTCAATGAAAGTTTTTTTCACCAATATTGAGCCAGAATCATCTGATAAGTGGTGATATCTGGTTAGTAGCAATATTCAGATAGTTAACCAGATAGCTAATCAGATTAAAATAAGTACAGCCGTTTTGAGGTTGAACTTTATCCAATTAGTTATTCTGTTAAAGGGCTGGATATTGCTACTTACTGGACAACCTCCAGCTCCGGCCACTGAACGCGTCAGCGCTGTCCGGATAGTGTCGAAGTAGGCAGACGCCTATCCAGTTGATGCTTCTGATTATCCCTTTCACTGGTAACGCTGGACAACATAGTGTTTGCTTCTTCAACAGATTTTTGGCTGCTAATCACGAAAATCATGTTTAAAAATATGTATCACGTACAACTCTGATAAAAAAAAGTAAATTTTTACAATTTCTTGCTATACTTTCAAACTAATGCAATTAATAATTAATAAATTACGCCAAGATTAAGGAAGACATTTTTGTCGGTCCACAGATCAGACACGTCATCAATGACGAGAGATTTGAAGATCTGTTAGTCGGGCCAGAGAAAATCACCCGGAAAGCATTCAAAGATGTTGAGAATTTTCTTGACGGTTACAGAGCACCAAACTATATTCAGCTGGTTGACAAACTTCTTAGGGCATACAAAACCATGAAGTGCAACATGTCACTGAAGATGCACTTTCTACATTCATATGCCAGTATGGAAAAAAGATATCAGGGCAACTGGAATCCATCAATGCTGGCTGTTGTTGGACACCTGAACGAGATGCATCAGACACTGAGTACAAATGAAAATCAGCAGGAAAACATTTTTAGCCACGGCGAACTATCACAGCGTATCGGAAACTTTGTGCATTAAAACATGTTATAGTCAGTTAAAGATACCATCGTGCTTCTCAAATTCCTCCTGCTCAATACAATCAGTGGTAAATTATGATTGTAGCAGTTTTATGGGCCTTGCTGCGTCTGTGTAGAAAGAACTGTCATGATGTGGCTTTCTTCAGGGTATGCTGTCTGGTCTGCAGTGTGTCTTTATATATATATATATATATATATATATATATATATATAGTGGTTCCATAGATCTGATTGAGAACAGGACATTCTGTGGGTCAAAAAAAAATTTGAATTTTTGGCGGGAAAGTTTGTTGGGCAGATCTAATCGAGAACAGGGAAGTCTGTTGGTCATGAACTTGAATTTTGGTGGGGAAAGTTCATTGGAAATCAAATTCAAACTTGGATTTCCAACAAACTTTCCCGCCAAAATTCAAATTCAAGACCAACAGACTTCCCTGCTCTCGATCAGGTCATCCCAACAAACTTTTCCGCCAAAATTCAAATTTCTTGACCCACAGATTGCCCTATTGTCAATCAGGTCTGTGGTCCCACTATATATAAAGACACACTGCAGACCTCACAGCATACCCTGAAGAAGGCCACAGTATGATGGCTGAAACGTTGATTCTTTCTACACAGATGCAGTAAGACCTGGAAAACTGCTACAATCATGATGACAGCCGTGGAAGCCTAAGAGAACAGTGGGAAACTATATTTGTGTTTATTTTGAAGGGGGTCTATCATAATCACCAGTTTATTTTAAGGAAGCAACACTTTTTGAAAAATATGATGTCCAGTATAACCAGATAAGCCCCTTTCTGGCAATATTCAATCTTCAGCAGTCAGTGTTTTTATTTCTACTGTCGGCTGTACTCATATCCCCAGCTATTGATGAGGCGAACCCCGAACCCCCCGACATTATCAGGGCAGGAGGGAGCCCAAGCCCTCCTGCCCCAGAACCCCCCGACACGATCGGGCAGGAGGGAGCCCTCGATGCAAGGGCCCCCCGAATCCCCAATCGCCCCCCCCTGCCCACAGGGCTTACCCCGAACCCTGAAGTGCTGCGGTTTGGAGGGGGGTGAGCGATCACCATCGCGGCAGGAGAGATGAGCCATCTCTCCTGCAGCGATAGGCAGGTTGCTGGGGCCACTGAGCTGCAGCGATCAGCTCAGTAGACCCTTTTCGGCACTTATACCTGTTTTGACTTGGTCTAAGTCAAAATGTATAAGTGCCGACTAGGCAACCTGCCTAAAGTTTTGGTTATACTTGCTGCACGCCTAGGTCTAAGTTGGCTCACCTCCCGCCTTTTCCCTTCCTCTAAAAACGCCTCTTTTCTCTCTGTGCGTTTAGAGGCAGGGGAAAGGCTTAAACTGGTTTTAGATACATCTAAAACCAGCTTTGATTATGGGTACTTGGACAATCAGGCTTTTTGATCGTCCAAGTACCCATTTAGGCCACTTTTTAGAATTTTTTTTTTTTTTAATTATTATAAGCCCCTTAGGTTCTTAGTACTGCTACTGACCACTTAAACTCCTTTTATTCCAATGACTATGTATTAATGTGCTTTAAATGTCTGTTGTGTTAACCAGGTGGCATGTATCTGTTTCATATTAATATGTATACTCTTAGATGAATATTTTACTTCATTGTAATTGTAAATTCTCGTCATCCAGTTTAAACTAGCTGTAGAGCACCTCGAGTAAATTTCTTCAAAATCAGACTGAAGGGGACAACAAGTACGAGGGGGCATTCGGAGAAACTGAAGGGAGATAGGTTCAAAACAAATGCAAGGAAGTTTTTCTTCACCCAAAGGGTCGTGGACACTTGGAATGCGCTACCGGAGGAAGTGATCAGGCAGAGTACGGTACAGGGATTCAAACAGGGATTGGACGGATTCCTGAGGGATAAAGGGATCGTGGGATACTGAGGGAGGAGCTGGGATGTAACACAAGTATAGAAACCCAACCAGGTCGTGCATGTGCAAGACCGGAGGGTTAGGACTTCGATGGGAAGATAGGACTTCAATGAGAAACCAAGGTGGCAAGGGAGCCCCTTCTGGTGATTCAGACAGGTCGTGACCTGTTTGGGCCGCCGCGGGAGCGGACTGCCGGGCAGGATGGACCTATGGTCTGACCCGGCGGAGGCACAGCTTATGTTCTTATGTTCTTATGATAAATAAATCTTTATAAATACACACCGAAACAAACACAGAAGTGCTGTGAAACAGCCCTTATCCCCTATCTTGTATGATATGATACAAAAAAATAAAAATAAAAAAAACAACAGGATTTAGATTAAAGAGAATTATTACTGTTTGAAACATACTCCTGTATGGACTGTCTTTATAAAAATAATTTCACCATCCACAGTGCAATAAATTCACCGTGCAAAGGGAGGACAAATTTCAAAGTCATTTTCCATGGGTAAATTCTTTTTTTACCTACATCAATTGGCTTCCTAAAAATATTGCTCACTCACAGGGCAGAGGATTCATTACACCTCGTTCTCAAATGCATCAGCTTTTACTCAGGTTCTCAGGAGGCATTCCCAAGGGTGCATTTAAGTTTGTGGAGGAAATAATATTTGTAGATTGCATTTCCAAATCTATGCCAATTAATTGGCATTCGTGTCCTCCCCCCCCCCAAAAAAAATAAAAAAGCAGACATAAATATAACAGCTACTTTATACCCCGAGGCGTATTCTAAGACAGAAAATCTCAACCAGAACTGCAGGACATGCCCAGCCAATCAGATTTTCAGGAAATCCGCCATCAATATGCATGAGATCAAGTTGCATGCACTTCCTCCACCGCTTGCTAATCCATCTCATGCACATTCATTGCTGGTATCCTGAAAACCCGACTGGCTAGGTGGGTCCTGAGATTGGGCTGAGGGCCCCTGTTCTAAGCTAACCTATACACATAATTTTAGCTTTTTCACTGGCGCAAACTTTGCGGGTAAAAAAGCGCTTGTTGTACTGGAATGTTTATCTATTTTTCAACTAAACGAAAACCTCTTTTACAAAGGGTGTGCTAAGTGTTTTAGCGCGGATTTAGTGTGTGCCAAATCAACGTGTGCGCTAACCGCTGATGCATCCATAGGATAACATGCGCGCATTAGCGTTTAGCGTGCGCTAATATTTAGCACGCACTGAAAAGCTTAGCGCACCTTTGTAAAAGGGGGGGGGGGGTAAACCTTAAGGGGCTCATAATCGAAAGAGAAAATTGTCCAAAAACCGGCCTAAGTCGGCACTTGGACGAACATTTCTCAAAATACGTCCAAGTGCCGATTCTAAAAACGGGGTTTGGACGTATTTCTGAACGACCTAGGCCTTCATAGTGCCGTTGAACAACCAAAGCTAAACGGGGCGTTTCTGGAGGCGTGTCGAGGGCGGGAGTTGGGCGGGACGTGGGCCGGATTAGAATTAGTCGTACAGCATGTATAACCGAAAATTTTACAACAGAGCCTAGACGGAACTTAGACGTTGTGACTTAGACCATGTAAAGCATGGTCTAAGTCTCAAAAAAACCACCTAAAGTCACCAAATAAGCACTGAAAACACATAAAACAGACCCCCCACACACTCCCCAGTGATCACCGACCCCCCACACCCCCATAAAAATTTTAATCATAACTTTAAAACTCAGCCTCCAGACCATCATCACCTGGCAGCTTGGCATAGGAAAGCCTAGTCGTCCAGCAAAGCCGTCTTGGGGGTGGGTTAGGGACTCATGCAGAGGAGGACCCATGCCCATAAGACCCTGTAATCACTGCATTGATACTTAAATATCCCCTACACCCCAAAACTCTTTTGTACTGGCATTTAAGTGGCTCCTGCAGCTATAAGGGCTATTGGGGTGGTAGATAAGTGGGTCTAGGGTATTCTGGAGGTGGTTTGGGGGGCTCACCGTAACCTATAAGGGAGCTGTACGGAGGAGAAGACATGGCACCCTTTTTGTGTCATTCACAACAGTGCCCTGTAAGGTACCCCACTATTTAGGTGGCATGTCTGGGTGTTCAGTCCATCACTTTGCAGACCCCTCCCATGTCCGACAGGGCTTGTTCTAGGCGTTTTGGACTTGGACGGAAAGTTGGACAAAAATGTGGTATAAAGATGGACGATTTAGCGGCTTGGACGATCAGATCGGCAGGACGTATAATTAGACAATTTTTGAAACGAAAAAAAAGTTGGACGTACCTTTCAAAAATGTGTCTTAAGATGTTTTTTCACTTTGGACGGCTTGCGAGATGGACGTAAATGGACATAGACGTCCCTTTCGATTGTGCCCCTCCACGCTTATATACCGCATCTTCTCTATAAGGATAGAGCTCGGCACGGTTTACAAGAGTTTTGAAGAGAGGAAAATATAATAAGAATTAGTGATTGTATAGAGAGCGGCGGAATATCCATTTTTGAAAATAGCCACGTTTTTAGATGTTTTTAAAACCTTACGCAGAAAAATAATTGTGAGCTCAACTTGTCGCAGGAATATTAAAACACCACTTAGGCCCTCTTTTACAAAGGCGCGCTAAGCGTTTTAGCACAGACATAGCACGTGCTAAATCAATGCGTGCGCTAACTGCTAACACGTCCACAGGACAACATGCATGCGTTAGCGTTTAAAGCATGTTTAGCGTGCGCCCAAAAGCTTAGCGCATCTTTGTAAAAGAGGGGTTTAGGGGGGAATTAGTAAAAGGGTGCTACCATGTTAGCACATGCTAAATGATAAAGACGCCATAGGAATTTAATGGGCATCTTTAACAATTAGGAACAGTTTCTGTATAGGACGGTGTCAAGTCAAAAGCGCGCCGGGACAAAGGCACGCGCAGACAACTGAGCGCAATGCGGAGGCGCGCGCCGAAGAAAATGTCTGTTTTAAAGGGCTCCGATGGGGGATGGGGGATCACGCCACATTGTGAGGGCGTTATGGGGGGTTTGGGGGGTTGTAACCCCTCACATTTTTGTGTGGGCGTTGTAACCCCCCACATTTTACTGAAAACTTCACTTTTTCCCTAAAAAACAGGGAAACAGTTAAGTTTCCAGTATAATGAGGGTGGTTACAACCCTCCAAACCCCACACAATGCCGCCGCAATCTGTATTAAGTAAAGTGTGGGGGGGTTTCCACAACAAAAACCCCCGTTGGAGCCCCTGAAAACACTCTTTTTCTTCTGCGCGCGCTTCCGTCTTGCGCTCAGTTGTCGGCGCACGCCTTTGTCTTCGGCGGTTTTGTCTATGAACCGTATAGGACACTTATTTATTTAAAATATTTATCGACCGCCTGTTCCTAGGTGGCATTATAGAAGTAACATGCACAGAGTAAAACAGACGAGACTTGTCCAGACATCTTGAATTACATAGGAATAATTACATTTTAGGGAGCCATCATTAAACAGATTCTTACAGTACCATTCATCCTGAAGCCAATATTAAACAGCACATCATTTATTGAAAAGCTTCTAAAAATAGAGCAGTTTTAAGTTTTGGTTTTTTTTTTTAAACTTCTGAATATCAAATAGCGCCCTTAGTGGTCCAGTTCATTTGTTCCACAGCTTTACTCCCATGACGGAAATGGCAGAAGTTCTCGTGTTCTCCTAGTGCATTTTTGAGAAATCTGTCAAAGCCAATCGTTTCGCACCTTCAGATCGCAGAGTTCTGACTGGTCGGTAGATTGCCATAGTTTGTGATAGATACCAGGGAATCCCATGGCAAATGACTTTGAACACCAGAGGTGGCGTTTTGAAAATGATACGTAATCGCACAGGCAACCGGTGCAATTTCTTCAACCAAGGTGTTATGTGGTCAAAATTTCTAACCCAACAAATTAACCTCGCATAACTTACATTAGTCACTGTTTGATGCCCCAACAGTGCAATAAATAAGTAGATGTACATATAATAATTGAAGAATGCACATTCATCTTGCAGAAATACATAAGCAATCATTTTAACCCCTCCCGCCCATCCAAATGACTAATCAAGAAAAACACAAATATATAGATTCCAACAATAATCTTTCCAAAGTTAAATTAATGGTATAAACACTCCACCCCCCCCCCCCCCCACCCCGGACGTGTATACTCAAAGGGCTAAAATTAAAATCAATAGTCACTCCTTACAGAATTTTGTCAATGGCTCCCAGACATCCTTAAATTTCCTATAATGTCCCTTTGGTAGTGCATTCATAACGTTTCAGTTTAAAAGTGTGGCATAAAGATTCCTACCAGAAATTATAATTTAACCGGTCCCAGTTTTTCCAGTTCTTCAAAATAAGTTGTATGACAACTCCTGTCATGATAAAGAGAAGTTTGTTGTTATGGGAAGTTATTGGCTTTTAGCCATTAATACCGTGCCAAATAGCACCACATCATATGTCAATTTCAATGGGACATCCAGTATTCTATTAATTTTCCAATAATGAACTTAATTACCCGGATAGTACGATACACAAATTTCTCAGTCCAACATCTGAGTATCAAATCATTTGATTTAGCTCAATCCTTATTATGCTACTGTATGAAACTCTGTGACTATATAAATATATATTCTTTTTTAAGTAAAAAGGCCTCAGAAGCACCTCCTCCACCCTTGATAATGATTTTGTGTCTGACGGGAATTCCAGTGTAATATATTCCTCACTGTCCTTAATTCATCTCTACTTTTTATAAATGCATTATTTATTATTTTTACTCTTTTCAAATATTTCAACCATTTATCTTCAAATATCAATATATGCTGTATTTCAGACGATGAATTTTATATTTCACGTCAATCCATCGCAACTTTAATTTGACCTGGGAGCTGCGGATCCAACATATTTCTGCGTATGCATTTCACATGTGACCTGAAAAGGGGCTGTGGCCATAGGCAGATTGGTGGCATTGCTGAAATGTATGTACGCTGTTATAGAATAAGAGGAATCCTACCGGGATTTCGTTAGTCTAAATGGCCATGGTTTAAGCTAGGCACAATTCCTGCTGTCTAGCTTTGAGCTACAGTAAAGCGCTTAATGCGTTCTTTTAGTTGGCATCATGCGTAGAATTTGTTCCAATATGCCAAAGTTGCCTCAAGTGCAACTCAAAAGGGGGCGTGGCTAGGGGGAGGGGCATAGGCAGGTCAGGGCATTCCCAAAATTTTAAGTGTAGTGTTATAGAATAAGGCCATTTACACGCCTGACTGCCATTGTGTTTATGTTTTGTTTTTTTTTAATGTTATATCCCGCCTAAAGCTTACAACAGTTCTCAGCGGTTTTACAGAAAAATAAAAGTAAAAACGGAAGAAAAGAACTCCATAAAAAATAGGAAAGACCTAAAAATCACAGTTGTACCTTTTATAAAGACCTATTAATTAAATACATACAAACAGTAGCTTCCTGTTGTGTAAGGAGTGCCTTGTAACCTCTCAATTAATGAATATGGTCAACTGGAAATGAATCAGTTCCAAAATCTAACTGGAAAAAAATAAATAAAAAGAGTTTCTAACAATGTCTTGAAAGCCTTAAAATTAGCTTCAGACCAAATATAAAACTCATACCACCATGTAAATGATATTGCTGAAGGGTTGTTGGCAGGGCCGGATTTTCCTATAGACTAACTAGGCTTCAGCCTAGGGCCTCAAGATCAAGAGGGGCCTACATTTAAATAGTTAGAAAAATTAAAATTACACTATTCTAAAAACAGTGAACACTAAAACACTGAACCGAAAATAAGGAGAAATTCTATGCTTTGGGATCGGAACCGGCTCCGGCCGCAACGGGGCGCCGACTCGGCTTCTCCCTTTCTTGTTCTCGCCCTGGGAGGAGGATCGGGGAGGGAAAGACGTCAGTCCGGAAACAGCTGGGCAAAGCTCAGCCCTGCGGGGAGAGAGGCAAAACGTGGATCCGTCAGGACAGGGCGGCCCAGACTGGCATCGGGGGTGGGGGGTTTCAGTGGAAGGGGGATGGGAGGCAGGGAGGCTGGCATTGGAGAGGGGATGGGGGGGTTTAATGGAATGCAGGCAGGCAGGATGGCATGGGGGGGTGTTCAATGGAAGGGGGATGGGAGGCAGGCGGGCATCGGAGGGGGGGTGAGGTGAGGAAAGACGCACTGGGGGCACTATGGACATAGGAAGGGGCAATGTTGTGTTATGTCTGATTAGTTATTGTTACAAGTACTATATATGGTGCTGAGAATAAATGTCCAAATAAGTGTTCTCGACATTTTTTTATTTATTATCCGTGTCACATTTTTTATAAAGGTTAGTACCAATAGCAACATGTTTCATTTAACATATTGATATATATCACAGTAATGATGCATTTTATTATCTCTCATGTAATTTACAAACTTAAAAATGGGAGGTGAAAGGGCCTCATAAGTGGAATAGCCTAGGGCCTCTTTTCATCTAAATCCGGCCCTGGTTGTTAGGTAAGATTTGTCTCCTTGTGGATAATACCAATGTCTGAAATAGACTAGACACCCAGAATGGTCTGAAATTTGGCAGCTAGAATTTAATGCTAAGAAATGCAAGGTTATGCATTTTGGCTGCAAAAACCTGAGGGAACGGTACAGTTTAGGGGGTGAAGAACTTATGTGCATGATGGAAGAGTAGGACTTGGGTGGGATTGTATATGAAGACCTTAAGGTGGCCAAACAGGTTGAAAAGGTGACGGCGAAAGCTAGAAGGATGATAGGTTGCATAGGGAGAGGTATGGCCAGTAGGAAAAAGGAGGTATTGATGCACCTGCATAAGACTGGTGAGATCTCATTTAGAATATTGTGTACAATTCTGGAGGGCACATCTTCAAAAAGATATAAAAAGGATGAAGTCGGTCCAGAGGAAGGCCACTAAAATAGTGTGTGGTCTTCGTGATAAGGCATATGGTGCCAGACTTAAAGATCTCAATCTGTATACTTTGGAGGAAATGCGGGAGAGGGGAGATATGATAGAGACGTTTAAATACCTACGTAAAATAAATGTGCATGAGTTGAGTCTCTTTCATTTGAAAGAAAACTCTGCAATGAGAGGGCATAGGATGAAGTTAAGAGGTGATAGGCTCCGGAGTAATCTGAGGAAATACTTTTTTTTATGAAAGGCTGGTAGATGTGTGGAACAATCTCCCGGAAGAGGTGGTGGAAACAGAAACTGCGTCTGAATTCAAGAGGATCTGGGATAGAGAGAAAGAGATAATGGTTACTGCAGATGGGCAGACTGGATGGGCCATTTGGCCTTTATCTGCCATCATGTTTCTATGTTACTAAAGTTCTATGACATCACAATGCAGGTGTAAAGAGCCTTAGCCAATAGGGAGAGGAAGAAATAATGGTTACTGTGGATGAGCAGACTAGATGGGCCACTTGGCCTTTATCTGCCATCATGTTTCAATGTTTCAACATGTATTGATCTAAGAGTATTCCTGGTGACAGTGTATAGCAATGCTATGAAAATTATTCTGTAACCCTTTCTGAGCTCGTTGGGGAGGATAGGATATAAAACTAAACAAATAAATAAATAAATAAGTTGATTCCAAAGGCTAGGTGCCAGATAAAATAAAAAGCCTTATGTCGTTTAGATTCCCATCTAGTTGCATGATCTAGTTCTAGATCTCAGCATTCGGCCCAGGAGTATAAGGAATGGTCAATGAATTCAAATAGCTGGATTCCATGGCATGAAATGCTTTATGAGCTAACGCTAACATTTTAAATTGAATTCTGAAATTAACTGGTAACCAATGATAATGCAAAAAGAGGAGTTACACGGTCAAATTTACTCTTATTAGTTGCAAGGTAGCATACCAGGTTTCAGCAGGTGTGTGAATCTGCTCTAATCGCTACTCTATAAAGGTTGCTAAACTCGTACAATATAATGCAACTTCTTATACCCCACAAATATCAGTATGGAATCATTGCAGCTTACAGCAAGTTGAGTTACATTTGGGGGAAGACACTGCTTGCCCTGGATCGGTAGCATGGAATGTTGCTACTCCTTGGGTTTTGGCCAGGTGCTAGTGACCTGGATTGGCCACCATGAGAACGGGCTACTGGGCTTGATGGACCATTGGTCTGAGCTAGTTTGGCTGTTCTTATACTCTTATGTGTGCCAAGTATAGGACAATAAAGCTATTGTAACATCACTGATGAGGTTGGCTCTGATTCACTGTGGAATGAGGCATTATGACATCACAATCTCAGCTCTGAAATGTTGCTCTCATTGGGGTTCCGGAATCTTGCTATTCTTTGAGATGCTGGAATGTTGCTATTCCTTGGGTTTTGGCCAGGTGCTAGTGACCTGGATTGGCCACCGTGAAAACGAGCTACTGGGTTTGCTGGACCATTGGGCTGACCCAGTATGGCTTTTCTTGTGTTCTTACTTGGGCCAAGTATAGGACAATTAAGCCATTGAACATCACTGATGAGGTTGGCTCTGAGGCACTGTTCGAATGAGGCATTATGACATCACAATCTCAGCTCTAGAATGTTGCTCTCATTGGGGTTCTGGAATCTTGCTATTCTTTGGGATGCCGGAATGTTGCTACTCCTTGGGTTTTGGCCAGGTGCTAGTGACCTGGATTGGCCACCGTGAGAATGGGCTACTTCTTATGTTCTTTATAGCACTGTTGAAGGTGAGTTCAGTATTGCCATGCCGTTTTAAGGATTTCAGTCCTTGGGAAGAAGAAGGCTGGGAGGAGTTGGGTCTACTGGGTAAAGAAAAAAGGCTAATCTTTTCCTGATCAGTCAACCCTTCCAGAACTGGTTCTTAGCTGAAATCTTAACAGCTGACCCTAAGCTTTTGTAAAATCTTCACATTTTACCAGGGCATAATTTACCGTGGGAGTCACCGATTTGTTTGAACTCAGTACTGTAGGCTAGTGACTCTCAAGGTAATGAATAGCACAACCTGGATTGCAAGCAGAAGTGGCAAAGGCAGAGGCCGACGTCCTGAGCTGTCCCACGCTGTTTACTGCCGGTGCACAAAGCTTGACGATGCCCCTTCCAAGCTACGAACTCCGCAGTTTTCATAGAGCCACCCAAGGTTTCATCCACTCTGCCTGGCTGCCCAATCCTCTAGCATTGACTACCACAAATGGGGTGTGGAAGCCTGGACCGGAGGGCCTGGGTCTTCCCCATCACAACTAGTACTGGTCGAGAAAACAGCGCAACTTCCTGCTCACCTTTTCAAAGCACCATCTTGACTCTCATGTGTGAGGGATTTTCCATATGATCTTTAAACAGTCTCTACCTAGCTAAGCATATTTTCTTGCCAGCACCTTCAGTGGGAGGAATTATGAGAGCTAGAAGCAATAGTCACTTGTAAAGCAAAGCAGGCTAATAAGGTATTAAACTGATGATAGGACAGCTTTATTTGGGTGAATCAGTAAAAACAAAACATTTGCATAAAACCAATCTATGGAAGAAAATCAGCGAGAGGGGTAGGCGAAGGGAAGGATAGGAGGCTGCCCAGAAGAAATTGACACAGATCAGATAAAGCAGTGTCCTTTAGGGACAGAATGGGAAAAATCAACAACATATCCTATGTCATTGCATGTCGTTAATGAACAGAAAATGAGCAGAAAAAAAGACATTTTGTGTTTTCATTTGCCAATAATAGTACATGTGCTTTCAAGACTATGCACTATTATTGAAAAAAGGACACACTCTTTTCCTAAAGGGATTGGGACTGGCATACTACATTTTTGGTACTTCAAGCATTTTCCCTATCTGTCCCTGTGGGCTCGCTATCTATCATGTATCTGGGGCAGTGGAGGATTAAGTGACTCGCCCAGGGCCACAGGGAGCAGCATGGGGTTTGAACCCACAACCTCAGGGTGCTAAGGCTATAGCTCTAACCACTGCCACACACTCTCCTCCAATACAATATCAGAAGTGAGCCAAGTATAGAACAATGAAGCCATTGTGACATCACTGATGAGGTTGGCTCTTATTGGTGGAATGGGGCATTGTGACATCAGGGAAAGGGATTGCCTTTTTGTAGTTTTACAACCACACTCAAAGCAGTTTACACACAGGTACTTCAAGCATTTTCCCTATCTGTCCCGGTGGGCTCGCTATCTATCATGTACCTGGAGCAGTGGAGGATTAAGTGACCTGCCTGGGGTCTCAAGGAGCAGTGTGGTGTTTGAACCTGCAACCTGAGGGTGCTGACGCTGTAGTTCGAATCACTACGTCATACCCTCTACCCTAAAGGACACCCGTTCAAACTGTGCATGCACTTGCTATTGGGAAAAGAGCACAAACTCGGCTATGATCCCATGATGACAAAATGGCCGAATGAAAGCAAATAAAATGAGCATTCCCAGGAATGTCATGGGAAACCACACAAAAAATAGGTCTTGAACACCTGACAAGCATGGAGAGCTAACCAAACTCTGAAAGACAACCCCATTCCAATACCACAAAACACAAAATATGGAAGACAAGCTAGTTTAAATAAAAGGACCCTTGTACTAAGGTGAGGCAACCTTCGCACTCACCACACATTTAATGCAAAATGTGCCCTGCATCGTGTGTTTACTGTACAGGATGTGCAAATAATGCACAGCCATCACATTACCTGCCTGGGCCAATAGTGCAGGCCTTCTTCATTATTGGCCCCAACAGATAACATGGCCTTGAACTCAACATGACAGCTACTGCAGAGGCTTTAACAGTTCGTGGCACTCCCTCCAAACACAACCCCCACCACTTGATTGCCTACAACACAGCCTCAATTCGCCAATCACCATCTTGACTGCCCCAACACAGCTTGTATCCCCCAGTGACATCCCTAAATACTCCTAATATACAGTAGACCAGATCCCCAATGACATCTCCAATTGGCTCAATACCGCCTCAATTTCCCAATGACAACCCTGACTGCCCCCAACAAAGCCCCGATCCCCCAAATGTGCTTACAAATGTTTTAATTTTCTTATATTCCCACCATTGGTGCTCATAAAAGCCTCTCGTAAAAAGTGTTTTCTAAAGAAAAGCTCTGATCGCTCATTCATAATCCTTACTTCAACCAACACAGCCTTGATCACCAAATGGCATTCACGACTGTCCCAATATACTCTCAATCCCCTGATGACATCCCTAACTGACCCCCCAAACTGCTATGATCCCGCCATCACAACCCAACTTCCCTCAACATACCCATGATCCCCAGGTAGCATCCATGACTCCATGATCTCAACATCTGCCCCCATGCTCCAGCAGAAGACCATGATCCCCCGAGTCCTACCCAACCCTCCAACCCTTATTTCCCAGAATTACCCAGCTGTCCTAGGCAGCATGAATCTTCCTCTTTTGCTGCATAGGTCAGTGCCATAATACAAAATGGTGAATATAACCCCCTAGTGATAGTCTTGCAAGACATCAGAAGTACCCCATGACTACTGCTAGGGGTAATCAGCTCCATTTGGGATTGTACTGCCAACCCAGGTGGCAGCAAAGATTGCTGCCATCTAGCACCCCTGAATTACCAGTGCTGAACCACATGTAAGTCTCACAAATGTTTAATGCAAGGGCTTCCTGTTTAGCATAGTAGACATTGGCACGGGCCTGAGCTACTGTCGATGCTGCTTCAAAACTCTGTGTCAGCTGTTTAATGCAACTTAGTCAAAGGGTCCCTAAGATTCTCAGTTTTAATATGTGAAAAATACATGAAACATTTTTTTCTCTCTAGGAAAAGGTAGCCTGGACGGACTAGCCATTTACAGTTTAAAAAAAAAAAAAATTGTTATTAGTTCTCAGTGGTCATCAGCAAGGGATGCACATTTCATATCACCACCCCTTCTGGGCCTGGACAAGAAACACAATACTATAACCTTGGTCATTAGCAACACTGGGATTAAAATGTATTTACCCTGAAGGAAGAGGTTTAATGAGTTAGTGCATTGATTCAATTAAGCCACCACCTTGGTTTTTAGCTTACATAAATTTTAACCTAATCGGTTCAACCATTCTTTAAATAAAATTTCCGCTGGCATTACTTAACAAGAGAAATAAATTGGATGAGAAAAATGAATGCCCTAGCTACATTTATTAAACACTTTTTCCCTACCGAATAAAAAAAGCAAAAAAGAATGCTGTTTTCCTATATTTTGGTGTCATGTTTCTGGTACATTTACCTCATAGTCCAAGTTCTTCTAAGGGACTAATAAAAACTGATACTATTTCTGAAGGGTCATCAAAGTAACCAGCCCTACACAGAAGATATATGGGGGGTCAATATTTAAACTCCACAGTCAGCATTTTTTTTTTTAACTGCTAACTAAACCCCCCACCCCGGCCACCTTTTTCTAAGCTGTGGTAGAGGTTTCTACCACGGCCCGGAGCGCTAAATGCAACTACGCTGCTCCAATGCTCATAGTAAAAGAGGGCCAAAGTATTTTAATTATTCACATATATTCAACACTGCTATTTGTATAGTTAATGACACCGAATGTATGTATGACCACTATGATACAAAAATCCAAAAATATCACTCCAAGACAAAAAGCACCACTGAGATATACATGTGAAGGGCAATTCCGTAAACTAGGCACAGGTTTCAACAGCGTCGGTCCTCGAGGGCTACAATCCAGTCATTTTTTCAGGATTTCCCTAATGAATATGAATAAAATGCCCAAATAAGAGCTATGTTTCACACTGTTTCTTATACTTATAAATAATTCATCATTTATTATAATAACTAGTCTTTAAGCCCGTTATATTAACGGGTGCTAGAATAGATGTGTGTGTCTGTCTTTCTTTCTTTCTCTCTCTCTCCTTGGCTGCTATCCGTCTGTCTGTCTTTCTTTCTTTCTGTCTCACTCTTTCCTTGACTGTCCACCACCACCCTGTACCTGCTCCCCCCTGTCCAGCAGTAGCCCTTCTCCCTTCCTTTTACCTCCTCAATGTCCAGCAGCACTCCTTCACAGCTCCCCCTGTCCATCAGCAGCCCTTCTCCCTTCGTTTAACCTTCCCCCTGTCCAGCAGCACCTCTTACCTGATCCCCCTGTCCAGCAGTAGGCCTTCTCCTTCCCCTGCTCCCCCTGTCCAGCATCCGTTAGCCTGGGCAGCCTCAGGGCTTTGGCTAGGCCGTCCCACCTCACATTATCGAAGTGGGCCGGCCTAGCAAATGCCCCTCGGCTGCTGCGTTTGCTGGTCCGGGGGTGAGAAGAGGCAGCGCAGGAGTCAAACTGCCAACGCCGCTCAAATCGCTGCAGGCGCCGAAAGCTGTCGCAAGCCGCCCCACGCACCTGAAATCGAATTTGGCACGGAGGCCCACATCACGCTGTCAGGGAACAAGGAGTTGTAAGTGCACATGTGCGCATAGGGTTTTATTATGGAGGATAAAGCACCATCAAAACCTCCAAAACATATTATAACATTGCTTCATACTACACATACACAGAATTATTCTCCCAAACAGTGAAGCCCCCCCCCCATCTATCCACCACATAGAAAAAGTTAAAATTCATGAAAAATTCATCCTTTCAATAAAACACTGTATTCAGTGCCTCATCTTCTTATCTGTATCAGTTCTCAATTATCTTCTGCACGCCGTTGTCTACTGGATTTGCCTCCACTTTCATTCAATCAAACTTGATCTTTGAGAACATATTAGCGCGACACCCTAAGGCGTCATCAGGAGCTTAAGACTGAAACCGGCTCCACTGTATCACAGTTTCTACAATATACAATTCCAAAATTACTTTCAGCCATAAACTTTACAATATACACTAAATAAAATTAAATCTATAATAAACCTTTAACCCCAGTCATAGAACATCATACCTGATATTTCATCATATATTGTTTGCTGGCCTCAACCAGGACTGAGAACTCCAAATGAGGATCTTGCTCCAGCCGTTGCAGAAATGAATATGAATGAGATCTATTTGCATGTGCTGCTTCTATTGTATGCAGATAGATCTGATGCATATTCATTTGGGAAATCCTGAAAACCCGATCTGGCAAGGGCCAAGGTTGGACACCCCTGCTCTAACATTTACATGTGCATGACTTGTGTAAATATTTAGAATACTAGCTTAGTCATTGTTTGCAATCCGGTCAATCTTCAGCTGGTGAGACAACCACTAGAGGGTGCCATTTTGAAATGCAGCACCACACACTGAGCTCCTGCCCAGTCTTCCCTCTAGACCCCTGGGGAAGTTTTAAGGTAGACCCATGGGGGTCTCCAGGGGGATGATATTAGGTGGGTAAGGGTTCAAAAGAAGGCCTAAATGGAGGGGAGGGTTGGTGGTTCGGAAACTGAGGGTCTATTGGTTGGAGGAACAGATCTTGGATGGAGGTCCAGGAAGGGTGATTGAAGGGAACTGGAACCAGGTAATATTGATGAATCGGACCAGGGTGGGAGTGGCAGCAGCAGCATACCGGAAGATATGCCGATATTTCGTGCCAGGACCCACATAGCTAAGCACTCAAAATTAGGATTGCTTTCTGTGCCACTTAGCTATGTGGGTCCCAACAACGAAAATCTCAGGTACCCACAAAACTGGCAGATCTTCTGCTGCCCAAATTCCACCTGTGCACTTAGGCCCAGATTCTATAACAGATGCCTAAATTTAGGCAACTAGATCAGAGTGCCTAGCCAATCTAGGCATCCAACTTACTTATTTATTTCAAAAATAATCAGCAGTGATAACAAGCAATCAGCACCTCGTTATAGAACTAAATGAAATGAATTGGTTGCTGGGCACCTAACTCGGTGGGCACCTACCACATTCAGCTAAGTGCCTGGTCCAAGGCACCTACCAGAAAGTGGGTGTGGTTAATGGCGGATCACGGGTGTGGTTTGCACGTAGGCACCCTAAATTGGTCTTAACTGGCTGGCTTCTGACTTTTGACGCCAAGAAAACCCTGGCACCAGTAGGCCTGATTCTATACACAGTGCCTAACGTAAGATTGGCATGTGCTGTGCGCCGCGTTCCTCGCCTCCTAGGTTTTAGGCCTTAGTGTTGACGTTCGGCGGCTTAATTGAGTGCCACCGAGTATTGGCAGCCGACCTGATAAGCACAGTTGAAACAGCTGTCCTCTCCTGGTCGGTGGTTCACGGTCAGAAAATACCGCGAATGACCGGGATCGTGAACCGCTGACCACGAATGACCGGAGGAACACTGTATATACCACGGGCCACATCCAGCCTGCAATATGTTTTCATCCAACCATAAAAATTATAATGAACAAGAAAAAATTTGACCACGTCACTCCTTTGCTGAAAAGTGCACACTGGTTGCCAATCCATCATCGCATTACTTATAAAATTGCCTTAATCTCTTTTAAAACTATGGACTCCAAGGAGCCCTCTTTTATTCATGTTCTTAATTTCTCATGATCCTCTGAGAACCCTACAATCTGCCTCTCAGCACCTTCTTTATGTCCCATCCTTAAAAATCGTCAATACACACAGGGCAACTTCATTCACCACAATAGCCCCTACAATATGGAATTCGTTACCGATACATTTGAGGTCTGAGAAAAATCTCAATTAATTTAAGGGCGGTTTTAAAAGCTTTTTATTCAAAGACGCTTATGATTGCTGAATGATTTCAGGGTCCTTCCATGCCAAATTTTGCTTTCTATATTTATCAATGACATGATTCCTCACTTTTCCCTCTTGTTTTTAATTGTCTTTTCTTTTAAAATTGTATTTCTCCCTACTACCCTATTGTTTCCATGTAAGTACTGTCGTGTCACCAATAAGTTTGTTAATTGTCCCCCTTTTTGATTAATTTTTTAAATTGTTAAACGCGAATGTATGATTAGCGTTTTATCAAATTTTAATAAAACTTGAAACTTGAAATGTGCAGAAATGCACCAATTGGACTAATTTTCCTATGAGAAGTTTCAAGTTTTATTGGACTTTGATGAATCGCTTATTTAGTTTAACTAAGCAAGATACAGAAATCAAAAATTAATAAAATAATAATAACTTTATTTTTCTATACCGCCATAATCTTGCGACTTCTAGGTGGTTCACAATGAAGAATAGCTGTAGTCAGTGATCTAGGCGGTTCACAATTTAAAATAATGGGGTAAACAATTGGACATATAGACCAACTAATATACAAAGGGAAGAGGGGATAGAAGAAAAACAAAAACCAAAAACCATGGGGTGTTGATAGATTTCAAATGCATTAATTCAAATTGGGTGTTCAAAATATATTGATATTCCAAATTATGTTCATATTAATATTATTCACAACTTTATTTAATACTCAATCATAATTGTATACTTCGCGTTATTTCTTCGTCCTTGTTTGGCCTCGATCGACAGTGTCAATTCACAGCATTGTAGGTATCTTTTTTTTTTTTTACTACGGCCCGCTGAAAAGTGCTGAAGTACCCCATGTGGCCCTCGTGGCGAAAAGTTTGGAGACCCCTACTAAATGCAGGAAGAACATGACTAAGACCTCCTTGAACCTGAACTTTTTTCCTCAGGAGCAATGTCTCCAAATAGGTTACTTATACACATACCAAAGCATATGCAGAACCTGCAGGTTTATGTATGGGCTAATAACCTTGAATGAGTTGCTGACAAGCAGAAAGTTGAGAGGGGATTGGGGGGACTGGATGGCTAGGGGCAGGAGGGAGGGGAGAGAAGGGTAAATGAGGGGAGGAGGTGGTGGAAAGGAAGATAGAGTGGCATGTGTGAAGCAAGGAATAAACATTCAGTGTGCTAGACTATGCATTGAGACTGAATGTGAAGAAGGCGGGGCAGAGCAAAGGTTTGTGAAGAGACTGAGTTTTAATGGTTCAGTTTGATTGGGTGGCAGGTGGGCAGGGGGATCCCAGGAGGCCTGGGAAAGCAAGGGAGGCTCAAGGGGGAGGGGCTTTGAGGCAGGTTTGGGTAAGCAGCTCCTGCATGGGTGGAGCATCTTCTAGGGCAGGGTTTTTCCACTCCTTGAGATCCACTGCTTCAATTGCATTCAAATGGATCTCATACTAATGCATTGCAGAAATCCTGAAAACCAGGCTGGAATGCGGACCTTAAGAACTGGATTTGAGGATACCTGTTCTAGAGGATGCCTCTGATCAAGAGGCTGCTGTGGCGATGGGAGGGAAGGGTTGCGATTCGGGGAGAGTCAGTGGTTTAGTAAGGGGGGGACATCTTGCTCGGGACGCTGGCACCCCTCCTCCTCCCTGCCCCCCCTTCCCACTCCTCCCCCTGCCACACTCTTACGCTTTCCTTCCCCCGTACCTTTTTAACTTCGATATGAGCAGCCACCAACTTGCTGCCCGCGTCAGGCTCTGATGCGCTCTCTCTGACATCACTTCCAGGAGCCGCATCTAGGAAGTGACGTCAAAGAGAGCGGCGAAGCCAATGTGGGCAGCAAGTTGGTGGCTGCTCGGGCCAAACTTAAAAAAAAAGTACAGGGAAGGGGCACATGATTGCGGCAGGTGGGGGTGGGGGAGAGGGCGGGGGAGGGGCGCCACTGCCCCAGGCTACGCCACTGAGGAGAGTACATGATCACAACAGTAACCTCAGGGTGAGGAGGGGGGATGTGATCAGTAAGGTGCTGAAGGATGGCAACTCTTATCACAATTACTGATACTCGTCCTGCACTTCTTTGTGCAAAGTTCACTGAAGACTAAAAGTAAACTAAATAGGGGGTGACCCGTCATTTAGGCGCCGGACAAAAGCGCGCCGCCAATCCCATGCAGGACTTATGCACACCAGATTAAAACATTTCCTGTTAGCGCTGTGAGGGGGTGTGTGAGAGGAGAAACCCCCCACTAAACTTACAAGTGTTCATAGAAACATAGAAACATAGAAAAAGACGGCAGATAAGGGCCACGGCCCATCTAGTCTGCCCACCCTAATGACCCTCCCCTATTTATCTCTGTGCAGAGATCCCATGTGACGATCCCATTTCTTCTTAAAATCAGGCACGCTGCTTGCCTCGATCACCTGAAGTGGAAGTCTACTCCAGCGATCAACCACTCTTTCGGTGAAAAAGTATTTCCTGGTGTCGCCGTGCAATTTCCCGCCCCTGATTTTCCATGGATGTCCTCTTGTTGCCGTCGGACCTTTGAAAAAGAAGATATCTTCTTCTACCTCGATACGGCCCGTGAGGTATTTGAACGTCTCGATCATGTCTCCCCTCTCTCTGCGTTCCTCGAGTGAGTATAGCCGTAATTTATCCAGCCGTTCCTCATACGGGAGATCCTTGAGTCCCGAGACCATCCGGGTGGCCATTCGCTGGACTGACTGAAGCCTCAGTACATCCTTGCGGTAATGAGGCCTCCAGAATTGTACGCAGTATTCCAGATGGGGGCCTCACCATGGATCTATACAACGGCATAATGACTTCAGGCTTGCGGCTGATGAAACTCCTACGTATACATCCTATGATCTGCCTAGCCTTAGATGAAGCCCGCTCCACTTGATTGGCAGTCTTCATGTCTTCACGCTCTCTTTGGGGTGTGTGTGTGTGGGGAACCTCCCCCCCCCCCCTCGCCACTACACCAAAAACTGCTGCATACCCCCAAAAATAAGGAAAACGGCAGTTTTCAGTGTAGTGAGGGGGGAGTCCCCCCAATGGAAGCGCAAATTTGTAAGTTTACTGGGGGGGGGGGGGGTCCCCCCCACACCCCTCTTACAGCACTAAGAGGAAGTGTTTTAAGGCGGCGTGCGCATAAGTCCTGCCCGGGATTGTTGGCATGCTTTTGTCCGGCGTGCTTCTGTTACGGTACCAAATAGGGAATACAAGTCTAGATTTCACTCCCTCACTAATTCTGCTCTTAACATGTCTATACCACACCCACATCCAAGATGGATGAGCGGCTCATATGCACGAGTATAAACCAGCTTTCTAAAATAGGATTTCACACATATATACGATATATACCTGCAAATGACATATTTTCACACATGCGTATCATGAATATGGCTTCTAAATTAAGAGCCTTTGTCTGTTTATAACAACAAAATGTAGGTTACATGGATGAGATGAAACCTATCTCACTTGCATTGTGATATTTAGCATTTGTTGGTTATAGGAAGCTGTCCAGGAGTCCATGCCGGTTCTTTTCTCATAGGCTCTCTGTACTTAGAAGACTTTTTTCCTTCTCTTAATATGCCCGAAGCAAGGCTTTTATCTAGACTTTTTGCCACGAGGCACCTGCTGAAATATTCATTTGCAGAAATCGTGCCATGGGTGCTTTTCCCCATTTGTCCAGATCTATGTCATTACAATAATATTGAGTGGCGTGGAAATAAGACTTGACATAGTAGAATGGCATTCTCTAAAAACTTTATGTAATAGATAATTAATAACCTTTTTTTTTTATCGGAGTGAGAATTTGAATACCGAAGGCTACAGAATAGTACAACCGTGTTAGCTGGTCTATACATGATTTTGAGAATGGAGTTCAGTATTAGAGTTACTGCAGAAGAGAATCAAATGAAGTTTCAAGTTTATTTAAAATTTGATTGATCACCTAATTATATATTCAAGGCGATGGACAATTCTAAAAACAGTATATGACAAAAATTCATATACCAAATACATGACTTATAGGACAAACAGGACCAATACGGAGTGTAGGAGTAGAAATACAATAATTGAAGGCACTAGAGACAATCAAGGGAGACTACAAAAGGAGGGTTTTGGGGGGGTTGGGTTTTTTTTCTTAAATAAAAGTAGTTGAGTCTTCGACAGGGTTTTAAGATATCTAGCAGTCAAAAGCACCTTTAAAAAGAAAGCATTTCAACTGGCTCTTAAATCTATCAATATTTCTTTCTTCCCTCAAATAAATTGGCAAGGAATTCCACAATTGGGGAGCCACAACCGAAAAAATATATTGTCTCTGTCTATTAATAGTTTTAAGTGTAGGAACAGTTAGCAGATGTTGGTCATTAGATCGAAGTATTCTAGTGGAAGTGTAGAGAACTAGAATCCTATCGATGAAAGCTGGGGACTTATAGAGTTGAGCCTTAAGCGATAGCAAACATAGATTATTCTATGTGGCACTGGAAGCCAATGAGATTTTGTAAAGAAGTGGTGAAACGATCAAATTTCTTTGCTTTCATGATGATTTTAATAGAAGCATTTTGAATTAGCTGTAAACGCCTGATCTCTTTTTGATCAATACCCTTAAATAGGGCATCACAATAGTCAATTTCACAAATGATCAATGAATGTATTAATATGTTTAGAGATTTAGGTTCTAACCATTTGGAAATTGAACGAATTTGGCGTAATCTGAAAAAGTTGATTTAACTATGCTGCTGATATGATCGTAATAAGACAGTCTCTGATCAAATATGGCCCCTAAAATTTTGATAGTAGTAACTGCATACCTGTAATGGATTTTCTCGGTAGGCAGCATAATCCTTGAACCACTCACCCTATTTACTACAAGTTACTACTATTTATTAATTATTTCTATACAAAGAGAAACGAGGGAGCGAGGGTAGGGGGCTACAGAGGGAATGACCAAACAAATGTGGTGCTTTATAAATTGGTAGAGTGAAGACTTACATGCAGTTTCGAAAAAGGGAGCCTTTAGCCTGGACTTCAATACCACCAGAGATGGAGTCCAACGTACCGAGTCAAGCATGTTGTTCCAGGCATATGGCTCAGAAAGGCAGAAAGGACAGAGTCGGGAGTTGGCTGTAGAGGAGAAGGGTACAGACAAGAGAGGCTTACCTGACAAACGGAGTTCCCGGGATGGAGTTTCGGCAGAGATAAGAGAGGAAAGATTTTGAGGAGCTGCAGAGTGGATACACTTGTAAGTCAGTAAGAGGAGTTTGAACTGTATGTGGAAGTGGACGGGAACCCAATGAAGTGACTTGAAGAGGGGGGGGGGTAGCGTGAGCATAATGACCTTGGTGGAATAAGAGATGTGCAGCAGAATTCTGAACAGATTGAAGGGGAGAGAGGTGGCTTAGTGGAAGCCCTGTGAGAAGCATGTTGCATTAATCTAAGCAAGAGGTGATGAGACCGTGGATTTTTGCAGTGTCGTATAGAAAGAAGTGACAAGTTTTGGCAATCTGTTGGATATGCGAAGAAAAGAAGAGATGAGTCAAACATGACCTCAAGGTATCTAGTGAAATAGGGAACAGAGGAAGGGAAGAGGCAAGGTTAGGAGGAAAGATAAGGAGGTCAGTCTTGGCCATGTTTAATTTTAGATGGTGGTGAGATATCCAGGTAGCAATGTCAGACAGGCAGGCTGAAACTTAGGTCTGGATTCCCTTAGAGATTTCAGGCATAGAGAGGTAGATTTGTGAGTCATCAGCATAGAGATGGTTCTGATATCACTTTTGGGGTGAAGTTATTATTCGATTGACTAGAAAGTATATAAGTTGAAAAGTCGGATTTATACTTCTCGCTCCGTATTTGCGGTTTCAGCATTCGCAGTTTCAGTTATTCACGGTTTTTAGCATGCTGGCTCCTCCCCCCAAATTACAACAGCTTGCATAGAGAAATCACTGATTCCAAGCGTTTACAGAGAAAATCGATGATTCCCAGCACTTTCTTCACCGTGTTTTGCCTCTCCTTCAGGAACAGGCCAGGTCTCCCACCATGTTATTCACAGTTTTTCTGTATTTGCGGTTCTGTTAATTCCCTATCACAGCGAATACGGAGGGAGAAGTGTAGTTATAAATGATATGGGGCTTTAAAAAAAAAAAAAAAAGATATCCCCAAAACAGCATAAACTGGCACTTGGACGCCTTACTAGTCAAAACGTCCAAGTGGGTATTTTCAAAACTGAATTTCCAGATGTCCAGTGCATCTAAATCATAAGGGGGAGCGTGTTAGAGGTATGTTTTGGGTGGGCTTAGCACTTGGTTGTTCTGCAAGGTTAATCAAACTTTTAACAAAATGTCCAGGGCATCATTTAGACATTTGGAGCTAGACTTATTTTAAAAAATGGATAAGGGTCAAAAAGGTGCCCAAACTGACCAGATGACCACTGGAGAGATTAAGGCATGACCCCCCCCCCCTTACTTCCCCAGTGGTCACCGACCCCCCTCCCATTGCCCAAAGATGTGAAAAAAACCCAAACAAACCCAGTACGTTTCAGCCTGTATTACAACTTCAGATGGTCACACAGACAGCTGAACAGAGCAGAGGGGATGCTGCAATGAATGTCACATTTAAAAGTCCCAAGTAAATACGAGCAGTGGCATAGTAAGAGGGGGGTGGCACAGGGAGCGGTCCGCCCCAGGCACGGTCTTCCTGGGGTGCTGACACCCCCCTCTTCTTCGCCCCCATTCCCACCCACCCCTGCCACAGGCGCATACCCCGCGCCCCTTCCCCATACCTTTTTATCGTCGGCGTGAGCAGCGATGAACGTGCTGCCCGCGTCGGCTTTGGCGCTTTCTCTGATGTCACTTCCGGGAGGAAGTGAGTTCAGAGAGAGCGCCAAAGCCGGTCACCCTCGCTACGCCACTGAATGCAAGGGCTCTATACTGAGTTACAGAGGCTTCTGTAGCGGCGGTGTTACCATACAGAGTTATTAATATCTGCATAATTATGCCATAATCAGTCATCCTACTTATGTTACCAGCACATCGATCATCCTACTTATATGCATACATTTATACCAAATCAATCGTCCCATGTATTTTCACATATAATACTAGGTTTGGTATTGCAGCTAAATATACAATATTTACACACCTCCTAAGGAGATTGGCCAAGTCAACTAAATATAATCTAAACACACGCACCTGGATCGTTTTTTATGTTTAGCTTTGAAATATTATCTTCCTCAGAGTCTCTGTCTGTACATAACTCAGCTCTGTCCACACTTTCATAAACGCTTTCACTTTACTTTCAAATGGGTAAACAAGACCAATGAAGACAAATGAGCCGCCTTCCATCAGTAAATTGCCATACTTAAGATGCGTGAGTTATCTGATTTTAATTGTAAAATCTAATCTTATCAGAGTGCAGTACATAACCAATAGCCAAGGAAACCTCTGGGGAAGTGCCTTTAAAAAAAAAAAAAATAGTTTTCAGTTTTCTAGCTGGAAGTAATCATTTACAGAGTTAATAGGGGTAGAACGTCGGCCGATATGGAAAGATATTTCTATTACCACGATTGTATTTGACGCCGACCACGTCTTGCTCTTGTTTGCACTTGTACCTTCACTGCTCATTTCAAGTTTCAATTTTATTTATTGTTTGTTATACCGACCATCACAGTATCTGGACGGCTTACAATATTAAACATTTTAAAAACTTAAAAAATAAAATAGGGCAGTTTGGAGACAAGACAAGGACAAAATTTAGACAGGTTGGATACAAGAGGAGCGGGGGGGGGGAGGAGGGAGTTTTTAATGACATTAAATAATAAAAGGAAGGAAAGAGGGAAGGGTTCGCTTCTTAAAAGCGGTCCTCTGTTTGTTTTTATTTTCCCTTGAAGAGGATTCTTAACTGCAGTTTTGGTATGCATCTTTGAATAGAAATGTTTTGAGGTTAGATTTAAATTTGTTTAGGGGAATTTTCACAGCGAAGATGTGGTGTCATTGCATTCCAGAGGGAAGGGCCAATTGCGGAAAAAAATGGTGTTTAATATAATATATATATATATTATAGTATATATAGTATATATATTATAGTATATATAGTATAATATAGGACTTTGATTGAGGGAACTGTCAGTAAGTTCTGATCGGAGGATCTAAGGGCCCTAGGAGGGGGTGTGTGACATAAAATATTTGTCTAAGAAGGCAGGTGAGTGGGAGATCTTAATTTTAGAAGACAAGTGGGAGTATTTTATAAGTTGTTCTATGTGAGACGGTCTTTACTTAACTTTCGTTAACCGCATCGAACTTCACGGTATATTGCAGTATACAAGTAAAATTTTATGCTATGTTAGAAGTCAAAAATGGCAAAGCTGAAACGTATCTTGCCTAGAAGGTACTGACATTGCATTTGATATGAGGATTTTCAGCTAGGAAGTTCTTATTACAAATTAGCCCCCTCTTTTACGAACGCGTAGTGTGGATTTTAGCGCCGGCAGCGGTGGTAACTGCTTCGACGCTCATATGAGCGTAGGAGCAGTTACCACCGCTGCTGGCGCTGAAACCTGCGCTACGCATTCGTAAAAGAGGGGAGTATAATTTTTTTTTTTTAATGCTAAATATTTGAATTTGATTTTGGTTTGTCACTAGAGCAACAACGGGAGGTTTTTCTGATTGATGATGGTGGGTACTTTATATATTTAAGATATAATAAAGTATATAACCTGCACTGGTGCACCACGGAGACCTTTTCCTCCCATTTATGATATCTTGATGCAATGTAGAAGAAATCTGGATGGTTTAATTGTACATTGACTTAGGGCTCCTTTGATAAAGGCGCGGTATCGGTTTAACATAGAAACATAGAAGATGACGGCAGAAAAGGGCTACAGCCCATCAATGCCCACTCTGCTTACCCACCTCCTGTCTATGCCCTAATGACCCAATTTCCTTATCTTGACCCTCGTAGGGATCCCACATGGGTATCCCATTTATTCTTAAAGTCTGGCAAGCTGTCTGCCTCGATCACCTGCACTGGAAGCTTGTTCCAATGATCAACCTCTCTCTGTGAAGAAATACTTTCTGGTGTCGCCATGAAATTTTCCGCCCCTGAGTTTGAGCGGGTGCCCTCTTGTGGCCGAGGGTCCCTTGAGAAAGAAAATATCATCTTCTACTTCGACACGTCCCTTGAGGTACTTAAATGTTTCGATCATGTCTCCCCTCTCCCTACGTTCCTCGAGAGTGTAGAGCTGCAATTTGTTCAGTCTCTCTTCGTACGAGAGACCCTTGAGCCCCGAGATCATCCTGGTGGCCGTCCGCTGAACCGATTCAATTCTGCGCACATCTTTACTGTAATGTGGCCTCCAGAATTGCACACAGTACTCCAGATGACGTCTCACCATGGCCCTGTACAACGCTATGGATGATTGTTATTTAAAGAAAAAAAAGCATCACTATCATTTTACTTATCCACCAACTTGGGTTGCTATGATTTCTTTTTGTTTTGTGTAAGTGGGTAAAAATACTTAATTTCTCAGGTTGAAAAAAATGTCAGTTGCTATTTAGTTAGCATTTATAAATGCTTCATCAAAGGCTATATATTGCTTGCAGTATTAATATTGAGCTTCATTGAAAAACACGTGTAATAGCACGCGATAAACCACCGGCTGCGCTAGCCGCTACTGCCTCCTCTTGAGCAGGCAGTAGTTTTTCGGCTAGCGGGGGGGGGGACTAGCGCGTGATTAAACGTCACGCACGTTAAAGCCGCTACCGCGGCTTCGTTAAAGGAGCCCTTAATATTTTGGGCAGACTAATCAGGAAAGAAAATCCTCTTTTCTCTCACTGCTCCATATACTGTATTGCCCCAAAAAGTGGGCATTTTTTTTTCTATATAGGGTAGTAATAAAGCAGCTTTTCCATTATACGATGTATTTTTAAGCAGTTGATATCACCTGATATTTGGAATAATGATTTACATAAGTTAGGTAATACTAGTTATACCTTTGAATCCAACTAAAAGATGTGAGGTGTTTTTCTAACAACTATTTTGACACCCAACTTACCAGCAAATGAGTTCACAAGTATTTCTCAGAAGAAGTTAACTTACCTCAGCCAATTAGAATATCTAGCTGTTGTACTCAGTGACATAGTAAGGAGGGGGGCAGGCAGGGCACCATCTTGGTGGAGACACCGGCACCTCATTGCCCCCCATGCCACGCTCGCATCCTCCCACCCCACCCCCAACTTTTCCTCCACCTCGTTAAATCTTCACCAGCATGAGGAACTCTACCAGCCTGCTGCTCGCGCTGAACAGGCTCCCCTCTGAAATCACTTCCGGGCTGCGGGGCCAGGAAGTGACATCAGAGGGAAAGCCGACACCACCACGAGCAGCAGGCTGGAGAAGCTGCTCACCCTGGCAAAGATTTAAAGAGGTACAGGGGGAAGGGAGGGTGTGAGTGTGGCATGGGGGGGGGGCTGGGAAGGAGCAGGGGCTTCCAATGCCTGTGCGTCTCCTACACTCGGTACGCCATAGGTTGTAGCCAAGGCCTATACTGGGATCACTTCTTCCTTCTTCACTCCTGGGCCTCCTTAACCCAGCTCTGGCCTTGCCTTTTATATTTCCTGGCAGCTTCTTCCCTGACTCCACCCCTCTCGTGTCACTTCCCTCTAGGGAGGAGCTACATAGCTCAAGATGGCTCTGGCAATGTGAGGAACTATCCAGCAAGGGGACTGATAATATCCTACAGACTACCTCACAGTCACCTACATGCAAAGTGATAATTCATTTTCTGTTAGAAAAATGAGGTTTGTTTCATTTTGTTGTGCTTAACTGTGTACTATATTTTTTTAGGGAACTCTAAAATAATTTTAAAGCACTAAATTGACCTAGTTTGTATAAAATCATTCATAAAGCACACTAAAATAATTTGGAATGCTCCAAAATGGAACATCAATTGGGGGGGGGGGGGTGTCATTTCCTAACAGTTTAAGCTTGCTAAAGCCATTAGCACGTGCTATTTAGAGCATGGACAATAAGCAGCCAATATATACCGTATTTGCCGGCGTATAAGACGACTGGGCGTATAAGACGACCCCCCAACTTTTACAGTTAAAATATAGAGTTTGTTATATACTCGCCGTATAAGACTACCCCTTCTTCCGATTCGCGACCCCCCCCCCCCCCCAAGCCGGCAAAAACAGCTTTGCACCGCAGGCCCAGCCGCCCAAGACGAGTCGGAGGCCCCTACCCGCCGCATCCTGCACGTGGGCAGACTCAGCACAAACGCTGCTGATGGCCCCAATCGACACGCTGACCTCCCCGCGCACGCTGACCATCTTCTCTCTGCCTGCACTTTCCCCGCGGCCCTCTTCGGCGACTCAGCAGGGGCAGCGATCAAGACAGGCTGCAAACGTCGGGACCTTCCCTCTCTGAGTCCCGCCTATTTTGTTTCAACTTCCTGTTTCCGCATAGGCGAGACTCACAGAGGGAATGACCGCCTGTCTTGATCGCCCGAGGCTGGGAGGAACAGAAGATTTCTGCAAACACCATCGGGGCAGAAAATTTAACGGGTCCATCTCGCCGGTCCTGTGTGGACCGGCAGGAATTTTCTGCGGACCGGCACGTAAACAGTACCCGGCGTATAAGACGACCCCCGACTTTGGGGAGGATTTTAAGGTACTGAAAAGTCGTCTTATACGCCGGCAAATACGGTATATATATTTTACTACTTGGGATCTAACTGAGTACTTGGGACCTGGGGTTGACCACTGTTGGAAACAGGATATTGGACTTGATGGGCCTTCAGTCTGTCCCAGGAAGGCAGTTCTTATGTTTTCAGCAGTATTAATGTGCACTATTAATAAATGACCTTAATGAAATGAAGAACAGCTCTGGCTGAACACCCTACGTCCCTCGTTCACGCTTTGTATCTAATGTTCTCGAGGTAAGGTGATAAACTAAACTGCACTTAAGTTTCTAGCGCATGTGTCAAAGCAGACCCAGGGGGGACCTTAATAATCATTTACTATCAGAACTGAGCAATGACAAATAAATCAGGTAAGAATTACTAGCAATACACGTAGAGCATTTTCCCCACAAAGTCATTCATCTGCCGACCGTGCTGAGATGAAAAAACTGTTTAGTCCAATAACTAGCAGACTTAAGAACCAAAATTAAATTAGAAGCTGAAGAGCAATTACCAAGGAAAAAAAAAACACACAGAGAAAAGCATAATATCCGAGTAACATTGCATCGCTTTCGTGATACAACGATAGCGTTTACAAATATGTCATCGATAATGTCAAATTGCAAACGCAATTTTCAGGGGTTTTTTTTTTACCCTCAGATACAAATCTGGTTGGCGACTTTGTCCCATTTTACAAATTATAGCAAATGCAAAAAAACCCCTTTCAATGTCTATGGGTTTTGCACATTTACTGCAGCTTTGTAAAAGGGACCCTAAGTGAGTAAGACTCAAGGAATCAGGCAAAAGAATTAGTGGTAGTTTAAAAGGCACTGGAAGAGACTTTGCTTCTATAGGAGGAAGTGGGTTTAGTGTCAGGAATGAGTATGGGAAAGAAGAAAAAAAAAAGCTACTCTGAATGGTTTGAACTAGAGAATGACACTGGGAAAAGTCTGTCCCCGTCACTGCCCAGTCACCAGACCACCATCCCCTTCAACGCCCTGTCCCCGTCCCCACTGTCCCCTTCACCACCCTGTCCCTGTCCCAGCAGCATCCACCCTTCCCTCTCGCCACCTCACTGCCCTTCGGCACCTCTTGCGCAGTCCATGCATCTCCCTCCCTCCCCCTTACCTGCGCAGCACGTTTTAAGGTTTCAGACTTGTTAAAAGCCGCAGGGGTTTTCGTGCAGTCATGTGCGTGTGTTGGCGAAAGCTTCTCCACTGACGCAACTGGAAGTTGCATCAGAGAATAAGCTTCCGCCCTCACATGCACGTCACTGCACGTACGCTCTGGCAGCTTTCAACAAGTCTGAAACCTTAAAATGTACCGTGAAGGTAAGGGGGAGGGAGGGAGATAGATTCAGGTGGGTAGGTAGGAAAGAGGGAGGGGGCCGCACGCGATCCGTGGCCGCGCACGTTCCCTCCCTTAACTGCGGGGATAAGGCCATTCACCGCTCCATGGGGTGGTGGATGGCCTTGTCCCCGTACCTGCGGTGAGCACCTTTCCCCCCTCCACCGTTTTGGCGGGTTACCCACGGCTACTCGCGCCTAGCCGCGGGTAACATCCACCATGTCATTCTCTAGTTTGAACTTCAAATGACAACATAAGTGCAAAGGTAATCACAGTGGCATAGTAAGAGGCGCCACCTTGGTGGGAGCGCAGGTACCTCTCCGCACCTCCCCTACCATACTCGTGCCCTCCCTTTCATGCCCCCTGTACCTATTTAAAATCTTCACCAGTACGAGCAACTACTTCTAGCCTGCTGTTTGTGCTAGCCTGGTTCCCTCTGACATCACTTCCTGGTCATGGGGCCAGGAAGTGATGTCAGAGGGAAAGCCAGTGTGAGCAGCAGGCTGGAGAAGCTGCTCACACTTGTGCTAACAAAGATTTTAAGTAGCTCGGGGTGGGAAGGGAAAACACAAGTGTGGTATGGAGGAGCAGGGAGAGGAGGGCATGGGGGTTGGTTGGTGTAGAAGGTGTAGAGGGGGCAAAGAGGAGGGCATGTGTGGGCGTTACCACCCCGGGCGCCTCCTATCCTCACTATGCCATTGGGTAATCACCCATTTTAGATTAATGAGAGATCATAAGAACATAAGAATTGCCGCTGCTGGGTCACACCATTGGTCCATGGTGCCCAGCTGTGTGCTCACATAGTGGCCCCTAGGTCAAAGACCAGTGCCCTGATTCTAGCTTTATCTACATATGTTCTGGTTCAGCAGGAACTTGTCTAACTTTGTCTTGAATCCCTAGAGCGTGTTTTCCCCTATAACAGCTTCCGGAAGAGTGTTCTAGTTTTCTACCACTCTCTGGGTGAAGAAGAACTTCCGTACGTTTGTACGGAATCTATCACCTTTTAACTTTAGAGAGTGTCCTCTCGTTCTCTCTACCTTTATCTACTAAGTGAATTCCCGTCATTATCTTGAATGTTTCGATCATGTCCCCTCTCAGTCTCCTCTTTTCAAGGGAGAAGAGGCCCAGTTTCTCTAATCTCTCACTGTACGGCAACTCCTCCAGCCCCTTAACCATTTTAGTCGCTCTTCTCTGCACCCTCTCGAGTAATACCGTGTCCTTCTTCATGTACGGCGACCAGTGCTGGATGCAGTATTACAGGTGGGGGCGTACCATGGCCCGGTACAGCGGCATGAAAACCTTCTCCGATCTGTTCGTGATCCCCTTCTTAATCATTCCTAGCATTCTGTTTGCAATTTTTCCTGCCGCTGCACATTGCGCAGATGGCTTCATTGACTTGTCGACCAGTATTTCCAAGTCTCTTTCTTGGGGGGTCTCTCCAAATACTGCACAAGACATCCTCTATTTGTGCATAAGATTTTTCTTACCAACATGCATCACCTTACACTTATCCATGTGGAACCTCATTTGCCATGTCGCAGCCCATTTCTCGAGCGTGTTTATGTCACTTTGCAGGTCTTCACAATCCTTCTGCGTCCTCAGTACTCTGAATAACTTTGTATCGTCTGCAAATTTAATCACCTCGCTCGTCTAGGACATTTATAAATATGTTGAAGAGCACGGGTCCAAGCACTGAACCCTGCGGCACTCCACTCGTGACGCTTTTCCAGTCCGAATATTGTCCATTTATCCCCACTCTCTGTTTCCTATCCACCAACCAATTTTTAATCCACGTGAGTATTTTACCCTCGATTCCTTGGCTCGCAATTTTTCAAAGTAGTCGTTCATGCGGGACCTTATCGAACACCTTCTGAAAATCCAGATATACAGTGTCGACCAGGTCACCCTTGTCTATCTGGCTGTTTACTCCCTCAACTTTCCTTCCACTGTTTCCTGGATTCTATGTAGGTCATCCAAAATTGAATACACAATTTTAGACATGCATTGTAGATCCATGTGTAAACGAATTAGCTAATTAGACACCAATCAATAATTGGTGCTAACAAACACTTAACTGTTCATAATTAGCCATGACACACAGATCTGCCCTATGCCTTATTCCAGTGGCCTCCAACGCGTGGTCTGAGGGCTGCATGCATCCCCAACAAATCCTCCAGTGCAGCCCTCAAACAGCAAACAGTTGGTTGAAATGTTCTTTAAATTCTGTAAATGCGTTAATTTCAGTCTTTCCCACTCGATATAGTAACTATAAACAATCTCTTAAGTGTGTTACTCAAGTGTCTCATTTATGGAATTTGCTAGAAACCAAAATAAAGTGAATTTCTAAAATATATACTTGAAGTGTTGTAGACTCAAGATTAGTATTAATTTTAAATGTTTAATACCCAGTCTAAGCAAGCAGGTCAAAGTGATTTACAAAATTAGTGGTAGGTATAATCTTGGAATATTTTGGTGGCCCTCAGAGCTTTCTCGTATTCACCAGGTGACCTTTATATGAAAAAGGAGACCTTTACATGAACACTAGAGACCACTGCCTTAATTACTTTCCCTCACAGAATCACATTAAGAAAGCTCTAGACTGTTCACCACCAGTGTCTTGTCTATACTTCATCTCAAGCTAGTCTTGATTGACCACAATCTGTTTTTTGCTCCTCTACATTTGACAAAAATAGCCTTTACTAAAATCTTCAGTGACCTGTTCCTGGCCACATCCAAGGGACTCTACTCAGTCTTTATTGTTCTCAATTTATCTGCTGCTTTTGACACTTGATCACCATCTACTTCTTAATATTCTGTCCTCATTTGGATTTGGGAACTCTGTTCTGTCTTAGTTTTCTTCTTATCTCTCCCATTGCACTTTTGGGGTTCCTGCTCCACTGCAATCCCCCTATCAGTTGGTGTCCCTCAGGACTCTGTTTTGGGACCATTTTTTTCTCTATATAAACTTATTCCTTTGGTTATTTTATCTCCTCCCATGGTTTTCAGTATTATCTTTATGCTGATGATTCCCCATGGGAGTGGCCTAAGCGATCTGGCCAATCGGAATCTTAGGCCACTCCCAGTGCATCCCAGAATGCACTGCGAACGGGGCCTAAGATTCTGGTTGGCCCAGGTGTCTAAAGCCCCTCCTATGGGAGGGGCCTTAATCACCTGGGCCAATAAGGGCCTAAGGCCCCTCCCTGGTGTATCCCACCAGGAAGGTACAGGCCCGCCATTCATGAGAAGGTGAGCCAGCCAGTTGGAGGTAAGAAGGATGCCTCCGGCTGGCCAACATTGTACGGTGGGGGGTTCTGGTGGGCTGGGGGGGGTCCGCGGATCTGATGGGATCAAGGGAGGGGTTCAGCGGGGGGATACATGTGATATTCAGGGAGTGGGGGGTTTCCAGCAGGAGGGAATGGGCATCCCTCCTGCTGATGATGTTCGGGGGGTCCAGCAGTTGCCAGAGAAGTTTGGGGGAAGGTTCCAGCAGGAGGAACTGGGCATCCCTCCTGCCAGTAGTCTTCACAGGGGGGGGGGGGGGGCAGGACAGGTTGCCGCTAAACTTGTCATGGCAGTTAGATCCCTTGCTGTGATAAGCTCAGCGGCAACCCAGTTCTCTAATCGGCACCTGTGATATGAATGCTGGTTAAAGAATCGGGTTATTTGGTGGGCTTAGACATCTGTCATTGAGGACAGATGCAATTCTCTATAGGATGCCCGTGTGCAATTCTCAAAAGCCGCTTAGGTGGCTTCTGAGGATGGGCGTCCTACACAGAATCCAGCCCTTGGTGCCTCCTTTGTCTGTTCATGTCATGTTTGCATTACTTGGGGTTAATTTTATAAATTATTTTTGCATATAAAACTGGGTCTTTCATACATAAAAGGGCTTCTGTAAAATTATCCCATGCAATATACACAATAAGGATATAGATGTGTCCTTGGAAAGAGAATAGGTGGAGTCACAAAACATGCATGTTCTCTATAAATGCATCATACACAGATTATATGGGTAAATATGTATTCTGTCTCCTAAGCTGATAGAAATGTCCTTTGGCTACCTATAGTATTTTATAAAGACTACAACTGCACATTAAATGCAGTTAACACCACAGTTAATGTGTTAATTATTAATCTCCATTTAAAAATTTAATCATGTGCTTTCCTCTCTTCCTCCTCCATCTGCATTGTCAAGCATCTCTCCCTCCCCCCACCCCCTACCCACACAGCTCAATGCTCCTTCCCACATGCAACTCACCATAATTAAGTCTTCGGCCTTGCAGGTAGAGGCAGCTGGGGGGCATCAAGCTGTTGAGAGAGAGTGCTGGAGAGAAAGAGAGATGCTGGACTTTGTGGAGAGAGATGGGAGAAAGGAGAGAAAGGAGAGAGAGGAAGGAAGAAAATTAAGAGAGTTAGACCAGGGGGAGGGGGGGGCAGGAATGGATAGAGAATTGGACATAGAGCTTAGGGCTAGGGGGGAATGATATATACAAATATTGAGAGAGAGAGAGGATTGGGGCTAGGGGGAGGGGAAAGAGGGAGAGAGAGAATTGAACCTAGGGCTATGGGGAGAGGGATAGCGAGAGATAATTGGACCTGGGGGAGGGGAAGGGATGGAAAGAACTGAACTTAGTGCTTGGGGGAAGGAGGGAGGGGTAGAGAGAGAGAGAGAGAAAGAAAGAGGGAATTGGACCTGGGGTTAGAGCGGAGGGAGAGACACAGAAAGAGAGAGAATTGGACTTGGGGCTAGGAGGGTGGAAGGAAGTGGATGAGAGAGAAAATTGGATCCTGGGGATGGGGGGAATGGAGGGAAAGAGTGAGTTGGACCAGGAGCTGAGAGAGTTGTGCCTGGTGCCTGTGCTAAAAACATCTAACGTCGTTTAGTAAAAGGGGCCCTAAGTTTTGTACCTGGGGCAACAGAGAGTTAAATGACTTGCCCAGCGTCACAAGGAGCTGCTGTGAGAATCAAATCCAGCTTTCCAAGTTCTCAACGCACTGCAGTAACAATTAGGTTACTCCTCCATCCAACTGATTGTCTGTTTTTCTCTCATTTCAGGTTGGGTTGAGAGAAGTCCCAATCCTTTTAACTCTTTACATCAGGGGATTTAGTTTCCTTTCCAAATACTAAAGTTTACTACAAATCTAGATAGAGAAGCAGTTTGCTCTTTTCTTCCGCCCCCCTCCCCCACCCGCCATTTCTTAATGAAATTCCAGTTTGTTGATTAATTCATAATTCACTATTATCACGGCTTATACAGCAGAATTATCAAATTATTTTGCATTTAACAAAAACTGGAAACTCTTATTTCTATTTAATATGGCTAAATACATGCATGCCTCATAGTTAATCACTCCAATCATTTCCAGGGTCCCTTGACTTTAAAGAGATTAATTCTCAAATGGCTCTGTACATATGAGACTTGTCAGGTATGACATATACTAAAATAGATCATGGAACGACCATTTCGAGAGGAGAAATCTTACCACAGTTTTGGTGAACAAAGGCTGAGGCAAATTATTCAATTATAGCAAATTTAGCTTAATATCTGATAGAAGTGGTTTTTCTACAATCAGAGCATTTTACTGGAAAAAAAAACCCTCTTGAATGGAAAAGGGCTCAGAAATAGCACATCTGATGTTTTAGCCAATTATTTACGGACTTCATCTATCATATCTTAATCTATCACAACTAGTCCTCTCTGCGTTCACCTTAACAATAATTATCTCTGGTTTTGCAAGTGCGTTGCTCAGTCATCTGCAAGAAACATGATAGTTTCTTGCAGTTATTTTGCTAACTTTCAACATTTCTTCGGTTCTGATTGGGCCCATTGCCCTATTACTCATTCTTCCAACATGAATTGAAACTTTGTTGCAAATGCTGGCTTTTACAAAGCCGCGGTAGAGGTTTCTACCGCGGATTGACAAGGTAAATTCTCCAACGCTCATAGAATTCCTATGAGTGTCGGAGCATCTACCTCTCTGGCCCACGGTAGAATCATCTACCGTGGCTTTGTAAAGGAGCCCTAAGTTTGTAAACCAAGACAATATGTGTTGGAATATTAAATCCTTTTCCAGTGCTCAGAAATGAATCACTCCTGCTACTACCCCTAAGGTCAATCGCCCCTACAATTTTTGCTTTCTTCAAATACAAGGGGGGTGCTGAAAAGTTCCCAGTCTAATTAAATAGGGAATGATGCGAAGTCATTAAACTTACAAGTTATTCCACATATTCGTCCCTAAGTTCAACACACTTGGCACATCGTGTCTGAAGTTTCTGTAACCCTACCAAAAAATACTCTTGATGTCTGGTCACGGAAGTAATGCTCCGCTGCTGCAATCACCTCCGAATCACTCAAAAATTGTTGCCCTTTCAAACACTTTTTAAGGTTTGGAAACAGAAAATAGTCACATGGAGCAAGATCTGGTGAGTAGGGTGGATGGTCTACGCCAAGGCTGGTATGAATATGCATTGAAAGCAGTGCATGCACATAGATCTCATGCATATTCATTGGGGAAATCCTGAAAACCCAACTGGATTCCGGCCCTCGAGGAGGGACTTTGAGACCCCTGGTCTACGCACTGAAACCCCAACTGCAACAAAACATCCATCATGTTACCAGCCTTGTGAACAAGTGTATTGTCTTGCAAAAAGAGAATTCCTTTTCCACAGCTTACCTCTCCCTTTGTCATTCAATGCCTCTTTTAATCGGCACATAGTTATATTAACTGTGTGGTCCCTTGAAAGATAGTCAGTCATTACAACACCTTTCTGAATCCAAAACACTGGCCATGACCTTTCCTGCTGACTTTTGGGTCTTGAATTGGGGTTCAAAAAGGGGCTGGATGACTTCCTGAAAGAGAAGGGGATAGCAGGGTACAGATAGAGGGTTACTTACAGGATATTAAATAAATAGGGTATAAACATCTTAGGTAAGTTTCAAGTTTTCAAGTTTCAAGTTTTATTTATATTTGATTAATCGCTTAATTAAATTGTTTCTAAGCGAATTACAATATATAAAAGTAACATGTAAGTTTAAACATAATACTAAAATAGGAAATGACATATACGATATTAAAAACTAACAATTTATACAATAAATACAATTTTTTAAAAAAACAAAACAAAAAAAAATTTACATAACAGATGTACTAATAAATTTATACAATAATGAAAAAGATATCAAGAAAAAAAAAAAAAAGGAATTAAGAAAAGATGCATGGAAAAGAAAAAAGAGAACGAGGAAGAACTCAGGAATAATTTATAAGGAGCACTTACAGGTCATGGACCTGGGGGCCGCCGCGGGAGCGGACTGCTGGGCAATGCTTATGTTCTTATGAATTTCCTTGGCCTTGGAGAACCTGAATGCCACCATCGCATGGACTGTTTTGTTTCAGGATCATTATGGTGTAACCATGCTTCATCAACAGTAACTAGCCTTTCCAAAATATTGGCAGCAGCTTGCTGAAAATGCTTCAAAATCAACTTGGAAGTGTTCACTTGACGTCACATTTGGCCATCATTAAAACATATGGGCACCCACTTGGATGACACCTTCTGCATACCCAACTGCTCGTGAATTATACACCCAACACGTTCCCTGGATATCTGTAGGGTCTCAGCAATTGTTTTAGCTCATATTTGCCAAAATCAGGTCATAGACGTGATCAACAATTTCAGGAGCTGGCACACCATTTGAGGCATTCCAGACCTTGCTGCATCTTCAGTCTCGAAATCTCTACACTGAATGTTTACCCACCACTTCTTCACTGTGAATTATGATGGGCATTTGTCACTCAATGTTTGCATCATACATTCATGGACTTCCTTTGGAGTTTTCTTCTGCAGGAACAGGAACTTCATGATGGCTTGGAGTTCCACACTTGAAAATTGCACACTTTTCGTTGACAATGATTTGAAACAATGTCAAAACAAAGCATTACGATTGTGAAAATTGGTACTTTGCAAATTAACACTGTTTTCAGATGCAGTGGCAAGATAAGACTCAGAATTTGGGAAAGTTGGTTGGGCTGAGAACTTTTCTGCACCCTCCCCTCCCCCCATGTACATTTATGTTAGAAAAAGATAAGTTCTCCCTTTCCCTTTCACTCAAGGAAGTGGTTATAATTCTGTAATCATACATCAAGAGATGTTTTATTACCCTTTGGAAGTTGCATACCATTAGGTAATATTTAGATTTTATATCCTTTAACATTTTGGTTCAATTGTCAATTCTTTCCATATTAGATTACTGTAATGCCATTTACTTAGGTTCCTACAAAAAAGAAAAACCACACCAATCAGTCGATTAAGAATAATACAAAATACAGCAATTCATTTGATTTTTAATTTACAAAAACATGATCATATCAGTTTATATGATCATAAGCTTCACTGGTTGCCGTTTGAAGCCAGAGTATTATTCAAATTTGGTTGTATCTGTTTTAAAATTTTATTTGGTTTAGCACCAACTTATCTCTCTTCCCATTTTAGATTTTATACTATTAAGAAAAATACCCAAAGCTCGGGTTCGTTCTCTTTCCCCTCAGCTAAAGCATGCCATTATAAAAAATTCTTGGATAGGACCTTGGCATTCCAGGCAGGAGTAATGAATTCATGTTTGAACGCTCTTATCTCTCCATCCCTCACCTATTATCAATTCCGGAAAGATCTTAAAACTTATCTATTCAAAAAATATGAAATACAAAATTGATTTTATTTTTTAAAAGTATTAAGGTATTAAGCTTCCAATCAATTTATGATTATTCGTACAATCAACTGTATTGTGTAATTTCTATTTACCATATTGTAATGAATTGCACTGTGTAATCACTATCTTCTACAAGTTTTACAAGGTTGTATCTTTTGCCTAGTGCTTTTATTCTGAATTGTGTTTTCCTCTAGTTTAATAATTGTTTTATGACTTCATATTTTTATTCCCTTGTGCAGGGCTGCCCAAGTAGATCCTCGAGATCTACTGGCAGGCCAGGTTTTCAGGATATCCACAATGAATATGCATGAGAAAGATTTGCCCGCACTGCCTTCTTGGTATGCAAATCTCTCTCTCATGCATATTCATTGTGGATATCCTGAAAACCTGGCCTGCCAGTAGATCCCGAGGACCAGATTTTGGCAGCCCTGCCCTAGTGTAATACCACTGTGTAAACCAGTGGTTCCCAACCCTGCCTTGGAGGACCACCAGGCCAATCGGGTTTTCAGGCTAGCCCTAATGAATATGCATGGAGTAGATTTGCATGCCTGTCACTTCCATTATATGCAAATCTCTCTCATGCATATTCATTAGGGCTAGCCTGAAAACCCGATTGGTCTGGTGGTCCTCCAGGACAGGGTTGGGAACCACTGGTTAAACCAGTGGCGGTATATAAAAATAAATTATTATTATTATCTGCTCTTCCCGTTAATCCCTGGAGGCTGTTAAAGGGGAAACACCCTCCAGGGATTCAAGACAAAGTTAGACAAGTTCCTGCTAAACCAGAACGTATGCAGGTAAGGCTAGTCTCAGTTAGGGCACTGGTCTTTGACCTAAGGGCCGCCGCGTGAACGGACTGCTGGGCACGATGGACCACTGGTCTGACCCAGCAGCGGTAATTCTTAGGTTCTTATGTGCATGTAAAGTACCACTTATGTGTGCCAGTGCCCAAAGGCAGTAGAGGCAGGACCCAGAGGTGGACTGAGGGAGCCATATATTATTCCCTCCCACCACCTCACCCACCTCACTGCTACGCTGCCTCCCTGCAATAAACCATACCTTGGCTGGCAGGGGTGTCCAACTTGTCAGCTAAAGAGATCTCTTATGGGAGTCCTTGCACATGCAGCCAGGGCAGTGCTCAAGTTGGCAGTGCGCTCCAGTCACCGACGCCGGCAGTGCCACACATGCTCAGTTCAGCGTCAGTCAACCCCCAAACCCTGATTTAACCAGCCAGGAGCCATTTCTAGTTGAATTGCTGTGCTTTGACTATCGACTCCTTAATCCATTTCTGGCAGGTACTTTGCCAATGTGCTTTTGCCAGATTCTCAGGGTGTTCCTTGGCCACTAGGAGAGTCTTTATTTCCTAATATCCTGTAGCAGCAATAACATCAGTGGGTCTATATAACACACTGGTATAATTACGATATAAAACACAGATATTGTATGAAACAGGAACTACTTTTTCATTATTTGAGAATGGCAGGACTAAGGATTATACATTTCTTTATATAAAATGTATGCCTTTTATTATATATATATATAAAAAAAAAATAAACTGCATCAGTGGCAGGAGGTTGAAATTTGCAATAAGAGTTGCTGCCCTTGAAATATGTTACGAAAAGCACTGCCATTAACCATAATTACCGAGGCTCAGCCCATATGGATGATAATAAGTGCAGCAGAGGTATGGCGAAAGATGCAGAAAAGTCAAGAGGACAGTTCTCTTTTATGATAGAAAGTCAGAGGCCAAAGAGGGAGGGGTGAAGGGGGCTACGACACTGTAGAGACAGTCAAAAAAAAGACCACTGTCTCAGTAATGGTGTCAGATGTCTAGATGTTTAATTGTAAACCATATATCATTCATATTCCACTGCTTGTCTGATTTTCACACTTTTTGCTCTTAGGTCTAAAGTCTAGCTATTAACTTTAGGCTTCTTTCATGTGTCGTTGTGACAAATTGAGCCTTAAGGTCACATCGTCTTTGAAACAGAAAAAGCACTCAATGAGTGCTGATACTGCCACAAGGAGCATTTGTTTGGCCAGACGGCCATGGTGAAATCAAACATATTGCTAACATCTTGAATCCTTTGCTGTTAATTTTAGAAGGACTTGGACAGGGTTTGATAGGTTTACTTGTAGCTTTCTGAAAACAGACATGCACACACACACACACATATACATACAACTACAAAATATGAGGGGATGCTGAAAAGTTCTCAGCCCAACCAAGAAGAGAATGACAAGGATATGGGTCAATCAATGATCTGAAACAATGTCAAAAAACATAGAATTTTGTTTCTGCAAATTACACTTAAACAAACAGTGGCAAAATAATGTTCAGAATTTAGGAAGTTGGTTACTTGGGCTGAGAGCTTTTCAGCACCTCGTATGTGAGCCAAGTATAGGACAATCAAGCCATTGTGACATCACTGATGAGGTTGGCTCTTATTGGTGGAATGAGGCATTATGACATCACAATCTCAGCTCTCACTATATCTAAATCTATAAAAATTTCAAATATGAAAAATATATGCTGAGACCTGAAGGCCAAAAGGGGACAAACCCCCAAGTATAGTCTCACCACCCAATCATTGCAAATATCTCCATAATGCTTGAATCTTAAATTTCTTGTCTGTCATCACCAGTCCACAAAATATAGCGTTAGAAAAATAACGTGATAGAAAAATCACTTATCTGCTTCTAGGTCCTGACGTGGCCTCCTGGTCTCTGATCATATATTTTTCACATTTGCAATTTTTACAAGATTTTGCAAGATTTGGATATAGGGCTTCTTTTACAAAGCCGCATTAGGCTTTTTTTTTATCACTGGCCATGGCGGTATTAGCTCAAACGCTCATAGAATTCATATGAGCTAATACCACCGAAGCCAGCTATAAAAAAAGCCTAACGTGGCTTTGTAAAAAGGAGTGGCGGGGGAAGGGGTGATAGTGAGAAGTTACATAACATAACAAATCATTTATATACCACGTATTCCTCACAGATCTGTGCGGTTTACAATTCCAAGATACTGCACATTTGCAGCAAAATACAATTCAGCCTATTTATATACTTTTCCAAATAAGTAGGTCTTTAATGATTTCCTAAAGCTTAAATATGAGTCAGATGTTAGAATCAATGTGCCAAAATTACAATCCCAAAAGGCCGCCTAATAAGTCAGTAGTCCATTCAAAAATATTTTAAATAGGCAACCCTTTACTGTTGGAAATTCAAATAATCTAGGGCAGGGGTAGGTAATTCCGGTCCTCGAGAGCCGGAGCCAGGTCAGGTTTTCAGGATATCCACAATGAATATGTATGAGATGAATTTGCATGCACTGCCTCCTTGAGATGCAAATCTATCACATGCATATTTATTGTGGATATCCTGAAAACCTGACCTGGCTCCGGCTCTCAAGGACCAGAATTGCCTACCCCTTATCTAGGGCCTCGAACAGAACACAAGGTCCCTGCAAACTTAAAACAATCAGGAAGATAAATCGGAACCAGGCCATTTATTATAACACGTGCAGCCAAACTTAAAAAGTACTCCGGCCTTTATCTGCAGCCAGTGTAAACGTCAGTAGTATAACAAAATATGATATGATCTGCATCCTTTTGATGTTCTTTTTACTTGCTAAATATATCAGGTTACAATAGTCTAGAGTACTTAAAACTAAGAGTTTTCCTGATCTTTCTATTGTAGTAGAAAGGGGTCCTGGATCATTATATGCGTATATGCAATTGGTAAATTATATTAATAAATTGAAGAGATTGAATTTTTCTTCTGGAGTTCATAACAGAATTATTTATTTTTTTAATCAATGTGATGATGTGCCTATTTCAGTTTATTTATTACACAAGTGGTAGCGGAATATATTACCTACCCGTACATATGATAAAATTCTACAAAATAGGAATGAGGAATTGGGAGTTCAGATTGCTCTTCTTGATTTTACTCAATCTATTAATAGACTACCAAAGATTATAAAAGGGTATGTTTGGAGAGAATGTACTTATAGAATTTTGCATAGGGCTTATTTTTCCCCAAATTCAAGCTTTTCATGCAAATTTAATAGATACTCCAATTTGTATTAAATGTAATAAAGATCCTGGCACATTATCTCATGCTTTTTGGTTGTGTCCTTTTATCAACTCATTTTGGTCTGCCATCCTATTATTTTTGGGTTCTTTATGGGGTAATTTGATAGTGGGTTGTCCTAGGGGAATAATTTTTGGTAAAGCATCAGCTTGTGGGGGTTTTGGCCAACTAAAATGTCTTATTTCAGAAAGCCTGTATGATTGGGCATAAATGTATTATGCAATTTTGGTTGCAGAAAAAATCTCCAAGTTTTTGGCATTGGAGGAATCAATTACATCGCTTATTTTTATTTGAGAGTTGGGAGGTTCGAGGTTCGCCTAAAAAAACTCGTCTTTTTATGGAGGTTTGGGATCCTTGTATTCAGAATCTTTCACCAAAAATACGAAGTTTGGTTATCAATGATTTATTATGAAAATTAGGTTTACTAATTACATTCCAGTTATTTATTTTTATTTTTTATTTTTGTCAACTTTCATCCAGGGTGAGGAATTTCATTTGGGGGAAGATAATGGGTAGGGGATGGAATTAAGGGGGGTGTAGATAAGATTGAATTAATTCATATGGAAATTAAATTTGAAAGAATGATTTAAATTTGTATGAAATTTATTGTAATTCTTATTGTATTGAATGTATTTTTGTATTATCCTATTGTACTGATTATTTGATTCTTTCAATAAAAATTGTTATACATAAAACTAAGGATTGGACCAAAAGTAACTCCGGTCCTCGAGGGCTGGAATCCAATCGGGTTTTCAGGATTTCCCCAATGAATATGCATTGAATGCTGCATGCAAATAGATCTCATGCATATTCATTGGGGAAATCCTGAAAACCCGATTGGATTCTGGCTCTCGACGACCGGAGTTGCCTATGTCTGGTCTAAATGCATTGAAAGTGAAATAAGGTCTGATCGTCTGAAGCTTCCATAACAAAAAATGGCATTTTTTAAACTAAAGAATTAACATTTTGGTCTGCCATCCTATTATGTATTATGCAATTTTGGCAGTTCATAGACAACGGCGCGAAAGACAAAGGCGCGCCCTTACAATTGAGCGCAGCGCGGAGGTGCGCGCTGCTCAAAATTACTGTTTTTAGGGGCTCCGACGGGGGGTTTTGTTGGGGAACCCCCCCACTTTACTTAATAGACATCGCGCCGGTGTTATGGGGGGTTTGGGGGGTTGTAACCCTCCACATTTTACTGTAAACTTAACTTTTTCCTTAAAAACAGGGAAAAGGTGAAGTTTTCAGTAAAATGTGGGGGGTTACAACCCCCCACAACACTTCCACAACGCGGCGCAATGTCTATTAAGTAAAGTGGGGGGGTTCCCCCCCATGACCCCCCTTCGGAGCTGTAAAAACAGTAATTTTGAGCGGCGCGCACCTCCACGCTGCGCTCAATTGTCTGGGCGCGCCTTTGTCCCGGCGCGCTTTTGACCTGACACCAATTTTGGCTACAGAAAGAACCTCCAAGTTTCTGGCATTGGAGGAATCAATTGTATCGTTTTTTTTTGTATTTGAGTGTTGGGAAGTTTGACGTTTGCCTAGAAAAACTCGTCTTTTTATGGAGGTTTGGGATCCTTATATGCAGAATCTTTCACCAAGAATAAGAAGTTTGGTTCTCGATGATTTACGATGAAGCTTAAGTTATCTAATTACATTCCAGATATTAATTTTATTTCTTTATTTTTGTTAGCTTTCATCTGGGGTGGGGGATTTCATTTGGAGGAGAAGGTAGGGGGGTAAGAATAGAATTAAGGGGGGGGGTGTATAAAAGAATGGATTAGTTCATATGGAAATTTAGGGCTCCTTTTACGAAGACGCGTTAGCGGGTTTAATGTACGTGACTTTTCATCACGCGCTAACCCCCGCGCTAGCCGGAAAACTACCACCTGCTCAAGAAGAGGCGGCAGCGGCTAATGCAGCCGGCAGTTTAGCGCTCGCTATTACGTGCGTTAAACTGCTAACATGCCTTCGTAAAAGGAGCCCTTAATTTGGAGGAATGATATAAATTTGTATGAAATATTATTGTGATTCTTATTGTAATGAATATATTTTTGTATTATCTTATTGTATTTCTTACTTGATTCTTTCAATAAAAATTGTTATAACTTAAACTAAAGAATTAATTTGAACATCTAAGATAAGTATCATGCAATATAAGGAAACATTTTTACGTTTTAGTTTATTTAGAAAGTACAATGGTGTGACAAATTGCTTGTGCCAATTGAGAACAAAGAATCCCATTTTCTTACTTCTTTCATGTACTTTTGCCTTGCATCACCCCCTCCCCCCAAAAAAAAAGTACTTTCCATGAAAGAGTATCAGACAATTATGATGACAATTCATTTTTAACTTACAGCAGTGGCAGTAGATTTTTGAGTGTTGCAATTCAATCAATATATAAGCATCAAAGCACTCAAAGAATAACTTATCTAATTTTTTTAGACCTTCGCGATGTTACTCAGTAGCAAATCAATATTTCATTATACTAGAGAGTTATACATCCAAATCTTCACCGATCCACTTTTCTGTTGCTTTTCTTTTCAAATCTCATATTTACCTGCACATTTCGCGATCCCACTGTCTCAAGGCATGCTCCCCCCCTAAAATATAAAGTTAAATGTTTCACTAGAACAGTGGTTCTTAACCTGGGTTCGACCGAACCCCAGGGGTTCGGTAAGTCAGTCTCGCGGGTTCGGCGGAGGTGAAAACACACCTCCGACTCATATAGCGCTTCGGTCACGTTCAGTCATCTATCATTTATTCAGTGATTTTGATCAAGACTGATCGTGTACTCGGTTTCTTGATCTATCAATCTGTAACTAACGCCTTATATACATCAATCAATTTCTGATCAAAATTTGTGATTTAACTGATAGATGATTGAACGTGACCGAAGCGCTTATGATTCGTGATGATACACCCCGCAACAGCAGAAGTCACACTGATTTGCAGTAAATTTCATTATTATGTTATTATTATTCGAAATATAGGAGAACTTTTTAGTTTTCAAAATTGATATTATTTTTTCCCTCACTGTATACCTATGTTTTGAATTTGTAAAAATCATATTTTATTTTTCCAATAAAGAAGGGTTCGGTGAACACGCATATGAAACTGGTGGGGTTCAGTATCTCCAACAAGGTTAAGAACCACTGCACTAGAAGATTCTCAGAAATATCCTTCATAGGCACTTATTACAAATCTGTATTCTTTCAGAAATACCTTTTATCTATTCCGCAGTCATTCATCAGCTTAGTTTCCTTGCTTCAGAAATGGCGGCGGAGTTTTTCTAAATGATTTTAAAACCGGCTGATTTGTTCTTATGATGTCACGATACCAGCTCTGGTTATCAGAGGCTAAAACCTTTCACACTATTTATTTATTCAATTTTCTATACTGTTCTCCAAGGGGGGCTCAGAACGGTTTACATGAATTCTATTCAGATACTCAAGCATTCTTTCCAATGGGCTCACACTATCTAACATACCTGGGATAATGGGGGTATTAAGTGACTTGCCCAGAGTCACAAGGAGCAGCATGGGTTTGAATCCACAACCTCAGGTTGCTGGGGCTGTATCTTATAACCACCTGAGCCACACTCACCCCCTTTAATTCATTTTCTGTATCATTACCACTGCACTGCAGATTCTTAAGAAAAGTAGTGGCAGGGGAAGGGTCATTTAATTCCTTCAGTAGAGCATACCGTAGCGATGTAAATCTTGGGATTTGGTGAAATCCTTAGTTTAAAACTTGGAAAGTTCCATAAGTTTTTGTGCTTTACAATGCTTATAACAAAATGCCCCTCACTGTCTCTCATCCATTGGGGTAAACACAGAAGTTTCCTGTCTTCTGTTCTGTTCATTTTATTTTTTTTCATGCAGACTTCCACACTTACAACAGACTATTCACCTTAATGTAAGTGGTTGGCGACAAGTCTGTTTCCCCTGTAATGAGCAGCACAAACAGAGCTCCGGCTTCTGCGTAGATTGTTCCTTAATTACAGAAAATTAAATAGGAAAAGTGCCCTGTAAAAAGCGCTTTGTGAATTCTTTCAAAAGTGCAAAACTTCTGTGCCTTTAGGACATAACAGCATTTTATCTGGATTCAGGAGATTAAAAAGCTAATTTTCATAGTGGGAGGTTGATACACTTAGGTTGATTGTGTATAATGATATAGGTATTCTACAGCTGTGAGCAGAGCAGATCAAACTACAATTCCTTGTCTATATAGGTTAGTAGATATCTTTGATATTCACTTTACATGAAACTAAAATAGGTGGCACTTATATAATTTTTGTTTAATAATGAAACATGTTGATAATAGGTTTTATACAAAAACAATAAAGCTAAAATGGTCAAATCAAATATATAGCTTGACTAATTAGTCAATTAGAACCTATTGTCAATCAAACTTGATTGAACTTAAAAAAAAAATGAGCCTTGTTATAGTTATGGAAAAAAACCCCAGTTTGATTCATACATTTCGGCAACCTGTGCTGTGCTATGCACTTTTCATAGAAACATAGAAACATGATGGCAGATAAAGGCCAAATGGCCCATCCAGTCTGCCAATCCACAGTAACCATTATCTCTTCCTCTCCCTATTGGCTAAGGCTCTTTACACCTGCATTGTGATGTCATAGAACTTTAGTAACATTGAAACATAGAAACATGATGGCAGATAAAGGCCAAATGGCTCATCTAGTCTACTCATCTACAGTACCATTATCTCTTCCTCTCTCTATTGGCTAAGGTTCTTTACACCTGCATTGTGATGTCATAGAACTTTAGTAAGATTGAAACATAGAAACATGATGGCAGATAAGGGCCAAATGACCCATCCTGTCTGCCCATCCGCAGTAACCATTATCTCTTTCTCTCTCTGAGAGATCCCACATGCCTATCACAGGCCCTCTTGAATTCAGATACAGGTCTCCTTTTACTAAGGTGCGCTAGCATTTTTAGCGCGCGCTAGTCAAAAAATTACTGCCTGCTTAAAAAGAGGCGGTAGTGGCTAGAGTGCGTGGCATTTTAGCACGTGCTAAGCGCACACTAAAACCGCTAGCACACCTTTGTAAAAGGAGCCCATAGTCTCTGTCTCCACCCCCTCTTCCGGGAGACTTTTCATGAGAAATGCAGAATTCTAATAGCTGTGATGATCTCTAAGGTACTGAGTTCTTTTCTGAATATGGTACTTTTTTTATTACAGTTTTCAGCTTATTAAACTTACTGTACCATTTGACTTTATGCAAGAACACAGTGGTGTACAATAATAAAGCCAGAAAACAGAGAAAAGAACTCCCAACATCAATAGGAACGTATTCACAGAAGGAAACATATTGTAAATATAATAAAGAAATAGGCTCTGGGTGGGTGGGATTCAAGCACTATTGTGGAATGGTTACATGAGTGTGAAGCTCCTTGACCACACAACACTCTGTTAACATCAACTCAAACTAGGAATTATTTAAAACAGGGATGGTTAACAGACTAAGAATGTTATAATCAAGTTTCAAGTTTATTAGGATTTTATATACCACCTATCAAGGTTATCTAAGTGGTTTTTACAATCAGGTACTCAAGCATTTTCCCCTCTCTGTCCCGGTGGGCTCACAATCTATCTAACGTAATGCCCCTGTATTGCCCCATGGTGCAACCTCGCCTGGAGTATTGTGTTCGATTCTAGTCTCCTTATTAGAGAATGACACGGTGACAAAATTCATCACCGTTCCCGTCCCTGCAGATAACCGCGGGAAATAATCCCATGTCATTTTCTAGTGTCTATTTCAACCTCAGTCCTTCTACACCAGCATTCTTCAAAGCAAAGCTTGCGGGTCAGTGGCTGTGCTTATATGAGCCAAGGATAATGAAGCCATTGTGACATCACTGATGTGATTGGTTCTTAGGCACTGGTGGAATGAGGCATTATGACATCACAATATCTGCTCTGGATACCAGAGAGTGTCATTCTGTAGTGTCTGTTTCAACCTCTGTCCTTCTAAACCAGCATTTTTCAAAGCAAAGCTTGCGGGTCAGTGGTTGTGGCCATTCATACTCTGATTCTTCCCTCTCTCCTTAAAGAATGACATGAAGATGGTTTCCCGCAGTTATCCGCGGGGACGGGAACGGTGATGAATTTTGTCACCATGTCATTCTCTATTCCTTATCTCAAGAAAGATATAGCGGCACTAGAAAAGGTTGAAAGAAGAGCGACCAAGATGGTAAAGGGGATGCAACTCCTCTCGTATGAGGGAAGACTAAAAAGGTTAGGGCTCTTCAGCTTGGAAAAGAGACAGCTGAGGGAAGATATGATTGAAGTCTACAAACTCCTGAATGATGTAGAACTTGTACAAGTGGATCGATTTTTCACAGGTAGGTGGTAGTCATAATAATGTGACTTGACTGTGTAGAAAATTCTGGAGACCGCTTCTTCAAAAATATATAAATAGGATGAAATTAATCCAGAAAGGGGGGGTGCTACAAAATCGATATGTGGTTTCTGTTATATATGCTCTTTTTAATAGTTTCAAGTTTATTTAAAATTTCATATACTGCCCAATCAGCCTTCTAGGCTGTGTACACTGTTTTAAAAACATATATGAGATAACAATACATCATTTAAAACAATAATAGTTATTAAAAACAAACAGAAACAAAAAGGAAACAGGGTAGAACTACAATTATCAAGTAAAAAGAATGAACATATAGGGAAAAACCAAAAGAAGGGGTGTTAAAAGGTAGAATAAAACTATGTAGCTTTGAAAAAGACATTTAGGTCTCGAAAGCATCAAGAAAAAGAAATGTTTTTAATTTCATCTTAAAATGGTGAAGAGTTGATTCTTCCCGTAAGTGAGCCGTAATATTATTCCAAAGAGATGGAGCGCTGACAGAGGAAATGGTAGACCTCGTTGTGTTGATAAACTTCAATGACGGGATAGATAAATGATTTTTAGAAGAAGATCATAGAGTCTTAGAAGAACTATAGGGAATAAGAAGGTTATTGATAAATTCGGGTTGACTATTTTGTCTAGTTTTAAAGGTTAGTAAAAAAATTTTGTAGGTGATTCTGTGGTCTACTGGCAACCAATGAGCTTTGTAAAGGAGGGGAGTGACATGGTCTAACCTCTTTGCATTAAATATAATCTTTACTGCCGTGTTCTGTATAATTTGGAGTCGTCTTATTTCTTTTTTAGTTATGCCCTTGTAGAGCGCACTGCAATAATCAATACAGGAAATCACAAGAGAGTGGATCAAAATATTCAGAGAAGTGGGCTCTAACAATTTGGATACGGACCTAATTATTCGTAGCCGATAAAAGTGGAGGTATAATTGCTCCACGAAATATACCTGTAAGTAGCAATTTTACAAAAAGTGCTAAATATAGATGGCAGAAAGCAGGATCTGGAGTTCTTCCGGTAGGCTCTTTTCAAGTGTTTATTAAAAGCTGCCCTCCAGGGATGGGGAAATGCTAGCGTAGCTGATTGTAACTCACCTTCAGCTACCACTAGAGAAGGCGTGAACTAAATTAAAATAAATAAATAACTGTATATGACAGCACTTTCAGCCATCACAATTTGCACCTGTTCGAAGTTCTGCATAAATCTCTAGCTAACTTTTCTTTTTTGATCCACAGCTGAGAGCAGTCCTTGAGCATGGAAAATGTCTACATCTCTGAAGACATTGTGGAACAAATTTTAACTTTTTTTTTCTGAGGCACGAAGAGAACGAGGTTTACTTTATAGAATTTAACCTCCTGTGTATGGAAATAGCCTCGGTTTTCTCCTATCCTGTATCGTTTTTGAGCAAATCGCAAATATTTAGAGCATGAGAAGTCATAATGTAACACATTGCGCCAATTGAAGAGTTCCTATAACTATTATTTTCTAGAATCGTTTTTGCTGTTGAAGTGCGTTTATAAACGAGATTAGGAACATCTCTAATTAATGACCAACAATAGCCAGCCAGTATTGATGAATTCCATCTGCCCTGATATCGTTTCTCCGTTGTAGCAATGTCCTGGTGAAACCTTTCCCCGTGCTCATCACTAACACTGTCAAGATTATCGGGGAAAAAAATCCAAATGCGAGTGGGAAAAAATGAATTTTTAGTGACATGTTCCATTTGAGATCACAGAATGCTTTAAACATCGTCTCTACCATTTGGATAGAGTCTGGTGTCTTCCTATTCCCCAGAAAATTCTCAATTACATTCTTCAATGCTATCCATGCACTTTTCTCACGTCCTTGCAAGACTTCATCAAAGTGCCTGCCTCTCAACAATTCTTTTATTTGTGGCCCCACAAAAATGCCTTCCTTTACACTTCTGAGCACTTATGAAAGGAAATTTTCATGTAATAGCAAAGTCCATAACAAAGTTCTTTGTAAGTCCTAGCTTTATGGGAAGAGGTGGCAGTAGCACTTTTTATGGATCGACAAGAGGATGGTGAATTACATGTTTTCTTCCAGAAGGATCCAAATTATTACGAAGTGGCCAGTCTTTAATGATGTAATGGGATCCTCTGTCTCGGCTATCCCACTCACAGATAAAACAGCAGTACTTTGTGTAGCCCAACTGCAGACCAAGTAACAATGTGATGACCTTCAGATCAGCACAAATCTGCCACTTGTACTTGCTGTACGTAATATGATCTAAGAGGAGCTACAAATTTACATAAGGTTCCTTCATGTGGACAGCATGACCAATAGGAACAGATGGGTATCCATTTCCGTTATGCAAAAGCACTGCCTTCAGACTTAGCTTTGACGTATCAATGAACAAGCACCATTCATTAGCTCGGGAATGAGCATCAACATAGCAAATGAGGTTCAACATGGATAAGTGTAAAGCGATGCATGTCGGTAACAAAAATCTCATGCACGAATACAAAATGTCTGGGGTGGCACTTGGAAAGACCTCCCAGGAAAGAGACTCGGGAGTTCTGATGAACAAGTCGATGAAGCCGTCTGCGCAACGCGCGGCAGCAAAAAGGGCACACAGAATGCTAGGAATGATAAAGAAGGGGATCACCAAGGTTATCATGCCGATGTACCGGGCCATGGTGCGCCCTCACCTGGAGTACTGCATCCAGCACTGGTCGCCGTACATGAAGAAGGACACGGTACTACTCAAAAGGGTCCAGAGAAGAACGATTAAAATGGTTAATGGGCTGGAGGAGTTGGAAAAACTGGGCCTCTTCTCCCTTGAAAATAGGAGGCTGAGAGGGGACATGATCGAAACATTCAAGATAATGAAGGGAATATACTTAGTAGATAAAGACAGACTGTTCACACTCTCCAAAGTAGGGAGAACGAGAGGGCACTCTCTAAAGTTGAAAGGGGATAGATTCCGTACAAATGTAAGGAAGTTCTTTTTCATCCAGAGAGTGGTAGAAAACTGGAACGCTCTTCCGGAGTCTGTTATAGGGGAAAACACCCTCCAGGGATTCAAGACAAAGTTGGACAAGTTCCTGCTCAACTGGAACGTACGCAGGGGAGGCTGGACTCATTTAGAGCACTGGTCTTTGACCTGGGGGCCACGTGAGCGGACTGCTGGGCAGGATGGGCCACTGGTCTGACCCAGCAGCGGCAATTCTTATGTTCTTATGTTATGTTCTTAAATGCCTGGAATAATTCATTTATGTCATGACAAAAAGTCAATGAGTCTGTCATAGAGAAATGTTCCATGAGGGCTTTGTGATGATTTCAGAAGACTGAGATGTTGGTCTCAGGTGCCAAGAGATTCCACTGACAGAGCCTGGAGCCCCACGAGTTTGTCTCTTAGATAAAGCAAGATCTCGAATGAAGTCATTTAATTCTGCCTGAGTTATTAAGGGAGGCTCACCTGAACTTGAAATCAAGAACTCAGGATCATTTTTGGATTCCAGTTCCATAGAGTCATCAGCACATGCTTCAGAGCCTTCTTCCAAATCCTTATTTATTTTTTTAAAATTTTTTTTATAGCTCTCCACATCCACAGTTCTGAACGAGTTACATAACAACATTCATAATAACTAATGTCAAACAAATATTCAACATACAATTAAAACATACTAAAAGGTGTACTTTTTCTTGTGCTTACGATATACACAGAAACTTATAAAAACATAAAACAGGCCTGCCTGCCAAAAAGTCAAGAAAAAAATCAATTCATTTATATTCCCTCTCAAATAACATAGGGCTCCTTTCACTAAGGTGCGCTAGCATTTTTAGTGCGTGCTAACCCCGCGCTACGTGCCAAAAACTAGTGCCAGCTGAATAGTGGCGTTAGCGTCTAGCGCGTGCTAAAACCGGTAGCGCAGCTTAGTAAAAGGAGCCCATCGTCTTTTATGCGTTTTCTAAATTGCATCACGTCTGAAGACTGCTTAATTTCAGTTGGTAGCAGATTTCACAGTACTTCTCCTTGTATTGACAGCATAGATTGACAAATTCTTTTTTTTTTTTTTTAAATCTTTATTCATTTTCAAATCAAACAATAAGTGCACAAAAATATATCATAAAAGTAATTTCCATATAGCACTATAATATCTAACACATAAAATCTAATAGTGTAAAATCCCCATCCACCCACCCTTCATCACATTCTCAACTAAAATAAAATATACTATATTAGACCACATATTCTAACATATCGTATTAAATTACATCCCAAATCCATCCTCCCCCTTGAATGTGCTAGATAAAACTAAAAATGAAAGAAAAAAAGGAACAGGAAAGAAAATGATGTCTATTCATCACAATATTTTAACAATGGCCCCCATATCTTTACAAAGTTATTATATGTCCCTTTTTGTACCGCTATTGCTTTTCCATCTTAAAAATGTGGCATGACAAATTCCACCAAAATGTCACATAATAATAAACTTTTATTAGTTATGACAGGGGTTGCCATTCAACATATTACCAATAATTGGAAAAGTCACATGAATCTTGATTGACAAATTCTTGTTGATCTTAACCCCATTCAATGACAGAATTTCAAGTTTGATACGATTCTCAGATCGCAAAGTTCTCGCTGGCTGGTAAAGATGAAACAGTGAATTCGAGACGACAGGACCTTTATCATTCAGTACTTTGAAAATCAAGCACAAAGTTTTGAATTCAACACGCAGAACAACAGGAAGCCAATGTACTCCATCTACTGTCTCCTACTTACGCAAGACCTCTTGCAATATGGACACGCAAGCCAGTTAGCACACAGTAATCAGAAAATGCTAGCTGGATAGCACATCCATGACATTCTCTGCCCCCTTCCCTGTGCGGATTTCCTCCTACCTGACTACAGCAGGAAGTGGGGGTGGGGTGGGGCTAGAGTGGGATTGGGGGCAAGGCGGGGCTGGGTCGTAACAGGGCAGGCCTGGTGGCGGATCAAGTTGTCCGTATTTTACTATAATAAAATTTGGCAACCCTAACCACAACCTCTGGCAACACATTCCAGAGCTTAACTATTCTTTGAGTGAAAATATATATCCTCCTATTGGTTTTAAAAGTATTTTCCTGTAACTTCATTGAGTGTCCCTTAGACTTTGTAATTTTGATGGTGTAAAAAAATCGATCCACTTGTACATTTTCTACTCAACTCAGGATTTTGTAGACTTCAATCATATCTCCCCTCAGCCGTCTCTTTTCCAAGCTGAAGAGCTAACCTTTTTAGTCTTTCCTCATACGAGAGGCATTCCATCCCCTTATCATCTTAGTCACTATTCTTTGAACTTTTTCTAACTCCACTATATTTTTCTTGAGATAAGGCAACCAAAATTGAATGCAATACTCCAGATGAGGTCATACCATGGAGCAATACAGAGGCATCATAACATTCTTAGGGACAGAGAAAGACCATGCATATAATGTAAGAACATAAGAACATAAGAAATGCCTGCACCGGATCAGACCTGGGGTCCATCCAGTCCGGTGATCCGCACACGTGGAGGCTCAGCCAGGCGTACCCTTGAGAATACATTAGTCACTCGTATCCCTCAATGTGTCCTGCAAGGAGATGTGCGTCCAATTTTCCCTTAAATCCTAGAATGGTGGTTTCCTCCATCAGCTCTTTCGGGAGAGCTTTCATATTTAATTTAATTTAATTTTTTTAATTTAATTTAATTCTTATATACCGCTAATAACTGTGAGGTTTCTAAGCGGTTTACAAAAATGAATGCATTAAAAGATACAATAAATACAAATAAATAAGATAGGTACTTGGAAATTCCCTAACTGTCCCAAAGGCTCACAATCTGACTAAAGTACCTGAAGAGACAATTTAGAAAAATAAAGATAAAATATAAAGACAGACATAGAGATAGAAATGAATATTCCACCAAGTAATGAATAAATAAATTTAAAGATAGAATTAAAAATAAATAAGTGGTGCTATAGAAATAATTAGAAACATAGAAACATGATGGCAGATAAAGGCCAAATGGCCCATCTAGTCAGCTCATCCGCAGTAACCATTATCTTCTCCTCTCCCTATTGGCTAAGGCTCTTAACATTTGCATCCCCTCTTCCTATAGGCTAAGGCTCTTTGCACCTGCATTGTGAGGTCATAGAGTTGCCCATCCACAGTAACCATTATCTCTTTCTCTCTCCAAGAGATCCCACATGCCTATCCCAGGCTCTCTTGAATTCAGACACAGTCTCTGTTTCCACCACCCCTTCCAGGTAACTGTTCCATGCATCTACCACCCTTTCCATAAAAAAAGTATTTACTTAGATTACTTCTGAGCCTATCACCTCTTAACTTCATCCTATGCCCTCTCATTTCAGAGCTTCCTTTCAAATGAAAGAGACTCGACTCATGCACATTCACATTACGTAGGTATTAAACGTCTCTATCATATCTCCCCTCTCCCGCCTTTCCTTCAAAGAATACAGATTGAGATCTTTAAGTCTGATCCCATACGCCTTATGACGAAGATCACGCATCATTTCAGTATCCTTTTTCTGGACCGACTCCATCCTTTTTATATCTTTTTGAAGGTGCAGCCTCCAGAATTGTACACAATATTCCAAATGAGGTCTCACCAGAGATCAATACCTCCTTTTTCCTACTGGCCATACCTTTTGCTATGCATCCTTCTAGCTTTCACCATCCCCTTTTCAATCTGTTTGGCCACCTTAATATCATCACATACAATCACACCTAAGTACCGCTCTTCCGTCGTGCACATAAGTTCTTTACCCCTAAACTGTACCGTTCCCTCGGCCTAGCTCCGAACGTCTAAGTTCCGTCCAGGTCATTTTGCAAAACGTTTGATTATCACTGCAAGATATCTAAATCTAACCCGCTTTTATGCACACCCAAAGCCCGCCAATAACTTAACTCCAACATGCCAATCTCACACTCTGGATGCACAGAAGCTAGGGCACCTTGCTAGATGTCAAGTGCTGATTTAGGATGCTTTTTGGACATTTATATTTTTTGATTATGAGCCCCATAGTAAATGCCAGCAGTTAAAGACCTGCATGATCCATCCAGTCTGCCCAATAAGGTGGCCAGAGTTATATCTGGCACTCTGCACAGGTTCTGTTTCTTCATGATTAAACACTGGTATACAATACAATACAATTTTTATTTGAATACCGCCAATACCTCTTTGAAGTTCATCTCCATCTCTCCCAACTAATTTTGGGGTAGAAATCACAGAAGTATGCCCTGCATGTATCCTACTTAAAAACTCCTGGAGCTACTGTTGAACCCTATTCCTGTTTGATGCCATTTAAGGGACCCAAACTGTAGATGTTTACCCAGGATGATCTCGGAGCACAAGGGTCTCTCGTATGAAGAGAGACTGAACAAATTGCAGCTCTACACTCTCGAGGAACGTAGGGAGAGGGGAGACATGATCGAAACATTTAAGTACCTCACGGGACGTGTCGAAGTGGAAGATGATATTTTCTTTCTCAAGGGACCCTCGGCCACAAGAGGGCACCCGCTCAAACTCAGGGGCGGAAAATTTATTGGCGACACCAGAAAGTATTTCTTCACAGAGAGAGTGGTTGATCATTGGAACAAGCTTCCAGTGCAGGTGATCGAGGCAGACAGCGTGCCAGACTTTAAGAATAAATGGGATACCCATGTGGGATCCCTACGAGGATCAAGATAAGGAAATTGGGTCATTAGGGCATAGACAGGGGGGTGGGTAAGCAGAGTGGGCAGACTTGATGGGCTATAGCCCTTTTCTGTCGTCATCTTCTATGTTTCTATGATGGATCATTTGGCCTTTATCTGCCATCATGTTTCTATGTTTCTATATTCAGAAAGTTCTATGACATCACAATGCAGGTGTAAAGAGCCTTAGCCTATAGGAAGAGGAGATGCAAATGTTAAGAGCCTTAGCCAATAGGGAGAGGAGGAGAGAGTGGCTGCTGCAGACACCAGAAAGTATTTCTTCACAGAGAGAGTGGTTGATCATTGGAACAACTTCCAGTGCAGGTGATCGAGGCAGACAGTGTGTCAGGCTTTAAGAATAAATGGGATACCCATGTGGGATCCCTACGAGGGTCAAGATAAGGAAATTGGGTCATTAGGGCATAGACAGGGGGTGGGTAAGCAGAGTGGGCAGACTTGATGGGCTGTAGCCCTTTTCTGCCGTCATCTTCTATGTTTCTATGTTTCTATGATGGGTCATTTGGCCTTTATCTGCCATCATGTTTCTATGTTTCTATAATCAGAAAGTTCTATGACATCACAATGCAGGTGTAAAGAGCCTTAGCCTATAGGAAGAGGAGATGCAAATGTTAAGAGCCTTAGCCAATAGGGAGAGGAGGAGAGAGTGGCTGCTGCAGACACCAGAAAGTATTTCTTCACAGAGAGTGGTTGATCATTGGAACAAGCTTCCAGTGCAGGTGATCGAGGCAGACAGTGTGTCAGGCTTTAAGAATAAATGGGATACCCATGTGGGATCCCTACGAGGGTCAAGATAAGGAAATTGGGTCATTAGGGCATAGACAGGGGGTGGGTAAGCAGAGTGGGCAGACTTGATGGGCTGTAGCCCTTTTCTGCCGTCATCTTCTATGTTTCTATGTTTCTATGATGGGTCATTTGGCCTTTATCTGCCATCATGTTTCTATGTTTCTATAATCAGAAAGTTCTATGACATCACAATGCAGGTGTAAAGAGCCTTAGCCTATAGGAAGAGGAGATGCAAATGTTAAGAGCCTTAGCCAATAGGGAGAGGAGGAGAGAGTGGCTGCTGCAGACACCAGAAAGTATTTCTTCACAGAGAGTGGTTGATCATTGGAACAAGCTTCCAGTGCAGGTGATCGAGGCAGACAGTGTGTCAGGCTTTAAGAATAAATGGGATACCCATGTGGGATCCCTACGAGGGTCAAGATAAGGAAATTGGGTCATTAGGGCATAGACAGGGGGTGGGTAAGCAGAGTGGGCAGACTTGATGGGCTGTAGCCCTTTTCTGCCGTCATCTTCTATGTTTCTATGTTTCTATGATGGGTCATTTGGCCTTTATCTGCCATCATGTTTCTATGTTTCTATAATCAGAAAGTTCTATGACATCACAATGCAGGTGTAAAGAGCCTTAGCCTATAGGAAGAGGAGATGCAAATGTTAAGAGCCTTAGCCAATAGGGAGAGGAGGAGAGAGTGGCTGCTGCAGACACCAGAAAGTATTTCTTCACAGAGAGAGTGGTTGATCATTGGAACAAGCTTCCAGTGCAGGTGATCGAGGCAGACAGCATGCCAGACTTTAAGAATAAATGGGATACCCATGTGGGATCCCTACGAGGGTCAAGATAAGGAAATTGGGTCATTAGGGCATAGACAGGGGGTGGGTAAGCAGAGTGGGCAGACTTGATGGGCTGTAGCCCTTTTCTGCCGTCATCTTCTATGTTTCTATGTTTCTATGATGGGTCATTTGGCCTTTATCTGCCTTCATGTTTCTATGTTTCTATAATCAGAAAGTTCTATGACATCACAATGCAGGTGTAAAGAGCCTTAGCCTATAGGAAGAGGAGATGCAAATGTTAAGAGCCTTAGCCAATAGGGAGAGGAGGAGAGAGTGGCTGCTGCAGACACCAGAAAGTATTTCTTCACAGAGAGTGGTTGATCATTGGAACAAGCTTCCAGTGCAGGTGATCGAGGCAGACAGTGTGTCAGGCTTTAAGAATAAATGGGATACCCATGTGGGATCCCTACGAGGGTCAAGATAAGGAAATTGGGTCATTAGGGCATAGACAGGGGGTGGGTAAGCAGAGTGGGCAGACTTGATGGGCTGTAGCCCTTTTCTGCCGTCATCTTCTATGTTTCTATGTTTCTATGATGGGTCATTTGGCCTTTATCTGCCATCATGTTTCTATGTTTCTATAATCAGAAAGTTCTATGACATCACAATGCAGGTGTAAAGAGCCTTAGCCTATAGGAAGAGGAGATGCAAATGTTAAGAGCCTTAGCCAATAGGGAGAGGAGGAGAGAGTGGCTGCTGCAGACACCAGAAAGTATTTCTTCACAGAGAGAGTGGTTGATCATTGGAACAAGCTTCCAGTGCAGGTGATCGAGGCAGACAGCGTGTCAGGCTTTAAGAATAAATGGGATGGGGGGGCGCTGTTGAGCCCACGTGTGATGGCTGCTTGAATGTGGAGCTCCTGCACCCGATCGAGTATCGAACGTTGCTAGGCAGCACTCGCGGTTACGAACACGCTAAATTTTACAGCACAGGCAAGTTTAAACATTTTACTTTCGAAATCGCTATTCTTTAAGGGCAGAAATGGCTGATAAAAAGATCAGCAAGAGACATAAACCGGACCCCCCGTCGCCATCGAAGGTGCCGCTGCCGGGACCCGAAACCGGAAGTGCCTCCGAAATACTCGCCGAACTTCGCGAACTAAAATCCCTGGTCTCTGACACTAAATTAGCTACTGAAGAGATCAATGAAAAACTAACAACCCTCACTAATGATTTTTCTCAACTGCAAACTCGAGTAGTAACCCTGGAAAACAAGATGGATGCCACCACTCAGCACATGGCTGAACTGAGAGCCCAGACTAGGAGAATTGCTGCCTTGGAGTCAGAGCTGGAGGACAACAATAACAGATCTCGTCGCTGCAACATTCGTCTTTTGGGGCTCAAGGAAGGGTCACATGAGCGAGATCTGGTCAGACACCTGGAAGAGCTGATACCTAAACTTCTGGACCTTACCTTTCCTAGGGAATTTGAAATAGAAAGGGCACACAGAGTGCCTTCATCCAAGAATCCGAATGACCGTTATCCTCGCCCTGTGGTTCTTAAACTTCTCCGATATCAACATGTGCTGGATGTAATGCAGCGGGCAAAAATAAGAGCCCCTATTATACACGAGGGAGCCACCATTCTCTTCCTGCCTGATCTGAGCAAAACCACTGCAGCAAAGAGAAAGAAACTGCTCTCATACCGGCCACAATTGAAGCAGCTTAATGCTAAATTTGGTATGTTATATCCGGCCAGGATGAGAGTTACTCTTCATAATCAAACTAAAGATTACATTAATCCGGAAGATCTAGCTGCCTTTATTGAACTGCAGTCTCCTACACCAATTCATCAGGTTTGAATGTATTTGCCATGCTGCCAGAATGTCTCATCTCTGCCTGTATATGGTATGATGTCTGCTGTCTGCAATTGTTCTCTAATGTTCTGTTAAATATGTTTTATTATTATTATTGCTGCAGGAATTAACTTATCATTTGATGCTAAATTATTTAGCTGCATTGTAATACATGCTTCCTGCACATACAGTACACTGCTCCGTGATATGGGTGCTCCACAGTAGCAGCTGCTGTTACACTCTCACAGTGCACATAGGAATGGTTATGTTTGACTTTAGGTCAATTCTTAGGTATATTGGTCCTATTCAGATGCAGCTCACAAGGTATGCTAACATGTCTTTTTTCTTTTTCTGGTTATGCGGTGTGTCATATGAAATGAAATGTTTAGATCTCTATTTGAAGCAGGTTAATGTCAATCTTTCAATTACTCGCAGAGAAAATTTCCATGTCTCTTAATATCATTTCTCTGAATACTAAAGGGCTGAATAATTTGATTAAACTGAAGAAAATACTAGCATACCTAGACCAAATGAAACCTGATGTCATCATGTTACAAGAGACACATTTAGATGGTGTGGCTTCTGACAAAGTCCGTTTTGAGTGGGCTTTACCTGCATACTATTCTCCTGCTATTGATAAAAAAGGTGGAGTCCTGACTCTGGTCTGTAACACACCAGACATTACTGTTACGTCCTCTTCTCACGACTTGCATGGTAGATGGGTTAAGGTAACCATTGAATGTGGTGGGCATAAGATACTCTTACTCAATTTGTATGGCCCAAACACTGACACTCCTGATTTCTTTAATGCCATTACCTCAACGGTTCTAATGGATTCGGATTCACATTTGATCCTGGGCGGTGATTTCAATATGGTCTTGAACCCTGAAATTGACAGACGCTCTCAGTATAGATACAAAAAAACCAAAGCATGGTTCGCTCTCCAACATATGATTTCAGAGCTTCACCTGACTGACATCTGGAGACATAATCATGGATCTGACCGCGCTTACACATTTTACTCTAACCCACACATGTCTTATTCCCGTATAGACTTTTTTCTACTCAATAGGTCGCTATGCGACTCCGTTACTTCTGCAGAAATTTTACCCATATCAGTGTCAGATCATGCAGCCATATCATTGCAGATCACCTGTAAAGTACAACAGTCTCCACATAGACAATGGCGATTTAACTCTTCCCTTCTACAAGACCCTCAATTTAAAATATCCATTCGCAAAGCAATAGAGGAATTTTTCTCTTTCAACTCACCGGAGCATACATCTTGGATTACGTGTTGGGATGCCTTCAAAGCCTACATTAGGGGAATCATTATATCCTACGCAGCTACTACACGGAAGAGACAGATGGCTACCTCCTTGAAGATGGAGAATGATATCAAGAAGCTGGAGCTAGTTCATCAACGGGATCCAACAGATGTCAGTACTCTTCATAAACTAGCGAAGGCTCGTTTTTTATATAACTCCATGTTAAGTAAATCAGCTGCAAATTCCGTGTTTCTTCAATCTGCCTCATACTTTGCAGACAACAACAAATGTGGTCACTTACTAGCCACATATCTCAAAAAAAAAATTGACAAGAAAAACATCACGGCCATAGAACTAGATAATGGTAAAATTTTAACTACCGACCAGGACATATCTCAAGCCTTTAAAAGCTTTTATGAAACATTGTACACCTCAGAATTGGATAAGAATGAACCTATTCCACAGTCTTTGGAAGAACTACCCCATCCTACAGTTTCTCACGAAGACAACCTTAAATTAGATGAACCCCTGTCTATCTTAGAGCTCTCTCAAGTGATCGACTCCATGGCGGTTCGTAAGGCTCCAGGGCCGGATGGCCTAACTGTAGAATTCTACAAAGAATTCCAGGATGTTCTTAATCCTTATTATCTTCAATTCCTTCAATCTATCATTGAATCAAGTCAAGTTTGTGGCTCGTTTACAGAAGCTCATATCATTGTTCTACCTAAACCTGATAAAAATCCACGTTCGGTGTCCAATTACAGACCTCTGTCTCTTATAAACGTGGACGCGAAGATTTATGCCAAACTCTTATCCACTAGGCTACAGGGAGTCATAACCAAACTCATCAAGACAGATCAGAGTGGCTTCATCACTGGAAGGTTTGCAACCGATAATTCCAGAACATTTGCACATATCATATCTCAATCCCAAGATCATACAAAAGATCTTATAGCAGTGGGTCTGGATGCCGAAAAGGCCTTTGACCGTGTGGAATGGTCATTTCTTTTTAGTTCCTTGGAATGGTATGGCTTCTCTGAAGAATTCATCAAGAAGATCAAGATACTATACTCCTCTCCCTCAACCAGAACATTTATAAATGGAACCTTATCTTCTGTATTTCATCCGACTCGAGGTACCAGACAGGGGTGTCCACTATCCCCTTTGCTGTTCGACCTGGCTCTGGAGCCTTTATTGATAGCTATACGTGAAAATAAATTCATAGAGGGTTTCACAAACAAATCATCGGAGATCAAGATATCAGCATATGCTGATGATATACTCCTATACATCACTCCAGCCTCATTTCCTCATCTAATCTCCACGATCCGTCATTACTCAGCCCTATCTGGTTACAAACTGAATATGTCTAAGACAGTGGTTATGCCTATTAACTGTCCAGAGGCTAAGCCAGTTGTAGAATCATATGGTGTACAATGGTCTGCTACTAAAATGAAGTATTTGGGAGTGTTTTTTGGACCCACTTTGGAGGAAACCATTCAACTCAATATTGATTACCTATTACAGATAGTGCGTCAGGCAACAACTGCCTGGTTCCCATTAAAACTATCTTGGTGGGGTAGATTGGAGTCGATTCGCATGATGATTGTACCAAAAATTAATTATGTCCTAAATATGTTGCCGTGCCTTTTGCCCCGTTCATTTTACAACAATGTGGATTCTCTCCTCACGCAATTCATCTGGAACAAAAAACAACCTCGTATAGCTCTTAACAAGCTCAAATTGGCTAAGAAAGATGGTGGAGTAAATTTCCCAGACTTTTTCAAATATCACAGCGCTTTTATCATACGGCACTGGTTTCATGGTCATATTGACAATAGTCTTTCAGAGATACCAAGTTGGATTGAATTAGAAACTCGCTTGTATGGAGCGTCACGACTGAAATTCCTTCCTGGTCACTCTGTATCCCGTAAAGATAAAAACGATCAAATTTTACGGTCATATAAGATAGCTCTCCAGGTCCTCGAATCTAACATGTCTCTGAAATGGGATCAATCCACTGAACTTCCCATCTGGAATAATCAGAGATTTCTGATTCAGTCAAAACCCTTCCTTTGGCCTCTTTGGCAAAGAGCTGGCATTGAGACAATAAAGGATTTGACAAATGCAGACGGTTGGCTGTCCTTCCAGGACCTCTCCAGAATATGGAATATTCCTAGGAATCAACATTATGCCTGGCTCCAACTCCTACACTGCTTGCGGGCGGCTGTTCCTGACCTGCAGGTCCTTGGGGACACACCAAGTCTACGTTCATTCCTTGACAAGCCCTCATTGCTCACCCATAAGGCCTCCTTCTGGTACAAGGTTATTCAATTGTCAGAGGACAAACCACCTCTCTCTTCAGAAGTAAAATGGCTATATATACTGAATTTACCTTCTGATGCCATTGACTGGAACAATGTTTGGTTGACCTTACATAAATCCATAAAATCCGCCTCAGTGTTACAGTCCATCTTCTTCTTGTTACATCGAGCTGTGTGGACTCCTGCTTTATCTCACAAAATTGATATCTCTTCTTCCTCTAAATGTTGGTCATGCGACAGTGAAGATGGGTCTTTGGAACATTTGTTGTTTCGCTGTAAACACCTTGTCATTTATTGGATTAAAGTGTGGGACACTATATGCAATATCCTAGACATAGTTGAACCACTCAATATCAAAATTCTTATATTTATGTCTCATGGTCTGCAAGCACAGCTAGATAAATACGAGGGACACCTTTTGACAATTATGTTGTCTTTAGCAATCCAAAATGTACTCTTTTGTTGGAAAAATCTAGATAAAATTGAGTATCATACTTGGTGGAACTCCTTGTGTCTTCATGGTAAATATGAACAAGTGCTAGCTGAAAAAATGAATGCCCTTAGCAAGTATAAAACTATTTGGTCTCCTATTCATCAATACTGTTTGAAAATGTAATCTTGTATTAGTTCATTGATATCAGTTAGTGATGTTCCTGCTTAAAGATGTTATGTCATTTACATCACTGCTCGGAAATTGGCATACCCATAATGTTTTTGCATACTTTTGTTTGTTGCTTACTTGTATTTGACTCGAATGTATATTGTACTACAAATATGACCATGTACTCTGTAATTGCGTTTATGTTTTGTTTCCTTTGCATTACGCCTTATGAAACTTAATAAAACTTTTTGAACACTAAGAATAAATGGGATACCCATGTGGGATCCCTACGAGGGTCAAGATAAGGAAATTGGGTCATTAGGGCATAGACAGGGGGTGGGTAAGCAGAGTGGGCAGACTTGATGGGCTGTAGCCCTTTTCTGCCGTCATCTTCTATGTTTCTATGATGGGTCATTTGGCCTTTATCTGCCATCATGTTTCTATGTTTCTATAATCAGAAAGTTCTATGACATCACAATGCAGGTGTAAAGAGCCTTAGCCTATAGGAAGAGGAGATGCAAATGTTAAGAGCCTTAGCCAATAGGGAGAGGAGGAGAGAGTGGCTGCTGCAGACACCAGAAAGTATTTCTTCACAGAGAGAGTGGTTGATCATTGGAACAAGCTTCCAGTGCAGGTGATCGAGGCAGACAGCGTGTCAGGCTTTAAGAATAAATGGGATACCCATGTGGGATCCCTACGAGGGTCAAGATAAGGAAATTGGGTCATTAGGGCATAGACAGGGGGGGGTAAGCAGAGTGGGCAGACTTGATGAGCTGTAGCCCTTTTCTGCCGTCATCTTCTATGTTTCTATGACACGGGTCCAACTTCCTAGTCTCTGTCAAAGCTCACTCCAGCTATGAGATTGTTTAAGCTTAGCTTTAATTATTTATCTTTAATACTAGAAAAAGGGTGTGCTATGCCATCGGTACTTCATAAGAGCCAAAAAAGAGACTCCATTAAAGCTGTTTCTAAGATTTCTTTGTGAAAAGATATCATTTATTCTGGAGACTAGTAAATGCCTTGCATTCTTTTGGTTGGTGTTTAAAAGCTGAGATTAATGTTGGACTCTTTAGTGACATAGCCCGGTAATTTGGTTTAGACAAGTTGGTTTATTGAAGGAAAGTCCTTTTCTGTCTGCATTCCAGGATTCAACAGAAGAAAAAGATGGGATTAGGCCCAGACTGGGGAGGACTGATGCAGTCTGTCAGCAAGCTCTCAAGTAACAATATCAAAATTTATAAATCCAACCAACAATGGGGCAGCGATTAAAGAAGTGAGTTTCTCTTTCCAATGCTGGTTTTCACTTTTCAGCAGCAGATCTTGTGAAGCTTGTGTGTCTTTGTGTGTGTGTTTCAAAGTAAGGATTTCTTCAACAAAGAACAGAGGGCAGAAAGGAAGCCATTCCCTTTCTGTCACAACTTGTCTTTCCTTGACATGTTTTAGAGGGACATTATCTTGCTAGACTGACACAACCTTTTCTGATGTCATTAACATAGAAACATGATGGCAGATAAAGGCCAAATGGCCCATCCAGTCTGCCCATCCGCAGCAAACACTATCTCCCCCTCTCCCTAAGAAATTCCATGTACCTGTCCCATGCTTTCTTGAATTCAGACACTATCTTTGTCTCCACCATATCTACTGGGAGCCTATTCCAAGCATCAACCATCCTGTCTGTAAAAAAGTATTTTCTTAGATTACTCCTGAGTCTATCACCTTTTAACTTCATTCTATGCCCTCTCATTCTAGAGCTTCCTTTCAAATGAAAGAGACTCGACTCATGTGCATTTATGTCATATCTCCCCTCTCCCGCTTTTCCCCCAAAGTATACATATTGAGATCTTTAAGTCTGTCCCCATACGCCGTATGAAGAAAGATTAAAAAAATTGCGGCTGTACTCACTTGAGGAAAGAAGAGAACGGGGAGATATGATTGAAACATATAAGTACATCACGGGACGCATCGAGTCAGAAGATGATATCTTCTGGCTCATGGGACCCTCGACCACCAGAGGGCATCCGCTGAAGATCAGGGGAGGGAAGTTTTATGGCGACTCCAGGAAGTACTTCTTCACCGAAAGAGTGGTGGATCATTGGAACAGAGTCCCACTCCAGGTGATAAAGGCCAGCAGCGTGACGGATTTTAAGAGAAAATGGGATACTCACGTGGGATCTTTAAGGGAGTAAATTCAGGGGAGGGGATACTTGGAATGGGCAGACTTGGTGGGCTATAGCCCTTTTCTGCTGCTTGTTTCTATGTTTCTATCATGAAGACCACTAAACATTTTAGTAGTCTTCTTCTGGACCGACTCCATCCAGTTTATATCTTTTTGAAGGTGCGGCCTCCAGAATTGTACACAATATTCTAAATAAGGTCACACCAGAGTCTTATACAGGGGCATCAATATCTCCTTTTTCTTACTGGCCATACCTCTCCCTATGCACCTTAGCATCCTTCTAGCTTTCACTGTTGCCTTTTTGACCTGTTTGGCCACCTTAAGATCATCACATATAATCACTCCCAAGACCCACTCCTCTTTCGTGCACAAACGTTTCTCACTCCTAAACTGTACCATTCCCTCATGTTTTTGCAGTTCAAATGGATAACCTTACATTTCTTAGCATTAAATTTTAGCTGCCAAATTTCAGACTATTCTTCAAGCTTTGCTAAGTCCTTCCTCATGTTATTCACACCATCAGGGGTATCTACTCTATTGCAAATTGCGGATTCATCCGCAAAGATGTAAATCTTACCTGACAGCCTCAGGGTGCCGAGGCTGTAGCTCTAACCATTAGGCCACTTCTTCCTCCTTCCTCTACTGATGTGTCTCTTCCCAAATCAAAATCTCTGTGCGTAACAATAGAAGGTGCCCAAATAAAACACGTTCTTAAGTACTGTATTCAATTTTTTTTTTTTTTCTTTTTTAATGATGTACTAGAAAAGCCTTAAACACAAAAAGGTCAATAAGTGATGTGAAGGGATATTTTCATTATGAAGTCTAAATCCAATTGTGGACATTTGGGGGGTGGGGCACCTAAAAATCTAGTAATGAAAATGACCATTTTTCAAAGCAGAAAAACATCTAACATTTTGTTTCAAAGATTGCCATTTGATAGATGTTTTTGAGCTTATCAGGTCTATCTTTTAGGGCCATTTTTGAAATAAAAGAAGAGAAAAATAAGTCCAAAAGAAAGACACACAAAAACCAGCCATTGGTACCATAAAAGGGGCCAGCATTCTTAGTAGATTGGCCACAAGACATCCCAGCAGAGGGACACCCTAGGGTGCACTGCGGTGAACTTCACATAACACGTCCCAGATACAAATCTCACCATAACCCCAAGTTTCAAGTTTCAAGTTTTATTAGTGCTTGATAAATCGCTTATTGAATATCTAAGCGATGTACAACTCAAGTAAAATACAAATACAAATACACTGACTTTAAATAAAAATATACTGGGTTAACATACATGAACCGTGAGGATTAAGGGGAAAAGTTACAATATGTTTGTAGAAGAAGAAATACATTAAAGGGAAAAATAACTCAAGGAAGGGAGAGGGAAAAAAAAAAGTTGTAGGATGTCAAGCCTAGGGACAAAAAAATTATAAGTCTGGGAGTCATATATTAAAAGCATCCTTGAAAAGATAAGTTTTTAAAGCTCTTTTAAAAGAAAAGAGGTCCTTTATGTCTCTAATGTACTGGGGCATAGAGTTCCACAAAATAGGGGCAATAATTGTAGGGGGAGCCCTCCAAAACCCACCCGAGACTTACTGTACCCACCTATACACCTTACGCCCGACTCTGTTAGTTTGATAGGTCATCTACAACAATTCTGTAAAGTTCTATAAACATTGTTTACACAATATCTTAATGACTTACCTTTTGAATTGTCAAACTAATAGTGTTTTAACACCTTCTCAGGTTTACATTTTATATGTTATTTGATCTTAATTATTTGTGAACCGAGTCGAGCTCTACCATGAGATGACCCGGTATATAAGCCGAAGATTAGACTAGACTAGATACAGTAGGTTTTGGATGGGTGTGACAGACTGGAGTTTCACCCTCCCCTGGTTTTGATATGGCTTTCAATCCTTAACCCTACTGCTCTGCCCAACAACCCAGCCAGATGATTAACCGTTCCCCTTAACTGCATCCATGACATCCTGTTTCAGTCTTTGGGAAGCTGGGCTGAGATTGTGATGTCACAAAGCCTCATTCCACCAATAAGAGCCAACCACATCAGTGATGTCACAATGGCTTGATTGTCCTGTACTCCCCTCTGCCCTCCAACCCAGCCAGCAGATTAACTGTTCCCCTTAACTGTATCCATGACATCCTGTTTGTCTGTTTAGATTGTAAGCTCTTTCAAGCAGGGACTGCGTACGTCTGGTAGCACTATAGAAATAACAGTAGTAGTAGTAAAGTTTGGGCACACACACACACTGGGCGCACTTTTAAATACCACAAAACCTTTATTTATTTACAGGACCCTGAGTCTGTTCCCTCACAGCCCAGGGAGAAAATTATTCTCGGTTCAACAAACAGTCTCAGCCAGTCCCAGGAATATATTTCACAGTTTTCAGAATAAGAAGTTCATCTTACCTCAGCCAAGCTATCAACAACTGTTTCACCTGCTACAGTGGATCTTTCTCTCTTTTAAGTGCCGCCAGCTCCCTCCGGGCTGCTGCCTCAGCCACGTGTAAAGGGAAAGCTTGAGAGTCCCTTTCTCCTCCAAGAACCTCTCTTAGTGATTCTCCTCAGTGGCAGAGTCCTGACTCAGCAGGGTTACCTTGTGAAGGTGGCTCAGCACTGAGCTGTAAAGCCCAGTGCAGTCTGGGGCATGTAGTTCGCTTAGCATTGGGCTAGCAACTCCTGCTATATGTAGGTGGAATGGTAGCATTAGCAGAAGATAACCCCTTACTCGTTCACAGTGGGTTTTGGAAAGCTCACATCTTTCACCACAAGTATACTAGGTAGACTGGGATATGAGCCTGGGTATCCATCTCTATAGTCCACTGTACTGACCGCTAGGCTACTACATGAACTTGCTTGCTGCTCTAATACTGTAAAATTGGTCATAACATCTGAAATAGAGAATGACACAGGGACAAGTTTGATCCTGTTCCCGCAGGAATTTAATTTCCCCATCCCGATCCCGTGAGTTTTGTTGCTGTCTCTGTCCCATTCCTGTAAGCTCTGCCTTAACTGCACAAGCCTCGAACACTTATGATTTTAAAGGGTTTGAGGCTTGTGTAGATGAGGACGGAGCTTAGGCATTGGTGGAATGAGGCATTATGACATCACAATCTGAGCTCTAGAATGTTGCTACTTAGGATTTTAAAGTGTTTGAGGCTTGTGCAGATGAGGACGGAGCTTAGGCATTGGTGGAATGAGGCATTATGACATCACAATCTGAGCTTTAGAATGCTGCTACTTATGATTTTAGTGTTTGAGGCTTGTGCAGATGAGGATGGAGCTTAGGCATTGGTGGAATGAGGCATTATGACATCACAATCTGAGCTCTAGAATGTTGCTACTTAGAATTTTAAAGTGTTTGAGGCTTGTGCACATGAGGACGGAGCTTGTAGGAATGGGGCAGGGACAGGAAAAAGAACTCGCAGGGACGGGACACGAAAATGAGTTCCCGCGGGGAAGGGGAAAAATTTGTCCCCGTGCCATTCTCTAATCTGAAGCTGGTATGTATCGTTTCATTAACATCTTTTTTCGGGGTGGGAGGAGTCAGCGACCACTGGGGGAATGTGGGAGGGCCATGCCTTCATCCCTCCAGTGGTCATCTGGCCAGTTTGTTTGCCCTTTTTGGCACTTATTGATTGTTAATACTGGTCTAATTTTCTATTTCTCTCTTTCACTACTATCTTCTTTACTATTGGAAATGTCTAGTTCCCTCTTTCTACTATTCTTTCTCTATTCAAACTTATTACGTGCTCCTTTCCTAAAATTACTATACTCTTTTTAATACAAATCTAAGCCACATAGATGTTTTGCCTAATGTGGTATATGAAAGATAAAATAAACTTGGAACTCGGAAACTTGATCATTTAGGCACATATAAGTGGCTAAGGAGCAATAAATTGACACTTAATTGGCGATAAATACCAGTAATTGATGTAAGCAAGCAGCAATTGGCACTAATTAGCTATTGTATTAGTAAATGACTTATGCCCCTATTCTGTATACTAGTTCCCCAATATTCAGCGCTAGTTAACCAGCCAGGGATGAATCTTGACCAGTTAACATAGAAACATAGAAACATAGAAACAGCGGCAGAAAAGGGCTATAGCCCACCAAGTCTGCCCATTCCAAGTACCCCCCCCCCTGAATTTACTCCCTTAAAGATCCCACAAGAGTATCCCATTTTTTCTTAAAATCCGTCACGCTGCTGGCCTTTATCACCTGGAGTGGGAGTCTGTTCCAATGATCCACCACTCTTTCGGTGAAGAAGTACTTCCTGGAGTCGCCATGAAACTTCCCTCCCCTGATTTTCAGCGGATGCCCTCTGGTGGTTGAGGGTCCCATGAGCCAGAAGATATCATCTTCTGACTCGATGTGTCCCGTGATGTATTTATACGTTTCAATCATATCTCCCCGTTCTCTTCTTTCCTTGAGTGAGTACAGTCGCAACTTCTTTAGTCTTTCTTCATACGGGAGATCCTTGAGCCCCGTGACCATCCTGGTGGCTGTTCGCTGAACCGACTCGATCCTCAGCACGTCCTTTCGGTAGTGTGGTCTCCAAAACTGAACACAGTACTCCAAGTGTGGCCTCACCATGGTTCTGTACAACGGCATCATAACTTCAGGTCTCCTGCTGACGAAACTTCTGCGGATACACCCCAATATTTGTCTTGCCTTGGAGGAAGCCTTCTCCACTTGATTGGCAACTTTCATGTCTTCGCTAATGATCACTCCTAAATCGCGTTCCTCCGTGGTCCTAACCAAGGTCTCACCATTTAGTACATAATTTAGTACATAACCAGTGCTCTCAGTTAGGCACTAAAATTCAGTGCAAGATGGCCGCTTAATATTAGCACTTAGCGACTACTTCTTTGGCCACTATCATTTTGCTGGTAATCCGATGAATAATGGTCTAATCAGCTATGTCAAAAAGCAGCTAAACACCCCCTCTCCCCTGGAAATTCAATGCTGGTCACCGCAGGAGATAGCCATGTTGCCTCCCACTGTCTGAATATTGGATCCTGAGGTCTCAGGACTCAAGGATATCCCATATGAAGAACGTCTAGGTAAGTTGCGGCCATACTCTCTCAAGGAACGCAGAGAGAGGGGTGACATGATAGAGACATTCAAATACGTCACTGGCCGTATTGAGGTGGAAGAAGACATATTTTTCCTTACAGGATCTACGGCGACAAGAGGGCATCCGCTAAACATCAGGCGCGGGAGATTTCATGGTGACACTAGGAAGTAATTCTTCACCGAAAAGGTGGTTGAACGTTAGAATGATCTTCCACTTCAGGTAGTTGAGGCCAATAATGTGAATGACTTTAAGAACAAATGGGATCAACATGTGGGTTCACTTCAAAGAACTTAGGGGGGAGGGTTGTTTGAGTGGGCAGACTTGTTGGGCCGAAGGCCCTTTTTCTGCCGTCATATTCTATGTTTCTACCGACACCTAACTTAATTGGTAAAAGCCGTTGAAAAACATTTTAAACGTTGTTTTAAAAATGTAGGCGCCAACTGGCTCCTAGAAAAAATGGTGCTTTCATCGCATCTAGAGAGGCACCTTAGATGACTAAGGACGAAGTAGGCACGGTTAACCCTGGAAACAACCTTAGGCATTCTAAGATGCCTCTGTAGACGTTTCAAAGGTAGGCGCCTGAAATTTAGACCTTTAAAACCCTGGAATATATTTCAAGAGCCTACCTATGACGATTGTCGTGATTCTGTAAACAGTGCCGTTGCATGATTGACATGCTATCGGTGGCTGTTTTTTAGGCAGCCACCAATAACGGTGCTATTTACAGAATTCGGCCCTGAATACCTAAATTCTATAGTGTACAATTGCAAAAAAGGCATTAATGGGGGGGGGGGGGGAGGGAGGGTCATCTCAACTATTCCTATGTGCACTTTATATAATTACATTTACATGCCCAACTGCTGATTTCAAATGTCAGCAATCACACCAACCATAGACATAGAGTAAGTGGTCATGCCCAAGGTTTGGTGAGTAACTGTAGACGTAAGCTAATATTCTAGATCAGATTCAACATGCAACTCTGTCATTATAGAATACTAGCTTAGTGTTCAGGTTTTTGGCATCTAACTTTCAGCGCCATTTATAGAATTCCCCCCATCATGTGGCATAGAGAGGGTAGGAGGTACCTGGGGTGGTGGCTCCCCCACATGCCCTCTGCTCCATCCCACCTACCTTCTGAACCAATCCCCCCCTCTCTTGCGCTCTCCTCTCCACCCCCTCATTCCTTCCGCACCACACTGGTGCCCTCCCTTCCCATCCCTGTACCTCTTAAAATCTTTGCCAGCGCGAGAGAACGCGAGCAGCTTCTCCAATTTGCTGCTCGCATTGGCTTTCCCTCTGATGCCACTTCCTGGCCCCATGACCTGGAAGTGATTTCAGAGGGAGCCAGGCCAGCGCGAACAGTTAGAAGTAGTTGCTCGCGCTGGTAAATATTTTAAATAGGTACTGAGGGGGGCGGGGAAGGGAGGGTGCGAGCATGGCATGCGGGGCGGAGAGATGCCAGGGCCCCCAGCAAGATGGTGCACAGAGTGGTCCACCACCCGCCTCTTCCCCCTTACTACACCACTGCCCCAATGTCTCAATTTAGGCAACTGGACAAATTAATCCCGTGTGATTTGTGTACCAAGCATTTTTACCTTTGATGGTAATTAAATCGAGTTCAAAATTTATCAGAACAGAGGTTCTAAAATGCCCTTTGCAGCATTTGTTTTTCAAAGCACACATGCATCTATGACAAAATGTCTCTTTAAAAAGACAATACAAATTGGAAACAAGAAAGCATATTTCCTTTTCATGACCGCCATCCTACTATAGCATAATCAAAGGAAAATAGCCTTGGAAATGGACATAGTTCCAAATGAGAACAAAATGAAATCCTATTCAAGGCTTCTGCTTTATCAAAGCAGGTCAACAGACCAAGGAAATCTTCCATCTGCCTGACATTTGGAACAGGCTTTGAGGGATTCTGAACTCACTCATTCCTCGTTACTGTCGCAGGTAAACCATGCATTATTCCATCTACCCAATATTACTGATACACAATAACCTCTTTCCTTATGAGTTGAAACATATATGCATTATGCCCTGATGCACTAAGCTTTGTCGCCATTGACACAGCATAGGAATAAAATTATTCATGTATTGTAATTATACATATGAATAAGCCTTTATTGCAAAGAACATCTGGACAAAGCCTGCAAAATCTTGTACTTAAGATATAGTGCTGCATGTATAATATATTCTCTCTATAGAATATCCATTACAGAGCACTGAAGCCTCCCCTACCAAAGTCTCATATACCTTTATACAGTATTTGCATGCATAAATCACACAATTTACATGTGCATATCAAATACATATAGCAACCTTGATTTTAGAAAGCTGGGATTTATAGTATGCATGCAAATTGTAAATACATGCATGGGACATGGGAGTTATGGCTTGGGTGTGGTTGGGAGGACTTTTTTCGGTGGCTGGCCACTAGACGAAGAACAAATTGCTTCTGTTCTTCATCTTTTGTCAAAGTATCGTTGTATTTTTCAATGAGACTTATCCGGTGTCAGGTCAAAAGCGCGCCGGGACAAAGGCGCACGCAGACAATTGAGCGCAGCGCGGAGGTGCGCGCCGCAGAAAATTACTGTTTTTACGGCTCCGACGGGGGGGTCGTGGGGGGGAACCCCCCCACTTTACTTAATAGAGATCGCGCCGTGTTGTGGGGGCGTTGTGGGGGGCGTGGGGGGTTGTAACCCCACACATTTTACTGAAAACTTCACTTTTTCCCTGTTTTTAGGGAAAAAGTTAAGTTTACAGTAAAATGTGGAGGGTTACAACCCCCCAAACCCCCCACAACGCCGGCGCGATCTCTATTAAGTAAACTGGCGGGGCTCCCCAACAAAACCCCCCGTCGGAACCCCTAAAAACTGTAATTTTCTTCGGCGCGCGCCTCCGTCTTGCGCTCAGTTGTCGGCGCGCGCCTTTGTCTTTCGCCGAGTTGTCTATGAACCGACTTATCCCTCTTTCTACATTCTTTTGCAGTTGTTTGAAGGTCAGCTCCACTCACACAGCAAGAAAACACATTTTGCCTCTGCTTTTGTAGGAATATATTGTGGCTGGGAAGAGAGACTTAACTGCAGGCCAAGCCTCACAGTACTGGCTCATGTACCAGGGCAAGCGGTTACTGGAGTGATAAAGAGGTAAAACAAAGTAAAGGTTAATGTTCTCAAGCAGGCACCAAATTCTTTTTAGCAAAAAAGGATTTATTTCTGGTTAAAAGTCTTACCAATAGCTCGTTGTGTAGGGTCATGAAATGGTTAACTGTTGTTTAAAATATTGCTCTGGCCTACATAGCTGAAGAAAGTGTACAATCTATTGACTTCATCTGCCTAAAATGTATGTCCCTGCCTTACCACATTGTAAGCTAAATAGATAAGAGTTTGAGCCATGATGTACCCTGCCCTTCTGTACATTTAACATTTAGAACTGTAAGAGTTAGATAAGTGACCTGCTAGTGTGAGCTTAGGACCAATAATAATTGTAGAAAAGTTATAGAAGTAACAAATGAAAATTGTAGTTTTTGCATATATTAGTTTGCGAAAAGGGCATAAAAGTCCGTGTATTTCCTGTTTCTGACACTCTAGTAGGCAGACTCTTAACTGCACTAGAGTCCGGTATACCGTAATAAATCTCTTGTACTTTCTTCACGCCTCTGACTTTGTGTGTCCAAGTGACCTTTCAGTTGTATTTGTCCTCTGCGCCAGCACATTCTGTTGATACTTAAAATAAAAATAAAGGTCTCTGGCTATTAGTCCAGAAATTCAAAACATTCCACACTAAGCATTCTTTTCAACTTTTGATCTGGCACTTTATTAAACTAAACTAAACCTTAAGTTTATATACCGCATCATCTCCACGGAAGTAGAGCTCGGCACGGTTTACAAGAACTTAAAAATGAGAAAGGGTAGGAAAAGGTTTACATAAGTTTATAGATCGAGTGGTAAAGTAAGGGAAAAAAGAAATTACATGTTAGAGAAGAGCCAGGTTTTTAGTTGCTTGCGGAATAAGTGGAGGGAGCTCAGGTTCCGCAGCGAGATAGTAAGGTCATTCCAGAGACCTGTGATTTTGAATAGAAGTGATTTTCCCAGTTTACCTGCGTGGAGAATACCATGTAGGGAGGGGAAGGATAGTTTTAATTTATGGGCGGTCTTGGTGGAGTCAGGGCACGAGGAGTTGAAGGAAAGTGGGATTAGGGAAGGAAGGATGCCGTGAATAATCTTAAAAGCCAGGCAAGAGCATTTGAATTTGGATTCTGGAAATCACTGGGAGCCAGTGAAGATTGGCCAGGAGTGGGGGAGACGTGGTCAGATTTACATTTTGCAAAGATCAGCTTGGCTGCCGTGTTCTGAATAAGCTGGAGTCTTTGGAGGCTTTTTTTTGTTAAGCATAGGTAAATGGCATTACAATAGTCAAGTTTGGAGAGGATGATGGATTGGACAAGGACAGCGAAATGTTTTTGGCGGAAGCAGGGTCTTTCTTTCCTTAGCATGTGGAGGCTGAAAAAGTATGATTTTGTCAAGGAGTTGAGGTGGTCGTTGAGAGAGAGAGAGGAATCGATAATGATGCCAAGGACCTTGCTTGAGAACTCAAGGTGTAAGGCAGCGCCTGAGGGTAGTGCGAAGAGGGTGGGCAGGTGTTCTAACTTTGGGCCGAGCCAGAGTAATTTTGTTTTTGATTCATTTAGTTTCATCTGTACAAAGCATTGTTCTAGGATAGGGCCTTGGGAAGGCCTACACCTAAGATACATCCAAGCCTCTCACCATTCAAACAATTTCCTCTTTTCTCTTGTGCTCCACAGTTTTACACCAGGGCAATGCTTGTTTCACCTTGAATTAACCACCGCTGAGCTTGTAGAATTCTTAAGCCCAGCAGAGAGGGAACTAACCACCCTTTTAGATTGGCTTTTACAATCCCTCCCCAAATTCCCTTTCAAGGATTGATGTTTTCTTAGGTTCTGCTCTGGTTTCAGGTCAAAACTTGGATATCACTTTCCTATGATGCCACTGGTTGCACAAGTCCTCTTAACATAAAACAGTTCAAAGTTTTGGTGTCACAATTTCAACTAAATCCTTCACATCTCACACTGCTTGTGACTTTTCTCTAGTGCTATAAACACCCTTGGCAGATGAAGGCCAAATGGCCCATCTAGTCTGCCCATCTTCAGTAATCATTATCTTTTTCTCTTTCCAAGAGATCCCACGTGCCTATCCCAGGCTTAGCTTAGGAATCTCATTACTCACAACAGTAGTGCCATTCATATTGCATTTGAGTCCCAGATCATCTCTAGGCCTTCGGGATAAACCTATTCACAGTACATTAGGATTTCCCTCTGAACAAATGGACAAACAATTCTCCGGATCTTCTCCTTCTGGATAGTTTACCTCCTGCTTCACTGAATATCTGGAGTCACCTAGCCTCTCTAGTTGTCTAGCCCTTGGGACAGGAATAGGCTTGCTTCTTAGCTTCCTTCCATTGAAATGGTTTGGGCAGTTTCCTCCACACCTCTCTCTCTGTGCCTTGGACTAGGTGTGTAGGATTCCTTGATTGGCTGTGGGGCTTTAAGGTTTGGAGTTTTCACTACCACAGCCTTCTGATTAATATAATGGGTCCCTTTTCCTACACTATCCCTTTTCTTGGAGTTTTCTTAGTTAGCCTGGGTTTCTGAACCCTTCTGTAACACATTGGAAGCTTCCTTTAGAAAGGGTAAATAGGCTTTGGAATTAGGAAACCCTCTCTTCTCAGGCTGTTCTGACTTAGGAAGGATAGAACTATTGGATCTAGGCCTAGGTACTGGCTTATTAATCCTGGGTTTCAGTAGTGGGGCAGGAACTATATCCTTTAGACTCTGCTTTGCGCTGGACAATGTTGTACTTCCAGAATTTTCCCTGCCACAATATACCTATAGGTCAAACCAGGCCAAAATTAAAAAGGATTATATAGAAAGTGGTTCACAGTCATTCACGCGTGGGACAAAGCGACGCCAACATTTGTGCAAGAATCCAGCGCGCCGCCGGAAAAGTTTATTGTAAAGAGCTCCGACGGGGGGTGGGGGGGTGAGGGGGAAACCCCTCAGTTTACTTAATAGTGTTTGCGCTGCCATGGGGGGGTTGGAACCCCCCATTATAGAGGAAACTTAGCTTTTTCCTGATTTTCCCCCTCTCACACCCCCCAACGGTAGCGTGAACAGTATTAAGTAAAGTGGGGGGGGGGGGTTCCCCCCACACACACCCCATCGGAGCTCTTTAAAATTAACTTTTACAGCGGCGCGCTGGAGTCTTATGCCCAATTGTCTGGGCTCAAATGTCGGCGCGGCTTTGTCCAGCGCACTTTTGTCCTGTCACCATAGAAAGTATATGAGCACCTGAAAGTGAGAGGACATGTAGACAACCTTAAAAAGATAAAATAATATAATAATAAATTAAGTAAAACAGATAAGACCACAAAATAAATTATCCGCTGTAATAAAAGCCTTAGTAGCGCATGTGCAGGATGAAACTCCGTGCCTGTGTACCTCCGTGCCTCTGCATGCGCAGTACACCGCTGTGCCTTCTGAGAGTGAAGGGCGAGGGTGAAGGAAGGGAGAGACGGCCGTGGTCGGAAGGTGGGCATGACCGTCTGGAAGGAGAACCGGTGAAGAGAGACGGTCATGTTCTGAGGGAACAGACCGCCTCCGTTTGGGAGTGACAGAGGGGGTCAGAACTGTCCAGGAGCAGAAGCAAATGAGACCAGCCCGGTGAGGGCGAAGTTGACAGAAACTGTCACAGTTTGAGTGAGAGAGCACGCACTCGAGGGGGGGAAACTCCCGATGTGAAGGAGCGGAGGTGAGCGAGATGCTCACGGTCTGCGCTGTGCTGGTCTACTTTGGGGGAGGGGGGCAGAGAGCGATCTTGCTTTGATTTGGGGGAGGGGTGTGCTGGGGGGAAGGGAGCGATCTTGCTTTGGTTTGGGGGGAAGGGTGTGCTGGGGGACATTCTCACGGTGGTCAATCCAGGTCACTAGTACCTGGCCAAAACTCAAGGAGTAGCAATATTCCATGCTACCGTTCCAGGGCAAGCAGTGGCTTCCCCCATGTCTTTCTCAATAACAGACTATGGACTTTTCCTCCAGGAACTTGTCCAAACCTTTCTTAAAACCGGCTATGCTATCCACTCTTACCACATCCTCTGGTAACAGGTTCCAGAGCTTAACTATTCTCTGAGTGAAAAAAAAATTCCTCCTATTGGTTTTAAAAGTATTTCCCTGTAACTTCATCGAGTGTCCCCTAGTCTTTGTCATTTTTGACTGAGTGAAAAATCGATCCACTTGTACCCGTTCTACTCTACTCAGGATTTTGTAGACTTCAATCATATCTCCCCTCAGCCGTCTATTTTCCAAGCTGAAGAGCCCTAATCATTTTAGTCTTTCCTCATACGAGAGGAGTTCCATCCCCGTTATAATCTTGGTTGCTCTATTTTGAACCTTTTCTAGCACCACTATATCTTTCTTGATATAAGGAAACCAGAATTGAACTTCTGAATACAATTTTGTAATATGCTATGTTGGGCGAAAGGGGCTGGAGGTTTTGCTTGGATGCATGAAAGTAAAAATGAACCCCATTATACTGAGGGGCATTTTCGATAGGATGTCTAAGTCTGACTTTGGATGTTTCCTGCAAGATGTCCAAAGTCAGAGGTGGAAAAACAGCCCTTTTCAAAACCAGCAGCACCACAAGAGGGTCCCTTTTTTGTAAATCACCTACTTAGACGACTTGGTCGCCAGGTTGTCCAACCTTAGTACATTCAACTTTGTTCACCATTTTCAACCACAAAACCGTACGAGTTCCAAACAGCCAAATCCAGTCCATTTAGACATGGGAAGAGGCCAACATTGTAATAAATAGGCTGGCCACATAGACTTGCCAATAGAGCAGTGGGGCACTGCTGTGAACTTCACATAAAGGGTAACAAAAGTACATCTCACCATAACCCTACAAAACTCTCCCAAAACCTGCTATACCCACTTGTTAACCACCCCAATAGCCATTATGGCTGTAGGTCACATCTATATGGCAAAAAGTAGGATTTTTGTGGGATTTGGTGGACTCACACTTTTCATCATAAATATAGTGGTTACAGTGACTTATGGGCCTGGGTCCTCCTCTCTATGGCTTACTAGCCCACTCGCCAGACTTTTTAAGACACCTGTGTAATGTTCTACTAGGATTTCCCATATTAGATACTGCTGTTCTAGAGACAGGTATGTAGTGCTTCATTTAGATTTTGGGGGGATGGGAGGGGGGTCAGTGACCACTGGAGGAGTGTGTGGAGGGTTCATAACTTAATCCCATCAATGGCCATCTGGTCAGTTTTGTTAGCTTTTTGGCACTTAGATGCTTTTAAAACAGATCTAGCTCAAAACTAGAGAATGACACGGGGACAAATTTGTACCCGTCCCCGCAGGTACTCAATTTCCCCGTTCCGTCCCCGTGAGTTTTGTCGCTGTCACTGTCCCTGCCCCATTCCTGTAAGCTCTGCCTTAACTGCACAAGTCTCAAACACTTATGATTTTAAAGTGTTTGAGACTTGTGCAGATGAGGACAGCTTAGACATTGGTGGAATGAGGCATTATGACATCACAATCTGAGCTCTAGAATGTTGCTACTTATGATTTTAGTGTTTGAGGCTTGTGCAGATGAGGACGGAGCTTAGGCATTGGTGGAATGAGGCATTATGACATCACAATCTGAGCTCTAGAATGTTGCTACTTATGATTTTAAAGTGTTTGAAGCTTGTGAAGATGAGGAAGGAGCGTAGGCATTGGTGGAATGAGGCATTGTGACATCACAATCTGAGCTCTAGAATGTTGCTACTTATGATTTTAGTGTTTGAGGCTTGTGCAGATGAGGACAGAGCTTAGGCATTGGTGGAATGAGGCATTATGACATCACAATCTGAGCTCTAGAATGTTGCTACTTATGATTTTAAAGTGTTTGAGGCTTGTGCAGATGAGGATGGAGCTTGCAGGAATGGGGCAGGGACGGGAAAAGAACTCGTCGGTATGGGATGGGAAAATGAATTCCCGCAGGGATGGGGAAAAATTTGTCTCTGTGTCATTCTCAACTCAGAACGTCAAAGTACTGTCCAGGATGTCTGGGGAAAGGTTTATTACTGCAAGGTGTGCAAGTCTAAGCCTGCCCCAAACCCACCGAGAACATACCTCCAACACACCCCTTTAGTTTGGGATGCAGAGCGGCTGCACTTCACAAGACATCCAGAAAGACGGTTTTGAAAATGGCACTTGGACATTTTGGTGAGAAGAACATCTCATAAAGTGCCAATTTATGCCTTTTTTGGATGTGTTTTGAAAATGCCCCTAACTGTGTTTTCCATGACATTTGATAACGGTGACAATGTTAAGCTATATTGTTGGCTTATCAATCTTATACGATTTGCATAATACGTTACCCCTTTCTCAAATTACCAAGTTTGGCTTTTAAACACATGAATGAATAAACTTTGCCAATAATTCTGCCTTCTCCATTGTGCATTCAAGCATTATTTGACTTATAAAACATCTCAAGAGGCCAGGGCTTCACTCTCCAACTCCACGGAAATTATAGTATGTCAATCTGCCACATAATAGGCGAAACGTAAAGTAGTTTACAAATGCGCTCAGCGAGAAACAATCAACAATGCATAAAGAGATCTTTTTTATTTTTTTTTTTAATATACTTTAATTCATTCGAACTTAAAAAGTTCCCGTTTACATATTCAAATTGCTTGTCATGCTGAGAGGTGAAATAGAAGCTCTAGCTGTGATTTTGGAGTATTAATGTCCTAGTACTGTAAATGCCCTTTTCACGTCCATGTTTTCTAGCCCTGTGCTACACTAGCTCCATATGTGATAAGCCTGTAAGGTATACTTGTTGGCTGTTACATAAGAACAAAGGCAGACGATATGGTTTCTATTTCTCCTGGACCTTTGCTTGTCTATTCTCCCCGCCTTTGCCATTCACAGTTCTATTGCCTCCATCCTCACCACTGGGGCAGGAGGCCAGCTGCTCCTGAGTGCATCAGCCTGTCGCAGGAGAGCAAGGATTTATTCTGATCTTGAAGCTACCAGTTGGCAGCACAGAATGGAGAGTTTTAGCTGGCTAGCTAAAGCAGTTTAAAAAAAAGCAATGGAATTTTTTTTTTATATATATTTTGATATGATGCTTCCCCAGTTCGTTCCTCAAGCTGTACTCACTTCACTTGAGGAACGAAGAGAGAGGGGAGACATGATTGAGACGTTTAAGTATATCACGGGCCGTATCGAGGTAGAAGATGATGTCTTCTGTCTTATAGGACCCTCGACCACCAGAGGGCATCCGCTGAAAATCAGGGGAGGGAAGTTTCATGGTGATTCCAGAAAGTACTTCTTCACCGAAAGAGTGGTCGATCATTAGAACGAACTCCCACTGTAGGTGATTGAGGCCAACAGCGTGTCAGACTTTAAAAGAAAATGGGATATTCACGTGGGATCTCTAGGGGGGTAAAGTCAGGGGGGTGGGTCATTGGAGTGGGCAGACTTGATGGGCTATGGCCCTTTTCTGCCGTCATTTTCTATGTTTCTATAAATAAGCCACCCAAAGTGGCATACGGCATAAAGAAGGGAAGTTATCGATGTGGGTCATTGTTAGGTCATCTGCCAAGGAAAAATAACAGGGTCGGTGTTCTCTCAGGGTTTCCGCAGCTGGCACTGTGCTTGGAGCAGGTTTCCGGGTCTCGCTGTGTTCATCCCACGCCTTTTTTTTTTTTTTTTTTTAAATTCCATCACCGTTTTCATCTCCACCACCTCCCTCGGGAGGGCATGCCAGGCATAACCCTAACCCTAACCCTCTCCGTGAAAAGGAATTTCCTAACGTTTACTCCTCAATCTGTCACCCCCTCAAACACGTATGCAGACCACAGAGGAGTGAGTTTGTGAAGATTTTCTGTCTCAGTGCCATTTTGAATGGTGTAGTAGTATTTTGTTGGATCGACTGGTTATGTGAGGGGTTAAGGTTTGTACATACATTGGGGAAAATTCTATATATGGTGATTCCACACTGAATTTATGGCGCAGAAAAGCATTCTGACAGATGCAAGGTGCCAAAACGGGACTTGAACAGCAGATCCATGTGAAAACGCACACTTAGGTGCCCATTTATAGAATAACACCTTTTACAAAGATGCGCTAGTGGTTTTAGTGTGTGCTTAGCGCGCGCTGAAATGCCACACTTGCTAGACGCTAACGCCTCCATTGAGCTGGTGTTAGATTTTCCGCGTAGCGCAGGGGGAGAGGCAGCGCGCGCTAAAAACGCTACCACAGCTTAGTAAAAGGAGCCCTAAGTGTTTCCACTTGGGATGTAGCCATGGGTGCAGCATGGGCGAGTCAGGGGCATTCCCTTAAAATGTACGCGGTGTTATAGAATTTGAGTCATCCATGCCCAACTTGCTCGCTTGGGTTTGCATCTGTTTGCAATTGGTGTGACATGGGAGTTCTTAATGCTTCCCAAATAGGAGGTGGTATGTGCTTTTTGTGTTAATTGTTCACAGTTGCTGTTCACTAATGACAACATCAGTGCACAGCCTTCAAATTAAAACGCTGTTCAATTGATCCCGAAAAATTCGAAAAGCCTTGATAGATTAAACTACACATTTTGGCGGACAAATGTATGTAATACATACAAATATGAGAGAATGAATGCAGAATGTTTGGGGGTCAAGTGTTTGATTTAACAAAGTATGGAGTCCATTGGCTTTATTTGCTGCTTCACATTAATGGTTTATGTATTCTTCTTTAAGTTTTTCCTTACACATCCGGGGTGGGGGAGGGGGAGGTAATTGAGAAATTGATATGAATTCTTCACATCAATGTAATAAATAAAGTTGTCTTGTATTATTAATAATTGATAGATGGTGGGTGGGTAAAGTTATGGCTCTATATACCACTTGTATAAAATGTAATCTCTGTAATATTTTTCTGTATTCAGTCAATTGTACTACACTGTTGTAGTTTTTAAAATAATAAAATTTGTACAAAAAAAAATAAATAGGAACATACTCTGTTTTATGGAGCCCTAGAAATGGATTTAGTGCCCGGGAAAGTCCCGCATTAGGACACACTAAGCCCATTTTCTGGTGTGCTAACCGATTAGCGCGTGTTAATCGATTTAGTGCGCGCTAAATCGCTAATGTGTGCATGTCAATCTATGGACGCATTAGCATTTAGCGCGCGCTAATTCGATTAGTGCGCGCTAATCGGTTAGACCACCTTAGTAAAGGAGGGGTTTTAGTAAAAGGCCTTATAATGAAGAGATTGTTGCACAAAATACATTACATTACATTACTGATTTCTATTCCGCTTGTACCTTGCGGTTCAAAGCGGATTACACAGGAAGAGAACTGGACATTTCCAGGAGGGTACATGACATTGGAGAATACAGGTTGAGGGTATAGACTTAATAACAGAATGAGTGTATAGACATAATAACATTGGAAGGTAAATCTGGTTACATTACATTACATAGCAGATTGTCTGTTTCCATATGTTGGTAGGTAATCGGTTTCGGAAGATGATTTAGGTTCCATTTTTTTTTTTTTTTTTTTATTGGTCGATTGAGGGTATGGTGTCAGGGAGTGCGTAGAACCTTGTCGGTGTAAGTGGAGGAGGAGAGGGAGATTAGGAAGATTGTAATGGTATTGAACAGTAGTGTTTTGATTTCTAGGGGGAGAGGAGAGGGAGGTTAGGTAGTTTGTATATACTTTTTGAATAGCAGCGTTTTGATTTCTTTACGGAATGCTTTGAAGTCGGATGTTGAGGTTAATAGCCTGGTAATGGAGGGTTCGAGTTTTGCTGCATGCGTTGCTATGAGGTTATCGTAAAGCTTTTTACGATGAGTGCCATTGAGTGGTGGGTATGAGAATGGTGTCAGTGTTCTTCTTGTTCTGGGTGGAAGGTTATAGTTTAGGCGATCGTTTAGATAGGCAGGTGCAGTACCGTTGATTACTTTGAAGATTAGACAGTATAGTTTGAATTGAATTCTGGCTCGAATCGGTAGCCAATGTGAGTCTAGGTAGGCATTGGTGATGTGATCAAATTTTCCGAGGGAGTAGATTAGTCTGAGGGCTGTGTTCTGAACGGTCTGTAGTTTTTTGATCATGTTTGTAGGGCATGGTAGATATAGGATATTGCAGTAGTCCACAAGACCTAGTACCAGGGATTGTACAATGATTCTGTAGTGTTCTTTGTCAAAGTATTTCCTTATTTTTCTTAAGTTGCGCATTGTGAAGAATGCTTTTTGGGTAGTTTTATTGATTTGAGTCTGCATAGAGCAGCATCTGTCTATCAGCACTCCCAGGATTTTGAGGGAGGTTTGGATTGGGAATTTGATTGCTTTAATTTCCAGGTCTGTTATGGATGGGTTTTTGTCCGTTTCAAGCATTAAGAATTTGGTTTTGTCCGAGTTTAGTTTTAATTTGTGGTTTGTCATCCATTTTTCTACTTCATCCAGTATTGTTTCCAGGTGTCCTGTTGTGGTGTGGTCTTGGGATTCGAAGGGGAGGAGAATAGTTATGTCGTCTGCGTAGCTGAATGATGTTACATTTAGGTTGTCTAGGATGGTACCGAGGGAAGAGATGTAGAGATTGAATAGAATGGGTGAAAGTGGAGATCCCTGCGGGACTCCACATGGATTTGACCATGGGTTAGATTTCGTATCATTTATCTTAACTCTGTACGTTCTTGTTTTAAGGAATCCTTGGAACCAGTTATAAACCACCCCTGAGATCCCTATTGCATCCAGTATCTGGAGTAGTATGGTATGATCAACTAGATCGAAGGCGGCGGAAAGATCTAGTTGGATGATTAGGATCCTGTGTCCTTTACTGAGGTATTGTCGGGCTATGTCCAGTAGTGTTGCTAGTAGTGTTTCCGTGCTGTGGTAAGATCTAAATCCTGATTGAGATGAGTGAAGTATATTGTGGTCAGCTAGGTAGTTGGTCAGGTATTGAGCCACCAGTCCTTCAATCAGCTTGATGTATAAGAACATCATCCATGACCGGTTCCTGGAAAATAGCTCCCTTCCCCAGAAAAGAATCCACATCTGAACAGTGAGAGAATGAATAAAGGACTAAGGGCTCCTTTCACAAAGGTGCGCTAGCGTTTTTAGCGCACGCACAAGATTAGCTCGCGCCATAGCGCGTGCTAGCCAAAAAATTACCGCCTGCTTAAAAGGAGGCGGTAGCGGCTAGCGCGCGGGGCATTTTAGCGCGCACTAAGCGCACGCTAAAACCACTAGCGCACCTTTGTAAAAGGAGCCCTAAAAGTCTTGATATTAGATATGAACCTTCACATTAGGGAAACGCTCAAGACAAGGTTTAAAGCAGTGAAGTCCCCCAAATGGCATGCAATAGCACACAAAATTGTAATGCGCTTAAGAAAATAAAACCATAACCTATAACCATACATGGTAAACCAATTGGTTGTTTTCACTACCTAGTTTATCAAGTTTCAAGTTTATTCAGATTTTTGATTAAACGCTTATTCAAAATGCAAAGCGATTTACAAAGTATTAAAAAATAATATATAAACAAATACATATTTGACAAACTGTACATACTTGGCCAAGATAACAAGTCTACTAGGGATAAGACAAGTAAGACGTACATGATTAATAACAAGTACATACTGGGTAGGAGGAACTGACGAGTCCCTAGGAACAAATAGGAAAGGGGGGAGAAATACAATCGTTATAGAAAGAAAAAAACAATTAAGGTAAATACAAGAGGGAATTGGGAATATAAGAATGAGAAGCAAAAAGAAGTAAATTGTGGACCCTTTCCCCTACTGCATCATCTATTCATACTCAATATAGATCAAATATTCTCGGAAAGTGGCACAAACAGTTTGATGCATTGTAATTCTACACAAAGACTATAAGATCTATAAATACTGTAATTACTAGTATTTCTGTTTCACCAGAGTTTTATTGTGGGGAAAAAAAAATAATGAGATGAATTGACTGCATTAAGGCTTATTCATTTATGTTCTGCTTATATCTAAGTGGAGAACATAATAAAAATTGATAATCACTAACAGCCGTGTTGTCGTTGTCATCTACTCGTGCTCAAGTCCTAGCGACTTGATGAATTGCGGATCTAAAAAGAAATCAGTTTTGTGCTAGTCCGGAAAGGTCCTCCAGGGTCAATCCCATGGTTGTTTTCAACCTGTCCAGCCATCTCATTGCAGGTCAACCTCTTCGCCTAGTTCCTTCAAACATGATGTCCTTCTCCATTGATCTCTCTCTCCTGATGGTGTGACCAAAATAAGACAGTCGCAACTTAATCATTTGGGCTTTGAGTGACATTGCCGGTTAGATCTCTTCCAGAATCCATTTGTTAATTCTTCTGGTGGTCCACGGCACGCCTAAAATCCTTCTTCAGCACCAAAACACAAATGAGGCAATTTCAAGTCCAATTTATTTAATATAAAACCAGGGTTATAATCTAAGCGGTTTACAAAGTCACATAAAAATGAAGGTTAAGAAACAAACTAATACCAATACGAGGACAAAAACAACCAACATCAAATAATAATAATTTATTCTTATACACCGCCAAACCATCAGTTCAAGGTGGTTCACGACAAGAAGACGCTGTACATACAGTGAATTACATACATGAGCATATCAAATATTTCTCAGAAAATATAAATGGCAATTACCGTAAGTCACATATTTATCAAACGGGTAAGTTTAAAGAATTTTTCTGAATAGTAAGACTGAGCTTAAGGAATAAGAGCATTCCAGCATGAACTCATTGCACTAGCCTGGCATGCAAAAGTTTTTCCTAAGAATCTCTTGCTGCGACATGCTTTTACCGATGGGAACATAAACCAATAGGTTTTTCGTGAATTATAAAATTCAAAGTGGGAAGAGAGGTAGGTTAGAGTCAGTTGTCCTTGATTGTTCATATGACCCTTGTACACCTTTTTCCTTTTTGTATTTCACTAAAACTCAATAAAATTTCAAGTTAAAAAAAAAAGAGTCAATCCAAGTAAAACTTTAAAACAGATACAAATTTAAACAAAACTCTAGCCTCAAATGGCAACCAGTGAAGCTTTAGATAATAAGGGCTTACATAGTCTTACGGATTGCTGTATTCTGTATTATTTTGAGTCTATTAAGAGTTTTTTTTAAATAAGATCCCAGATAAACAATATTACAGTAGTCCAGAATAGACAAAATTGATGACTGAACCAGTAACCTAAAAGACATAAGAATTGCCGCTGCTGGGTCAGACCAGTGGTCCATCTTGCCCGGCAGTCGGCTCACGCGGTGGCCTCAGGTCAAAGACCAGTGCTCTAAATGAGTCCAATCTCACCTGCGTATGTCCCAGTTTAGCAGGAACTTGTCCAGCTTAGTCTTGAAACGCTGGAGGGAGTTTTCCCCTACAACAGCCTCCGGAAGAGCGTTCCAGCTCTCCACCACTCTCTGGGTGAAAAAGAACTTCCTTACGTTTGTACGGAATCTATCCCCTTTTAACCTAAGAGAGTGCCCTCTCGTTCTCTCTATCTTGGAGAGTGTGAACAGTCTGTCTTTATCTACTAAGTCTATTCCCTTCAGTATTTTGAATGTTTCGACCATGTCTCCTCGCAGTCTCCTCTTCTTTTCAAGGGAGAAAAGGCCCAGTTTCATAAGACGTTAAATCAAACTATTTTTTAATTGTACGAAGCTTCCATAGTACAGAAAAGCATTTTTTAATCAGTACAGCAGTATGATAATAACAACATGAGGAGAGAATGAGAGGTTAATTACAATGAAATCTGTCTTGCTTCCATAGTGTCCAGCTTTCGCATCCATAACTGGCCACTGAGAAAATGAGTATGTGGACAAATCTATAAAATACAATAAATGAACATACATTCTCATAATATAATACCAAACATGTAAATATCTGCCGTCTTTCATGGTGGCCTTGTATTCATGCTTGCTTCATCCCCTGAGTGCTGAGATAAACAGACGAGGCCTGATATTCAAAGTGATTTAACCAGGCAGGAGAAGCTCCTGATTGCTATGGGCTGAACAGAGCCAGATGTCTTTTTAAGTTTCTTGCCTTTTGTTGTATCTTTAGGGCTCCTTTGACGAAGCTGCATTAGGGCCTTAACGCGCGGAATAGCACACGCAAAAATGCCACGGCGCGCTAGCTGCTACCGCCGCCTCTTGAGCAGGCGGTGGTTTTTCGGCTAGCACATTGCGAGCTGTCTTGCTGCAGGTAACTTCACAGCATGCAATATGTGGCTCCATGCAGCTGCAACTCATTCCTGGCATTTTATAGCAAGCTGGGACTTCTCTTGGGTGTCAGGTCAAAAGCGCGCCGGGACAAAGGCGCGCCCAGACAATTGAGCGCAGCGCGGAGGCGCTCGCCTCAGAAAATTACTGTTTTTACGGCTCCGACGGGGGGCGGCGGCGTGGGGGGGAACCCCCCACTTTACTTAATAGAGATCGCGCCGCGTTGTGGGGGCATTGTGGGGGGTTGTAACCCCCCACATTTTACTGAAAACTTCACTTTTTCCCTGTTTTTAGGGAAAAAGTTAAGTTTACAGTAAAATTTGGAGGATTACAACCCCCCAAACGCCCCCACAACGCCGGCGCAATCTCTATTAAGTAAACTGGGGGGGGGCTCCCCAACAAAACCCCCCATCGGCGCCCCTAAAAACTGTAATTTTCTTCGGCGCGCACCTCCGTCTTGCGCTCAGTTGTCGGCGCGCGCCTTTGTCTTTCGCAGGGTTGTCTATGAACCCTTCTCTTGCAACCTCTCGGATTGTGCACTCGTCACGTCCTTTGAAGCTGTCATGCAGGCTTTGGTTTTTCTCGTTATTGCGAAATATTGATTTGATTTGGACAAATATCGATTCGACGGCTTGGACCTTTGATTCGAGGGTTTGGACAACTGTAAATAGCTCAAGATCTGTATTTTCCAAGTCTCAACAGAAACCATTTGACATGAATAGCAGGATGTTGGGTGAGTAAGAAGGCCTGAAAAATAAAAAAGGGGGGAGATGCGTCTTTTGTAGATTTGCTATAGTTGTCCTTCATCTTTATTTTCCGTTGTTTTTCACCCACACATCCAGAGGGGGTGGGAGTGGGAGGGGGACAGTATATCTTTTGTTTTGGTATTATTCCTGATGGTAACGATGGATTAGGGGCGGAATTTTTATCTTTTATATAGATACTGATTGATTATAAGTGCTTGGTTGATTATCATTATTTGTATATTAATTGTATTGCACTTTTTGTTGGCATTAAAAACAAAATAAAGTAAAAAAAAAAAAAAAAAGGGGGCAGAGAGGAGGAAAGCACTTCGCACCTAAGATGCCAAGTTACCCAGTTCTCTGGCGTCTTTTTGCCTTATTGAACTCGGAGTTACTGGTAGACTATTCCCCCAAAGACGCGCCTTGCGAAACGGGGCTCTCCTGTAGGGATTTGAAGCTTGGTCGCTGTTACTCACAGCTGGAGGAGGAGCAGTACAGATAAGTGGCGATTTGGAGGCTTCTTGTACTGATTGAATCTTTGCTGTAGGTGTGGGACCTATTCATATTTATATAGACTGCAATTCCTGATGTCTACTGAGGAGGAACTCGAGGCAGCACTATACAGTATATAAAATAACAGGTGGGTTTTTAATGACCTATGACTGTTACCTGATAATATGACACACGATCTACGACTGCTGGAAAGATGGTCAACTACTTGGCAGCTAAGCTTCAATGCTAAAAAATGCAAGGTGATGCACCTGGGAAAGAAAAATCCGCACAAAAATTATGTACTGAATGGTGAGACCTTAGTTGAGACCAAGGCAGAACGCGATCTAGGGGTGATTATTAGTGAGGACATGAAGGCTGCCAATCAAGTGGAGAAGGCTTCCTCCAGGGCAAGACAGATGATAGGTTGTATCCGTAGAGGATTTGTCAGCAGGAGAACTGAAGTCATGATGCCGTTGTACAGATCCATGGTGAGGCCTCACTTGGAGTACTGTGTTCAGTTCTGGAGACCACACTACCGTAAGGACATACTGAGGATCGAGTCAGTCCAGCGAATGGCGACCAGGATGGTCCTGGGGCTCAAGGATCTCACGTATGAAGAAAGACTAAAAAAATTGTGGCTGTACTCACTTGAAGAAAGAAGAGAACGGGGAGACATGATTGAAACGTACAAATACATCACGGGACGTATCGAGTCAGAAGATAAAATCTTCTGTCTCATGGGACCCTCAACAACCAGAGGGCATCCGCTGAAAATCAGAGGAGGGAAATTTCATAGCGACTCCAGGAAGTACTTTTTCACCGAGAGAGTGGTGGAGAGTTGGAATGGACTCCCACTGCAGGTGATTGAGGCCAGCAGCGTGACTGATTTTAAGAAGAAATGGGATACTCATGTGGGATCTCTAAGGGAATGAACTCTGGGGGGAGGCTAATTGCAATGGGCAGACTTGGTGGGCTATAGCCCTTTTCTGCCGTCATTTTCTATGTTTCTATGTTTCTAATCACTTACTATGCTTGTACTAATGTGTGCCCTTGAGTTTTAGCATTTCCTAGTCCTTTGGGGCTTTAACTGTTTTGTTGTTGTTTCTTTTTTTTCGCTATGGTTTTCCGTTACCTCTCAGCCTCCAGAAGAGGGTGGACTTTTGATATTATATTTAGAGTGATTTCTACTCTTTCCTTATGTTATTTGCCTCTCCATAGAGCACCTGATGTATGATGGTCAAAATTTTGTTATTTGCCAAGGGTTTTTATTAGCTTCATACTGGGAAGGCTATTTTAGAGCTGGGTTAGCACTTTTTTTTGTATGGAAAAGGTCTGGTGATACTGGGTTTTCTATATTGGTATCTGGATGTTTCTATTGTTATTCGTTAGGAGGGGCATAATCAAAAGATATGTCTAAGTCTGTTTTGGGCCTAAGTCGGACATGGGAAAAGGTCCATTTTCGAAAAATACGTCCAACATATTTTTTTTTCTGAAAATCGTCTAACAGTACGTCCAGCCGTCTGATCATCCAGACTGCTAAGTCGTCCATTTTTATACCCCATTTTCGTCCAAAAATTCATCCAAGTCAAAAATGCCTAGAAAAAGACCTTTTAGACGTGGGTGGGGGTCAGCAAAGTGATGGACTGGACACCCAAACATTGCCCAAGGGTAGTGGGGGGTACCTTACAGGGCACTGCTGTGAACTTCACAAAAAAGATGCCACATACAGATCTCACCATAACAACCTTATAGGTCATGGTGAGCCCCCCAAAACACTCCCCACTTGTCTACCACCCCAACAGCCCTTATGGCTGCAGCTACCACTTATATGGCAGTACATAGGGGTTTTGGGGGGTGCACATGTTTCACCATGCATGCATTGGTTAGAGTGGCTTATGGGCCTGGGTCTTCTTCTCCATGGTTCACTAGCCCACCCCCCAGACCACTTAAGCTACCTCTGTGCAGCTCTACTAGGATTTCCTATGCCAGGCTGCCAGGTGTTGATGTTCTGGAGGCAGATATCTAAAGTTGTTATTACGATTTTTATGGCAGGGGGGGGAAGGGGGGGTCGGTGATCACTGGGGGAGTGTGTAGAGGTCTTTACTTTTTCCCTGCAGTGGTTATCTGGTCACTTTGGATTCCTTCTTGTGATTTAGACCTAGTTTTAGATGGCCAAAGTCACAATGTCCAAGTTCCGTCTAGGCAGTGTTGTTAACGTTTCGGTTATACATGCAGCCCAACTAAGTCTAGGATGGCCCACGCCCGCCCAAAACCTGCCCTCATCACTCCTCCTAAAACGCCCCTTTTAGCTCTGGCGTGCTGCAGCACTGTGAAGGCCTAAATCATTTTTAGATAAGTCTAAAACCCGGTTCAATTATCGGCGCTTGGACGACTTGTCTCACTGATCATCTAAATGCCAATTTAGGCCGGTTTTTGGACATTTTTCCATTTCATTTATGAGCCCCCAAGTTTTTATGCGGAGAAGAAATTTTAATATGAATAAATAAACAAATAAAACCTGGCCTAATGCGCTAGTGCCTACCTCTGGGATGCCTAACGATGCCTATGTACACTTAGGCGCTGCTAAGCATGATTATAAAAAGGACGCCCTAGTGATTGGCTGACAACCATGCAGATCGGCGCCTACAATGGCGCCATTTATAGTATCTGGCCCAGAGTGCTCTTTGCAGAATACTGGCTTATCACGGATCTTCCTGGAGCCTAATGTTGAGCGCCATTTATTGAATTCCCCCTCCCCCACCTTACTTCCAGTTTCTTCTTTTTGCTGTGAGCCCACACAGGATTGGCAACATACTTTTTACACATGGCATAATTTTATAAGAGAGCTTTGACATGAATAAATCAGTAAAGGAAGCACACGGTATCAGGAAGTCCTTTTTGTAAAAGGCTACGTGCTATTCGTATGTAAAACTCTGCTTACATGTGGAATTGCTTTTGCAAACTGCCTCTTTAAACCAGAGCGTGCAACTTCAAGTGCTGAAGTACACACATGGCCTGGTTTCAGGTTCTCCGCAACGATTACTCATCCGATGTGCTTGCCCACATTTGACCTGACTTTCAGATTAATTTACACAACCTGGCCATCTGGAAAATCAGAACTATCTGCAGCTTTTCAAGGATTAGCCCCCTCTTTCACGAAGGCGCGCTAGCCGACTTAGCGCACGCTAACTGATTTAGCGCTAACGATTAGAGCGCACTGAACGCTAACACGCCCATTATATTCTATGGCCATGTCAGCATTTAGCGTGCGCTAATCTTTAGCAAGTGCTGAATTGGCTAGCCCGCCTTAGTAAAAGGACCTCTAGATCAGGGGTCTCAAAGTCCCTCCTTGAGGGCCGCAATCCAGTCGGGTTTTCAAGACTTCCCCAATGAATATGCATGAGATCTATGTGCATGCACTGCTTTCAATGCATATTCATTGGGGACATCCTGAAAACCCGACTGGATTGCGGCCCTCAAGGAGGGACTTTGAGATTCCTGGCCTAGACCAGACATGGGCAACTCTGGTCCTTGAGGGCCGCAATCCAGTTGGGTTTTCTGGATTTCCCCAATGAATATGCATGAGATCTATGTGCATGCATGCTTTCAATGCATATTCATTGGGGACATCTTGAAAACCCGACCGGATTGCGGCCCTCAAGGAGGGATTTGTGCCATATCTAATATTCTACTCTTAGGTATGAATTCCTAAATCAGCTCAAAGAATTCCTTCATAGCCTTTTCAGGGGCAAACTGTCTCCAGCATAACCCATTCCAGATTTTATGATAAATGTACAGTACAGACCACATGGTTCATATTTTTCCCCCACCCCCTGCGCTGGATCTGTAGAAATGCCAGATGTACTGCAATCACACAATCTTCTCATTGGCTTTAATATTTTTTTCCAACTGGCATTCATAATGTTTCACAATTGCAAAGCGTTTCAAAACATTTTATTTCAGCTGTTGGCGAAGAAAATAAGCCCATATACACCAAAACTGGACTTCATATTGCAACTGATCTAATATAGTGATACCACATGAAAAGAGAAAGCTTATAATGACAGATTACATATGGCATTTGAGATGCCCTATTTGGCAGAAAATGTGTCTAAAAGTGAGAGTGGGCTGCACTGGGCTATGACGGAACAACAGTGAAAACTCTTCCAAGAAAGCATGAGGTAACCTTCAAAGAGTGACAGTCACAATCCTAGAAACTTGAAAAGGATGAGGGAAAGGAGTTAGTGCTGGGTTCATTGATGGAAATGTGAACGCACATTACCTAATGTAGATAGGAGAGTACCGAATGGGCAATTATGAATATTGTCTCCTACCATTTTGTATGCTAATATGATTTTCAGTACCAGCCCAAAAAATTACAATCCTAAATCTACCTGAGAATGTTGTTTCTGATTTTTTTTATGGCCTGCTGAAGCAGATCGCTTCTCCTACCTAGTTTTTCCAGTTTGCGGAAGGTATGGGACAAGGATCTGAATCATACTTTTACTGATTGTTTATGATTATTGGTTATGATTATTGAGAGCTTCTATACCGATACTAATAACTGGGGAGTCAATTCAGAGCAGTCTACATGAGCCTCTGCAAAGGCGCTACAATATATAAGCGTCTGTAAAGGTGTTATGATACATGAGCTTCTGTAGAGATGTTACCATAAGGAGTTGTGAGGTGTTACAATACATGGGCTCTACACTGAAATAGAAGGAGCTTTGTGGTGGTGTTACAGACTTATTTATACCGGCATAATCCATCATCCTACTTATATGCACATGTTTATACCAAATCAGTTGTCTTATGTATGTACCCATGTAACTAGGTTGACTATTGCAACTAAGGAGGTTGGCCATTTCAACTAAATATAATCTATTTACAGGCATCCTTGAAAGTTCTAGTTTCCTATCTCTGTCAACTTCATAGTTTCAGTTGAAGTAGTTTGAGGAAAGGATAGTCTTTATTCCTTTCTTGAATTTTCCGGTGTTCTTTTCTAACTTTGATTCCTTGGGTAGGGCATTCCACCACGTTGGGGCCATTACCAAGAACATTCTTGCCCTGGTGCTTTTGTAGATCTTTGTGGACTCTTTTAAAAACCCATTACGTCGGTTCATCTTTTTCTAAACATTGTTGGCCCTGTACTGTGCCAGTTGGAACACTTAAACACATCGTATTTGAGTATTCCACATGTAAATAGAATTTTACATATGAATACATATGAATAGCAAGTAGCTATCTCAACTGTGGAATGACCTTCCATTTCTTTTAAGGAGTTCCGGCTCACTTCAACCTTTTCGCAAATCCTTAAAAACTACTTTATTTGCTAAACACTTTGAAAATTAACTTCACCAAACTTAGTCTTATTCTTCTCTGGGTTTTTATTCGACAACTTAACTATTGTAAACTGAGTCAAACTTTCCTTGAATGACGACTCGGTATATAAAGTCAAGCATTAGATTAGATTAGTGTGTGTGTATGGCAGCAAGTTTGGACTACAATTTGCCTATTTGCTTTACGTTTTTAATTTTAAAACCTTTCTGCTTTCAGTCTAAACTTTCGAAACATGATGGTTACTTGCTTGATACTCTACTAACCATAGGAAATAAAACCGTTTTAGGCTCTCGGAAGACTATTGTATTTAATGAATTATACTAAGGGCTCCTTTTACTAAGCTGCGATAGCGGTTTTAGTGCACGCTTAGCGCACGCTAAATTGCTGCGCACGCTTGACGCTATCGCTAGCATTGAGCTGGCGTTAGTTCTAGCCGTGTAGCACAGGTTTAGCATGCGCTAAAAAACACTATCGCAGCTTAGTAAAAGGAGCCCTAATTGGTAGAATACTGTATGGTTTACGTATACGAGTAGTAACAGAGTAAATGACGGCAGATAAAGACCCAAATAGTCCATCCAGTCTGCCCAAATATATACTTTCTAATTTAATTATTTAATTTAAATTGGTTTTTTTTTTCTTAGATATTTTTGGGCCAGAAAGCCAAAGCTCTGTCCAATACTGTGCATAGGTTCCATTTACTGGAGTCTCCGTCCAAAGTCCAAACTCACTCCAGCCCATCCTCAGCATCGGACAGGAGGAGCAGCAAGGATAGCTAAGGGAGAGGAAGAGGAGCAGGAGAAAGCTGTTTAAACACAGTTAAAAGTAAAGAAAAGAGCAGAGGAGGAAGAGCAGGAGGCTAGGGGCAGGGCGAGAGTAAGCTCCGCCCACCCCCACCACGTCGGAAGAGTCAGCGTCCGAACTACCCTACAAAAGGGGAGGAGTCAAAGACACACGCGGTGCACAGCATCGGACAGGAGGAGCAGCAAGGATAGCTAAGGGAGAGGAAGAGGAGCAGGAGAAAGCTGTTTAAACACAGTTAAAAGTAAAGAAAAGAGCAGAGGAGGAAGAGCAGGAGGCTAGGGGCAGGGCGAGAGTAAGCTCCGCCCACCCCCACCGCGTCGGAAGAGTCAGCGTCCGAACTACCCTACAAAAGGGGAGGAGTCAAAGACACACGCGGTGCACAGCATCGGACAGGAGGAGCAGCAAGGATAGCTAAGGGAGAGGAAGAGGAGCAGGAGAAAGCTGTTTAAACACAGTTAAAAGTAAAGAAAAGAGCAGAGGAGGAAGAGCAGGAGGCTAGGGGCAGGGCGAGAGTAAGCTCCGCCCACCCCCACCGCGTCGGAAGAGTCAGCGTCCGAACTACCCTACAAAAGGGGAGGAGCTAACAGCGCGCGGCCGTTCGGCGCGCGGCGAAGGCGGGCGGCAAAGGCGCTCGCCTTAGCGAGAGCGCCTTTGCGAAGGGCCTCAAGAAGGGCCAAGTCACTACACCCAGGAGCACAGGGAAGGACTGAAAGGTAAGGAAGCGGCAAGTACAGAAACACAGAAGGTAAGGAAGAAGCAAGCGCAGAAAGAACCAGCACACACAAGAAGCAGTAAAGTAAGGAAGAGCAAAGACAGCACACATAAGAAGGCAGCAAGGCAAGAAGCAGGCACAGAAGAAATAAACACACAAGCAAAAGCAAGGAAAGGTAGAGCGTAGGCAGCGCACACAAGAAGAAGGTAGCAAGGCAAGAAACAGGCACAGAAAGAGCACATAATCTTAACTGTTATCTTAAAAGTAGGAACGACGATGGAAGCAGAGGGAAACCAGAAGATGAGCTTTCCAGTGTTCTGCACAGACTGTCATATGTATGACTACCTCCCCTCGGGGAGACAGTCTTATGTATGCAGTCGGTGTCAGGAGCTGAAAAGCTTGAAGAAAGAAGTCAAGCGACTTGAGGACAAGATACTGGAGCTAGAAGGACTTTACACCACAGAGGACCCTATCAAGGCATTTGAAGACTTCAGGAGTGAGAGACACATTGAGAAGGAAGTCAGGGAGCTCGAGGAATTCATTGAGGAAGCATACAGGAGGAGGGTGGCAGAGAACGAACTCCAGATGAAGGATGAAGTTACACCAATATGGAAGGGGGAGCAAGAAGCAGATGACCTCAAAGAAGACAGCCACGGAGGAATACCACAAGAGGGGGAGAAATTGGCTAGTCGATGCCCAGAAGAGAGAGAGAAGCACACCGAGGACATTGACCTGAGACCGAAGCGAAAACTGAAGAAGGGAAAGTCAGCGATCCTAGTGGGAGACTCGATCCTGAGGCATGTGGACAGCCACATAGCAGGAGGGAGAGAGGATCGACTGGTGACCTGCCTCCCAGGAGCGAGAACCAAGGACATCGTGGACAAAATTGGGATGATCCTGGATGGAGCAGAGACGGAAGAGACCGCAGTAATGATCCACATCGGGACGAATGATGTCAGCAGGAGAGACTACAGAAGAGGCACGCTGATAGAACAGTTCAAGATTCTGGGAAGGAAGCTGAAGATGAGGACCCAGAAGATAGCATTCTCAGAGATCCTACCGGTACCGAGGGCAGATGTGAAAAGGCAGGAGGAACTACAATCAATAAATGCGTGGATGAGGAAATGGTGTGAGGAAGAAGGTTTCCACTTCGTGAGGAACTGGACAACGTTCTGGGGCAAGAACAAGCTCTACAGGAGAGATGGACTGCACCTGAGCACAGCGGGAACAAGACTTCTAGCAAGCAACGTCATGAGAGGAATAGAACAGGCTTTAAACTAAAAGGAAGGGGAAAGCCGACAGTCGACCTAGAGTCGACGATTCGGAAGAAGGTATCCCATGAAGATACTAAGGGGAAAAAAGGCTGGGAAGAAGCAAGGGATAAATTACAGGAGTCGACTAACCCAGAAGAGGAGGTTAGAAAGAGTGCAGCAAAAGAGAAGACACCAAGGATCGAAGCACAGGGAAAGGTAGTGAAGACAAGAAAATGCCAGGACCTAAATTGCATATATACTAATGCAAGGAGCCTAAGCAACAAAATGGGGGAACTAGAGGCTTTGGCCAATGCAGAGGACATAGACATCATTGGAATCTCTGAAACATGGTGGAATGAGGAAAGCAAATGGGATACAGCACTGCCGGGGTACAAGCTCTATCGCCAGGACAGGTCAGGACAGAAAGGAGGTGGAATAGCCCTATACATAAAAGAAAGCATACAATCGACAAGAATGGACACAGTGGAGATGACCAACAAGCTGGAATCGCTATGGATTAAAATACCGGATAGGAAAGGACATGAAATAAAGATGGGCCTATACTATCGTCCACCCGGGCAAACCAGAGATATCGACAGAGAAATGGAAACCGAGATGAAGCGAGAATGCAAAAGTGGTTACACAGTTATTATGGGAGACTTCAACTACCCCGGGATAGACTGGAAACTTGGAAGCTCCAGATGCGCTAGAGAGACAGAATTTCTGGAGGCTACACAAGATTGTTTCATGGAGCAGCTTGTTAGAGAACCGACGAGAGGAAATGCCACTCTGGATCTAATCCTAAATGGGTTAATGGGCCCTGCAAAGGAAGTGGAAGTAATGGGACCGTTGGGAAACAGCGATCATAATATGATCAAGTTCAAAGTTGAAGTAGGAATACCGAAAGGAAAGAGAACCATAGCAACAACTTTCAACTTCAGGAAAGGAAACTATGAAGCAATGAGGGAAATGGTAAGGAAGAAACTTAGGAACACTTCCAAGAAATGGCAAACGGTAGAACATGCCTGGCTTTTTTTCAGGGACACGGTGAGCGAGGCGCAAAATTTGTACATACCCAGATTCAGAAAGGGGAGCAAAAAGAGTCGAACAAAAGACCCGGTATGGCTGACTAAAATAGTGAAGGAAGCGATAGGCAATAAGAAAAATTCATTCAGGAAATGGAAAAAGGACAAAACTGAGGGGAACTGGATGGAGCATAGGAAGTATCAAAAAGAATGTCACCGAGTGGTTCGAAAAGCCAAAAGAGAGTATGAAGAGAAGCTAGCCAGGGAGGCACGAAATTTCAAACCATTCTTCAGATATGTTAAAGGGAAACAGCCAGCTAGGGAGGAGGTGGGACCGCTGGATGATGGAGACAGGAAGGGGGTAGTGAAGGAGGAGAAAGAAGTCGCAGAAAGACTTAACATGTTCTTTTCGTCTGTATTTACGAACGAAGACACAACCAACTTACCGGAACCTGAGCAATTCTTCAATGGAAATGAAGCAGAAAAATTAACATCCATGGAAGTGAGCCTTGAAGATGTGCGCAGGCAGATAGAAAAACTAAAAACTGACAAATCCCCGGGTCCAGACGGAATCCATCCAAGGGTTCTGAAGGAATTAAAGGAGGAGATAGCAGAACTATTGCAGCAAGTTTGCAACCTATCCCTGAAAACAGGTGTGATACCAGAGGATTGGAAGATAGCCAACGTCACGCCCATCTTCAAAAAGGGATCAAGAGGTGACCCGGGAAACTACAGACCTGTGAGTCTGACCTCGGTTCCGGGGAAAATGGCAGAAGCGCTGATAAAAGAAAACATCGATGAACATTTGGAAAGAAATGAACTTCTGATACCAAGCCAACATGGTTTCTGCAGGGGGAGATCGTGCTTAACTAACTTATTGCACTTCTTCGAAGGAATCAACAAACGGACGGATAAAGGAGACCCCATAGACATCGTATACCTAGATTTCCAAAAAGCCTTTGACAAGGTGCCTCACGAGCGTCTACTCCGGAAACTGAAGAACCATGGGGTGGACGGAGATGTGCATAGATGGATCAGAAACTGGTTGGCGGGTAGGAAACAGAGGGTAGGGGTGAAGGGCCACTACTCGGACTGGAAGAGGGTCACAAGTGGTGTTCCGCAGGGCTCGGTGCTCGGGCCACTACTATTTAATATATTCATAAATGATCTAGAAATAGGGACGACGTGTGAGATAATAAAATTTGCAGACGACACCAAACTATTCAGTGGAGCTCGGACTAAAGAGGACTGCGAAGAATTACAAAGGGACCTGAATAAACTAGGGGAATGGGCGACGAGATGGCAGATGAAGTTCAACGTTGAGAAATGTAAAGTACTGCATGTGGGAAGCAGAAACCTGAGGTACAACTATACGATGGGAGGGATGTTATTGAATGAGAGTACCCAAGAAAGGGACTTAGGGGTAATGGTGGACATGACAATGAAGCCGACGGCACAGTGCGCAGCGGCCGCTAAGAGAGCGAATAGAATGCTGGGTATAATCAAGAAGGGTATTACAACCAGGACGAGAGAAGTTATTCTGCCGTTGTATCGGGCGATGGTGCGCCCACATCTGGAATACTGCGTCCAATATTGGTCGCCGTACCTTAAGAAGGATATGGCGATACTCGAGAGGGTTCAGAGGAGAGCGACACGTCTGATAAAAGGGATGGAAAACCTTCCATATGCTGAGAGATTGGAGAAACTGGGTCTCTTTTCCCTGGAGAAGAGGAGACTTAGAGGGGATATGATAGAGACTTATAAGATCATGAAGGGCATAGAGAGAGTAGAGAGGGACAGATTCTTCACACTTTCAAAAAATAAAAGAACAAGAGGGCATCTGGAAAAGTTGAAAGGGGACAGATTCAAAACAAATGCTAGGAAGTTCTTCTTTACCCAACGTGTGGTGGACACCTGGAATGCGCTTCCAGAGAATGTAATAGGGCAGAGTACGGTACTGGGATTTAAGAAAGGATTGGACGGTTTCCTGCTGGAAAAGAGGATAGAGGGGTATAAATAGAGGATTTCTGCACAGGTCCTGGACCTGTTGGGCCGCCGCGTGAGCGGACTGCTGGGCATGATGGACCTCAGGTCTGACCCAGCAGAGGCATTGCTTATGTTCTTATGTTCTTATGTTCTTATGAATGGCAGTTATATTTAGTAAAGAGAAATATTGTAGACTATCTTCTTATGCTACAAAATGGTCTTCTCTTATACTGTATTTTAACATTTGATCTTGTTTCCCCTTTTATTCTTGTACTTTTTTGTTTTTGCTGGCCTTATAGAAGATTTATGTATTTTTATTTATTTATTTTTAAAATCTCTATACCGTTTGTATCCACAACGGTTTACAAGGAGTTACATACATAAAAAGTTAAGAATCCATACAAAAATAAGAAAATAAAACAGACATATTCAGTCTCACATAGAATCATTTGCTCTAAAAAATGCTTCAACAAATAGTTGGATCTTCAACTTTTTCCTAAAGGAATTCCTCTCTCCACATTGTCTAATCTGGTCAATGAGGCCATTCCATAACTTGACTCCTGCTCACGTAAAATTCATGGCATTTGAATCTATGGATACAACCCAGCATTTGTCTAGCCTTGGATGAAGCCTTCTCCACTTGATTGGTAGCTTTCATGTCTTCGCTAATGATCACCCCTAAATCCCGTTCTGCTGCAGTCCTAGCCAAGGTCTCACCGTTCAGTGTGTATGTTCTGCCCGGGTTATTGTTGCCAAGGTTCATGACCTTGCATTTTTTCGCATTGAAGCCCAGCTGCCAGGTCGAGGACCAATGTTCCAGTAAAAGCAGGTCTTGCTTCATGCTGTCGGACAAATTGCTTTTACTTACAATGTTACATCATTTGCCATCGTCGGTGAATAAGCCCTTGAGTCAGGTCTCCCACGAATATGTTGAAAAGGATCGGACCCAGGACTGAGCCCTGCGGCACTCCACTGGTCACCTCCGACGTTTTAGAGAGGGTACCATTAACCATCACCCTCTGAAGTCTTCCACTTAGCCAGTCATTGACCCATGTAATTAGTGTTACGCCTAATCCCATTGATTTCATCTTGCTCAATAACCTACGGTGGGGGACGCTATCAAAAGCTTTACTAAAGTCCAAGTACACGACGTCTAGGGAATCTCCCAAATCCAGTTTTCTAGTTACCCAGTCAAAGAAACTGATGAGATTGGATTGGCAGGACCTACTCTTGGTGAATCCATGTTGGTGGGGATTGCGTAGATTCTCTTTGTACAGGATTGTGTCTAATTCGCGTTTGATCAGTGTTTCCATGAGCTTACTCACTATCGATGTGAGTCTCACCGGTCTGTAATTCGCAGCCTCTGCTCTGCAACTCTTTTTGTGCAGAGGAACGACGTTAGCTGATTTCCAGGTTGACCACATAGCCTCCACATTATTGATCACCGCTTGGTTTTGTAGTGCCTGATGGACGAAATCTCCCATGCGTTTAAAGTCAGTGCCTCGAAAGTTGAGTATTTTTGTTGTCATGCTTGATCTAGAGAAACCTTTTCTGAAGTTGAACCATACCATGTTGTGGTCGCTGGAGGCTAGTTTATCACCTACCGAGACCTCCGAGACGCTTTCTTCATTGGTGAGTACTAGATCCAGTATCGCCTGGGCCCTAGTAGGCTCCAATACCAATTGTCTGAGTCGAGCTCCCCTGATGGAGGATAATAGCCTTTTGCTGCCGCTGGTTGACACTGAAAGTGTGTTCCAATCTGCATCGGGCATATTGAAGTCTCCTAGTAGTACCGTATCCCCCGTAAAGTGATATTCTCTATGTCGTTGATTAATTCCATATCCTTGTCTTCCAGTTGTCTAGGAGGTCTGTATATTACACCAAGGTACAGGCATTTTTCATTGCCTCTGGCCAGGTTAACCCAGAGGGATACCCCGGTGTACTTGACATCAGTGATTCTCGTAGTTTTGATGCCTACTTTGGTGTGTAGTGCCACTCCTCCCCCTATTTTGCCCTCTCTGTCTTGACGAAGCAAGTTGAAACCCGGTATAGCCATATCCCACCCATGAGATTCCGTGAACCAAGTCTCGGAAATAGCTACTACATCCAGGTCAGCAGTCACTATTTCGGTCTCTAGTTCTAGAATTTTATTGCCTAGACTGTGTGCATTAACATACATAGCCCTCCAAACCTTGTAACTGCTAGGTTCCCGAGGGAAGTTTCCCAACTGAACTAGTGTGTCACCTAAAGAATTGTTTGCAATGTGAGTACTTACCTCGGGCTCGGATGTGAAGTAGCAACTCTCCTCCACCGGATAGTTACTTCCTGTACTGGTACTGGTACCCTCCCCCAACTTACCTAGTTTAGATTAGTGCATGATAATCGAATTAGCACTTGTTAAACGCTAACGCGTGCATGTTAGTCTATGGATGCATTAGCATTTATCGCGCGCTAATCGGTTAGCGCACCGTAGTAAAAGAGGGGGTAAATCTTTTTTTTTTGATTTTCCCAAATTTATTTTTCCGATGGGATGGAAAAACTGGACACTCACTGGACTAACCCCCTCTTTTACTAAGGTGCGTTAACTGATTAGTGCGCGCTAATTGATTTAGCGTGCACTAAACGCTAATGCGTGCATGCTAGTCTATGGATGTGTTAGTGTTTAGCGCGCGCTAATTTGATTAGCGCGTGCTAATTGGATGGCGCACCTTAGTAAGAGAGGGAGTAAATCTTTTTTAATTTTCCCAAATTTATTTTTCCGACGGGATGGAAAAACTGGACACTCACTGGACTTTTACTAAGGTGCGCTAACCGATTAGCCACAACCCTTAAAATTAATTCCCCAAAACAGGCCAATGATCTGCCCCAACCTGATCCCAACCTTTCAATCAGATCCTCAATATCGCCCTTATCACTTGACCCCATTGCCGAGCCCCCGCCTCCCCCTCCCTTGGTAACACTCCACCCCCTGTAGCCAGGAATGCCAGTTCCACCCCTGCATACTCTGCCTCCAGCACACAAGCACACCCTGGCTACTTATCAATACTTTTCTTTAGTGTCTGGCCTGGCTAAGCCCCAGGTTTGAAATGGTGAATCTGACCCCTAGCAGCAGTCTTGCGGTACTACCACTAGCAATCCCTGTGCCATGGAAGGACAATCAACCACATTGTTAGGAAAGAATGAACACTACTTATGACACAGGTTAAAAGCCAAAAATCAGGTTATTTCCTATCATTTGGGGCAAAAAAAAAATGACACAAACCATTTCCTATGTTTCAAATGAATTCAGATCCCTAGAATTTAACTAATGTTTCTTTTCACATCTCTTGTCCTTCAGAGATCATATCTCACAGCTCAGATAATCCATGCAGTTATTTACAGGAGCAAGACAGGGAAGGCATGGAGGAAGCGAGGGATTAATATCTGCCTAAGCAGAGTGAAGGCTTTTCTTTCTCTATGACCTTCCTCCTGTTTGGCTTTATGATTTCTGGGAGGGGGGGGGGGGGTGCCGACCACAGACAGAGGGTGCTGAATTGAGTCAAGTAAAGGATAAATCTGGAAGAAGCAACTGAGGGCTTGGCTCACTTCGCCCTGAAAACTGTGATTAAATTGAAGACCCGCCTTGGAATGTCGGTTTGGCAGGAGGTTAAATGGACATGAACGAATCTGTCTGCATACTTAGATATCAACCGTTTCCTAGCTACATTTTGGGGAAAAATCTCTGGCTGTTCTGTGAAGTAGTGAATGCCTCTCTCCTGCCTATTTTTCCTTTGCTGAGGTTCCAATTTCTTACTAGGTCTTTTTTTTTTTTTACTGTCCCGTCCTCTCTTTACCTGGTTAGCTCTTAATATCTTATAGAGAATACGCACATGCCAGTGCATTATAGAACTGACTAGCAAAAACCCAATCAAGTACTTCACAAAATATCCCTCAAAATAGTACTTGAGACAGGTTGAGGTCCCCTGGAGATATATACCACATAGTCAACAAATCACTACTACTTAATAAATAAGTGTTTGTGTATCCTCGGTGTGATTGTTAAGCTATAGTGACAACTTTCGCAGCAGAAATCCAAGCTTAAATCAATCGGCAGGCTATTTTGCAAGCCACGCCCACACCATCACAGGCATACACGTGTGTGAAGTGCAATAACGCAAAAGTGCTTTAAGTGAATTTGATAAATATATAAAAATCTCTCCAGTGAATCTCATCCACTACGGGATCAAAAATTTCAAAATGATACTTGGCTCAAGTGTAATGTCCATATTTCATTCATTCATAATTCATTCTGGATGAGATTCACTGGAGAGATTTTTATATATTTATATTTATCAAATTCACTTAAAGTACTGACTGGTTCAATCGCCTAAGGCCCCCTGACAAGAGGAGGGGCCTTGGGCTCGAGCCAATTTGTCAAGCCAAACAGGAATTTAGGCTCCTCCCTAAGGCCTGATTGACTCAGACATCTAAGGCCCCTCCCTCAGTAACAAGAGCTTGAATTGTCTGCGGCAATGGATAAGGAGCCAATGAAGTGATTTGAAGAGAGGGGTGTTATAGGTATAGCGACTGCAGCAGAATTTTGGAGTGATTGAAGAGGAGAGAGGTGGTTACGAGGAAGACCTATGTGCAGCAGCGGCGAAAAGGGCAAACAGAATGCTAGGAATGATTAAGAAGGGGATCACGAACAGATCGGAGAAGGTTATCATGCCGCTGTACCGGGCTATGGTACGCCCTCACCTGGAATACTGCGTCCAGCACTGGTCGCCGTACATGAAGAAGGTACTTGAAAGGGTCCAAAGAAGAGCGACTAAAATTAAGGTTAAGGTGTTGGAGGAGTTGCCATACAGTGAGAGATTAGGGAAGCTGTGCCGGTTCTCCCTTGAAAAGAGGAGACTGAGAGGAGACATGATCGAAACATTCAAGATACTGAAGGGAATAGACTTAGTAGATAAAGACAGGTTGTTCACCCTCTCCAAGGTAGAGAGAACGAGAGGACACTCTCTAAAATTAAAAGGGGATAGATACTGTACAAGCGTAAGGAAATTCTTCTTCATCCAGAGAGTGGTGGAGAACTGGAATGCTCTTCCGGAGTCTGTTATAAGGGAAAACATGCTCCGGAGATTCAAGACAAGGTTGGACAAGTTCCTGCTGAACTGGAACGAACGTAGGTAGGGCCGGTCTCGGTTAGGGCGCAGGTCTTTGAGCGGACTGCTGGGTGCCATGGACCACTGGTCTGACCCAGCAGCGGCAATTTTTATGTATACAATATTCTTCTAAAGATTTATGCACACAATACATTATATAAAATAATCCTCAATATGCACATATTTGACAGTTAATTTTCAAAGGGAAACTACCCAAGTGGTATATCTTGCAAATCAGCTATCATATCAACGTGCAAGTGCAAATGGAGCTATTTCTACAGGTGGCCGATTGGGGGTAACACAGCATGCCCACCTCTGAAATGCCAATATATGTCCATTGTTTGCTTCTCTGATGTAAACCTCCCCACTCCCTGGAAGCATATTTTTTCAACCTACATAAAAGCAAGTGTACTGTAGAAGTTCACTCATGCTTTAATGAAAATAAGGAGAGGAATTTCCAGCCTGGTTAAATGTCTTTCTAAATTGTCCTTTGTTTCAGCCTTCTTTATTTTCCTCTATCACTTCTGCTTTTGCTCGTCCTCTTCGGGTTTGGGTGGGATAGTCTTTGGCCCCCTGGTGCAAAATCTAATTAAATTATCTATTTTTTGGTTTTCACCCCCACCACCAAAAAACACACACACCTGCTTCCTTTGACACTGAAATCTATGAGGCAATAAAAGAGAAAGATTTTGTGGTTTTTAGGGCAGTTTTTCAAAGAGTTGAGGCTCCGGGTTTTACCGCACAGTATTCAGATACGCTGTTGCTCGATTATGCTTACCTGCAACCTTTTCTCTCTTCATTTCTCTCCTTATTCGTCGACTGAAGTTTCATTTAACATTAATTTTTCTAGCTCGCATTATTTTAAAGTTTCCTGCTTTCCAGGGCATACAGATGACATGCCTTGTGAAATAAAATATTTCCAGAGACCCGGTGAATATTTATAGAGTACAGTGGCCTACAGACAAACGTTGAGAGAAAAAAAAGTTCCCTTTAGTCACAGAGACGAATGACTGATCTTCATCTGAATCCACAGCCATGAAATAAAATATAATATATAAAACTTTGACGGCAAATCTCGCCTACTGAGCACTGTACAGCACAGTGAATTTCCGTACATCTTTAAATGTTTTATATGCCCTAGTCATATATAATTTATTATGTTGTGAAGCTGTACGCTTCTTTGAATGAGAATGTCACTCTTAAAGCCTAGGGTGCTTGATTTAAAACTCCCAATGCACTTGTAGCAAACAGCGCTTTTCATTATAACATTTGACCAAGATGACCATGCCAGCACGGTGAGTTTCCTCAACCGTGGGATGGTGATTGTAAAATAAAATTCTTGATCCAGATAGCGTAGCTGGTTTTAAGAAAGGTTTGGACAATTTCCTGGAGGAAAAGTCCATAGTCTGCTATTGAGAAAGACATGGGGGAAGCCACTGCTTGCTTTGGATCGGTAGCATGGAATGTTGTTACTCCTTGGGAATCTAGAATCTTGCTACTGTTTGAGGATTCTGTATGGAATGTTGCTACTATGTGGGGTTCCGGAATCTTGCTTACTTCGCGATAATGGAATGTTGCTACTCCTTGGGATTCTAGAATCTTGCTACTCTTTGGGGATTCTGCATAGAATGTTGCTACTATTTGGGGCTCCGGAATCTTGCTTACTCCGAGATAATGGAATGTTGCTACCCCTTGGGTTTTTGCTAGGTACTAGGGATCTGGATTGGCCACCGTGAGAACAGGCTACTGGGCTTGATGGACCTTGGGCTGATCCAGTAAGGCTGTTTCTTATGCAGGTATTGATGTGATGCTATGTGCAGCCTCAAACTTTATATTTCCACTTGATCGTAGTTTAGGTGGTCGGTCTGTCGCTGAGGTTAATTAGGGATCCACTCTGATTTTTCCATGCACCACTTGACTTTGAGCAAGCTTTGAAATCTTGTTGGGCTCAAATTTGGATTAAAACAGTGACTCCTAATTTCTGCCCTGTCCTATGCCTAAAAAAACTGGCGCCAAAAACGACGGCCCTTAGCGCGATTGTATAAAATGCCACCAAAATTAGGCGCAGTTTATAGCATCCATGCATGTATCTAACATTTAGGTGCAGGCATTGTATGGTTTTCTTCCTATTGCTCCCTTCGCATCTTCAGTGTACGCATCGGTGGTTCCGCCTCCACAGCCATACCGCTACCAATTGGGGGTACCTCAAGGCTCTGCCCTGACACCAGTCCTTTTCTCAATTTACACCTGCTCACTTGGAGTGCTGATCTCCTCCCATGGTTTCCAGTATCACCTCTAATGATGACTCTCAGATCTACCTCTCCACACGACATATCTCTACCGAACTCCAGACCCGAGTCTAGGCCTGAATGTCCGACATTGCGGCCTGGATGTCTCACTGCCATCCAAAACTGAATGTGGCTCAGAGCTGCTCATCTTCCCTCCTAAACCCAGCTCCCCACTTTCCCTGTTCTCTGTCTGTGTGGACAACACTCCCATCCTCTCTGTCTTGTCTGCTTGCAATCTCGGAGGGTCGTCTTTGATTTCTCTCTCTCCTTCTCCACCCAGACACAACATACTACTAAAATCTGCTGCTTCTTCCTCTATAATATTTCCAAAATCCAACCCCTCCCCTCCAAGAACACTACCAAAATCCTTATCAACACCCTCATCACCTCACACCTAGATTACTGCAACTCTCAGGTCTTCCACTCAGCCATCTGTCTCTCTTTCAATTCATTCAAAATTCAGCTACATGAACTATATTCTGTGAGAGCCACTATACTCAAGTTACCCCACTCCTAAAGTCATTTCATTGGCTTTCCATCAGTTTCTGAATACAATTCAGACTACACTTCTCCCTCCGCATCCACGGGGGTTAGGGGCAGCGCCAGCCTGCAAATATTTAAAAACCACAAATAATATTCGGACCGGTTCTGCCCCTATCCCCCCGCTTCCCCCCATCTATTTTAAGCCCTGTAAGCCTTACCTGGTGGTCTAGCGGGTTTTCGGGGCAGGAACGATTTTCCCACGCTCCCGCCCCGTTCAGATCGCTCACAGGAAATGGCTGCCTTGAGCTCCCGTAGTCTCTCGAGCCATTTCCTGTGAGCGATCTGCATGGGGAAGGAGCGTGGGAAGATCGCTCTTGCCCCAAAAACCCGCTAGACCACCAATTAAGGCTTAAGGGGGGGGAGGGGGCTTACAGAGCTTACTATAGCCCGAAAAATTAAAATGGGTTTCTAGGTTTAAAACCGCAACTAACCGAAACCGCGGATGCTGAAACCGCAGATTTGGAGGGGAAAGTGTACTCTTACTGACCTACAAATACACTCACTCAGCTGCCCCTCACTATCTCTCTGCACTTATCTACCCCTATGTTCCCTCTCGTGAGCTCCACTCAGCCAGTAGGTCCCTCCTATCTGTGCCCTTCTCCTCCAATGCCAACTCCAGACTCTATCCCTTCTGTCTTGTCGCACCGTATGCCTGGAACAAACTGCCCAAATCCCTACGGCGGGCTCTGTATCTGGCAGTGTTCAAGTTCAAGTTAAAAGCTCACCTCTTTGAGACTGCTTTCAACTCCTAACTCCTTTCACCGTGGGTTCTGTATTCCCAACCCTATGTATCATATCTGTTTGTACACGTTAGATTGTAAGCTCTTCATAGCAGGGGCCATCTATTAAATGTAAAAAATGTAAGCTCTTCCTAGCAGGGACCATCTATTAAATGTCAAAATGTACAGTATCCCCAACCCTAAATATCATGTCTGTCTGTCCAGGTTAGACTGTAAGCTCTTCATAGCAGGGACCATTTTGTCAATGTCAAAATGTACAGTATCCCCAAAACCTATATGTCATGTCTGTCTGTCTGTCCAGGTTAGACTAAGCTCTTCCTAGAAGGAATCATCTATTAAATGTCAAAATGTACAGTATCCCCAACCCTATATGTCATTCTATCTGTCCAAGTTAGATTGTAAGCTCTTCATAGCAGGGACCATCTAGTGAATGTCAAAATGTACAGTATCCCCAAAGCCTATATGTCATGTTTGTTTGTCCAAGTTAGACTGTAAGCTCTTCTGAGAAGGGACCGTCTATTAAATGTCAAAATGTACAGTGCTGTGTATGTCTTTCAGCACTATAGAAGTGATATATAGTAGCAGAGTAGTAGCAGGAATGATTACTGGGCTTAAGTGCCTGTGCCAAAGTTGTGCATGGACCAATCATATCCTATAATAGTGCACATAATTTTTAGACAAGCCCACGATCTGCCCATGCTCATCCCCTGGCCACACCCCATTTTGAAATCTAGACACTAGGATTTATGCTACTACTTTATAGCATAGGCTTAGAAAGTTGTGTGTGCAAATTCTAATTAGTGTCAATTATTACATGGTAATTACCAATTATTGGCACTGATTGGCTTGTTATGTGCACAAATCGGCAATACACTTCTGGTCACACTATACAGAATTTGGCCCATAAAGATATATACCGGACGATATTCATTAAGAATTAACCAGTAGGGAACAGTCACAGATCAGTCCTGGAGGCTAACTGGTCATTTTCAGCAGCATTTTACTGGCTATTGCCACTGAAAATACCTGACCAGTGTTGAAAAAAACAAACACCAAAAGGCTGGTGATGTTGGCGGCATTCTGGGGTGTGACCGCTTAAGTCCCAATATTCATAACTTAAAAGGCCACAAAAAGCAGGCCTATTTTTTGCCTGCTAAGCCATGACCGTCACTGAAGACCCGTCTCTTTAACAAATTCGAATTCCTAATTCTTGCCCAATCCCCCTCAGCTATCCTCATCCCAATCCCCAATTCTCTTGATTTTAGATTAACTCATCCTTCTTCCCATTTGTAAAGGTATTCCATCCAAATTGTTTTCCCCTGCACCCCAATCTCTGACTAGATACTTCCTTTTGATTCAAACCATCTTGGTTCTCTTCCATTTGCAATTTGTATCCCAGAAAGTACTTTTTCTGTTCCCCTTACATCTCATACACTCATTGTATGTATCTTGTAAACATCTCTTACTTCTTGTTGTAAGTAGAGAATGACACGGTGACAAAATTCATCACCGTTCCCTTCCCCGCGGATAACCGCGGGAAATAATCCCATGTCATTTTTTAGTGTCTATTTCAGTTTCAGTCCTTCTACACCAGCATTCTTCAAAGCAAAGCTTGCGGGTCAGTGGCTGTGCTTATGTGAGCCAAGGATAATGAAGCCATTGTGACATCACTGATGTGATTGGCTCTTAGGCACTGGTGGAATGAGGCATTATGACATCACAATATCTGCTCTGGATACCAGAGACTGTCATTCTGTAGTGTCTGTTTCAACCTCAGTCCTTCTACACCAGCATTCTTCAAAGCAAAGCTTGCGGGGCAGTGGTTGTGGCCATTCATACTCTGATTCTTCCCTCTCTCCTTAAAGAATGACATGAAGATGGTTTCCCGCGGTTATCCGCGGGGATGGGAACGGTGATGAATTTTGTCACCGTGTCATTCTCTAGTTGTAAACATCTCTTACTCTCATTGTATGTAGCTTGTTGTAAACCGCTTTGAATTTATGGTATAGTGGTATATAAGAAATAAAATTATTATTATTATTATTAACCAGCAATGTACTAGCTTGCCTTGAAAAGCCAGTCACTGGAAACCGCCCAGCAATGAGTATCCAAGCTGAAGACTGTCAGCAAACAGTATGCAAACATATATGCATTGAAGCAGTCTAAAACTAGGGGACCCTTTAATTAAACCATGATAAGCGCTAACGCATGTTTAATGAAGGAAAAATGACCCTGATACCAGGCATGATTTCCATTAATTTTGCCACTTGAAAGTACTCAACGTGCAGTAAAAATGATTTTAGAAGGGCATGGAAGCATTGTTCAGTTAGTCGCTGACAGCCTGTGCTGAATAAGCTGACTTAAGGCTTATGTTACAAAGCTGCATTTGAGGTCTCTGCTGCGGTCAGGCGAGGTAAACGCTACAACACTCATAGAATTCCTAGGAGCATCGGAGCATTTACCTCACCGGCCTGCGGTAAAAACCTCTACCGTGGCTTTTGTAAAAGGAGCCCTTAATGTGGGAGCCCTTTACGGGAAGGGTTACCATATTTTGAAAAAGAAAACCCTGGACGCATAACCCCTCTCCGTTCCGCCTCCAGCCCCGCCCTGCCTCAGGCATATTTTAGCGCATGCAGGATTTTAGCACGTGCTAAACCCACGCTACGCTTCTAGAACTAATGCCAGCTCAATGCTGGCGTTAAGGTCTAGCGCACACGGCAATTCAGAGTGCGCTATTCCGCGCGGTAAAGCCCTAATGCAGCTTAGTAAAAGGAGCCTTAGGTATCTTAATTAAAAATTTGGCCCTCAACTTAGCCTGTGTTTTAGATTTCGGCCCCTAGGCTCTAGGGTATACATATTCAGGGCTTCCAGTCTCTCATCGTACGTCTTCTGGCGCAAACCTTCTACCATTTTCGTCGCCCTCCTCTGGACCGCTTCAAGTCTTTTTATGTCCTTCACCAGATACGGTCTCCAAAATTGAACACAATACTCCTGCATACTGCTGTTTTGCTCCAATCACATGCTTTATCCATTTTCTTTATCTTTTTTGACCCCTCCATGTCCACTAGAAGTAGGGTTACCATATCTAAAAAAAGAAAACCCTGGACTCGTGACCCCGCCCCGTTCCAACCTCCGGTCCCGTCCCCTGAAATGCTCTCTTTGCTATGAGCTCCGGCCGCGTCTGGAGGGCCTGGAGCATGTGCGGGTGCATGTGACGTCATCCTCACATGCTCAGAGGCCCTCCAAGATGCGGCCGGAGCTTGTAGGATCTTTCCAAAATCCGGACATCTGGCAACCCTAACTAGAAGGATGTTTTGTGCATCTATCAACCTTTCTGTGAAAATATAACCAACACCTCCCCCCAAAATTGTTTTCCATATGTTTTCCCTACTTTTGGGTCCGCCCCACTTCCAACATTGTATTTTATTTTTTTTTACGAAGAAACTGCAATTGTACAATTTCATTCCTTCTTACTTTATCAGGTCAGTTTTCAAAGCGATCTAGCTGAGTAACTACTGAGTTAGCTGTCTTGATCTCCTGGGATGAAATTAGCTCTCTGCATAGCAGCTAAAAATATGTCTGTACTTTCACAGTATATGTCCTTTTAACTGCATTAAAGAGAGACATTCCCAAAGGTGCGAGGAATAGACTACATGGAAAAAAATTGTATTTTCCACTTCATGTGTGTAATTTTGTCTTTTTCTCCTCCACCTACACATATAGGGACGGACTCTGCAACTGGTTCTGGTATCGTCCGGCACTTCCAAAACTGGTGCCAGCCATGTATCACTTAGTGTATTTCTGCATCTCGATGGCCACGAATTTGGTCTTGGAGGTTAAGATGTACAGCGTCAGCATCAATGAGACAAAATGGTTATTTTTGTTGCATAGGATTTTTTGGACCCCAGTTCGATTATAAAAACTTGATAATTCAAAATCTAATAGAAACATAGAAATAGACGGCAGATAAGGGCCACGGCCCATCTAGTCTGCCCACCCTAATGTCCCTACCCTACCTTTGCCCTGTGAATAGATCCCATGTGCCGATCCCATTTGGCCTTAAAATCAGGCACACTGCTGGCCTCAATCACCTGTAGTGGAAGACTATTCCAGCGATCAACCACCCTTTCAGTGAAAAAGAATTTCCTGGTGTCACCTCGTAGTTTCCCGCCCCTGATTTTCCACGGATGCCCTCTTGTTGTCGTGGGACCCTTGAAAAAGAAGATATCTTCCTCCGCCTCGATGCGGCCCGTAAGATACTTGAACGTCTCGATCATGTCCCCCCTCTCTCTGCGCTCCTCGAGCGAGTATAGCTGTAACTTGTCAAGCCGTTCTTCGTATGGAAGATCCTTGAGTCCCGAGACCATCCGGGTGGCCAATCTTTGCACTGACTCCAGTCTCAGCACATCCTTGCGATAATGCGGCCTCCAGAATTGCACACAGTATTCCAGGTGGGGCCTTACCATGGATCTATACAATGGCATAATGACTTCCGCCTTACGGCTGACGAAAACCCTTCGTATGCAACCCATGATTTGTCTTGCCTTGGACGAAGCCTGCTCCACTTGGTTGGCAGACTTCATGTCCTCACTGACGATTACCCCCAAGTCTCGTTCTGCTACCGTTTTTGCTAGGATCTCGCCATTAAGGGTATAAGACTTGCATGGATTTTGGCTGCCCAGGTGCATAACTTTGCATTTTTTGGCATTGAAGTTGAGTTGCCTGGTCCTAGACCAGCGCTCCAGTAGGAGTAGGTCATGCATCATGTTGTCGGGCATTGAATCTTTGTCTGTTGTGCATTTGCCCACTACATTACGTAGTTTGGCGTCATCGGCGAATAATGTTATTTTACCTCGAAGCCCTTCTGCCAAGTCCCTTATAAAGATGTTGAATAGGATTGGGCCCAAGACTGAGCCCTGTGGCACTCCACTGATCACCTCCATCATTTCGGAGGGGGTGCCGTTCACCACCACCCTTTGAAGCCTACCTACAAGCCAGTTCCCAACCCATTTCGTCAATGTGTCACCTAATCCTATAGAACTCATCTTGCTCAGCAACCTGCGGTGTGGTACGCTATCGAATGCTTTGCTAAAGTCCAGGTACACGATGTCCAGGGACTCCCCAATATCCAGCTTCCCCATCACCCAATCAAAGAAGCTGATCAGGTTGGATTGGCATGATCTCCCCTTAGTAAATCCATGTTGTCGGGGATCCCGTAGATTCTCCTCATCCAGGATCTTATCCAATTGGTGTTTGATTAGAGTTTCCATTAGTTTGCTCACTATCGATGTTAGACTCACTGGTCTGTAGTTTGCTGTCTCCATCTTTGAGCCTTTCTTGTGGAGTGGAATGACGTTAGCCGTCCTCCAGTCCAACGGGACGCTGCCTGTACTAAGGGAGAGGTTGAAGAGCGTGGACAGTGGCTCTGCCAAGACATCACTCAGCTCCCTAAGCACCCTGGGGTGTAGGTTGTCCGGCCCCATTGCTTTGTTAACCTTGAGCTTTGACAGCTCACCGTAGACACTGCTGGGCGTAAACTCAAAGTTACTAAACGGGTCAACTGAGCCAACCCTTGTCTGTAGCTGAGGGCCAAGCCCCGGTGCTTCTCGAGTGAAGACTGAGCAGAAATATTCATTTAATAGTTGGGCTTTTTCCAAATCCTTTTCCACATAGTCTCTGTCTGGATTCCTAAGACGTACAATCCCGCCTGAGTTTTTTCTTCTGTCACTTATATACCTGAAGAAGGATTTATCTCCCTTCTGGATGTTCTTTGCCAGAGACTCCTCCATGTGGAATTTAGCCTCCCTGACTGCTGTTTTGACGGCTTTTGATTTGGTCAGGTAGTCTGCTCTTGAGTCCTGCTTCCCCGAGTGTTTGTAAGAGATGAATGCTTTTTTCTTCTCCTTGATGAGGTCTGAGATCTCCGCAGTAAACCACTGTGGCTTATTGTTCCTTCGCCGTTTACTTACTGATTTAACATAGCGGTTTGTTGCTTCTTGTATGGTGGCTTTCAAAGTCGACCACATTTCTTCCACGTTATCGGTTTCTGCTTGGCTTTGTAGCGCCTGGTGAACGAAGTCTCCCATTTTTTTGAAGTTTGTGTCCTTGAATTTGAGGACCTTGGTCAGTGTGGTAGATTTAGGGAAACCTTTCCTGAGATTGAACCATACCATGTTGTGGTCACTGGAGGCCAATGTGTCGCCCACCGAGACCTCTGTGACACTTTCTCCATTGGTAAGTATCAGGTCCAGTATTGCCTGATCCCTTGTTGGTTCCAACACCAGTTGCCTGAGTCTTGCTCCCTTCATAGAGTTTAATAGCCTCCTGCTGCTGCCGGAAGCAGAGGTAAGTGTAACCCAATCCACATCAGACATGTTGAAGTCACCTAGCAATACTGTGTCCCCACGCAAGGTGATATTTTCTATATCTCCGATTATTTCCATATCCAGGTCATCCTGTTGTCTTTTACTGCCGCCAGATAAATATCTACCCCATTGATTATAATTTGATCTTTTTAATTTGAAGAGGATGGGTTGTAGGGACATAAGACCTGCCATACTGGGAAAGACCAAAGGTTCATGAAGCCCAGTATCCTGTTTCCAACAGTGGCCAACCCAGGTCCCAAGTACCTAGCTAGATCCCAAGTAGTAAAACAGATTTCATGTTTCTTATCCTAGGAATAAGCGTCTCAGTAATGGCCTATGGACTTCTCTTTTAGGAAATAATCCAAACCTTTTTTAAACCCCGCTAAGCTAACTGATTTCATCACATTTCATCACAATGAATTCCAGAGTTTAATTACATGTTGTGTGAAGAAAATATTTTCTCCGGTTTGTTTAAAATCTACTACTTAGTAGCTTCATCGCATGCCCCTTAGCCCTAGTATTTTTGGAAAGAGTGAACAAACGATTTGCATCTACCCTTTCCACTTCACTCATTATTTTATAGACCTCTATCATATCACCCCTTGAGCCGGCTCTTCTCCAAGCTGAAGAGCTGTAGCCGCTTTAGCCTTTCCTCATAGGGAAGTCGTCCCATCCTTTTTATCATTTTTGTCGCCCTTCTCTGTACCTTTTCTAATTCCGCTATATCTTTTTTTGAGATATGGTGACCAGAACTACAAACAGTATTCGAGGTGCGGCCTTACCATAAGGGCATTATAACATTCTCACCTTTGTTTTTCCAATCCTTCCCTGGTAATTCCTAACATTCTATTTGCTTTCTTAGCTGCCGCCGCACATTGAGCTGAGGGTTTCAACGTATCCTCAACAATGACACCTAGATCCTTTTCCTGGACAGTGACTCCTAACACAGAACCCAGCGTCAAATAGCGTCAGATTCCTCTTTCCTACATGCATCACTTTGCACTCGCTCACATTAAACATCATGGGATAGTATCCTTTATCCAAATATCTTTGATTGCGGTAGACCCAACAAACTTCTCCTTGGTGAGGCATTTGAACCAAGAAGCTGCTTTGCCTTTGCTCCTAAGGTCAACTTGGTTATGAAGTATAATCAAGGTAGGCTTCTTCTCTTGGAGTGTGCAAAGCTTAAGGAAAGCCTTAAGCGAATGACATAGTTGCAACCGTCTATACTGTTGCGAGTCTGGTAGTCCATATTGTTCTTCCAGATGTTTAAATGGAATCCATGTGTTGTTGTCATACAGCGACCATATACCTGAGGTCCGCCAGGTGGGCCAATTAATTTGGTTTCCTTCAAACATCATGGGATAGTTTTATTTATTTTATTTCATATATGGATGTTCTTAAAATATGGCGCTCCTTTTACTAAACCGCAGTAGAGCTTTTAACCGAGGGCCAGTGAGGTAAATGCTCCAACGCTCATTCAATTCCAATGAGCATCAGAACATTTACGCTGCCATCCCACGGTAAGAAGCTCTACTGCGGTTTAGTAAATGCCAGTGATATTTTGCTACTCACGAAGAGTTCATATGAGGCTTTAAACGTTAAATTAAACAAAAGTGACGTACAGCCTGAGATGAGTGAACCCTGGGAATGGAGACGGGCTACGGCTTACACAAACATTTATTAAATACGCACATATGTGTAAAAAATAAGCTGGGAAGTGTGTTCATACTATTTTTAAAAACGTGTGTGGACTTCCCATGAGATAATTTTGAGAAGGAATGGATGGCTTACCTTTAACAAATATAGTTAAATATCCCCAGATATTTACCCCTTCGTCTACAAAGCCGCGCAGCAACAGCCCCGAAGTCCTTTAAATCTCTATGGGCTTCGGGGCCGTTACCGCGTGGCAGCCATTAGCGCGGCTTTGTAGGAGAAGGGGTTCATCTTTTAACTATAGATGCTGAATCCTGGTTGGGCTGTTGTCCCGCTGACATCTAAGACAGATCAGTACATTTAGAAAATTTCTTAAAAACAATTAAATATGTAGATTTTGTATACGAGGGGCCCCTGAAATGTTCTCAGCCCAACCAAGAAGAGAATAATGCGGAGCCATGAAACTTACAAGTTATTCCACACTTTTCATTTCAGTGAGGCAAATGCATCTAGGAAATGCTCTTAGGTATAGGGAAGCCAAGTCATTGTGACATCACCGATTCGGCTGGCTCTTAGGCACTGGTGGAATGAAGCATTATGACATCACAATACAAGGGGCAGCTGAAACGTTGGTCTCCGCCCAACCAAGAAGAGAATGAAGGGGAGCCACGAAACTTACAAGTTATTCCACACTTTTCTTGACACTTTTAAATTTTGCGTCTGCCCATCATTCTCTTCTTGTGAATTACACATCTTGTGAATTAAAACCATGACAAGCCATGAGGTGAAACTCAAGTCTGGGTAGAGGGGCGTTTAACGTTGGATGTAATATGACGCAGTACATGGTGTAATTCGCAAGGGAAGATCGTCACCCTGCAAGAGCCGCCTAGATTTTAAATCTAGAGCATAGCAGGACCATCGAAAGCCTGCTTTGTCAGATAAGTGTTTTAATTTTGCATTGTATGGTAAAGCATAGTTTGGTCAAGTGATGGTACAAAGGGACAGTAGAATGCGGTGATGGTCCCCTACTGGTATCCTTGCGGCTCGACCGCGGGAGAAGTGGGTTCTGAGCACTTACATACACATATATTCATATATACTGTACAGCACAAGTGGTTTTGAGTTTATTTAGAAAATGTGATGAATATTGAACAAGACAAGTCATATCCTATATTTTGAAAAGAGTTTATTACGGTGTTCATTTCATATAGTATTTCAAGATCTAAAGTTTGTGGATAATTTTCCCTAGAACAACAACAACAAAAAAATTATTTATGCTGGAAGAGGTTGTTTACCTTTAAAAAGTGGCATAAATTATGCACCCACCAAAAGCAAACAAATTAAGCAGCCTGTTATATCATGACCCTCCCTATCTATATATATAAAATCGGAGGTTTGTGTGTATGTATGTGTGTATGTGCCGCGATCACGCAAAAACGGCTTGACCGATTTGAACGAAACTTGGTATGCAGATCCTTCACTACCTGGGATGATATGTTCTGGGGGTCTCGCGGCCCACCTGCACACGTGGGCGGAGCTACAAACAGAAAATCAGATTTCACCCATTCATGTCAATGGAAAAAATGTAAAACGCTGCCATTCTCACAGTAATTCACAAACGGCTTGACCGATTTGAACGAAACTTGGTATGCAGATCCCTCACTACCTGGGGTGATATGTTCTGGGGGTCTCGCGGCCCACCTGCACACATGGGAAGGGTGGGTTCACCCAAGAATGTATATGTTCTTGCTCCTGAAGGTGAAACTAAAAATGTTGTTTATAATCAAGTTTTGTGTTAGTTGTATTGTATTCATTTTGTCAAATATTTCACATTATAATTTGATTATTGTACTCTTTATAAAGCTGTAAAAAAATATTTTCATTCACCACTATAAAGTATCTTTATTTGAATCCATTTACAGTGTTATTGCTATAATTAAATACCCGTGCAACGCCGGGGCATCAGCTAGTCAGTACATATAACATTTTGTAATAATCACCTCTTAGTTATTGCACATCATACTATTACAGTCTCACAGTCCTCCCTTCTAATCTGGGAGCCAGCAGGTGAGCAGAACCGAGATAGGCGAACTTGCAGCCGATTAACCCAAATGATCCAAAACATGACTGATCGCATCGAAACATTCAAGGTATTGAAGGGAATAGACTTGTTAGTTAAAGAAAGGGTAGGGAGAACGAGAGGGCACTCTCTAAAGCTGAAAAGGGATAGATTCCGTACAAACGTAAGGAAGTTCTTCTTCACCCAGAGAGTGGTAGAAAACTGGAACGCTCTCCCGGAGGCTGTCCTAGGGGAAAACACCCTCCAGGGATTCAAGACATAGTTAGACAAGTTCCTGCTGAACCAGAACGTACGCAGGTAAGGCTAGACTCAGGGCACTGGTCTTTGACCTAAGGGCCGCCGCGGGAGCGGATTGCTGGGCACAATGGACCACTGGCCTGACCCAGCAGCGGCGATTCTTATGTTCTTATGGACCAATCAAATCCCATTCTACGTACGGCCATTTGTGGCTGTCCCCGTGGGCCCTAGGGAACTGCAAGGCAGCAGCTGAACCCTCCCCCCCCCCCCCCGAATGTCCAAAACAATTATGTAGTTAAGAGCTCCTTTCACAAAGGTGCGTTAGGGCCTTAACGCGCGGAATAGCGTGCGCTAAACCTTAACGCCAGCACTGAGCTGGCGTTATTCTAGAAGCGTACCACGCGGTAATTTTGTGCGTGCACTAAAAACGCTAGCGTACCTTTGTAAAAGGAGTCCTAAGTTTCTAATTGCTGGAGGAAATCTCCGGGCCCCTCACCCAGCCCGGCTGTTTCTTCGAGCCCCTTGAGGGTTCCAGCACCAACATAACAGGTGTCCTATTAACACCCATGTCTGCAGCATATCTCTTCCCTTTGCGGGAAGTTCCTGCAGAGCCCTATTATGTCGGCACCAGCACAGCTTGTCCTTCACAATAGTACACAAACTCTCCGAGTACAGCGGAATTCTACTTCTCTCCTCTCACCTGTCACTTCAGTCTCCTTTTACTGATGTTAAAAGAAAGCTTTGCTGCCAGTCATATAACTAATTCACTTTGTTCACAGGCATTGACAGCCTTGTTTTGTTTCTGCCACCACACAACTGGCTTCCGTGAATTAGCATTCTCAAAATTTATACCACCTCATTAGGCTGAATAAATTTGAAAGCAGTTGTTCAGATTTTAAAAGAAGTGGCCTGACTTGCCTTGGATATAACTTTGGTGAGTTGTTTTTTTTTTTTATCCTCTCCTTTCAAATAGAAACCTGATTTCGAGGTTTATATTTTATTGTTTTGAGAGGCAGGCCGGTTCTATTTTATGATTGCACGTGAGCTTCAAAAAAAACAACAACACTTTTTCTAAAAAATGAAAGCAACCCAAAGCATGTCAAAATTTAAATTATTCTGCCCGTCTGTGGATATAGTGAAACATAGCTGTGTTTATTAGAGCAAACTTAAAAGGTAGATTCTATTCCTGTAAAACAAATGAAATCATATCAACTCCAGAAGAATTTTGCTTTTGGTTTGCTTTTTTTTCTGCATTTTCTTTTGTTGTTTTGTTTTTGATTACAGCTATCCCGATGCATCTTAAGAACATAAGAAAAGCCCTCACCGGATCAGACCGAGGTCCATCCAGTCCGATGATCCGCACGAGCGGCGGCCCCATTAGGTACTTCCGAATGGAGACACAGATATACCGTAGCCCCCAATATGATTTGCAAGAAGGTGTGCATCCAACTTGCGCTTGAATCCCAGAACAGTAATCTCTGTCACAACATCCTCCGGGAGAGCATTCCAAATTCCCACCACGCGCTGTGTGAAAAAGTACTTCCTGATATCCGTCCTGAACCTGCTGCCACTCAGTTTCAGTCTATGACCTCTTGTCCGTGTCACGTCCGAAAAAGTTAGTAACGCTGCTTCTTGGTCTATTTTATCAAAACCTTTTATTATTTTAAAAGTCTCTATTAAATCCCCTCTCAGTCTTCTCTGCTCGAGGGTAAATAGTCCCAATTTCCTGAGGCGTTCTTTATAGCTCAAATTCTCCAATCCCTTGACAAGTTTCGTGGCTCGCCTCTGTACCCTCTCCAACAGAGTTATATCTTTCTTGAGGTATGGAGACCAGTGTTGTACACAGTATTCCAATTGCGGTCTGACCATTGCTCTTTAAAGTGGCATTATTATATCTTCCGATCTACTCGTAATCCCCTTCTTAATCATGCCCAACATCCTATTTGCTTTCTTCGCTGCTGCCGCGCATTGAGCCGAAGGCTTTAGGGTTCTGTCAATCAGTACCCCCAAGTCCCTTTCTTGTTCACAATTTGCTAATGTCGCCCCCAACATCTTATACTCGTGTTCTATGGTTTTTTTTCCTAGATGCATCACCTTGCATTTGTTTATGTTAAAATTCATCTGCCACTTAGTTGCCCACGCTTCTAGCTTGTTCAGATCCTTCTCCTCTCGTAAAAGACAGAAGCCTCTCTTAGGGGTCCTAAGTTGCAGTAACTGCTATTGTTCCTAGGGTTGCCAGATTTTACGATTGGAAAATCCGGACCTAAGGCCCTGTCCCCCAGGCCCACCACGTTCTGCCCAAGTCGCGCCCCATTCCGTCCCAGTCTTAACCCCCCCAGCCCCGCTCCCCCTCAACCTGTTCTCGTGCTCGGATCCGCATCGGATGGACATCTATGCATGCACAGGTGTGACTCGATGACATCACATGAATGCGTGCGTGTGATGTCATTGTGTTGCATCCGTGCAAGCGCAGACGCCCTCCCGACACGGTCACGAGCTAGAAGCTTTCCAAAACCCGGACAAACTGTTGAGTTGTGAAAAGCTGGTCCAGATGCCTGGACATGTCGCTCTAATCGCTCCAAGCTGGCATGCACTAACATGTGTGCTAAAAAATATTTTTAAAACTTTTTGCTGGAGGAGGTGTGTCAGTGTGACAGAAAGTGGGTATTCCTTGCACAAGATTACCACAATAGGTGCCAATAAGTGTTCATATGGTCTTTTTTATTTATGCTTACAATCCTAAACTGTATGGAGTATATCAGTAAAAAAAATTCCTGAGATTTTATATTAGTTCAATACTAGGTTACACTCAGGCTCTATAATTACAGTACTCCCCTGATATTCGTGGGGGTTCCATTTCAGGAACCCCCGCGAATCTTGAAACACCGCGAATACGGTTTTTCATGGGGGAGACTGGAGAGGGCAGCCGGAGCGCCGGCGAGTGAAGGAAATCACTCGCTGTATGCTCCGACCGCCTCTTCCTGTACTAAAGTTGGGCCTTATCAATCAGGAGCTGCATGTCAAAGCTCCCTCCTGGCCAGATCATGGTGGGGGAGGGGGGTTGGAAAGCGCAGGGCCAGGAGGGCTTGGGCTCCCTCCTGGCCCTATCGGACTCAGGGGGAGATTGGGGATCGCAGGGCAGCAGGGCTTGGGCTCCCTCCTGCCCCAAACGTAATCGGGGTGCCGCTGGGGCATGAGGGCTCGGGCTCCCGCTTGCCCTGATCGAGTCGGGAAGGTTTGGGGTGTCGTGGCACAAGAGGGCTTCGGCTCCCTCTTGCCCCGAATGTAGTCGGGGTGCCGCGGGCCAGGAGGGCTTGGGCTCCCTCCTGCCCTGATCGTTGGAGGGGGGGGGGGAAGGGTGGATCGCGGCAGGGGAGATGAGCCATCTCTCCTGCCGCGATCATTGCTGCAGGTTGCTGGGGCCGCTGAGCTGATCGCATTATTTGTATTTTGATTGTGAAGAGCTAATAATCAACCATCTTTCAGAACCATCCACATTCACAGTCTTTTGTTTTTATCACAGTCTTTAATAGACATGATTATTTGTTTATACAAAGGATTGACTATTCATTATTTATTACACAATATATACAGTGGATTTTTTTAAATATAATTATAGAGCCTGAGTGTAACCTAGTATTGAACATTTTTACTTATGGCCATGTGCTAATGGTAGGATACTCTTTTTTTAATATCACTGTTTCACAGTATTCCTCTTAGCTCACTCACCGGGGTTTCAACATCAACCGTATTTGGCACATACTCCATCATACAGTGTATCACGATTCCCCATCACAAATGTGAGTTATTGACTCTCCATCACTCTGCATATCACGACTTTTTAAATTTGTTCCACATATCTTTTAAAAGGTAGGCCTTCCCATCATTTATCGTATCCATACAAACATGTAAAACCCATTTATCTCACATTAGGACCCCTGAGGAAGATCTGTTGGTCGAAACATGGACCATGTTGGATCCTCATTTCTTTGGAAACAAGGTGCTGTTTTATTTTAAACCACGTTTGCTTGTGAAAATAAAAAGCCAAGTACACTGTCTCTGCAGTTTTCCTTTGGTTCTTCGATTATTTAACATTCACTGCAGAGTTCTTGGATTTCCTTTCCATGTGCTAATGGTATCACAAAACAAACCCCGATAGTATCACACGGTACTTCAAAAGCCACAGAAATTTACCAAAGGGCTATCCTCACTGAATGCAAGAGTGTGTGGCATGAAGATAAGCGCTACCGCTTCAGCACTCTGAGGTTGTGGGTTCAAATCCCCTTGCTGCTTCTTGTGACCCTGGGCACGTCACTTAATCCCCCATTGCCTCAGAGATGATAGAGTGTGAGCCCACTGCAACATATAGAGAAGAATGCTTGAGTACCTGAATAAATTCATGTAAACCATTCTGAACTCCCCTGGGAGAACGGTAGAGAAAATTGAATAATAAATAGTGTGAAAAGTTTCAGCCTCTGATAACCAGAGCTGGTATTGTGACATCATAATGCCGCATTCCACCAATGACTAAGGGCTCCTTTTATGAACGCACGTTAGGGCCTTAATGCGTGGAATAGCACACGCTAAAATGCTGCGCACACTAGCCGCTACCACCTCCTCGAGCAGGCGGTCGTTTTTCGGCTAGCGCGCGCTAACCCAGTGCATGCGCTAAAAACGCTAGCGCACCTTCGTAAAAGGAGCCCTAAGAGCCAACCTCATGGCTTGATTGTCTTATACTTGACTCACTTTTCCTACATTTCGATTTATAGAGTAGCAAAGTGGTTAAAGCCACAGCCTCAGCACCCTGAGGTTGTGGGTTCAAACCCACGCTGCTCCTTGTGACCCTGGCCAAGTCACTTAATCCCCCACTGCCCCAGGGATGTTAGATAGAGTGTGAGCCCACTGGGACAGATAGAGAAGAATGCTTGAGTGCCCGAATGTTAAACTACTTAGGCTATAAGTGGTATATAAATAAAACATAAGAACATAAGCAGTGCCTCCGCTGGGTCAGACCAGAGGTCCATCATGCCCAGCAGTCTGCTCACGCGGCGGCCCATCAGGCCCAGGAAGTGGGGGTTAGGGGCAGAACCTGCCCAAATATTATTGGCGGTTTTTTAATATTCACAGGCCGACTCTGCCCCTAACCCCTAACGGAGGGGGAAGTGTATTATTATCAGGGAAGTAGGGTGGTCTGAAGCAAGCATCAGGGCTAAGTTCCCAGCTACGGGTCTGAGAAGCATCTGTTATTCAACACAGAGCCTCATCAGAGTGTTCACTTAACAATCTGCAGGATAAGCAACGGTCTGTGGATGACACCTCTGCAGATATTTTTTTTCGCAGAGAGGAGTCAATGTAAAACAGTCTTACACAATGTCAGATTTCTGTTATTGAGCAACCCTTGCATATGAAACGACAGAGAAAAGCAAGAACTAACGGCCTTGATAAATTATGTTTGTTACTGTGTGTCAAAGCAGAAAGAAAACTCTGCCTACATTAAATATATATATATATATTTGCATGTCCATTTCGAGTAACGCACAGAAAAACATCTGAACTACATATTGCTCTCGAAACAGATGCGTGAATATGGTTGTAATTTTAATGTTCTTTTCTTTCTTTTTTTTTTTCCGGAAAAAAAAAAGGTCATCTTTTGGCGAGGCCGAGCTTTTCTTAAGGTCATTTCACATTGAGATATCTGCCTGTTTCTGACATTTCATCTAGGAAAAGCCACAACTATTCTGACACATGAAATGGGTTCTTTATGAACCCAATGGCGATTTCTATCAACATCTGTTATTCTTACACAGAAAGAGAATATACATTGATCACAAACAAGGTTTTCCATTTTATTTGAAATATGAAATACATATTTGTTTACTTAAAGCGAAATCCGTCTGAAATAAAAGTTGAAGAAGGTACCAAAGCAAAGAAGACGGCGGCCAACTAAGCCCAGTAAAAGGCAGTGTTTGCTAAACAAAAGTGAATTCAACGCAGTCAAAGCAAAGGGGGTCCTTTTACTGAGGCGGAGTAGCCGATTTGGCGTGCGCTAAACGCTAATGTGTCCATTATATCCTAACTTCTAGCACTGCGCTAAATTGGCTACCGCGAGTCTAGACCTGTTTACATTGGAGCAACAGCGTGCTGAAAATTAATTTTATCTCGATAATTCTTTTCATTTAAAAGATCAGTATCCGCATTTTCTTTTCACGGTACTTTTGCTTTCTAATTTCTTATAACTTAGAGGAGACATGATAGAAACCTGCAAAATCCTGACGGGCATAGAGAAGGTAGATAGGGACAGATTCTTCAGACTGTGGGGAACCACAAGTACAAGGGGTCACTCGGAGAAACTGAGAGGGGACAGGTTTAGAACACATGCTAGGAAGTTCTTTTTTACCCAGAGGGTGGTTGACACATGGACGCGCTTCCGGAGGTTGTGATAGGCCAGAGCACACTACAGGGGTTCAAGGAAGGTTTAGATAGGTTCCTAAAGGAGAAGGGGATTGAGGGGTACAGATAGAAGTAGAGGTAGGTTAGAGAAATGGTCAGGAACCACTTCACAGGTCATAGACCTGATGGGCCACTGCGGGAGCGGACCGCTGGGCGCGATGGACCTCTGGTCTGACCCAGTGGAGGCAACTTCTTATGTTCTTAGGTCAGCAGATCCTGTCATTCTTACCTCCTTTTGAAGACATCTAGGGGCGATCACCACATTAAAATATTCATGGTGGAATGCAGCTTTTTCCTTGTATTTCATTTCTTGAGGTACCTGCATAGTTGAATGACATCAGATCAGGCCATTTAACCCTTTTTTTTTTTTTTTTTTGCTAATCAGATCCTCTTTTATCCCTTTTCTCCTCTTTTCCTCTTCTTTTCATTCTTTTCTCTTTTTTGATTCCCCGCTAGAGAATGACATGGGGAAAAAATTTGATCACCGTTCCCGTCCTGTCCCCATGAGCTCAGTCCCCATCCCTGGAAACTTGGTCCCCGTCCCGCAGACTGTCAGATCCCATCTGCACAAACCTCGAATAGTTATGATTTTATACTGAACTTATTTTATTAAAGTATAAAAAGAGACAATATTCTGTACAATTGTCATTTTATAAACACAAATAATACAAAGCAAAGATCAACAAAACCCCTGTCTGCCCTCCCTTTCACAAATATCCCATCCACTATTGTGAAAACTGAACAAACCAAATTACTACAGAATGCTACATAGAAAAATCAAGCTAACGGAATACTTCAGTCACACATGGCAGGAATAGTGTTAGGGGAGGACAACTAGAGAGAGCCCTAAGACAGCTGTAAGCTAAAGAAACACAGCCTGGGCTTTGCGGTTCCCAGTTATGTCTAATACCAGCTCTATCTGAAATATTCTTATCACAAAATAATTTTTTTTTTTCTACCTTTTGTTGTCTGCTAATTTTATTCTTCAAATCATATTGGTCTCAGGCTTTGGGTTTGGGTTCCTTCTGTCTTCATCGTGGCATGGCTGACTCCTGAAGGTAAAATAGGCACAAAAGGAGCTGGAGAGGAGATGCCGAGTCTGACATGGGCAAATTTTTTTTTACCACTGGAGCATGACTTTTCACCACTCCCATGGGGCGGTGAAAGGTCTTGTCCCCGTTCCCGCAGTAAACCAGTTGCAAATGTCTCCATTCCTGCAGATTTACTGTGGTGACCATGGTTTACCGCGGTAAACAATCCCCGTGTCATTCTCTATTCCCCACCTCACTGTTAAGAACATAAGAAGTTGCCTCCGCTGAGTCAGACCAGAGGTCCATCCTGCCCAGCGGTCCGCTCTCGCGGCGGCCCATCAGGCCTAATTGCCTGAACAGTGTCCCTGACTAATTTTGTAACTGCCTCTAATCCTCTAATCCTATCCCTATTACCTACTTCTACTCCTATCTGTACCCCTCAATCCCTTTGTCCTCCAGGTACCTGTCCAGACCCTCTTTGAAGCCCTGTAGCGTGCTCCTGCTTATCACATCTTCCGGTAGCGTGTTCCATGTATCCACCACCCTCTGAGTGAAAAAGAACTTCCTGGCGTTTGTTCTAAACCTTTCCCCTTTCAATTTCTCTGAGTGCCCCTTGTACTTGTGGTTCCCCGTAATTTGAAAAATCTGTCCCTGTCTACCCTTTCTATGCCCTTCATGATCTTGAAGGTTTCTATCATGTCTCCTCTAAGTCTCCGCTTTTCCAGGGAGTAAAACCCCAGCTTCTTCAGTCTGTCAGTATATGAGAGGTTTTCCATACCCTTTATTAGCTTAGTTGCTCTTTTCTGGACTCTCTCAAGTATCGCCATGTCCCTCTTGAGGTACGGCGACCAGTACTGGACACAGTACTCCAGGTGCGGGCGTACCATTGCATGATACAGTGGCAGGATGACTTCCTTCGTCCTGGTCGTGATACCCTTCTTAATGATGCCCAACATTCTGTTTGCCTTCCTTGAGGCTGTGGCGCACTGCGCCGACGCCTTCAATGATGTGTCTACCATCACTCCCAGGTCTCTTTCAAGGTTACTCACCCCTAGCGGTGATCCCCCCATTTTGTAAGTGAACATCTGGTTCTTTTTCCCTACATGCATGACCTTGTATTTCCCTATGTTGAAGCTCATTTGCCACTTTCCATATATGTTTCTCCTCTGAACTTTTAAAACTAAATTGTAGTTCCGCCCCCTCTTGCCTTTTGTATTAGTTGGTCTATGTCCAATTGTCTACTCGCGGTTTGCGAGTGTTTTACAAGACGGGCAAAATGCTCAAGCAAACTTTAACTCGCAAACCAAGCGTTGACTGGATAAGCAAGCATGTCACACCACCCCATCCCGGGAACTGGCTTCTCTCCCCCCTCAGCGGCCCACCCCCAAACCCTAGCCTCCAGTGGACACTGGCACGCACCAACTCACAGGACATACGTGTGCTGGTTACTGTGTGCCAGTGTCCACTGGAAGTAAGGGTTTAGGGGTGGGCCATGGAGGGAGAGAAGCTAGTTCCTTGGGTAGGGTGGTGTGGAAGCGAGCAGTGCCAGTGGCCTCGGGGGGGGGGGGGGGGTTTGAGATGTGGAACAAATCATTCGAGTTTTCCTTACTTCCTATGGGGAAACTCGCTTTGCTATACGAGGCTTTGGTTTGCGAGCATGCTTTTGAAACAAATTATGCTCGCAAACCAAGGTACCACGGTATATGTTTTATCAATTTTTTATTTTTTTGTATTTCGCTTAGTAAAACTAAATTAGCGATTCATCAAAGTCTAATAAAAACTTGAAAAATAACTTTCCTTTAGAGTTCAGGGAAGATTCTGGGAAGACACAGAAGTTCTCCGTTTGATTTATTTTTAACCGTTGTAACTGGGTTCTTTTCCCCTCTTTGTGTTGGTGGATTCATTCTTAGACATCTTGACTGATATTTCACTGCTCTTACACATGGGGCCAGACTGCCCAGGCCCACACAATCTCAGCTGAGACCACCAATCGGATTCCTACTTGCAGTCAGTCCAGTCTTGCACAGCCGCACTCAGCCACCACTGCGCAGAACCGGTGTTTTGTTTTTATTGGGGAGTGGGGAGTCCACGTCGGGGTTGGGCTGCACCTGCTTAGTCGTCTCATTGTAGTTTTCTTTCTCCCCATGGGTGTGGCTAAGTTACGCAGGCATATTCTGCAGGAGCTTCACAGATCTGTCGCTCCACAGTCGCAGGCAGCAGAGCTCAGGCCTCCAGCGGCAGCGGTACTCCATTCCCCCCCATCGCGGCCCAATGGATTTTGTAGGAGGGTTAAGCCACAAGTAAACGCTACAGCGGTGTTTCGTAAACTTTTTCGAGCCGGGGCACCTAGTGTCCCCAGCTCGAGACACCCGGAAGCTTTAACGTAATATTATCAAAATGTTTTTTAAAATGCTTATGTATCTTATTGTAAATCGCTTAGTAAATTATGGATAAGCGATTCATCAAATTAATAAAATAAACATAAACATAAACATGCCGCCGTCAGCATACGTGCAAAGGCCCTTCAAACGGGCCTTGCGCAGAAAGACCCACGCTGGAGAGAAGGGCCGGCAGAGAGAAGACGTGATGGCGTCGGGAGATTGCTTACAGGGTGTGCCTCTCTTTGTGAGAGGCACGTCCTGTAGACAGTCATCCGGTGTCGGCACCTCTCCTCTTCCCCATTGTACCGCAGCACACCATAAATCTCAGGAGGCACACAGTTTGCGATACACTGTACTATAGTAATCATCAAGGCCACGGACCTCCAGAGAGCAAGGTAAGCTCAAGGAAGCAGGCAAATTAATAAATAAAATGTTTTTGAAGGTCAGTGGGTCACGGACACTGACATGTGACCCACATGACCCATCCAATACTGTTGACCACAATCAGCTCTGCATGGAAGCAGAAAATATTTTGGTGTTCCACCAGTTTTTGTTGTCGTTGTTATAATAATTGTGTTTATTGTAAAAAAAAAAAAAAAAACAACTCAGAAAACCAATCAACAAGAAACATTTGTGCATGAAATGTAGATCAACAAGGCCAGCAATGAACAAGTTAGAAAATTCATCTTTTTGTTATCGTTTCCTCAATGAACATATCCAAGTCTGCTGGTGTTCTTTATGCCAGACCCAGATCGAAATCAGTCAAGAGACCAGAGGGAAGAACAGGACCTTCCAGCTAATAAGAATCCAGGGGTGCAGCCGCTGCAACCTCGTGCTCCAAACAGGTTCCCAGATCTTCTAGAAGGCAACCCAACGAGCAACATCATTCCACCTCACTCTGAGCATAGAATTCCTTACCATGTCCTTAGTGCCCCCAGTGCCTCCTTCCCATGTCCTAAGTGCCCCCAGTGCATCTGTCCTGTGTCCTTAGTGCACCCAGTGCCTCCTTCCTATGTCCTCCTCATTGCCTTCCAGACCCAACCCCACCCCAGAAGCCAGCCTGCCTCTCTCCCATCCCCCTGTGTAGTAGACCCAATGAGCACCCATCCCCCCTGTGCGTAGAACCGGTGATCAGCCTGTTTCCATCTTCCCCCCCGCCACCATGCAGACGACCCCATTGATCCTCCCATCCGCCCCTCCCACTGTGAGACAACCTAAAACCTTCCGGAACCAGCAGCGTCCCCAGCAATTTAAAGACGCAGCTTTGCGATCTTCTAATGCCGATTTCCTCTGCCGCTTCTCTGTCTCTGATGATGTCATCAGGGTTGCAAAGCAGCGTCTTTAAAGTGCTGGGGACGCTGCTGGTTCCGGAAGGTTTTTTGTTGTTTCGGGGTGGATGGGAGGCTCAACAGGGGTTCGGGTGAGGCGGGGAGGTGGGGGGGCCGAAGACGACGAACTGCTTCCTTATAGTGAGTCGAGGGAGGGAGTAGAAGCGCGTATGCGCACTCTTGCCAGCGGGGACCTATAGGTTCATGGAAAATGGAACACACAGGTAAGCATGCGCATGCGCACTTAGGGTTTTATTATATTACCGTATTTTCACGCAAATAACACGCACCCGTATAAAACGCGCACACGTGTATAGCGCGCAGAAATCACGATGATAAGCACAAAAACTTTGGTATAACGCGCTCACGATTATACCGCGCATGCTGCCCGACTCTCCGTTCACCCCCCTGACTTCCGTGCACTGCCCCGCCTCTCCGTGCGCTGTCCCGACTCTCCGTTCACCCCCCCTGACTTCCGTGCACTGCCCCGCCTCTCCGTGCGCTGTCCCGACTCTCCGTTCACCCCCCCTGACTTCCATGCACTGCCCTGACTTTCCGTGCGCTGTCCCGACTCTCCGTTCACCCCCCCTGACTTCCGTGCACTGCCCTGACTTTCCGTGCGCTGTCCCGACTCTCCGTTCACCCCCCTGACTTCCGTGCACTGCCCCGCCTCTCCGTGCGCTGTCCCGACTCTCCGTTCACCCCCCCCTGACTTCCATGCACTGCCCTGACTTTCCGTGCGCTGTCCCGACTCTCCGTTCACCCCCCCTGACTTCCGTGCACTGCCCTGACTTTCCGTGCGCTGTCCCGACTCTCCGTTCACCCCCCCTGACTTCCGTGCACTGCCCTGACTTTCCGTGCGCTGTCCCGACTCTCCGTTCACCCCCCTGACTTCCGTGCACTGCCCCGCCTCTCCGTGCGCTGTCCCGACTCTCCGTTCACCCCCCCCCGACGTCCGATTCATCCCCCCCCCCCCGGCAGGACCATTCGCACCCCCACCCCGAAGGACCGCCGACTCCCCGACAATATCGGGCCAGGAGGGAGCCCAAACCCTCCTGGCCACGGCGACCCCCTACCCCCACCCCGCACTACATTACGGGCAGGAGGGATCCCAGGCCCTCCTGCCCTCGACGCAAACCCCCCTCCCCCCCAACGACCGCCCCCCCCAAGAACCTCCGACCGCTCCCCCAGCCGACCCGCAACCCCCCCTGGCGACCCCCACGACCCCCCCACCCCCCTTCCCCGTACCTTTGGTAGTTGGGCCAGAAGGGAGCCCAAACCCTCCTGGCCACGGCGACCCCCTAACCCCACCCCGCACTACATTACGGGCAGGAGGGATCCCAGGCCCTCCTGCCCTCGACGCAAACCCCCCTCCCCCCCAACGACCGCCCCCCCAAGAACCTCCGACCGCTCCCCCAGCCGACCCGCGACCCCCCTGGCGACCCCCACGACCCCCCCACCCCCCTTCCCCGTACCTTTGGTAGTTGGCCGGACAGACGGGAGCCAAACCCGCCTGTCCGGCAGGCAGCCAACGAAGGAATGAGGCCGGATTGGCCCATCCGTCCTAAAGCTCCGCCTACTGGTGGGGCCTAAGGCGCGTGGGCCAATCAGAATAGGCCCTGGAGCCTTAGGTCCCACCTGGGGGCGCGGCCTGAGGCACATGGGCCCAACCCGACCATGTGCCTCAGGCCGCGCCCCCAGGTGGGACCTAAGGCTCCAGGGCCTATTCTGATTGGCCCACGCGCCTTAGGCCCCACCAGTAGGCGGAGCTTTAGGACGGATGGGCCAATCCGGCCTCATTCCTTCGTTGGCTGCCTGCCGGACAGGCGGGTTTGGCTCCCGTCTGTCCGGCCAACTTCCAAAGGTACGGGGAAGGGGGGTGGGGGGGTCGTGGGGGTCGGCCAGGGGGGTCGCGGGTCGGCTGGGGGGGCGGTCGGAGGTTCTTGGGGGGGGGACGGTCGTTGGGGGGGAGGGGGGTTTGCGTCGAGGGCAGGAGGGCCTGGGATCCCTCCTGCCCGTAATGTAGTGCGGGGTGGGGTTAGGGGGTCGCCGTGGCCAGGAGGGTTTGGGCTCCCTTCTGGCCCGATATTGTCGGGAAGTCGGCGGTCCTTCGGGGTGGGGGTGCGAGTGGTCCTGCCGGGGGGGGGGGATGTATCGGACGTCGGGGAGTCGGCCGGGCAAGAGGGCTTGGGCTCCCTCTTGCTCCGATCGTGGATGCGGGTGCGGGTGGGAGCGCGTGCGAGTGGTCGTTCGGGGTGGGGGTGCGAGTGGTCCTGCTGGGGGGGTGAATCGGGCGTCGGGCGGGGTGGGAACTATGTTTTAAAACTTTCGTATACCGCGCTCACGCATATAACGCGCGAGGGGTATGCGCGGTAGGTAAAAACGCGTATAACGCGCGCGTTATATGCGTGAAAATACGGTAGATAACTGGCTAAAATTGACCAATTATCTAAAGCCCTCTTTTACAAAGGCGATTATTGCGGTGGGCCAAGGTCAAGAGGGCGTCAATGGGCATTGGAGCATTTGCCGTGTGGCAGCCACTACTGCGCCTTTGTAAAAGGGGGGAGGGGGGAGTAGATGACTAAGTAGATCTTTAAATATCCATTTCTTAGGCTCCTAAGTTTAGTGAAAAATTTAGGACCTCAGATTCTTTTGAATATTAACTTCACTCTGGATTTCCTAAACATCTGATTAGAAAGGATTAGCTGAGGGGAGAATCAGGACCCACTGCCATGGACATTTATAACCATGTTTATGTCTACTCATGAACTGCCAAAAATGCCCCCCCCCCACCCCGTTTATAGGCTTCCTTTGCTTTCTTTCTCTACCATGTGAAATGTTTGTGTCAATGTACTTTAGGTCATTTGTTTATATAGTTCAGTTGAAAAGAAATTAGAATGTATTCCTGCTAAGAAATAAAGCCCATATAATCAGCAATCATAGTGACTATCTTACCTAATTGAGCTCGCTGTAGAAGGCAGAGTTGCTTTGACAGAGATCATGAAAGGTATGTGCATATTGTATATACCCAAAGCCTCCGGGGCCGTTCAAAATGCAAACATAGCAAATGTCCTACAGCACCTCACAAAATTTGTTCTCCTGTAATTTCAAAAATAGTGCTTTCTGAAGTGTTTCCATGGGAACAAGCACACGCAGGAAATACAATCTATAGCAGCCATTTTAACTGTTTTATCCACAGGTCATGACCTCTGATCTCTTGTTCATTTCCTCCCATGTTGACCTGTCACTGAAGCATAAGGTTAATTTTGTGCTTCAGTGACCAAGAATATGAATTTGGCACTTGATTCAAATTGTAAGGAAAACAAATGTGTGTGCCGGTCTTATCTGCCTAACCCTTCCCTTTCTAGTATAGTCTGGCCATCTGACAACAGTTTTATTAGTGATAACTGTTAGAAATGTAAATTAGCATTTGATTAACAGTTTGCGCCTTTATAAGCTAATTCATGAACCAGGCTCTTTAGGATCAGCTATAAATTCAAAGGATAATACTTCAAAGGAATTGTTATGTGGTAGCATGGGGGTTGGCAAATGCCACCCCAGTTTCACCCAGATATGTAGTTTGGCATCTTTTATCCACCTTACCCTCCAAAGTCCAGGATATTCTTTTCTTCCTGTCCCTACTTCCTGGAGCAGACTGCCATTTCCTGTCTAGTCCCTTCCTCCCCACCCTCCTCCCTTTTCTAGTCCGTCCTCCAACCATTCAGTACATTGCCAGTTGTGTCAGTGACTGAGGTAGGCCACTGCCAGTTGTTTCTAGAAGGCTGTTCTCCACTGCTTCCATAAGTAGTAGATTTAGCAGCCTATGCTTGTAAGTCAGGGGCGGACTACCTTTCTAAATGGAGGGCCTCACATAGAAACAGCCCCTCCCCCTCTCCAAGACACAGAGAATTCCCTGTCCTACTTGAGAATTCCCTCCTCCCCTGAGAATTTCCCCCCCACACACACACACTTATGATGTCCACATTCCCTTGTACCTCTCAACCATCCATGGAGTGTTTCCTTCCTTACCTCCCTCTCTAGAGGTTAAGAACATAAGCAGTGCCTCTGCTGGGTCAGACCAGAGATCCATCACGCCCAGCAGTCTGCTCGTGCGGCGGCCCATCAGGTCCAGGACCTGTATAGTAATCCTCTATCTATACCCCTCTATCCCCTTTTCCTTCAGGAAATCATCTAATCCCTTCTTGAACCCCAATACCGTACTCTGACCTATCACACCCTCTGGAAGCGCATTCCAGGTGTCCACCACCCTTTGGGCGAAGAATTTCCTAGCATTGGTTCTGAATCTGTCCCCTCTTAATTTTTCCGAATGCCCTCTCGTTCTTGTTGTATTTGAAAGTTTGAAGAATCTGTTCTTCTCCACTTTCTCTAAGCCCTACATGATCTAGTAAGCCTCTATCATGTCCCCTCTAAGCCTCCGCTTCTCTAGGGAAAAGAGCCCCAGTTTCTCTAATCTTCCAGCATATGAAAGGTTTTCCATACCTTTTATCAATCTCGTCGCCCTTTTCTGTACCCTCTCGAGTATCACCATATCCTTCTTAAGGTACGGCAAACCAATATTGGACGCAGTACTCCAGATGCGGGCGCACCATCGCCCGATACAACGGAAGGATAACTTCCTTCGTTCTGGTTGTAATACCTTTCTTGATAATACCTAGCATTCTGTTCGCCTTCTTAGAGGCTGCTGCGCGCTGTGCCGACGGCTTCATTGTTTTGTCCACCAATACCCCTAAGTCCTTCTCTAGGTTAGGGCTATTCAGCTTGGAAAAGAGACCGAGGGGGAGGTATGATTGAAGTCTACGAAATCCTGAGTGGGATAGACAAGTGAATTGACTTTTTACTCCATCAAAAATTACAAAGACTAGGGGGGACACTCGATGAAGTTACAGGGAAATACTTTTAAAACAAATAGGAGGAAATAGTTTTTCACTCAGAGGACAGTTAGGCTAAGGAACACATTGCCAGAGGATGTGGTAACAACTGATGATGTAGATGGGTTTAAAAAAAGATTTGGACACGTTCCTGGAGGAAAAGTCTATAGTTTGCTGTTGCTACTGCTTGCCCTGAGATTGGTAGCCTGAACTGTTGCTATTTAGGTTTCTCCTGGATGCTTGTGACCTGAATTGGCCACTGTGGATACAGGATACTGGGCTAGATTGACCATTGGTCTGACCGAGTATGTCTATTCTTATGTGGTGACATTACATTTAGCAGAACATGCTCAAAATCTACCGTCTGCTGCCCGCTCTGCACTTCCTGTTCTATAGGGGGCAGAAACCAGCAAGCCTTGAACATGTGTAGATGTTCAACGCCCTATGCTAGCTGTCCTTGATGCTTGTGCTGCCATTTGTAGTATCACCATAATGAAGGAAGGAGGAGAAGGCACCCGAGGAAAGGCTTAAAGGGGTTAGGGCTCTTCAGCTTTGAAAAGAGGGGGCTGAGGGGGAATATGATAGAAGTCTACAAAATCCTAAGTGGTGTAAACAGGGAAACGTACAAAGACCAGGGGCCCACACAATGAAATGCTTTTAAAACAAATAGGAGGAAATATTTTTTTCAGTCAAAGAATAATGAAGCTCTGGAGCTCATTGCCAGAGGATGTGGTAACAGTGGTTAGCATAATTGGGTTTAAAAAAAAAAAAGTTTAGACAAGTTCCTGGAGGAAAAGTTCATAGCCCACTATTAACATTGTAACATAGTAAATGATGGCAAATAAAGACCCGAATGGCCCATCCAGTCTGCCCATTAGTTATGCCCATTAAAAATACATGATTAAATTAACTTGTCTCTTTTATATTTCTGGGTCATAGACTGTAAAGTCTACCTGGTATTGTCCTAGGTTCCAACTGCTAAAGTTGCCATCCAAGCTCACTCCAGCCAATCATCCTGTTTGCAGGATATCTACCATAAAATCTAACCAGTAACATCCTCATGTTTCAAGTTAGTAAAGTTCCCATTGATGCCCTCCCCAGTCCATTCTATATCAAATCACCACATATGAGACACAGACAGTGCAAGTCTCTCCAGTACCAGCCTTAGTTATTTCATTCACTTCCTTCATTTTCTAATTAGAGATCCTCTGTGTTTACGAGGAAAGCCATTGCTTGCCCTGGGATTGGTAGCATGAAATGCTGCTACTGTTTGGGATTCCGGAATCTTCTTACTTTAGGGATTCCAGAATGTTGCTACTATTTGGGTTTCTGCCAGGTACATGTGACCCAGTTGGGCCACCGTTGGAAACAGGAAACTGGGCTGGATAGGCTGTTGGTTTGACCCAATACAGTACTCCCCTGAAATTCACGGGGGTTACGTTCACGGAGTAGCCGCAAATGTTGAAAAAAACGCGACTATCGGAAGAGTACTGTAATCGGCACGCCTCCTCCTCTCTTGCTTCGTCCCCAATTTAAAAAAACAAAAAAGTTGCCCTCTACCTCCGGTCTCATGCGCCTCATCGGGCCACAGAAGACACCACAGTTTGGTCAGAGAGCATGGCGCTGAGTGCTGACCCTCGAGGTTTCCCCGCGACCAGCCCCAGCAACGGTGCCCTGGTTGCCTTAGTCGGCGGCATCTTTCAAAGATTGGTGGTGGTGATTTTCCTGCTCAGCCTGCTGTGGGAGGGGGCATGGGAGGTGCGCAGCCAGGGAAGACCGTGGTGTTGGGGAAGGGAAGACTGGCTGAGCGTAGAGAGCTTTTCCATTGGTCACTCGTTCGCGGAAGAGGCAGTCAGAAAATACCACGAATGACCGAGTCTGCGAATCACGAGCCGCAAATTCTTATGTTCTTCTGTCTTGCTACTACTACTGCTACTATTATCCATTCAGTCATGTCTGACCCGTGGATATTCTGTAGACCAGTCCTCGCCACGCTTCCCTGTTTTCCACGGCTTCTTTCAATTGCTTGATGTTCATTCCCGTGTCATTCTTTATGGTATCCAGCCAACGGACCTTTGATCTCCCCTGCTTCCTTTTAACCACTGAGCATTCAGAGTAGCACCCCCCTTCTAGTGAATTCACCATCGTCACACGTCCAAAATAGGTCAGTTTCTGTCTGGTAATCTTGCCTTCCTGTCTTGCAGGCCACATAAAATTTAATGGGTTGCAAGTGGCCCAAAGTCCTCAAAAATAAAGATATATGTAGGCATTGAGGCCTGGTAGTCTTCGCCGGAGGGAGGGGGAGGGGCAGGACTGGTCCCTGCCGCGGCCGCTAAACCGATCGTTGCAAGGAGGTTCTGTTGCCGATCAGTTCAGCAGCCGCGTTTACATGAAGGCGCTGTTCTGATTTGGATGCTGTAATGCCAGGATCTGCACCCAATTTTGGGCATAATGATTTACATCAACTGGAACCTAGTGTAAATCCTGTGAAGGCCCTTGACCCTCCCATGCAAAGGTAAATTCTAATTGTTGCCAATTAGCATTAATAATTGATTTTTAGCACCCAAATATTGGCAGTAAGGCCCGGATTCGCTAAACAGTGCCATTGTCAGCGGGCGCCTTAAAAGCGGCCTCCAATCGCATGTCAATCACGCAATGGCGTCATTTAGAAAATTGTGCCACTGGCAAAGGTACTTTATTTTTCGCTCCATAAGATGCACTTTTTTCTCCCCCAAAAGTAGATGGAAAAGAGGGTGTGTCCTATGGAGTGAATACCCAACACCCTCCCCAACCGTTACCTTATTTAGATCGGTACCCGCCCCTCGCTCGCTGCAGACGCTGCTGCTACTGGTCGCTCGCTGCAAGTAGAGGAAAGGAAGGGCCAGGCGGGTGCAGTGATTGCACACTACCGGCCCAGAAGCCATTGGCTGGCCCAGACCTTCTGTCTGATGTCAAAATTGACGTCGGGGGTAAGGCTTCTGGGCAGGCGCCGTGCAATCACTGCACCCGCCTGGCCCTTCCCAGCAATTTATTTCGTTCGGAGGGAGTGAAGCACCGCTGGGTCCCCGTTCATCCCTCGCTCTCGGTGCCGTGCTCGATGCCATGCTGACAAGTTTCCCCCCCCTTCACCACTGCTGCTTCGTGGACGTGTCCTCACAGCGCAGTAGTGGGAGGTAATTAAAACCAGCAGATGGGCAGGCTGGGGGGGGGGGGTGGAAGAGAACAGGCTGGAAGGCATTGAGGGGGACATAGGAAGGAGGGAGGGAAGAAGGGACAATTGTTGCGCCTGAGGAAAGAAAGAAAAAAGAAGGAAAGAAAGAAAGAAAGAAAGAAATCACCAGACAACAAAGATAGGAAAAATGATTTTATTTCAATTTAGTGATTAAAATGTTTCAGTTTTGAGAATTTATATCTGCTGTCTATATTTTGCCCTTTATTTGTCTATTTTTCTATAGTTATTACTGAGGTTATATTGCATATTTTAAAAAGTCATCTGCCTTGACATCTGTGCCCTGTCCCAGCCTACCATTAGACCACAAGAAGGGGGGACAGGGTGCAGAGCCTGGCAATGAGTGTGGGGTTGGCTGTAGAGCCTGTCAGGGAGAATTTGGTTCAAAATATTTTTTTCTTGTTTCCTTCCTCTAAATCTAGGGTGCGTCTTATGGTCAAGTGCGTCTTATGGAGTGAAAAATATGGTAAGTGCCAGAAATGTAGGTCAGGGATTTCAAGGCCTACATTTCTGGCATCTACCTTTCACGTGAATCATGCCTACATAGGCACTTTGCAGCGCCTAACGCCACTTCCGGTGTCAGCCACGCCTACAGTGGCATAAGGCGCCATAAAGCGTCTATGTAGGTGTGATTCCAGTGCCATTTTTTTTTTACCTTGAAAATCATTTTGAAATATCTTTTCAACAGGATTTTTCATTTAACTATCCTTTTTCAAAACTGCACAAGAGGTTTTTAGCGTCAGCTGGCACACCGAATGCTCCGCGCTGCTCCGAAGCTCATAGGAATTCTGTGACCGCTGGAGCAGCAGAGAGCATTCAGTGCGTTGGCCAGTGCGGTTTTTGTAAAAGGGTGGGGGGGGGGGAGGAGTTAAGGCGCCATTTATGGAATATAGGCCTAATCGGCTCTGTATTAAATTAAATTGTTGGTGCAAATCGGGTACGCGCCTAAAACTGTGTGCACCATTTTGGGTGCCATATATAAAATCTGGGAGAATATATAGAAGCATATACATTCAACAGCTCCATTCTAGGCAGAGTTTCTGCCACGTAATTAAGAACAGTTTATGGAGTTCACGTCCAGGAATTTATTCAAACCTTTTTTTTTTTTTTTTTTAAACACCGCTACCACATCCTCTGGCAATGAATTTAAAAACTGTTTATTTCAAATGAACTACTTTGTAACTTTGTGGCTTGTCCTCGTCTTTTTACTTTATTTTCACTTTATTTGATATGTGTTAACCTGTTCCACTTCAAGATTTGGTTCATAGACAACCCCGCGAAAGACAAAGGCGCGCGCCGACAACTGAGCGCAAGACGGAGGCCCGCGCCGAAGAAAATTACAGTTTTTAGGGGCTCCGACGGGGAGTTTTGTTGGGGAGCCCCCCCAGTTTACTTAATAGAGATCGCGCCGGCGTTGTGGGGGATTTGGGGGGTTGTAACCCTCCACATTTTACTGTAAACTTAACTTTTTCCCTAAAAACAGGGAAAAAGTGAAGTTTTCAGTAAAATGTGGGGGGTTACAACCCCCCAAACCCTCCACAACGCGGTGCAATCTCTATTAAGTAAAGTGGGGGGGTCCCCCCCACGACCCCCCCGTCGGAGCCCTAAAAACAGTAATTTTCTGTGGCGCGCGCCTCCGTCTTGCGCTCAGTTGTCTGCACGCGCCTTTGTCCCGATTTTATAGACCTCTGTCTTATCTCCCCTTAGCTGTTTCTTCTGCAAGCTGAAGTGCCCTAACCATCCTAACCTTCCTTCATATGACGGTTGTCTTGTTGTTTTTAAGGGTCAATATGGATCAGGATTCATATTTGGCTTATCTATGTGACATTTTATGGAGATAATAATATTTGCTAAGTTCTTTAAGGATAAGCAGCATGAAATCTGTTTTGGGAATCTAGCTAGATATTTGGGACCTGGGCTGGCCATGATGGACCTTTGGTTTCTTGTTGTAGGTAGCTGCCAAATTAGGGACCATTTACAGAATCTGGCCCTAAATGTGTTCCACATAAAGAATGCATCATCTCTTAGCATTGTACTATTTATGTCCATAAATAGCCACTTCATTTTATAAGAGCTTTCCTTCTTCCTGTAAAACGAGCTTCACATACAATCGGAAACCCCTTTAGAAGATGGCACCCTGTAAGTCAAATGGAGCATCCTTGACCCCTACAAGCTGACTGAGAATGGCATGACCTAACCTAGATCACAATCAAGAGTTCCTCTTGATAAGCTCTGAGAGTAGGCAGGATTTTCGGAAGCTTTTCTCCCTTTCCGTGCCTATGAGAGGAAAAGCCTAGTAAATCACACCCTTGATCACCGTAAATCTGACCTTTGGCAGATCTGTCCTTAGACAGTGACATGGATGTCTACAGATATATAATAGGTATAGTTTTGCCATTAGCGGATTTGCATTAAATCAATTAAGGCATTGTTGAAACAGGATTAGTGCTTGAATTAATTATTTGAAAGTGAATCATTTCCAAAAGGCTGACATGTGCCATTTCCCATTCATGCCGAACAGAAGGGTTGCAAGGCTTGCAAATGAATTTCTAGTAGTCAACGGCCAAAGCTGGCATCCAAATGAAGCGTGCTCGTGCATTACTTCCCCCGAGTCTTGCAGAGTTCATCCTTTAGACACTGGTCAAAAATCTGCTCACAGATGCTAGAAATTCAAATATGCTGATTTACAAATTATGCCTTTCCTTTGGGAAAAGGTGTTAAGGAATGTGAACACCATATGCATTCATGTCTGTAATCAAGAGATCGTAATGACAGTGGTGAAGGCTATTTCTTGTGGTTTCTCATTGCAGTGAAACCACATTTGACCTCAAGATGAAGAGAAGGGCAGAAACCACTAATAGCCCCTTTCTTGATCACTAGAAACATTACAAATTTGCATTCTACAGCTGCCAATTTTATTCTCCTTGTTTTTTCATCTTATAACGGTAAGGGCCAGCAATTTATTTCAATGAATGTTGACCTCGTGATGAACTTTCATGGCTATTGGAAGTCTTTGTGCATGGCTTATGAGAAAACAGATTTCCTTTCCCAGTCAGACTACAGCGACTTGTCAGCTTCTACAAACTACAGTAGAGTCAGACTGGAATTCGAGGTGCTTGGAAAGTGCAGCCTCGGCTCAAAAGCGCTCGCAAATTTGGTCATTGCATTGTTAATGTGACAATATCCTCTATAGCAGTGGTCTCAAACTCCAACCCTTTGCAGGGCCACATTTTGGATTTGGAAGTACTTGGAGGGCCTCAGAAAAAAATAGTTAATGTCTTATTAAAGAAATGACAATTTTGAATGAGGTAAAACTCTTTATAGTTTATAAATTTTTCCTGTTGGCTAAGTCTTAATAATAATATTGTAATTTATAGCCAAAGAGACATATGATCAAGAAACTGTTTTATTTTACTTTTGTGACTAGTCTTATAGCCGTTACATTAACGGGTGCTAGAATATATGTGTGTGTGTCTGTCTTTATTTCTCTCTCTCTCTCTCTCTCTCTCTCTCCTTAGCCGCTTTCTGTATTTCTGTCTTTCTTTTTTTTCTTTCTGTCTTTTTTTTTCCTTGGCTGTCCACCACCACCCCTTGTCTGCTCCCCCTGTCCATTCTCCCTTCCTTTTACTTCCCCTGTGTCCACCACCACCCCTTCACTGCTCCCCTTATCCAGCAGCAGCCCTTCTCCCTTTGTTTTACCTCCCCCCTGTCCATCAACCCCTCTTTCCTGCTCCCCCTGTCCAGCAGTACACCTCCATTCCTTTTACTGCCCCCCGTCCATCAGCACCTCTTCCCCTGTCCATCCCTGCTCTCCCTGTCCAGCAGTATGCCTTCCTTCCTTTTTCTACCCCCCTGTCCATCAGCACCTCTTCCCCTGTCCATCCCTGCTCCCCCTGTCCAGCAGTATGCCTCCCTTCCTTTTTCTGCCCCCTCCCCGTCCTTCAGCACCTCTTCCCCTGTGCATCCCTGCTCCCCCTGTCCAGCAGTATGCCTCCCTTCCTTTTTCTGCCCCTCCCCGTCCATCAGCACCTCTTCCCCTGTCTACCCCTGCTCCCCCTGTCCAGCAGTATGCCTCTCTTCCTTTTTCTGCCCCCCCCCATCCATCAGCACCTCTTCCCCTGTCCATCCCTGTCCCCCTATAATCAGGCCCGCCATTAATCTACAGGGTCTTGGCCGGGAGAGGGAAGAAACGCATGCACATGTACCTGTTGCCAGGTCCGCAGCTTTACCATCCTGCAACCCAGACACAAACACTTCCACCAAGCCCCACACTCCATTCTCTTCCGCAGCCATGAAGGAGAGGGGCGGGGACAGGGGGGAGGAGCCACGGCTTGGAGGCGTACCGGAAAGCGCAGCAGCAAAGGCACAGTCCACAGCCGGCGAGGTCGTATGTCGGGGTGAAGCGCGCTCTGCGCTTGCACCTCTCACGGAAGTTTTTTGCTGAAGGACAAAGTTTATTTTTTAGTTCAAAGCCGCCGGAGCGGCTCCTCTCTCAAGCTGCACCTGTGTCGAAGAAGGCTTCCGATGCAGGCGGGGATCGAGAGAGGAGCCGCGGTGGCGGCTTTGAACTAAACAATAAACTTTGTCCGTATCGAGGCATTACCAGGCGTCTTCCACAAATTGCCAGATTATGAGTGACAGGGAGACTCGGCAACGGGGGAGGGGAAAGAAGCCCAAGGCACGGGTGGCTATCGTTGTGAAGGGGTGGCGTGGTGCGGCCTGCTCTGAGGGGAGGGGGGGAAGTCCGCTGTCTTTTCTGCCTCCAGTTTCACTCCGCTCTTGTTTCCGCCGCGCTACGGGCCCGGGACACATCGTAACGGTAAGTAGCAGGCTCGGGAAGGCGATGGCAGGACTCCGCATTCGCTCCCTCCGCCACCTGTGGTGATGTAGTAAGCGCGCATGCACTTGCCGGCACATCCCGACAGATCAGATCTCAGGGAACACGCGGTGAGAGTGCGCATGCGCGCTTAACATGTTATTATTATAGATTCTGATACACATACCGAGGGCCTCAAAATAGTACCTGGTGGGCCGCAAGTTGAAACCACTGCTCTAGACCATGCTGGTCAAAGAGCATGGTGGTATGCTTCATTACTGGTCTGGTACAGTGATGCTCAATTTGGATATTCTAATTACCAAGACATTTGGTTGGTCAGATAGTCTGTAGTGTCTGTTAATGTGTTGTCTGCGACTTGTCTACCTCCCACAATTAGCGGCAAATCCAGAAATTCAATGCTGGGGCCTTATCTGGCCACTGGCATTGAATTTCCAGTCTAATTTATCCACATTGGACTTAGCCAGCCAAGTTGTTATTCATCAGCTGACCAGGTAGGTCTTAGTGACTAAAGACAGACCTGCTATTTAGACAGGTCTATCCAGTCATTAGCTTATAACCTGGTTTCCCTGAGTAGGCTTGCCCTTATTATCAGAAGCTAAGCAAGGTCAGGCCTGGCTAATTCTTGGATGGGAGACCGTGCTCTGTAGGTTGAGAGGCTCTATGATTGGGCAGCAGTGACATAGGGCTAGATTCACTAACCTTGACTTCTGGGTCTGATCTGGGGCCAATTCCAGCAGGTCTAAACAATTCACAACAGCCCAATATTGTAATGAGGAAGGAAACCCCCCCTGCCCTCATGGATTGCTAGTAAGTGATTGTGACACATGTGTTTTGTGTCCATTTTTTTTTTTTTTTTAAATTTATGTTTGTTTGTTTGTTTTTTCTCAGGCTTCGACTCTCCTGCTCTCAAGCCGGCCCTTTCTTGAAACCCTGCCTCCCTTCTCAAACACAGCACCAGCAGAGCTGACTTTTATTTTACTTTTGTAGCTCAGCAAGCCCGTGGTTTTAACCCACTTTAAACCCACGAGTTAAAACCACGGGCTCACAGTGTGGGGAAGAACAGAAGAGATTTTTTTTTTTTTTTTTGGGGGGGGGGGGGGACAAGCCGGAGAGATCCGGGGATGAGCAGAGCAGTGATTCAGTATAGAGTGCTAATCTTTAAGAATGTAAGAATTGCCGCTGCTGGGTCAGACCAGTGGTCATGCTCAGCAGTCTGCTCCCATGGCGGCATTTAGGTCAAAGACCAGTGCCTTACCTGCATACATTCTGGTTCAGCAGGAACTTGTATAACTTTGTCTTGAATCCCTGGAGGGTGTTTCCCCCTATAACAGCTTCTGGAAGGGCGTTCCAGCTTTCTACCACTCTCTGGGTGAAGAAGAACTTCCTTACGTTTGTACGGAAATCGATCCCCTTTTAACTTTAGAGAGTGCCCTCTCGTTCTCCTTACCTTGGAGAGGGTGAACAACCTGTCTTTATCTACTAAGTCTATTCCCTTCATTATCTTGAATGTTTCGATCATGTCCCCTCTCAGTCTCCTCTTTTCAAGGGAGAAGAGGCCCAGTTTCTCTAATCTCTCACTGTACGGCAACACCTCCAGCCCCTTAACCATTTTAGTCGCTCTTCTCTGGACCCTCTCGAGTAGTACCATGTCCTTCTTCATGTACGGCGACCAGTGCTGGATGCAGTATTCCAGGTGAGGGTGTACCGTGGTCCGGTACAGCGGATGACAACCTTCTCCGATCTGTTCATAAGCCCCTTCTTAATCATTCCTAGCATTCTGTTCACCCTTTTCACCGCCACCACGCATTGTGCGGATGACTTCATTGACTTGTCGACCAGTACTCCCAAGTCTCTTTTCTGGGGGGTCTCTCCAAGTACTGCACCGGACATCCTGTATTTGTGTATAAGATTTTTGTTACCGACATGCATCACCTTACACTTATCCACGTTAAACCTCTTTTGGCATTTCTTGAGCGTGTTTATGTCCCGTTTCAGGTCCTCACAATCCTCCCACGTCTTCACTACTCTGAATAACTTCGTATCGTCTGCAAATGTAATCACCTCATTCGTCGTACCAATTTCCAGGTCATTTATAAATATGTTGAAGAGCACAGATCCAAGCATCGAACCCTGCAGCACTCCACCCGTGACGCTTTTCCAGTCCGAGTATTGTCCATTTACCCCCACTCTCTGTTTCCTATTCGCCAGCCAGTTTTTAATCCACATGAGTATTTCACCCTCGATTCCATGGCTCGCTATTTTGAAAATGAACATTTTCACTAATGGATTTCTGGATGTCTTTCCCAAAAGATCCAAAGTCAGCCTTGCACCCCTTTTTATTAAAATGCGATAGCTGCTTTTAGCGCGGGGAGCTGCGCTGAATGCCCTGCGCTCATAGAGTTCCTATGAGCATCGGGAGCAGCGCGGGCCATTCAGCGCAGCTCTCTGCGCTAAAAACTGCTAGCGCAGTTTGATAGCATTTAGCATGTGCTAAATCGATTAGCGTGCCTTAGTAAAAAGACCCCTTAGTGTGCTGCACTTTTCTTGTCTACCTTTTGGCACCCTATAGAATTAACCCCATGGATAATACCTAGATCATTTATTCTTTCATTTTATTTCTGTTTCTCATTTTTTTTTTAATTATTTTTTAAAAATTAAAATTAAAAATTATTTTTAAAAAACTATTATTTTTTGTTTGACATAAAGGAATTAAATGAAACAAGAAAAAGGATGAAAACAATCCTAAACAAATATGAAAGTGAATTATTTTCTCTTCACACCTGTACAAGGCCTTAAAAATTACAACCTTCATTTCCCTGACCTGTCACTCCAACACTCTTTAGAAATTGGGTTTAAAAAAAAAACCCCATAAAAAACCCCCAAAACAAATGCAAAAGCTAAAGAACTGAAATGTTTAATAATAAAATGCATTAACTGAGCTTCATAAAGTGCTATATTAGTTATGTAAATGACAGAGTTAATTGCCAAATCAGAGCCTGTTGATTTGCAACGACCCACTCAAGGAAAGTAAAAAAAAAAAAACCCAACAAAACCCTGAAAAAGAAATGAGAGCTTTTGATGCCCTCGACCTGTTCTAGTGTTTGCGAGAGCTGGCAGGGTGTGTACCGCTCAAAGAAACCTGTGGGGATGTTTCTATCAGCTGATTACTGTTCAACAGTCGCAAATACACCAGAGAATAAGAGAAGTGGTCAAAACATTGAGGAACGAACACAAGAGGACTTGATTACCATCATCAATATCTGATTTTGTTTCATAAACTTGATCTACAGAGGTATAGCTTTTACTGTATTTTCAGAGCTTCTTTGGAAATGAGAACTTTTGTTTATAAATAAAAGGGAAAAACACTGAAAGGCAAACAAAGACTATTATTTCTAGAAGAAAGGCACACTGTAGAATAATTTCACGAGAGCAAGGAAATGTGTGAAGTTAATTACATTCTAAACTAATGGTACTGAGCAGGTATTTTAGAGTTCAATTAATACGATGAATTCGTAATCAAAGACCTTGTACACAACACATAAAGACCGGTTCATAGACAACGGCGCGAAAGACAAAAGCGTGCGCCGCTCTAAATTACAGTTTTTAGGGGCTCCGACGGGGGGTTTTGTTGGGGAACCCCCCCAGTTTACTTAATAGACATCGCGCCGGCGTTATGGGGGGTTGTAACCCTCCACATTTTACTGTAAACTGAACTTTTTGCCTAGAAACAGGGAAAAAGTGAAGTTTTCAGTAAAATGTGGGGGGTTACAACCCCCCACAACGCCCCCACAACGCGGCGCAATCTCTATTAAGTAAAGTGGGGGGGTTCCCCCCACACACACCCCCGTCGGAGCGCTAAAAACACTAATTTAGAGTGGCGCGGCGGCGCACGCTGTGCTCAATTGTCTGGGCGCGCCTTTGTCCTGGCGCGCTTTTGACCTGACACCATAAAGACCACTCTGGATCATTGAGTTAGTGAACCATGTTTCATTTTGGTTCTCACAGTAAGTCAGTCCCAGGCATTCGAATCGCAGCTTGTTTTCTCTAAGTTGAAAAGGTGCGGAGCTCGTACATGCGAACATGACGGCAGGCAACCGTGGATCTCTATTGCATGGAACAATCGTGCAATAAAAGAGCCCTCGATGGAGACTGCCCCAGCTTTGTTGGTTGGGCTGATAACGCCACTTAGAGGGGCTGCTGAAAGGTTAAGGGGCAAATAATTCAACTTAAAGCCCTAACGCTGCTTAATAAGAACATAAGAATAGCCTTACTGGGCCCAGGGGTAGGCAATTCCTGTCCTCGAGAGCCGGAGCCAGGTCAGGTTTTCAAGATATCCACAATAAATATGCATGAGATAGATTTGCATCTCAAGGAGGCAATGCATGCAAATCCATCTCATACATATTCATTGTGGATATCCTGAAAACCTGACCTGGCTCCGGCTCTCGAGGACCGGAATTGCCTACCCCTGATCTAGCCCAGTTGCCTGTTCTTATGACAGCCAATCCAGGTCACTAGTACCTGGCCAAAACCCAAGGAGTGGCAACATTCCATTCAGAATCCTAAAGAATAGCAAGATTCTAGAATCCCAAAGAGTAGCAACATTCCATGCTACCGATCGAGGCAAGCAGTGGCTTCCCCCATGTCTTTCTCAATAACTTCTCCCTTAAATTTTAGAGCTCCTAGGAAATGGAATGACTTACTAAATTATATGTAACACCTTCTTGGGAGGTTGTGAAAAGATTTCTATGACTTTTAAAAGGCTTTTGAAAATCTGTCTATTTGAAAAATATTTGACTTTGAATTAATTGAGTTGTTAGCGATGCCTTTATGGTTCTTTCTGTCATGTATTTTATTCATTTTGTTTTCTTAATGGTAGGCATTGTTTTAAATCTGTTATTTGCAATACATATCCCTTGTCTTCACCTTTGGCACTGAGGCTCATTTTCTGAAAAGAGAAAGACGCCCAAAAATGGCATAAAGTGGCACTCGGACATTTTATTGAACAAGACGTCCAAGTAGTCTTTTTTCGAAACCGACTTTCCGGATTTCTTGCATCCAAAGTTCAAGGGGGCATGCTGAAGGCATGTTATGGGTGGGCTTTGGGCATGCTATGTCTTGCTGTCTTTTCTTGTTTTTTTGGTCTGTTGTTCCACATCTACTGCAGTCTTTGTTGGATTTTTCCTTGTTTTCTTTGCAGCCATAACCAAGCATTTACCAAGATGTCCATGATGCCATTTAGCCGTTCGGACCTAGATCTGTTCCAGGCATATGGTATAGCAAGGTAGAAAGGACGGAGTCTGGAGTTGGCTGTAGAGGAGAAGGGTACAGATAAAAGAGAATTATTGTTTATTTTTATTGAAGTGTGGGAGTGGAGGGGCGGGGCGGTTCACTCCATGTGTCCCAACATGACCCCCCTACACCTCCCCTTCTCTCTCTCTCTCTAATTCATCTCTCTCTTCCTCCCTCCTTCCAAGGTTCCCTCTTCCTCCCCAACGTATTCCCCTTCTTTCCCCTGCTCCAAGATCCCTTCCCATCTCTTCTGCTGCAATGAACTCAAGACACATTCTCTTCCTCTTCCTCTGGTCCTGCAGCCACCATGGCTCACTTGCTCCCATGGAGCCAATTTGCTTAGTAACCATAGTTCCTGCTTAGAGCAGCTCTTTGGCTCCTGTGGCTCTGTGATTCCTGCAACTTCACTTTTATGCCACATCTTCCCCTTATTGGCAGTTGGTGCATACGCACCACACGCTCTGTTAAACATAGAAACATAGAAACTGACGGCAGAAAAGGGCCACGGCCCATCCAATCTGCCCACACCAATGACCCACCCCTACCTTCCCCTATGTAGAGATCTCACGTACCAATCCCATTTTGTCTTAAAATCTGGTATGATGCTGGCCTCGATTACCTGTAGTGGAAGATTATTCCAGCGATCAACCACCCTTTCGGTGAAGAAATATTTTCTGGTGTCACCATGAAATTTCCCACCCCTGTGTTTCAACGGATGCCCTCTTGTTGATGTGGGACCTTTGAGAAAGAAGATGTCCTCTTCCACCTCGATACGGCCCGTGAGATATTTGAACTTCTCGATCATGTCACCCCTCTTTCTGCGTTCCTTCGAAAGCTAATTAAAAAATGCATTGTTAGTCCAATCATAAAGTCATCACCTTATTTCCTTTGGTTTTTCTTTTTCTGTATATTACCTTTAAAAGTGGACTAACCCGGCCACTGAGATACTGTTTTGTAAAAGGGCCACTTTTTAGCAAATATGTGTAGTGCCCTGAAAAATGATGCATATTTAGTAGAGATGGGCATTTCTTTGGAATCATATGAGCAATGTCAGTGAGAACGCTCACTGTTTGCAATGGATAGAACCAACCCACCTTATAAAGAGACTTCAGCTCTCTTTCTTCTTGGCTGGCATTAGTGCAGTCATCCTCTGGCTAAGATGATATCTCTCACTCTCAGTGCAGCAAAGATGGGCGGTCAAAGGATTTAAATCAATTTCAGGCCTGTCTCGAACCTGTCTTTTATTTCAAAGATTTTTGAAAAAGTGGTTTTAACTCAGCTGCAAGATTTCATTGAGAAACAAACAAAAAAACCCTTTCAATCTGCCAATCAAAATTTAGGACGTTTAATTGTACAGAAACAGTTCTACTAGACCTAACTGACGAGTGCTGGAAATTTATGGATAAAAGGGAGGACATACTGCTAGTTCTACTGGAACTTAGTGCTGCATTTGACATCCTGGACCATCCTCTCCTATTATCCAGACCTTCTGACATTGGTATTAGTGAAGTGGCCTTGAATCGGTTCTCTTCCTTCCTTCTATAGAACACAAAGTCTGACTAGGGTCTGACCTGTCTAAACCTACACAAATCAAATATGGTGAACCCTAGGGTGCCTTACTGTCTCCCATACGTTTTAATCTTTACATCAGACCAGTGATTGATATTGCCTCAAAATATCAGAACCGGATCAACTCAATCACAGCTAACATACAGTTACACCTCCCACTGGACTCAGATTGTGATTCACTTCTATAAACACTACAAATCTGTCTGTCCAAAATCAAAAATTAGATGACCGTCGACAAGCTGCAACTAAATTCATCCAAAACTGAACTTCTTTGGATACACGGGGACAACTGCCCATACTCAAGGCCTTCTTTCTCTTGGGATAACACTACCTTCACTGACAAAGGCCAAGTTCACAGTCTAGGACTATTATTTGACTCCAGACTGACATTCACAAACCATATCTCACAAGTGGTAGCTACCTCTTTCTACTACCTATGTCAATTACAAAAAATTTGGAACTACTTCTCAGAAACTGAATTTGCTCAACTACTCTATGCCTTCATACTGTCATGAATGAACTACTGCAATGCTCTATTCATAGGGTTGCCTACAAAGAATCTATTGCAGTGGCCTTAGTCCATTGGCTACCTATCATGAAACGTTGTAGCTTTTAAGGCCCTGGTTCTGGCCTACAAAACCTTTCACAACATGGTTCCAACTTACATGTTAATGAAACGACCATCCTACATTCCTGGATGAACCCTACATTCCAAACACAAGCAAAAAAACCCTATTATTCTCAGCCCCTGGACGATCCCTCCATTTAGAAACTGCCTGCAAATGAATCTATATACATTTCTTGCTTAGATTATGGAATCTTCTCCCATCATCTATTAGTTCTCTAGAGGGGCTACTGACATATCTCATTTTAGTGTTTACTTTGCCCAATTACTGAAACTGTAAAACTTCATCCTGTGCAAGACCTGTTATTGAATCCGTAAAACTTACTTCAACCTGTCTGTCCCTTCTCTGTCCAATACTGTATTTGTACAATTGTAACCTGTTCTAGGCTCTTTTTTTTGGGGGGGAGGGGACATGCTTTAACATCAAATAAATAAATAAAATCGAACATACTCGAACTTGCAACAGCAGGAAAGACTAAAACGGTTAGGGCTCTTCAGCTTGGAAAAGAGATGTCTGAGGAGAGATATGATTGAAGTCTACAACATCCTGAGTGGAATAGAACGGGTAGAAGTGGATCGATATTTCACTCCGTCAAAAATTACAAAGACTAGGGGACACTCGAGGAAGTTACAGAGAAATACTTTTAAAACCCATTGGAGGAAATTTTTTTTCCACTCAGAGAATAGTTAAGCTCTAGAACGCGTTGCCAGAGGATGTGGTAAGAGCGGATAGCGTAGCTGGTTTTAAGAAAGGTTTAGACAAGTTCCTGGAGGAAAAGTCCATAGTCTGTTATTGAGAAAGACATGGGGGAAGCCACTGCTTGCCCTGGATCGGTAGCATGAAATGTTGCTACTCTTTGGGATTCTAGAATCTTGCTACACTTTGGGGATTTTGCATGGAATGTTGCTACTCCTTGGGTTTTGGTCAGTTACTAGTGACCTGGATTGGCTTCTGTGAGGACGGGCTACTGAGCTTCATGGACCATTGGTCTGACCCAGTATGGCTCTTATGTGTGCCAAGTATAGGACAATCAACCCATTGTAACATCACTGATGAAGGTGGCTCTGAAACACTGTGGAATGAGGCATTATGCATCAAAATCTCAGCTCTGGAATGTTGCTCTCATTAGGGTTCTGGAATCTTGCTATTCTTTGAGATGCTGGAATATTGCTACACCTTGGGTTTTGGCCAGGTACTAGTGACCTGGATTGGCCACCGTGAGAATGGGCTACTGGGCTTGATGGACCATTAGCCTGACCCAGTAAGTCTATTCTTGTGCCAAGTATAGGACAATCAAGCCATCGTAACATCACTGATGAGGTTGGCTCTGAGGCACTATGAAATGAGGCATTATGACATCACAATCTCAACTCTGGAATGTTGCTCTCATTGGGGTTCCGGAATCTTGCTATTCTTTGAGATGCTAGAATATTGCTACACCTTGGGTTTTGGCCAGGTACTAGTGACCTGGATTGGCCACCGTGAGAATGGGCTACTGGGCTTGATGGACCATTGGCCTGACCCAGTAAGGCTATTCTTATGTTCTTATGATAGGGAGCCTAGACACAATGGCTTACATACTACAGGGGGGAAGATGAATGAACGGTGAGCTTGTCTGCCTCAGAGCCCACTCCCCTCCTCCCCTCTAGTCTGCAAGGACAAGACAGTTCCACAGGAAGGGCTAAATTTTACTGTCCATTTACTGATTCTGTAGAATTGTGAGAAATTGGGACCATGACAGTAACACTTTAAAGTAGCCATTTCATCCCTTAATCTAAAAATACACTGCTTTATTACAGTTTTGTTTTAATTAACAAGCACCTTGCTCTTTTTACAACATTCACCTATAGTCTTACTGTGCTCCTTCCCAAATTAAACGGTCAGCTTCGCTAGGAATCAAGGTTTTAAATCTCTAATTAGGTCCAAGGCATATTTTGTAAACTTCATCTTCCATTGCCATAACTCACGGTGTGACTCGAGTTTCTTGTGCATGCCCCTTTAAGGAACAGTGCTGGAGCTTATCTTTAAATGGTGCCGCGCACCGATACTTTTGATTCTCTAGCTGCATGGCTGCAGGGTGCTGCTCCATCATTATATGCTGTGATGGATGAATTAGCAGCCCTTTTTAAAACATTAGCAGCTGCTTATTCCCTGAAACCTCATTTTGGGGGTGTTGCTATTTGCAGTTTCATAGAACCATAGTAGCATAAGCACAGGAGGGGGGGGGTTCTTCTTCTGGCTTATGCCAATAAACTCTGTCTCTTGGGACAGATCAACATCTGTAATGGTGTGATCAAGCAATCCATGCACTCGACAGCATCAAATGTGGCTTCGGGGCTCGAGCTAGATATGGAGGGTAGTGGAGATGGTGGCAGGGTTATCAATTGGCTGTGTATATTCAGGATCAGCTGAGCCGTTCCTGATTTCCGATCATTGCCTGAAGGGACGTGTAGTCTTTCTTTTCCTAGAGCAGGGGTAGGCAATTCCGGTCCTCGAGAGCCAGAGCCAGGTCAGGTTTTCAGGGTATTCACAATGAATATGCATGAGATGGATTTGCATGCACTGCCTCTTTGAGATGCAAATCTATCTCATGCATATTTATTGTGGTGCTCGAGCACCGGAATTGCCTACCCCTGATCTAGTAAATGGGCACAAGTATAGAGAAACCAAGCCATTGTGACATCACCGATGAGGTTGGCTCTTAGGCATTGGTGGAATGAGGCATTATGACATCACAATATGATGAGTCACTGAAAGTTTCTCAGCCCAACCAAGGAGAGAATGATGTGGAGCCACAAAACTTACACTTTTCTTGACACTTTTCCTTTCAATGAGGCAAATGTATCTAGTACAGGGTGAGGCAATTCCAGTCCTCGAGAGCCAGAGCCAGGTCAGGTTTTCAGGATATCCACAATGAATATGCATGATATGGATCTGCATGCACTGCCTCCTTGAGATGCAAATCTATCTCATGCATATTTATTGTGATGCTCGAGCACCGGAATTGCCTACCTCTGATCTTGTAAATGGGCACAAGTATAGAGAAACCAAGCCATTGTGACATCACCGATGAGGTTGGCTCTTAGGCATTGGTGGAATGAGGCATTATGACATCACAATATGAGGAGCCACTGAAAGTTTCTCAGCCCAACCAAGGAGAGAATGATGTGGAGCCACGAAACTTACACTTTTCTTGACACTTTTCCTTTCAATGAGGCAAATGTATCTAGTACAGGGGGAGGCAATTCCGGTCCTCGAGAGCCGGAGCCAGGTCAGGTTTTCAGGATATCCACAATGAATATGCATGAGATGGATCTGCATGCACTGCCTCCTTGAGATGCAAATCTATCTCGTGCATATTTATTGTGGATATCCTGAACACCTGACCTGCCTGTGGCTCTCGAGGACCGGAATTACCTACCCCTCTACTAGATGCGCACCAAACACGTTTAAACGCTAACGCGTGCATGTCATCCTATGGACGCGTTAGTGGTTAGCACATGCGTTGATTTAGCACGCGCTAAACATACACTAAAACACGTTTAGTGCACCTTTGTAAAAGAGAGCCTTAGTGCGTAGAGGTTTCTACTGTGGGCAGGCGAGGAAAATGCACCGACGCTCAGAGAAATTCTATGAGCATCAGAGCATTTATCTCACTGACCCGCTGTAGAAACCTCCACTGCAGCTTTGTAAAAGCCAATGTAAATCTATTAGCATATCTTAGTGATTAGCATATCTTAGTAAATGGAACCCTAACCCCTCCCCTTCCTTTTACGAAGCCGCGCTAGGCTTTTTTCTCGCCGACTGTGGCGGTATTAACGCCGACACTCATAGGAATTCTATAAGCGTCGGAGCTAATATCGCCGTGGCTGGTGATAAAAAATAAAGCCTGATACGGGGATCCTTTTACTAAGGCGCACTAAGTGATTTAGCGCACGGTAACAATTAGCACACGTTAAATGCTAAGGCGCCCATAGAATATAATGGGCGCCTTAGCATTTAGTGCATGGTACTCGTTAATGTGCGCTAAATCGATTAGCGCGCCTTAGTAAAAAGACCCCACGGTTTCGTGAAAGGGGGGGGAGGGAGTAAATTTGTTATTATTATTATTCAGGTAGCTCAAAGAATATCCAAAAGGGCGTATCACATTATTGCGTGCTAACACACTGTGTATTATTAACTGCCGATCCCATTTTTATGCAAGGAAAGCTATTTGTTAATAACGTGAATTAATGATATTAGCACATGCTAACAATCACTTTAGTAAACCTTAAGTTTGCAAAATAATTGCCAAAAATTATCCTGAACCTCATCAACAGGCACTCTAAAGCAGTGATTCCCAACCCTGTCCTGGAGGAACACCAGGCCCATCGGGTTTTCAGGCTAGCCCTAATGAATATGCATGAGAGAGATTTGCATATGATGGAAGTGATAGGCATGCAAATTTGCTTCATGCATATTCATTAGGGCTAGCCTGAAAACCCAATTGGCCTGGTGTTCCTCCAGGACAGGGTTGGGAACCACTGCTCTAAAGAACTTTTTACTTAGCAGCACGGTTGGGGTTTTTTGTTGTTTTTTTTGTCCATTTTAATTTGTGGCTCGTTGCATCTCCTAATGAATATCACAGGACCAGATGGGGGATTCAGAGTGAAGTAGAGATGAGCAGTCCAAAAATTGGTTTCATTTCATTTCCCACATGGTTTGTTTCAGTTAATCTTCTACTACTACTGTTACTAGTTATTATTTCTGTAGCGCTACCGCACGCTCGCAGCGCTGTATATTAAACACGCCAGTTATAATCCCTGCTTGAAAAACCTTACAATCTAATTATGATGGGCAAACAGAACAAAAAGAGTGAATCTATATAAGAGGGCTGTTCAAAAAGTATCAGACCTTTATTCATAAAAAATACTCGCATTTAGAGACAAAAATCTTATACTAATCTCCTTCAAAGTAGTCCCCTTGGGCTGCCACACACTTCTTCCAACGGTTCTGCCATAGTCGGAAGCAGCGCTGGAACGCCTCTTTTGAGATGGTCCACAACTGGTCCGTCACATTCTGCATGTCTTCTCTTGGCTGAAATCTGGTCCCTTTCAGGGGCATTTTCAGCTTGGGGAAGAGCCAGAAGTCACACGGAGCCATGTCGGGAGAGTAGGGAGCCTGAGGAATCACAGGTGTGTTGTGTTTGGCCAGGAAACTCCGTATCAAATGTGAAGAATGGGTTATCGTGATGAAGCTGCCAATTGCCCACTGCCCACAGGTCCAGCCATTTGCGTCTCTCAGCGTAACAAAGGCGACGCAGAACCTGTTGGTAGTACCCCTTGGTGATTCGACGATCCTGCATCACCAGGGTCCTCACTTGATCAATGACGATCTCATTTCTGGATGTTGAGGGCCTACCAGAACGTGCTTCACTCCGCACTGATGTGCGGCCATCTCTGAAGCGGTTGTACCACTCCCTTATCCGTGTGGTGCCCCTTGCTTCGTCCTCGAAGGCCTGTTGAATCTTGCGGATCGTTTCCACTTGGGAATCGCCAAGCTTTACACAAAATTTGATGCAGTAGCGTTGTTCAACATTTTCTGTCATTTTGTCAAAAATGAAAATCGGACGGCGCTCACTTACACTTTCCCACTCATCGGCGGTCTACCGGTGTCTGACAGCTTCTGTAGGCCAGAAAAAAGTCAAGCCTGCGCATTAGGGTCGCCTACATACATGCACCAAACCACGCCTCCCTAGCTTTATTTGTTTACGCGTGAAAAATTAAGGTCTGATGCTCAAAGCATTCTCAATGCACGCATACCATATTTACCTTTCCTTCAGTCAAAGGTTGTCAATATAAAAAATATCAACGACTTCTGTCGTTTCAAGCCGTAAAATGGGATAAAGGTCTTAATTCTCTAATAGCGACCTGTTGCTCATCTCAGCATTTTAGGAGACAATTGAAAACGTATTGGTTTACAAAATTTTTTAAGAAATTAATGTGTTATATTCAACTGTATGTGTGCAGTTTTTCATTCTGTTTTGTAAACCACATAGAACTTAATGGTATTGCGGTATTGAAATACATTTTTTTGTTATGTAGGGAATTAAAGAGGGAATGATAAGGCAGATAGGGTACGTCAAACACATATGGGTGCTTTACAAGTGGGATAGGTTAGGACTTAGACAAAGCTTCAAAAAAGTAGGCTTTCAGCATAGATTTGAATATCCCAAGAGACAGAGCCCAACGTACTTACTCAGGCAGGTTATTCATATGGGGGGCAATATCATTAAGAGTATACCCTATTTGCAAAGAGGGCACACAGTTGCTGCCAAGTTAAACATCTGCACCTCATCCTCGCATTGCCTTCATTCTTTCCGTTGGAATTGCTCCCCCTCCGTACAAATTCAGTGATTTGCTCTGCAGCTGACAAAACTGCCCTGCTGGCCTCTTGATGACCCCCATCAACTGGAGCCAATATGAGTAAGAAAGGTAAGGAGTGGCTGGCAAGAGAAGGCGGAAAAGATAAGAATCCAATAGGAAAAAAGAGAGGGAGTGAGAAAGAATAAATAGTGTCGACTATGTGTAGGGTTGAAGGGGAAATAGCTTATATAGATGGAAAAGGGACTAGAGAGATGGTGTGAAGTATCTGGTGGTTTTAAAAGTGGTGGAAAGAGAGAGGGAGTCAAAGGAAATGATGAGGCTATGGGATGGGAAAGAAGTTTGAAGAGAGGAAATGGAAGTTAGGCTGGGTCTAAGAGAAACAAGAAATGGGCTAGATAGCAGAAGGTTTGAGTGACAGGGAAGCAGCTGGGGATTGGGGATTAGTGGCATACCAAGGAGGGGGCGGTGGGGGGCTGTCCACCCCGGGTGTATGGCCCAAGGGGGTGCACAGCTGGCCACCCACCGGGGAATAGGCTGCCGCCGGGGAAAGGCTGCCACTGCTGCCATCATCAGGAACAAGCTGGCACCGAGTTCTCCCTCCTTGCTTCTCTTCCCCGCGAGCCGACCAACTCTAACCGTCCGACGTCAATTCTGACGTCGGAGAGGATGTTCTGGGCCAGCCAATCGCTGCCTGGATGGCCCGGAACGTCCTCTCCGACGTTAGAATTGACGTCGGGCAGTGAAAGTTGGTCGGTCCGCGGGGAAGAGAAGCAGGGCGAACTCGGCGCCGGCCTGTTTCCGATGGCCAGTGGCAGCCTTTCCCCGGCGGTGGTGGCAGCAGCATGTTTCCCAATGGCGATGGCATGGGGGAGGGCAGGGAGAAAGAAAGAAAGGGGGGGAGACAGGGAGCCATAAAGAAAGAAAGGAAGGGGGGGACAGGGATCCAGAAAGAAAGAAAGAAAGGGGGCAGGGTGAAATAAAGAAAGAAATGGGGCATAGAGAGAGAGAGAGAGAAAGACAGACATACAGAAAGAAAGGGGGCATGGAGAGAGAAAGAAAGAAGGGGACAGGATGAAACAAAGAAAAAGTTGGGGAAGGGAATGAGGTCTGGAGGAGAGAAAGCATACAGGAGGCTTAAAGAAGGGAAGAAATATTGGATGCACAGTCAGAAGAATAAAGTGCAACCAGAGACTGATGAAATTACCAAACAAAGGTAGGAAAATGATTTTATTTTCAATTTAGTGATCAAAATGTGTCCATTTTGAGAATTTATATATGCTGTCTATATTTTGCACTATGGCCCCCTTTTACTAAACCGCAATAGCATTTTTTAGCGCAGGGAGCCTATGAGTGTCGAGAGCAGTGTGGGGCATTCAGCGCAGCTCCCTGTGCTAAAAAACGCTATCGCGGTTTAGTAAAAAAGGAGGGGGTATATTTGTCTGTTTTTGTATAGTTGTTACTGAGGTGACATTGCATAAAGTCATCTGCCTTGACCTCTTTGAAAACCCGCGGAATATAAATGTGTTTTTAAAATTTTATTGTTGGTAGATCATTTTGACTTGGCCATGAAGGTAAGTTGGAGGGTGGGAAGGGTGCTGCTGAAAGACATCTAGTAATCCTTGAAGGCTTGACTGTGAATGCAGGGAATTATTTTTGTAAAATCATGTTTTGTTATGTGACTGGCATTATTTAGACTTTAATTTCTATGAATGAATAGAATGAAAATGATATAAAATTACTTGCTTGTTTTTATGTGCGCGCGCTGAAGGAAAGTGGAGAGAGAGTGAGCTGAGGACGCTAAAGGGAAATAGGGAAGAGAGAGTGAGGAGAAGATGCTGATTTATAAGTTGACAATTGTACAGAATATTGTTTCTTTTTATACTTTAATATTTTAAGTTCAATATAAAACAATTCAAGGCTTGTGTGGATGGAATCAGGTAGTTTGTGGGGATGAGGACCGAGCTTACTGGGATTAGTCCAATAAAGTGGTATTTTCTTATTTCTCATTATTTGTTTTATTTTTATTTGTTAATTTGTAAAGTGGTGATTGTTATGTATCAGTTTTTTCAAATTTACATCTACTGTCTTTGTATTTTGCACAGTATTAGAGGACATGTATTACTGTTTTTGTGGTGTTGTGGTGTTGCATTGTATGCAGAGTCTGGTTTCTTGGCAGTTCAGTTTAACTTTTGTCTACATATTTCTATTTTTAGTTTGTGATTATTCCATATTGGGCGAGGGTGTATCTGTCTGTGTGTATGAAAGGACATAGTTTTCAGTTGGCATTGACTACAGGATCAATTGACTGTGCGGGATCTGGCTTGTTTAGTTTTACAATGTATGTGTTGGTGTTCTAGTGCTCACTGCAGTGTTTAAGATGCTGCCTTTTCCTAGGTGCACTCTTGTTGTACGATATGTAGATTGTTACTAAAAATCATATTTTTCATATAGATGGGGGGGTGTCAAAAAATGATGGGCCCCGGGTGTCACATATGCTAGGTACGCCACTGTTGGGGACAAAATAAGAGTCAGAGAAAGGTGGATAATGGGGTTTGGGAGGAAGTGAGGATGGTTGGCTGGAGCAGGAGAATGTGGGAAACTGAGAAATCCTGAATGAAAAATGGGGAGATTGAAAGAAGGGGCTGGGGACTTGTATATTGGGAGCGTGGGACGCAGTGGTAATAACTACAGCCTCAGTACCCTGGGGTTGTGGGTTCAAACCCAGGCTGCTCCTTGTGACCCTGGGCAAGTCACTTAATCTCTCCATTGCCCCAGGTATAGATTGGGAGCCTGCCAGGACAGACAGGAAAAAATGCTTGAGTACCTGAATAAATTTATGTAAACCGTTCTGAGCTCTCTTGGGAGAACGGTATAGAAAATTGAATAAATAAATTTTGTAACATTGGCATTCAAAGAGGTGGGCACTAGAGCAATGATTCCCAACCCTGTCCTGGAGGACCACCAGGCCAATTGGGTTTTCAGGCTATCCCCAATTAATATGCATGAGAAAGATTTGCATATAATGGAAGTAACAGGCATGCAAATCTGCTCCATGCATATTCACTAGGGCTAGCCTGAAAACCCGATTGGCCTGGTGGTCCTCCAGGACAGGGTTGGGAACCACTGCACTAGAAGATTCAGTGACTTGCCCAGGGTCAGAAGGAGCAGCACTGAGATTTGTCTCACAACCTCCAGGTGCAGAGGCAGCAGCTCTACAAGTGAGCCACACCTGTGGATGGGAAGACAGAGAAGAGACAAAATGGACCAAAAAGATGAAAAGGAAGATCAGTATCAGCCAGATGTAACAAGGAAAGAAAAGGCAGGAGGGAGGAAGAAATGGAAAGGAGACCCTGGAAAACAACTTAAGAGATCAGCATAAGGAAAGTGGAAAAGAGAGAGTGTGACCAACCTGTTTACAAAAAGAAAATGTCAAGGCAGAAAAAAAATATATATGTTAAATATTTAAGGTTTTAAATGTCTGCTGTGGAAAATGTGCATTTCTTCTGTATTTAAGTTTTGCTCAGTAAGGAGAAAATACATTTCTGCATCTCTTTTTCCTGTATTGTATTGCTTCTAGGGTCTAGCTTTTTTTTTCCTGTAGGGTGGAGGGGTTTTAATTTCAGTAATTGTCTGCATGTTTTTAAAATTTATTTTCAATTAGCTGAGGGTCTTACCATGCCCTGCATGTGTGACCAATGTGAAAGCTTCTATAAGCATGAAACTCCCGTGTAAAATCTGTACCAGTCTGCTTGTTCTACGATTTTCCAGGAACAGGTGTTCTGGTGCTGTAGGACTTACTGTTATATTTACAATAGTTTTTTTTTTTAATATTTAGATAAAGTTGTAGTTTGAGTCCTGAGAGTTAGGCCTTTTATAGTATTTCAGATATGGTACATAGATGCTGAATTAGGGTTGCCAGATTTTACTCTTGTAAAATCCGGAGCCATAGCCCCTCCCCCAGGCCCGTTACACCCAGGCCCCTCCCCTTTCCGCCCCAGCCCCGCTCCCTCAACCTGTTCTCATCCTCGGGACCGCGTCGGGAGGACATCTGCACATGCGCGGATGCAATGCGATGACATCACATGTATGCATGCATGCAACATCACTGCGTTGCATCCACGCCTATGCAGATGCCCTCCCGACGCGGTCCCGAGGTGGAAGCTTTTCAAAACCCAGGAAAATCTGAACGTCTTTTGCAAGGATTTGTATTATGTTGCAAAATGTCTGGCAGTGGAATTACAGCGTATTGCTGTCCCTGAGGCAACACCACCAGTGGTTTAGTGAGGATTGTTTTGTTTTTTTTTTGCAATGGGTTACATCTTGCTCGGGTTGCCAGCAACCCTCCTCCTCTCTGCCCCCCTCCCTTCCCACTCCTCCCTCTGCCACGCAAGCGCCCCTTCCCTTTCCCCGTACCTTTTTAATGTTGGTGCAAGCAGCCACCAACTTGCTGCCTGGGTCGGCTTCGGCACTCTCTTTGACGTCACTTCCTGGACTCGAGCCTGGAAGTGATGTCAGAGAGAGCACCGAAGGCGATGCGAGTAGTAAGTTGGTGGCTGCTTGTGCCAAAGTTAAAAAAGGTACGGGGAAAGCGTGTGCGCGTGCAGGGTGGGAGGGTCGGGAAGAGGGCGTGAGAGGGGGGCACCACAGCCCTGGGATGCAGCTCACCCTCGTTAGGCCACTGAACACCACAATTTGCAAATTGTTTAATACGGTGAATGTAAGGAAGAACAGTTTAGTTCAGGGGTTTTTGAACCTGTGCCGAAGAGCCCTCGGTTATCCAAGTTTTCAGGACATCCACAAAGGCCCAGGTTCTGTATTGTGTGCAAATCTGTGTGCCGCACAAATTTTGCACACAAAAAATAAATTGTTTAACACAGTGTCTCGCAAACTTTCCAAAGTCGCGGCACTCTAAGAGGGGGGTCGCGACTCGAGGGCATCTGAAAATGCGCAGATGTCGATATGACCATGCACGATGTTATCACGTCAATATCCGCATGTGCACAAAGGACCTCCAGATGGGGACCTGAGCTGCCGGGGGGGGGGAGGGGGGAGGGTGCTGGAAGAGAAGAGGCACTGGGGAGGCACGTCTTGTAGGCAGTCACCCAGTACCAGCACCTCTCCTCCCCCCCCAGCATCTTGCAACACACTTGGAATCTCACCGCGGCATGCTAGTATGCCGTGGCACACAGTTTGCGATACACTGGTTTAACAAGTTAATCAGCACCAATAATTGGCAAGTAACCCCTAATAATTGATGCTAATTGGCACCAATTAGAAGTTGCACGCAGAAGTTTCTAAGCACATTCTATGACATCATGCACATAGCTTCCAGTGCACAATTCTCAAAAAGAGCATGGGCGGATCACGGGCTTTCCGAAAAGTCGGGCACACCGTTATAGAAGATGTCCAATCTATGGACAACTTAGGCGTAGGTGTTTAGGCCTGGTTTTCAACCCGCGCAATACTATTTTCTCGGTCACGGCCCCTTCCCTATGGAATGCGCTACCATCAGGTATCATATTTGAAGAATCCCTTGACAGATTCAGATGCAAACTGAAGATCTTCCTATTCAGGGAGGCCTACCGGCCGTGAAAAATAAAGAGACATCACAACAACCCTCCAGGCCGGAGTAATAATCACGAACCGCTTTTAAGAAGCACTTCCCCCTTCCTATTGCTAGTCCCAGCCCTTTTTTTTACCCCCTGTTAATTTTTTTTTTTTTTTTATCTCGACGTACTCTACTTATCCTCACCCATGGGCCCCTTTGTTACCATTTGTCTCTGTCTGATCCGTCCTTGATATTTAAAACGTTGAATGCCTCCCTTCTCTTTTTTTTTTAAAAAAAAATTTTTAGTATTGTAAACGGTCTAGGACAGGGGTCTCAAAGTCCCTCCTTGAGGGCCACAATCCAGTTGGGTTTTCAGGATTTTCCCAATGAATATGCATTAGATCTATGTGCATGCACTGCTTTCAATGCATATTCATTAGGGAAATTCTGAGAACCCGACTGGATTGTGGCCCTCAAGGAGGGACTTTGAGATCCCTGGTCTAGGAGGTAACCTTGGATAGACAGTATATCAAATTTTTAATAAACTTAGAACATCTAAATGTTAGTGACGTGCACAGGCGCTACGCACAATTCTCTGTATAGCAAGTGGCTTTTATAGAATTGTACTAAGCATTGGTATGATTGGCACTGATTTTTCAGCAGCCATATATGGAATGTGGGTGAAAGTACAGTCAAACCTCGGTTTGCAAGATGAGCAAAACATTCTCGCAAATCTTGCCTTGCAAACCGAGCGTTGACTCGATATGCGAGCCCCCACCCCCGAGAACCGGCATCGCCCCCTCCGCCCACCCAAACCCTTACCGTGACCGGGCACCGGCACACATCACCAACCCACAGGACGTGCCGAAAAAGCCTGCCGCCTGCCGCTGATCTCTGCTGGGCCTTGAGCATCTACGCATGCTCAAGGCCTTCTGGCTCCCACTCTCTCTGAGATTCTTGGTTCCCCCTTTCCCCCTTAGGTGGGGTGGAAGCCCGCCAGTAGCCTCGGGGGTGGGGGGGTCCTTTGGGGGATGTGGTGGGGTTGGGTGGTGAAGGGACACATATCATGTCCTTAGGCCATGTTTTCAAGCTGTAAAGCCAGACCCTGTTTGTCTTTCCTTCTTTGAAAATACTACAAGGACATTTATGTTTGAACAGAGATGTTGTGAAGTGAATTCAATTGTTTTTATAAGCCGTATTTGCAAACAGATTTAGATTAGGGGCTCTGCTGGTCAAGGCTTTTTCTGACCTTTTGGACTCCAATCTCCAGCTAGAAAAAATGCTGATGTGTTTAAAGTTTCATGTGACCTGTGTCCATATATGGTTTGTGTTTACGTCACATGCTGACAACACTGATTCATGTAGAATAATATAAAAGAGATGTGAAGCTGATAATAAAGCGGACATGTTTGGAGATCATTTCTTGCCTCTACAATATGTCCCCAGATGCATCTGACTTTCAAATGACAGAGACTCAGAAAGTATGGGGCAGGAATTGGGACCTAATCCTTTTCAGGTGGAAGTACGCCAGTGGCCTCGGGGGGGAGGGGGGGAGGAGTCTTTTGGGGATTTGGAACGAATCATCCGAGTTTTCCTTACTTTCGATGGGGAAACTCGCTTTGATATTCGAGCACTTTGGTTTATGAGCATGCTTCTGGAACGAATTATGCTCGCAAACCAAGGTTCCACTGTATATCCGTAGCGTAGATTTGCCTGCATTGCTTCCCCTGCCTGCAAATTTCTCTCACCCATATTCATTGTGGATATCTTGAAAACCTGCCTGGCTGAACCTCTGTGCCAGCTCCGCTGTTGAGAAATGTGGAGGGTTTGTGGCAAAGCTAGACTTGCAGGGTTTGTATTTCATTTATTATTTTAGCTTTATTAACTGCCTTTTCATGAAGAGATTCACCCAAAGCAGTTTATAATTCATTAAATCGTAATCAGGCACTCTTAATTATTTCCCCTATCTGTCTCGACAGACTCACAATCTAACTCTGGTACCTGGGGCAATGGAGGCTTGTCCAGAATCAGAAGGAGCAGATTGGGAAGGATCAAACTCTCAACCTCAGGGTGCTGAGACAGCAGCTCTAATCACTAGACTACCTCCTCCATTGAATCAATATCTCACTTCCATGCAGAGTTCCTTGAATAATGATAGCAGCTATAAAAATAATTCTATTGGGGTTCCTGATAAAAGTTGAGGGTTTCTTCATGCATAGAAGTCTGTAACATCTTTGGTTTAAGAGCTAATTTATATGTGGAGACAGGCTGTGATGGTGGTGATGGCAAGATATGTGAATATGTTACTTTGGCTTTCATGCCCAGCTTGCCCCTCAATGCCACCCCTACTATTTCTGTCTAGAAATGCCACCGCCTATATGTTTCTATAACTGAAGGCAAAATATTAAAGGAAATTCAGTCTGAGACAGATAATTGTTTTTCAAATTGGCGAAATGACCAAATGTGGAGTGTGTGGCGCAGTGTTTAAAGCTACAGCCTCAACACCCTGAGGTTCTGGGTTCAAACCCCTGCTGCTCCTTGTGACCCTGGGCAAGTCACTTAATCCCCCCCATTGCTCCAGGTACATTAGATAGATTGTGAGCCCACCAGGACAGACAGGGGAAAATGCTTGAGTGCCTGAATAAATTCATGTAAACTGTTCTGAGCTCCCCTTGGAGAACAGTATAGTAAATTGAATAAATAAATAGTGGGAAAAGTTTCAGCCTCTGATAACCAGAGATGTTATTGTGACATCATAATGCCTCATTCCACCAATGACTAAAAGCCAAGCTCATCAGTGATGCCACAATGGCTTGATTGTCCTATTCTTGCCTTATAGAGTGGTGCATTGGTTAAAGCTACAGCCTCAGCACCCTGAGGTTGTGGGTTCAAACCCATCCTGTTCCTTGTGACCCTGTCACTTAATTCCCCCCATTACCCCAGGTGCATTAGATAGATTGTGATCCCACCAGGACATACAGGGGAAAATGCTTGAGTACCTGAATAAATTCATGTCAACCATTCTGAGCTCCCCTGGGACAACAGTATAGAAAATTGAATAAATAAATAAATATTATCAATCTTGTTTTTCAGCAAAAATCATTCTCATACCTTAGCACTCAGAACAGTGGATATGTTCTGAAACTTGATAAAAAAATAATGGCAAAAGGTGTTACTAGAAGTAGTAATATAGGGAAAAAAAATCTGCTTTTGATTGCAGCAGATAATATACATCAGAATTCAAATAGCAAGGATAAAAAAACTTTCTCTCCCCCCAACCAATTTACACCTGTGCAATAACACACCCCGAGGCTACAGTGCGGAAACTTCCATATGAGCAGACACCTTAACATTCTAGAGATTTTGCATATTAATTAACATAGCATATGAAGCCCCTATGCAAAAGTTTCTGCATAATTTTCCTTTCGCAGTGGAAGCGTCAGTCCCAAGCGAATACTCTGAATTGTATAGAGAAAAGGTCCTGAAACATAAGAAAAGCAGTCAGAGACTAAGAAACTATGGAGAAATACAGAAATATTTGTATCATTTTGGATGTCTCAGGCCTCATTAAAAGGAATTTTCAAGCATACCTAGATAACTTGTCTACAGATGCTACATTTTATGAACTCCAGAAGGAAGCTCCTTTTTATGGTACACTGACCCTGTGTGGTGCATCCCAGGATGCACCACACAGGGCACGGTGCTGCCATGTTGTAGAAAATGGTACTGGAGGCAAGAGCAAGTGGGTGCTGCTTATGTATCTTCAGGTCCAGGGGTTCTGTAAGGGCTTCCAAATGAGTCAGGGATGGGTGGATACCACTAGACACAAGGGAGGTGTTTTTTTTTCGGGGGGGGGGGGTTAGTGGGGGAGGCAGGCTAGGATGAAGGAAGGGATGGGTGATCTCACTAGACCAGTGGTTCCCAACCCTGTCCTGGAGGACCACCAGCCAGTCAGGTTTTCAGAATAGCCTTAATGAAAATGCGTGGAACAGATTTGCATACCTGTTACCCCATTACATGCAAATCTCTTTCATGCATATTCATTAAGACTATCCTGAAAACCTGACTGGCTGATGGTCCTCCCGGACATGGTTGGGAACCACTGCACTAGAACACTAGGGACCAACTTTATTTTTTAAAGCGGTTTCCCGCTCACAGAGAGAGAATAGAGGCTTCCTTTTAGACATCAGCATTGTGCTTCATCTCTGCAGACCGGTGAGTCAGCCCTGTTGGGAGCGGCTGACCGTGAGCCGGGCAGCTGTTCCTCTGTCGTGTTTGGGAGTCCAGAGGATGTTATGCGCCATTCCCCTGTCATTGAGAACTAGAGACGGTTGGACATCGGGAGATCTCTTGTGGCCTACCATCTCTCCCATCTTCAGCGTTAGTCTGACTTCTGCATTGATGAATCAACGGACAGATCCTCGACTTTGTTTTATTTTATATTATTTTAATTTTCTATTGCTTTTGGTGGGCTAGTTTTAATATTTTTTTACTTTTTGCCTTTCATTACTGCTCTATCTTTTCTTTTTTGAATCTTAGATCCACCTCCTGGTGCATCCTGGTAAGCACTGGGTGGGGCCTAAGACTCAGATTGGTCCGGATAGCTAAGGCCCCTCCCATAGGCACCTTGGTAGTGTAAGTTTCTAGGCTTACAATAGTTGTTTCATCAAATGTGTCTGAGCTTATACTCAAAAAATCAAGTTAGAATCTTAGAAAAAGAAGATGAATATAAATGTCATTTCTTCTATTTTGCTTTTCTGCTTTTTGGTACAGGCAGAAATCATTTGTGGGGTTTTTTTGTTGTTTTTTTGGTGGGTGCACTTTATGTTTGTATCCTTGTAACCCTTTCTGGGCTCCTAGCAGGCTGCTGTAGCCTCAGCAGCATGTTCCCTCTGCCGCAGTCCCATACGTCAGAGGAGGGGGGAGGGTGTCCACAGCAGAGGGAACGTGCTGCGGAGGCTGACGGCAGCCTGCTAGGATCGCTACAGCTGACCGGCATGAACTAGGACGTAAAAGAAAGAAGAAAAGAGTCTTTTTTATTTATTTTTGTTTACATCACAGAGCCGGCGTGAGGTCGGAGAGGTTGTAACCCTGTACTTCTACTAAGACCAAGGGGTCCTTTTATCAAGGTGCTCATTTAGCCCGTATTAAATCAGCGTACCTTAATAAAAGGACCACTAAGTATCTTAATAAAAAATTTGGCCCGCGACTTAGCCTATGTTTTAGATTTCGGCCCCTTATGTGATTGAGTTTGACACCTCTGTCCTAGACAAAACTTAGGCATTTTCAACTAGACCTGTTTGAGAAACAAAAGGGTACTAAAACTGACCAGATGACCACTGGAGGGATTAAGTAATGAGCCCCACACACTCCCCCAGTGGTCACTGACCCCCTCCCACCCCAAAAAAATTTGAATGAAGCAGCACATACCTGAATGTAGAACAGAACACTTGGTATAGGAAAGCCTAGTAGAGCATCACACAAGTGTTTTAAGTAGCCTGGTAGGTGGACTAGTGAACCATAGGGAGGAGGAGCCAGGCTTATAAGCCAGTCTAACCACTATATTTATGGCAGAAAGTGTGAGCCCACCAAAACGCTACTATACTGACATATAGGTGCCACCTGCAGACATAAGGGCTATTGGGGTGGTGGACAAGTGGGTACAGTAGGTTTTGGGGATGTTTTAGAGGGTGGGCAGACTAGATGGGCCGCGGCCCTTATCTGCCGTCTTTTTCTATGCTTCTATGCTTCTATTATAAGGGGATTATAATACCTTCTAATGTGCCCCGGTGTTCTGTTGGCATGTCTGTGTGACCAGTCCATTAGAAAACTGGCCCATTCCACACCCAAAGGGGCTTCATTTGGACATTTTCAACTTGGACGGTATTGTGGTTGAAAATGGGGAATAAAGTTAGACGTCCTGAGGTTGGACATCTAATTGGATGGCTAAAACATCCAACTAGATGATATTTTTTAAAAATTGAACATCTAGCATTTTCAAAAATGGACCGTTCTGGAACTCCAATTTTTGGATGTATTGCAGGAAATGTCCAAAGTCGGACTTAAGATGTCCTATCAAAAATATCCCCCCACATTTTTTACGTTAGGAGGGAGGAGTCTAGTTATGGGAGGGGAGGGTGCCACAGGATATCAGAGGGATTTTTTTTTTTTTTTTATATGGAGGTGCGGGAGGGAAATCAGGGCCAATGCAGACCACAATCTCCTAGGCCAGGGGTGTCAAAGTCCCTCCTCGAGGGTCGCAATCCAGTCAGATTTTCAGGATTTCCCCAATGAATATGCATACACTGCTTTCATTGTATGCTAATAGATCTCATGCATATTCATTGGGGAAATCTTGAAAACCCAACTGGATTGCGGCCCTCGAGAGGGACTTTGACACTTCTGACCTAGGCAGAGGAATTAGTATACACAAACCACCGATGGAAAAGAGTCAAAATCACAGTCATATACTTGTTGAGCATATGAGCTGCTACTGAATGGACCTTTGGAAAGTTAATGAAACAAAGATTCCTCATATACATTTTTAGAAATTTCACTTTTTGATGGATACTATTATTACCTTTTTATTATATTCACCTTCTTTTCCTAAGTTTCTAACTTAATTTTTTGAGTATAAACTCAGACACATTTGATGAAACAACTATTGTAAGCCTAGAAACTTACACCACCAAGGTGCCTATGGGAGGGGCCTTAGCTATCCAGACCAATCTGAGTCTTAGGCCCCAATCAGTGCTTACCAGGAGGTGGATCTAAGGCCCTGATTGGCTCAGGTGACTAGGCCCGTCCTATGGGAGGGGCCTTAGCTATCCAGGTCAATCAAAGCCTTAGGCCCCACCCAGTGCATTCTAGAATGCACCGGGAAGGGGAAGGACCATCATTTTGAAGAGGTAGGCCTGCCGGTAAGAGGGAGTGGGCATTCCTCTTGCCAGATTCTACGATGAGGTATGAGGGGTTGTGCTGTTTGAGCTGGAAGAGTTCTGAACTGACTCCCCCCAGACCACCAGGGCCTTCTTTTGGTTATTTGTTGGTGGGGTGGTGGGAGGGGGCCTTTGTGTCAGGAGGGAGTGTTGGGTGGGTGGGGGTGGTCCAGGTTGCTAAGGCAGGAGGGATTGGGCATCTCTCCTGTTTGTTTTATTTGGGGGGGGACCTTGGCCATAATTAGGGGGTGGCCATTGTTGGGGAGAGGATGCGGATGCTGTCAGCAGCTGTCATTGGGGGTCCTGAAGTTTTCATCAGGCGGTGGCAGTCATCGGGAGCCCAGCAGTTGTCACTGGGAGAGTGGCTATCATTGGGGGGGGGCCGTGGCTGTAGTGGGGTGGGGGGGTTGGAGGCACAACTTTTTTTAATGGAACAGATATTGTGCATGTGTAACACATGTACAGAATCTGTGTCCATTTAAAAAAAATGAAAAAAATATGGCAGACCTGTCAGTAATACCGTTATCGATAGGTTTGCATCTATTGATTTTTTTAGTGTCATTTGAGGTAATTGCTAGATTTAGTGTATGGCGAAGCGATATTGGGGTATCAGTTGGTGGGCTAGTTTTAATATTAATAACCTTTCTGTAATACTGATGAGGTTGTTTGCATGGCAGAGTCAGAGAATGTACAAACATGTGGAAAAGCACATGGTGGGCCACTGTGTACATCAGGTCAGCCAATTAGGTTGTTGCCAAACCAGTCAAACTGGTTTAGCAACAATCGTTACACAATTGGAGAGTTTAGTGCATCTGGGACCAAGACATTTGTATCAGTCACAGAACTGCTCCTGGCTTATGGCCCTGATGTACCTTTTAGCTAAAATAATTTAGAGGTCCTTGGACTAGCACAGGAAAAAAAAGGCTACCGCAAATCACATTATGCAGTATTTTCCCTGTTTGCACATACTCAGTGGTGCATTGCCTATTTTTTAAAGCTATTTTTGAAGGGAATAAAATATGAGCATGAAAACATTAACTAGCTAGCATTTTTGCATTACCATGCGCTTAACTGGTTAACACAGATTTCATGCAGGAGCAATCACGGCCTCCTAAATAGGAGGCAACATAAGATCCCACGTTAACTTTTAAAAGGTTACCAGTGGTGTGCCTCAAGGTTCTGTTCTTTTTAACATTTTTATAAATGATATTGCTGAAGGGTTGTCGGGTAAGATTTGCCTCTTTGCGGATGAAACCAAAGTCTGTAATAGAGCAGACACGCAGGATGGTGTGAATAACATGAAGAAAGACCTGGCGAAGCTTGAAGAATGGTCTGAAATTTGGCAGCTAAAATTTAAGAACTTATTTGCATGACGGAAGAACGGGACTTGGGTGTGATTGTATGTGATGATCTTAAGGTGGCCAAACAGGTTGAAAAAGGTGACTGCGAAAGCTAGAAGGATGCTAGGTTGCGTAGGGAGAGGTATGGCCAGTAGGAAAAAGGAGGTATTGATGTCCCTGTCTAAGACTCTGGTGAGACCTCATTTAGAATATTCTGTACAATTCTGCAGACCGCACCTTCAAAAAAATACAAAAAGGATGGAGTCGGTCCAGAAGAAGGCTACTAAAATGGTGTGTGGTCTTCGTGATAAGGCGTATGGGGACAGACTTAAAGATCTCAATCTAAATACTTTGGAGGAAAGGCGGGAGAGGGGAGATATGATAGAGTCGTTTAAATACGTACATAATATAAATATGCATGAGTCGAGTCTATGCTAGAACATGTTAAGCCCTGATATCAGCGCAATTTAGTGAAAGGACCCCTTAGATAATTGGTTTTATGATCTGTGCAGTTCAGCATCATTTATTTTGGATATGCTAGAATATTTTACCGCTTTTCATCATGGTATTTATCATTTTGTTGTGTATTTTCTAAAGACTATATAAGTTTTATGTATCTTTATAAAACAGGCTCTTACAATGACCCCGACTGCACACAAATCCTCATCGCAAATTTTACCTTAGCACCAAAGAATGTCTATCCATGTACATGAGTAGACGCATTGCAATTCTGTCCCTAGCCAACAAGCCCCCGGGAATGTATAAAAGAAGGCACAACCTTTCTGTATACGCTCATGTAATTGCATAATCACCCTGCACAATTTTATAATGACCATTTCAAGTATGGAAAGCATGCTTTACATGTGGAAAAAGCTTTTTTTTAAATTACCTTGGTACTGTGTAATTAACGTAACTAATCAATGGAGAGTAAGGACAATCTTGCATTCCAGATAATTTACTTATGACTTTTCTTCTGCGGAGGTATAATTAAAGGATGCATGGAGTTAAACAATATTCCTTTTTTCTGATCCACAGTATAGTTGTAACTTTCTCGTGATGCTACTGATAGAAACATAGAAAAGTGACGGCAGAAAAGGGCCAAGGCCCATCAAGTCTGCCCACTCTATTGACCCACCCACCCTCCTAGCTACCCTTTGAGAGATCGCACTCTGATGTCCCATTCCCTCTTAGAGATCCGACATGAGCATCCCATCTGTTCTTAAAATCTGGCACGCTACTGGCCTCGATCACCTGTGCTGGAAGCTCATTCCAATTGTCAACCACTCTTTCGGTGAAGAAGTACTTCCTGGTGTCGCCATGAAACTTCCCGCCCTTTATTTTCAGCGGGTGCCCTCTTGTGGCCGAGGGTCCTCTAAGAAAGAAAATATCATCTTCTACCTCAATACGACCAGTGATATACTTAGGTGGTAGCCATACAATCTCGGCACAGCAACCCAATCCCTGTCTTGGAGATGTAGGTGTTTGGGTTGGTTTTATGGTTTCATGATATTTTAAACAATCTCTTCAAGGTATACTGCGCAAAAATGTATATATATAGAGAGAGAGTGTGAGAGCGATGTGTGTGTGTGGTGTGTGTGTGTATATGTATATAATTTTGTTTCCTCTTCTAATGAACTTGAGCAAGCAAGCTCTGATATTGGAAACAGCATCCAACAGAAAAGAGAGGTAAGTTGGCCATTTATGTTACTCAGACATGAAATTCCCGCAGTGACATCACTCTGGTTTTCTACAGGGAGACACATTATTCCTGCAGTGGAATCAGCAGCCATATCCTCGCCATCCGTCTACTACTGGAATCAAATACAAGCACCCTCCCAAAACCAATAGAACCCCCCCCCCCATCAAAAAAAAAAAGTGACACCCTTTCCCAAATGCCTGTCTTCTGGTAAGTCGTGACAGGCTTCGTGGTATCATTTTTAACAAAGAGAGAGAGAAAAAAAAGTGCAGGGCAGCCCCTGTTCCCTTCCTGCTCCCTCCCTCCCTCCCCCCCACCCCATACACACAACTTCTGGCTCTTCACATATTATGTGAAATGACTTGAAACAGGAGGCAGCTGCCAAGAACCATCACTGCTCCTTCACTCAAGAGAGACAAAGAAGGCGAAGGGAAGGGGGGGGGGGGGGGAATTCCCTGGGCGAAAGGCACAATATCAAGTCTTTCATTATTGCTCATGTCGAGCTACCGTGCCGCGTTCATTGTGCATATATATAGTACATTACTATTTACCTGCCGGTAGATTTGATAAGTCAGTCTTCCTCCTTCTTTCCATCCACACAGACAGGAACAGTGAAAACCTCTTTGCTTATAATTCTTATTAAGATGAAACCTTTGCTGAATAGGAAAACGCACACTTCCAAATCCGGCATCCTCATGGGCTTAAGGGGGCCATTGGTTTTATTGTTGTTGTTGGTTTTTTTTTTTTCTTTTATTCTTTCATCCCGCTGTGTTCTAATGCTATAGCGACTTCGGTGTGTACAACTTTCATATTGAAATGTCTGCTGCCGGTATATGCAATATTAAAGAGTGCTTATGAATTCTTGACATCTAATTAGTTGCTACCTAGTTAACATGTCAGGACTCAAGAGGGGCTAGAGAGCCAGCCCTTTCTGAATAAGTTAAAGCTATACCCCGTCCTTTCATGTATTATTCTTTAATGTAGGTGGTGATTATTTGGTTGTGATTAATTGATGAAGCTCATTGGTCTGTCAAGTGCTACAGAATCCACCATTTCTCACTTTTATGTCTCTCCATAGGGCTTTTCCTGGTTATTTCACAGGACTCGAGTGTGATCCAGCGTGTGCCGCACAGTCTTGTATACATTGATTTTTTTTGCGAGTCTTTATGCATTTCGTTTGACATTTCCTAGCTTTAATTAAAGTTGAATTAAAAATGTTACTGGCTAACATTAAATCTTCATTTTTTTTTTTTTTTAATTAGCATGATTTGGCAAAATGTGCTTTCAAAGCCACCCAGAGAAAGCAAAGTGATGCATACTAATGACCAGGATGGTTCATAAGTGTTCTAAGGACATCGCTGACCTGCTGACCAAAAGGCAGTATGTCTTCATTCATTTTGGAGAATTTTTACTAAAGGGCATTAGGCCCTCACTGGGGGATTCGGTATAGGTCATCCAAAGTTGGGTGATCAATTTTGCGCATGGATCCAAGATCTACGCCCAAAGTAATTGGCCTAATTAGTGATTGTAATTAATAACTGGCATTAACAAGCATTGAATTGTCAGTCGTTAGACCTTACACCTGGACCTACCTATGGGCAGCAGATCATCCCAAATCCTGCTGATTGTATGCTTATGGGAGTATCACGTTTTGATCACATTACCCTCTATATCGAATAAATTGTATTGGCTTTCAGTGCAATTTCGTATTCATTATAAGATTTTGAAATTGGCTCGGCATGGTATTTATGGTAAACTCCCAATTACTTTAGTGAAATTTTACAGATTTACAAATTGGAACGTACATTGAGGTCTGAGAAACGTGTGCTGTGGGATGTTAGAATAAGGGGTAAGACAAGCACGCATTATGTGAATACAGAAAAATCTTCTTTCTCTATTGCTGGTCCGATTTTATGGAATGGTATTCCTGGAAACCTGTGTTTCATAAGAACATAAGAACACAAGCCATGCCTCTGCTGGGTCAGACCTGATGTCCATCATGCCCAGCAGTCCGCTCACGTGGTGGCCCATCAGGTCCAGGACCTGTGTAGAAAATTGTCCAATCCCTTCTTGAACTCCAATGTCCTATCACTCCCTCTGGAAGCGCGTTCCAGGTGTCCACCACCCGTTGGGTGAAGAACTTCCAAGCATTGTTTCTGAATCTGTCCCTTTTCAATTTTTCCGAATGCCCTCTTGTTCTTGTAGTTGTCGAAAGTTTGAAGAATCTGTCCCTCTCCACTTTCTCTGTGCCCTTCGTGATCTTGTAAGTCTCTATCATAACCCCTCTAAGTCTCCACTTCTCCAGCGAAAAAAGTCCCAGTAATTAGTTTCAGGAAATTATTGAAACATTTCTTTATGTCCAGGCATTTCATTGAAGTAAGGGTTGATTGAATCTAGGAAGACCTGTGTATTAGATCAATCTAAAAGATGTTCTCTTAACTTTATTGATGTAACTGATGGTTTCTGAATTTTGTATATGTTTGTTAGTGATTGTGAATGTTTTTTTCACTGTAAACCACCTAGTAGAGAATGATACAGTGACTGTTTCCAATGGCTAGCCGTGGGTAACCCGCAGGAACAGGATAAGAAATCGACTGGTTGCGGGTACGGAAACAAGGACATTCACCGCCCCATAGATCAGCGCACCTAGTTGATCTAGGTACCTAACTTAGCCCCCCTCCCCTTTCACAAAACTGTGGTGCGTTTTTTAGTGCCGGCCATGGCAGTAACAGCTCCGACGCTCATAGAATTCCTATCAGCGTCGGAGCTGTTCCTGCCACGGCCGGTGCTACAAACTGCGCTAAGGTTTTGTAAAAGGCAGGGTTAATTATTTGAAAAGCTTAATTGGCATTGATAATGAGCAATAATGAGCTCCTAATTGTCAAAAATAAAAATGAATTGTCTGATAGGCGCCTACAACTTTCTGTTAGTTGCCTACTCCAAGGCGTTTGCCAGAAAGTTGGCATGGTTATGAGCAGATCATGGGCGGATCTTGGGTGTGTTTTCCATGTAGGCACCTAAATTGGACTTGGGTACCGGTATTTAGGCCAAGAAAACCCTGGTATAAATAGGGAACAGCTAAGGTTTTGACATCTACTAGCCTCTAAGTCCAACTTAGGTGCCACTAGACTCAATGCTATAAATGGTGTCTAACTCATGATTGACATGTGCTATGTGCCGTATTCCTTAGAGCCTATTTTTTTTAGATGCTATTAATAGAACTGGGGCCGTACTGTTTATAGCATGCATTTTACAACTAGACATGCACTTGAGCAGAGGAGTCTGGCCTAAACTAAACTAAACCTTAAGTTTATATACCGCATCCTCTCCATAATTATAGAGCTCAGCACGGTTTACAAGTAATATAGGAAGGAACAGCATAATGGGATTGGAGGTTGAGTATAGGGGGGAAGAGAGCATTAGATTTTTGTGAATAGCCTAGTTTTCAGGTGCTTTCGGAATAGTTGGAAGGAGCCCAGATTCCGTAGTGGGGCAGTAAGATTATTCCAAAACCCTGTGATTCTGAAGAGAGATTTCCCCAATTTTCCCACATAGAGGATACCTTTTAGCGAGGGGAAGGATAGTTTAAGTTTTTGGGTGGACCTGGTGGTATCAGGACTTGAGGAGTTCCAAGAAAGTGGAATTAGGGGAGGGAGGATGCCGTGTAGGATCTTAAAAGCTAAGCAGGCACATTTAAAATGAACTCTGGAAATTACTGGAAGCCATTGAAGCTTGGACAGAAGTGGGGAAACATGATCAAATTTGCTTTTTGCGAAGATCAACTTGGCCGCGGTGTTCTGAATTAGCTGAAGTATTTGAAGACTTTTTTTGTTAGACTTAGGTAGATGGAATTACAGTAGTCTAGTCTGGAGAGGATGATGGATTGAACAAAGACGGCAAAATGTTGTTGGCGGAAGCAGGATCTGATTGATTTAATGTGATGGCCCTTATTGCTCTCTCTGCAGATATATTTATGCTTCTCTAATACAGGAGGAAATCAACGACTACTTTTGGTTGAAAAAAAATATCAATTCGCAGCCTGATGCAGACCTACCTATCCAGTGGCACAGCAAGGGTGAGAGGCACCCAGGGTGATGGCACCTTCCCCCCTGCTCTCCTCCCCCCCTTCCTCCACATGCTGCTTCCTGTTCCAGCCCCTCCTGCCATTTCCCTTCTCCCCCTACCTATGTAGCGTTCCTGGTGCGAGCAGCAATCCACCCAAGCTGCTGTCACACCAGCATCAGCTCTTCCTCTGACATCACTTGCTAGGCGTAGGTCCAGGAAGTGATGTCAGAGGAAGAGCCGACACTGGTGAAAGGGCAGCTTGGGGGTTGCTGTTTGTGCCAGGAAAGTTACAGAGGTACGGGGGAAGGGAAGCGGCACGTACACGTGGCAGTGGGGGGTGGGGAAGGAGCGGGGAGGGGGCAAAGAGGAGGACGGGTGATACGCCCCCTGTACCTATCTATCAGAGCAATGAGAATGTGGTACTCCCCAACAGTATCTGAGCGATCGATTAAGCAAGGAACTGCTTGAAGAAACAAACGGTGACATAGATAAATCTGTGACAGAAAATGAACCACTGCTGAAGCCAGATCAGAGAACTCTTGAAGTTTCAAGTTTTATTAAAAATTTGATAAGATCGCTTATCAGAATTTCTACGCGAGTTACAATAAAAAAAAGATTCAGGGGTTAAAAAATTGACATAAATTTTGAAATACGGATAACAAAACTAAACGGAGACATTTGACTAACGGGAAACGGAAGGTATGAAGGAATGAAATACATTTGTAAAAGAGGGCATTTAAGATAAGGACAAGAGGACCGGGGCCAAAAAGAGAGAGAGAATGGACAGAATCTAGAATACAATATCATCCTAATTCTAGTAAACAAGAAAACCTGTTGAATGTTTTTTCTTTTGACTTTCATGATGCACCAGATGTGATGTTTTACATATAGGCAGATGGAAAGGAGTCACATTAGACACACATTTGACTATGGTTGAACACACGAATATAGTGGTAAAGAAGTGCTTTTTTACACAATGGAAATTAAAGACCATTAAAAAATACTTTGACCCTTTATCATTTAGATTACTGGTGCAATCTTTGGTGCTATCTATATTAGACTACTGCAACATCGTTTATTTGGGTATACCTAAAAACACAGTGAGGAAATTAAGAATTGTTCAGAACATGGCTGTCCGCTTGATATTTGGATTGAAAAAAAGCGACCATGTTAGTCCCTACTACAGACTGCTGCACTGGTTACCAATGGAGGCACGAATAATGTTTAAATTTTCTTGCGTTTGTTTCAAGCTGGTTTGGGGACTAGCTCCCACCTATCTTCTATCTCATTTTGTGTTATATAGTCCTACAAGGATAACCAGAAACTGTAATCCATTTGCATACCCAAGCATTACTGGCTGTAAATACAAATCCTTTTTGGATAGGACTCTTATGTACCAAGCAAGCAAACAGCAATCTTGGTAAGGCAACTACATTAATAGAGCTAGACTGACCTACGGCGCCTTTAGGAAAGAAATAAAAACTGCATTGTTTAATAGATTTATCTCCTAAACAGAAGTTTCACTAAATCTAATACTGCTATTATGTCCACACTTGTGTAAAATGTTGTATTTTAATAATTTGCATATTGTCCAGCTCTCTTCGGTGTGAACCGCCTAGAAGTCATCTGATTATGGCAGTATAGAAGAATAAAGTTATTATTATTATATTGTTACCTTGTAAGGTTGTCTCAAATGAATTGATTACTCAAATTTCAAACATTTTAGAAAAGGTTGAACTGTGGATGTTGTAGTTCAGGTTGAAGCTTAATTCTGAGAAAAACTAAGATTTTTTTAACTAGCCCTAATGAAAAAAATCCAGGAAACAACTAGTCAATTGAAAGGTCAAAGTTTTGAGATAGTGCCAAATTTGAAAATACTGGGAATAACTCTGGATCGTAGTTTAACTTTTCGGAAGCATACGGATTTGTTATTACCCTATCTATAAAATCAATAAAAATATTTTGAACAAAAAATACTATGCAATATTGTGGTTACATGGCTCTCTTTGGTTTATTACCCTCTTATTTGGTATTTTACCTGAAATTGTTTAATTCAAAAAAATGTACCAGAAATTCGGGAATGTTCATCTTCCCTACCCCAAAGGCCTGTTGTTACAAAACATTTTTGGACAGGACATTAGAATATCAGACGGGGAAGATGAACTCCTCGAAGAGTCCTTTGATTGCCCAAACTTATTCTTATCTCACATTTAGGAAATTACTGAAAACTTATATATTTGATAAACAAGAATGTTGATTCTTTATTGCATATTTACGATGGTTTTATTAGGATATGCTTTTTTTATTGTACCTTTTAACTGATGTTGTATTTATAGTGGTAGTGTGTTTTTGAAATTGTACTTTTACTGAAATGTTTCATTTCCTTTGTTGTGAACCACCTAGAACTGTTGGTGGGGCGGTATACAAGAAGAAAGAAAGAAATGATAAAAAAATTTCTGATTAATTTACTTCTACGTGAAAATTTGGCACAGATCGAAAATTGCAATTGCAATAGCCTCTTCTTGAACTGTTGCTTTATGGAGGTCCTACTGCTCACCTGCCTCTAAACCTCACACATTCTGAAAATCCTCTCTGCTTCATCAGCAAAGGAACAGGTCAGGCCAACAACAGTGTGAAATTATTGAGTGAGCTGAGTGCAAACATGAATTAGAGGCTCCAGAACAAACCTCTTCAAGTCCTCAGGGAGAATCAAGCAATCATGGGGGAGGTGATAGTACTCCGAGCAGCTGACTTTATGGCGCAGTGGTTAAAGCTACAGCCTCAGCACCCTGAGGTTGTGGGTTCAAACCCACACTGCTCCTTGTGACCCTGGGCAAGTCACTTAATCCCCCCATTGCCCCAGGTACATTAGATAGATTGGGAGCCCACTGGGACAGACAGGGAAAAATGCTTGAGTACCTGAATAAATTCATGTAAACCGTTCTGAGCTCCCCTGGGAGAACAGTATAGAAAATTGAATAAATAAATAGTGGGAACAGTTTCAGCCTGTGATAACCATAGCTGGTATTGTGACATCATAATGCCTCATTCCACCAATGACTAAGAGCCAACCTCATTAGTGATGTCACAATGGCTTGATTATCCTATTCTTGGCTCACTTTAGCTACATTTTGATTTATAGAGTGGTGCATTGGTTAAAGCTACAGCCTCAGCACCCTGAGGTTGTGGGTTCAAACCCACACTGCTCCTTGTGACCCTGGGCAAGTCACTTAATCCCCCTATTGCCCCAGGTACAGTAGATAGATTGGGAGCCCACTGGGACAGACAGGGAAAAATGCTTGAGTACCTGAATAAATTCATGTAAACCGTTCTGAGCTCCCCCTGGGAGAACGGTATAGAAAATTGAATAAATAATGAAATACCGCTCATCAATCCAAAGGGAACAATGGCCGAAGAGCTTAAAGTTTGCTTGAAAGTTTCATATCTTTGGAGATATGTACGCAAACTGGAGCTCACAATCAATACGCAAGTTCACTTGGTGAATTATGTGCTGGCCATTTTGCTCAACAACTGCTCACTCATTGTAATGTAATTTATTTCTTATATACCGCTACATCCGTTAGGTTCTAAGCGGTTTGAAGAAAATATACATTAAGATTATAAATGAGAAGTAAGAAGGTACTTAAAAAATTCCCTTACTGTCCCGAAGGCTCACAATCTAACTAAAGTACCTGGAAATTAATAAAGAAGAGAAAATAAAGATGGTTGAAAAAAGAAAAATTCTATATGAACTTATAGGATGGAAATTAAACTGACAGTGAAGAACTGTATAAAAAATACATATGGAATGCAGTTAGAGAGGGTAGGTTACAATCTATTGTGATGGAAAAGTGCCAATCGATCTGACACGTGGACTCATCCCTATTCCAGAGAACTTTTGCAATACATTACAATCTGTGGAAGATCTCAAAGTATTTGGCACCATTTCAATGATCACAAATGGCTTTGTAAACGTGCCGTTCTTGATCCTAAAAAAAAAATGATAGTGACTAAATCAACAACAACTCCTTACTCAATCTACATCATACAACTCAACTGATACACTGTGGATGTTAACTAGGGGGTTTACGATCTTACCACGTCACCGCATTTCTTAAATCCCTTTAGCCTCTGGTTGGATTTTTACCACTGTATTTTTTATCATTGTACTTTTTTCATTGAATTTTCATGTTTTTATATGTCAGTACGTAATAAATTATCTCCAGAACATCTGTATCCACAGTTTTTTTGTTTTCAACATTGTTTCTTCAATTATGCTAGTGAGAAATATAGATGTATTGAGATTATACTTCGGCACAAAATTGTGTCTCAAAATCCTAATGCCTAACATTATTGAAGCTCAAGTTTTCACAAAAAGGTCCCGGGCTCTTTTACAAAACCATCAAATGCTAACGCACACCTAATGCAGGATATTGTAAAGTGTTTTAGCTGTGCCATTTGCCAGATGATGATTTTTTTTGGAGGGGGCATGTTAGGGACAGACAGTGGCGTAATAGGGGTACGTGGCGCCCGGGGCGGCAGCGCTCTAATAGGCTGCTTCGGCCTTGTCCGCCCGTAAACTCTGCTGCAGTGATGTCATCAGTAACGTGGCAGAGTTCACAGGGGGACAAGGCCGAAGCAGCCTGTTAGAGTGCTACCGGCCCAACGCTGCTTAGGGAGCTAAGTAGGGCTCGCGGTGGGGTTCCGATGGGAGGGAGGGAAGGATGGGGATTCGGCTGCTTGGCAGGTGCGGGTGCTCGGGAGGGGGGGAGGGGGTGCTCTCATAAGGGTCCTGCTGCACAAGGGATGGGAGGGAGGGGAAGAAAGATGCTGCACATGTGGGGGAGAGAAAGGAAAGAGGAAGAATTGGGGTAAAGGAGAGGAAGGGAGAGATGATCATGTACATACCCTGAAAATAAGACCTAAGGCTCCTTTTATCAAGCTGCGCTAGCGTGGTTAACGCGTGCGATGTTTCATCACGCGCTAACCCCTGCGCTGGCCAAAAACTACCGCCTGTTCAAAAGGAGGCGGTAACGGCTGGTGTAGCCGGCGGTTTAACGTGCGCTATTACGTGCGTTAAACTGCTAGCGCGGCTTGATAAAAGGAGCCCCTAATGCCTTTTTTGGGCCTATAATTAATATAAGACACTGTCTTATTTTTGGGGAAACACGGTATATCTTTCCCAGTATGCCAACTCTTATGTTCTTATTTAAAGATGCTTTTGAATCCCTAGAAACTCAGATAAGTTACCGCTGATACCTGTGCGCAGAAATTCTCGCTCTTTTCTTGCCCATGCTTTTTTTAAACATTTTTAACCAATCTAGTTCCCTCCTAATATTTTTTTTACCATTTATGGGGTCCTTTTATCACGCTGCGGCAGGGGTTTAACGCGCATAATACCGTACGTTAAACCGCCTGCCGCGCTAGCCGCTAATGCCTGCATTGAGCAGGCGTTAGTTTTTTAGCCAGCCGCAGGGGTTAGCGCCTGATGAAATGTCCGACGCACTAACTCCATTAGCGCGGCTTGATAAAAGGAGCCCTAGGTCTCGCTTTCCTTTAATTATTGTAGTTCTTCCCTTTTTCCTTTGCGTTTCGTTAGCGTTAACGTCTGCGTTGGTAATTAGGTTTATCTAATAGATGTCAATAGTATTTTCTTCTTATTTTTTACATATTATAGTGCATCGCGTAGAATTTTTTGATACACGATTCATCAAATTTTAAATAAAACTTGAATCTTAACGTGGGCAGTGCTCCCTCTAAGCGGGCGGGTGTTGTGGGCAAAATTTTTTTCGCTGTGCGCTACAAATATCGGGCGCCAGCGCCAACTCGCCCGATTCTCCTCTTGCCGCCCTGCCATCTCCGTACGCCGTGCGCTGTGACGTAAACTTGTGCGCTGCGATGCAATATTTTGTGCGCCAGCGCACGCCAGCGCAGCTTAGAGGGAACACTGAACGTGGGAGCCCTTAGGGTCAGATTCTGTACTTGGCGTCTAAAAAGATAGGCGCATGCCACATGTCAGTCGCTCTTAGGTGCCCATTACAGAATCATGCTTAGCAGCTAGAAAAGATAAGTAGCTTTGAAAATGCAAATGAAACTGAATATTTATATTTCAATTTGGATTAAAGATATACAGAAGCCAATATTTATATAGATAATATTTTTACTAACTGGTCGATGATGAAGGTCCACGTAATGCTTCCCGCTGTGAGTTTCTAATAGGCGGAGGAGTGGTGGAGCTGAGGCCATGTTAAAAATGAATACCTCCGAGAGATATGATAAAAAGGTACACGATAGAAATATTGGGCATATCAGAAGAATTGCTTCCACCATTTACTCAGGTTTATTACCTGCCCACACGAAGGGTTGAAGGACAACATCAAGAACCACTACCACCGTCAGAGGTCCAACAGAATTTAAATGTTTCATTGACGTTGGAACAGTCGGATAAGGAAATTGCGATACCTGCAACTTTACTTCTTACTGTTGCCTTGGCACCAGGATAAAAACTGGTTGCGGAGACTTTACTTCAAAAATAAACTAAAATAATTTTTGGGATTTAAAATACAAATATTTCCGAATCTGGCACGAGAAACCCAGAAGCGTCGTCATGAATTTCTGATTTTGAAGCTAGGAGTTATTGCCCTTGGAGCTTCCTTCTTTTTAAGACACCCATGTAAATGTGTGATATTATATCAAAAGCAAAAATAGGTCTTCTTTGACCCTATACAGCTGACAACCTTTCTGTCAGCTGCACACCTGAAAGCTGGGACAATGACATCATGAATGCTCATTGTTTAATTTGATCACTTCCTCCAGCTGACTATATCCCTTTTTTTCTTCTTCTTTATATTTCAATGATTCTTTTTGGCTCACTGCTTTACATCTTGGATCCATGAAATGAGGACTTGAGGAGGAAACTATGATTACTTTTGCTGTGATAGTGATTAATGTTACTTTGGAATTTTATTTTTCTTTATTGCTTCTCCTTTCTGTACAAGTGTATACTTGATGTGTTTTTGAAAATTGATAAATAAATAAATAAAAATTAATACTATATCCGGACATTTTATGAAATCGAATGCTGCTACAAGTATTCCATATTTATAACTATATAAAGATTTTACATCATTGTTTGGGATCAATCTATCCGTGGCATTCTGTACCACCAGCAATGCTTAGATATATACTCTCCTGCCTAGATTTCTGCAATGCGCTATTCAACGGTGAAGAACGTACGACATCTCCAACATGTATAAAATGCGGCAATCAGACTTCTAAAAAAAACTCCATGCCCGCGACCCTGCTACAATAGCCCGACTTGTGATAAACCAACCCAAGTAACAGCAGCCCTAAATCCCATCAAACCTGAAACACGGCAAGTCTTGCCCAGGGGTGGGCAACTCCAATCCTCGAGGGCTGGAATTCAGTCAGGTTTTCAGGATTTTCCCAATAAAAATGGTTAAGGGGCTGGAGGAGTTGCCATACAGTGAAAGATTAGAGAAACTGGGCCTTTTCTCCCTCGAACAGAGGAGATTGAGAGGGGACATGATTGAAACATTCAAGCTACTGAAGGGAATAGACTTAGTAGATAAGGACAGGTTGTTCACCCTCTCCAAGGTAGGGAGAACGAGAGGGCACTCTCTAAAATTGAAAGGGGATAGATTCCGTACAAACGTAAGGAAGTTCTTCTTCACCCAGAGAGTGGTGGAAAACTGGAACGCTCTTCCGGAGGCTGTTATAGGGGAAAACACCCTTCAGGGATTCAAGACAAAGTAGATAAAGACAGGTTGTTCACCCTCTCCAAGGTAGGGAGAACGAGAGGGCACTCTCTAAAATTGAAAGGGGATAGATTCCGTACAAACGTAAGGAAGTTCTTCTTCACCCAGAGAGTGGTGGAAAACTGGAACGCTCTTCCAGAGTCTGTCATAGGGGAAAACACCCTCCAGAGATTCAAGACAAAGTTAAACATGTTCCGGCTGAACCAGAACGTAGGCAAGTAGGACTGGTCTCAGTTAGGGCACTGGTCTTTGACCAAGGGCCGCCGCGTGAGTGGACTGCTGGGCACGATGGACCAACGGTCTGACCCAACAGCGGCAATTCTTATGTTCTTATCTATTTGCACGCACTGCTTTCAATGCATATACATTGGGGAAATCCTGAAACCCGACTGGATTCCGGCCCTCGAGGACCGGAGTTGCCCACCTCTGGTCTTGATCAATTCCGGACTGATCCGAGTTACTTGCACAGCTAACTAAAGCACCTTATCCAAAGTACTTCAGCACCCTCTTACATCCTTTAATGGATAGCATGTGAGAAATTATTCAGATAACTTACATTGAAATATTTGCCTTGTCTAATTATTTCTTTTTTAGTCCAGGTTTCTAAGTTTTTATTAAATCTTGACATATTGCTCTTTCTAGGAGCTTTCAGAGTGGTTTACAATACATTAAAATATTAAAAAAGGAAGAAGAGAAGGAGTGAAACCGTAATAAATTATATAAAAGATAAGAGAGAGAAATTGTATTGCAGATCTAAGTGCTGGCACCCAGGCAGGTCTGAGAAGAGAAAAGAGGAGTTAATTATTAAAAATGTCAGCAAAATGGAAAGATTTTAAACAACTTTTGAACATAAGAACAGCCTTACTGGGTCATACCAATGGTCCATCAATCCCAGTAGCCCATTCTCCACGGCGGCCAATCCAGGTCACTAGTATCTGGCCAAAACCCAAGGAGTAGCAACATTCCAGAATCTCAGAGTAGCAACATTCCATGCTACTGATCCAGGTCAAGCAGTGGCTTCCCCCATGTCTTTCTTAATAACAGACTATGGACTTTTCCTCCAAGAACTTGTCCAAACCTTTTTTAAAACCAGCTACATTAAGTGTTCTTACCATATCCTCTGGCAACGTGTCCAAGACCTTAACTATTCTCTGAGTGAAAAAAAGAATTCCTCCTATTGGTTTTAAGAGTATTTCCCTGTAACTTCGAGTGTCCCCTAGTCTTTGTAATTTTTGACGGAGTGAAAAATCGATCCAAAGAGAGAGGTCGATTACACTGAAGATGTGTGCACTAGTGAAATTGTGCTGGGACCGCTGCTTTTTAACATGTTTATCAATGATCGAGAGATGGGAATAACTACTGAGCTAGTTACATTAGCCGATGACACAAAGTTGTTAAATTGCAAGAGGATTGTGAAAAACTGCAAGAGGACCTTGTGAGACTGGGCATCAAAAGGTCAGATGACGTTTCATGTGAGCAAGTGCAAAGCGATGCATGTGGGAAGGAGTCACTGCCCAGGAAAAGGATCTAGGTGTCATTGTTGAGGATATGTTGAAATTCTCAGCTCAATGTGCGGTGGCTGCTAAGAAAGCAAATAGAATGTTAGGAATTACCAGGAAAGGAATGGAAAAACGAAGATGAAAATGTTATAATGCTCTTGTATCGCTCTATGGTACAGCTGCACCTTGAATACTGTATGCAATTTTGGTCCAAACCATGTATCTCAAAAAAGATAAAGTGCGATTAGAAAAGGTGCAGAGAGGGGCGACAAAAATGATAAAAGGGATGGGACGACTTCCCCATGAGGAAAGGTTAAAGTGGCTAGGGCTCTTCAGCTTGGAGAAGAGATAGCTCGGGGGGGATATGATAGAGGTCTATAAAATATGGAGTGGAGTGGAAAGGGTAAATGCAAATCGTTTGTTCACTCTTTCCAAAAATACAAGGATTAGGAAACATGCGATGAAGCTACCGCTTAGAACGTTTTATGGTATGGCAGTATGTAAAAATAAAGTTATTATTATTATTAGTTGTTAGTAGATTTAAAACAAACTGGAGAAAATATTTCTTCACACAACATGTAATTAAAATCTGTAATTCGTTGCCAAAGAATTTGGTGAAATCAGTTAGCTTAGCAGGGTTAAAAAAAGTTTGGTTAATTTCCTAAAAGAGAAGTCCATAAGCCACTATTGAGATGGCTTGGGGAAATCCACTGCTTATTCCTAGGATAAGCAGCATAAAATCTGTTTTACTACTTGGGATCTAGCTAGGTACTTGGGACCTGTGTTGGCCACTGTTGGAAACAGGATACTGGGCTTGATGGACCTTCAGTCTATCCCAGTATGGCAGCTCTTATGTTCTTATGTGAGCCAAGTATAGGACAATCAAGCCATTGTGACATCACTGTTGAGGCTGGCTCTTAAGCATTGGTGGAATGAAGCATTATGACATCACAGTAGCAGCTCTGGAATGTTGCTACTCTTTGGGTTTCTGCCAGGTACTTGGGACCTGGGTTGGCCACTGTTGGAAACAGGATACTGGGCTTGATGGACCTTCAGTCTGTCCCAGTATTGCAGCTCTTATGTTCTTATGTGAGCCAAGTATAGGTCAATCAAGCCATTGTGACATCACTGTTGAGGCTGGCTCTTAGGCATTGGTGGAATGAGGCATTATGACATCACAATAGCAGCTCTGGAATGTTGCTACTCTTTGGGTTTCTGCCAGGTACTTGGGACCTGGGTTGGCCTCTCTTGGTGGATTTTCGGTCTGTCCCAGTATGGCAGCTCTTATGTTCTTAGGGAACTGTAAGAGAGTGAGATTGGGAAGATCTGAGACTCCGGGTTGGGTAATAAGGGTTCAAGAGGCAAGGCAGATATAATGGTGAACCGGAGTGATGCACTTCTGCACCATTATTAGAATTTGAGAGATGATTCTGTGAGTCAGTGGCAGCCAGGGATCCTCTCCTAGTGAAGGGGAAACATGGTCAGAGGCTGATGTCATGTGAGCCCTTAAACACAGCCGATGAGGTTTCTGTAGCTGCGTCTGCATTTTATCTAGCGTAATCAATCTACCTTATTTTTCCACTATTTACATCTACGATAGGGAGTGGAGTGGGGGGGGGGGGGGGGGATTAACAAGGCACAGTCAATTTATCTGTGCTGAAACTCATGTAAATCATAAGAACATAAGAAGTGCCATCTCCGGAACAGACCCTAGGTCCATCAAGTCCTGCGATCCGCACATGCGGAGGCCCCGCCAGGTATGTACCCTGGCATAGTTTTGGTCCCCATATCGCTCTAAGCTTCTCGTAAAAAGAAGTGCATCTATTAGCAATGTATCATTATGAATGTTTTCACCTCCATAGGCAGCAAATTTTGCTCCTTTTTTTAAAATGCTGCCTGCCAAACTGAACCACAACCAATGAGTCATGTTGGAAGGGGTATATCTGATAAGCAGAGGAAAACAGATAACAAGCACAAGATAATATTTGATTACTGCAACCTCCTTTGAGCCAAAAGGGTTCTCTTAATGCAATCCACATGTGAAGGATGGTAGGAAATAAGGATGGGGGAATTAGTAACATGATTCAGCTTCTGATCCTGCGAAGTACCTTCCCCGAAGCCAGAAGGAGCAAATTATCCCTCTCATTCTTGTGGATGAAAGGAAGCGTGGGCTAAGACTGGACCAACTATGCAGTGGCATATTAAAGGGGGGGAGGGGGGGGCGGTCCACCCTGGGCGCCATGTTGGCGGGGGCGCCGGCACCCTTGCCTCTTCCCTCTTACCATGCGCACGCCCCTGGGGAGGTGGCACCCTTCCCACCCTCATCTTTACCCATCCACTCCTTCCCCGATCCTCCACGCCGCGCGCGCACCTCCCTTTCCCCGCACCTCTAGGGGTTCACCGCCGCGAGCAACAAGAACTTCAACGTGTTCCTCGCCACGGCGTCAGGTCTCTCGCTGATGTCACTTCTGGGTGCTGCGCATAGGAACTGACGTCAGAGGGAGAGCCGACGGGGCTGTGAGGAGGCACTTTGAGGTTCATGTTGCCCGCGGCAGTGGACAACTAGAGGTACGGGGAAAGAGGGTGCACATGCGGTGTGGAAGAGTGGGGGAGGGGTGCCACCTGTTATGTACTCTGCTCTCTTCTTCTGAGTGAGAGGAGGGATTCCCCAGGGTTCACAAACTCACGCTGTCTATAGACCTGGCAGATGACTAGATTCAGTAAATGACGCTGAAAAATAGCACCTAAAAAGACATCTCCACAGATCACTATTCTATAAACAGCACATAGAACATAAGAACATAAGAATTGCCACTGCTGAGTCAGACCAGTGGTCCATCATGCCCAGCAGTCCACTCACGCGGCGGCCCTCTGGTCTAAGACCAGCACCCTGAGACTAGCCCTACCAGCGCACATTCTTGTTCAGCAGGAACTTGTCTAACTTTGTCTTGAATCCCTGGAGGGTGTTTTCCCCTATGACAGACTCCGGAAGGATGTTCCAGCTTTCTACCACTCTCTGGGTGAAGAAGAACTTCCTTACATTTGTACGGAATCTATCCCCTTTCAACTTTAGAGAGTGCCCTCTTGTTCTCCCTACCTTGGAGAGGGTGAACAACCTGTCCTTATCTACTAAGTACCTTCAGTACCTTGAATGTTTCGATCATGTCCCCTCTCAATCTCCTCTGTTCGAGGGAGAAGAGGCCCAGTTTCTCTAATCTTTCGCTGTACGGCAGTTCCTCCAACCCCTTAACCATCTTAGTCGCTCTTCTCTGGACCCTTTCGAGTAGTACCGTGTCCTTCTTCATGTACGGCGACCAGTGCTGGACGCGGTACTCCAGGTGAGGGCGCACCATGGCCCGGTACAGCGACATGATAACCTTCTCCGATTTGTTCGTGATCCCCTTCTTTATCATTCCTAGCATGGGGATCACGTGATGCCGTCTCGGTGAGCCGACGTGCGTGAGAAGAGCTCCCGGGCCCGCTTGTTTTCTCGATCTCGGCCGGCGTTGCTATCGGCGCGGTCTGCTCTCCCCGACTTCCGGTTTCGGAGGGGAAGTCCCGGCAGCGTTTTGAGCTCGGTTTGGGGCACTATGGCTGCAAAAGTGACCCGCAAAGATCGGGAGAAGCCTCGGACTGCAGATTCCAAGATGGCGGAGCCGGCCCTCGTGTCTCCCTCTTCCCCACGGTCTGAGTGGGTAGCGGATGTTATAACGGAGGTGCGGGCAGCGATACAGGACACCCTTACCTCTCAGCTGCAAAAGCTCTCCGACAAACTGGATGGCTTGGATGCTTCTGTGAGCCATATTAGAGCGGAGTTTGGCTCTTTTCAACAAAGGGTATCTGATTTGGAGGACTCGGCCGGGCAGTCTAGGGAGGCTCAGACAGCGGCGGACTCCAAAATTCGCCAGCTGGAACTTAAGGTGGAGGATCTGGAGAATCGCTCCAGGCGCAGCAATTTGCGACTTGTTGGCGTTCCCGAGTCGGTGTTGGATGGGCAGCTGCACTCCTTTCTGGAATCCTGGCTGGTGCAGTCTCTTCAGCTTCCTTCGACTGCGGGGCCCCTGCGGATTGAAAGAGCGCACCGTCTGGGAGTTCGCCGCCAAGATGCTACCCGTCCGAGGGTGGTAATCTTCAAGGTGTTGAATTATGCCCACAAGGTGGAGATCCTGCGGGCTATTCGGGCGAAAGGCCCCCTCACCTATGAAAATCAGAAGATTTTGTGCTTCCAGGACTTCTCGGTTCAATTGGCTGCCCGGAGAAAGGAGTTTGCCGCTGTTTGTCGTCAACTCCATGAGCGGCGCATCCAGTTCGCGCTTCTCTATCCTGCACGCCTCAAAGTTCAACATGAGGGTCGCTCTCACTTTTTTGACTCTGCGGCCGATGCCTTGGCTTATGTGCAACGTCTGGCGGGAGCGGCGCCTAGCCCCTGATCGTCCTCTGTTTCCTAGTTTCTGGTTTCTGGACTGTACTGGGCTGGCTCTCTTGCTGTTTTGCTGCTGCTAGCAAGCAGCCTTGGACTTTGCCATGGGCTGCCGGTGGGGCGGTGGTGCTGGAGATTTGGGAGCTGCTGCCATCTTCTCTGCCTGACCCATGTCCGAGGACTCCAGCCCTTTGGTTTTGTTTCTGCTGTTCTTGTTTGCCTGTGTATTGGATTATATGGCGCTGTTCCCCCGTGGGGGATGGCGTGCTTTTCTGCCATGGTGCCCCCATCTGCTTTTGACATAGTTCTCGTTTTGTTTTCTCTCAGCATAAGGGGGATTTATTTTATTTTATTTACTGATATGTTGTCTTCTTTGCGGCTTATATTGGGAAAGTTTCCCCGCATACCTGCCTGTTCCTCCGCAGTAATTGTTCATTCTTGTTTTATTTGTTGAGGTATGTCTTTAGTCTAATTTCCAGTACTTCTTCTTCGTGGGTTTGTGTTTAGTTTCTATGGAAGTTGGGGGGTGGGCTCGGGAGGGCTTTTCAGCGTGATTGGTATCTGGGTTTCTCCCGGATCTGTGCATGAGAATTTGGGGGTTGGAGTTTGGGAGGTTGTTGGGGGGGGGAGGGCTGCTGGGTGGTTGGGGGCTGGGCTTGGGAGGGGGGTTTGTATGTGTGGAATGTTTGGAAGGGTGTGTTTGGGTGTGACTGGAGGTGGTTGTGTGACCCGGGGTATTGGTGTTTGGTTGTGTTTGTGTTTTTTTGGACTATGGGTGACTTTTTGCTCTGGGAAGGAGCCGCTGGCTGGGACGGTTCCCCCGGTAGTCTATTCAGCTATCTTTCTTTTTATCTTAGCTTTTCCTACTCATGGTAATTAAGTTTATCTCCTGGAATGTCCATGGTATCACATCTCCTGTTAAACGCCAAAAAATTCTTAGTGCATTGAATCGACAAAAGGCGGATATAGCATTTTTGCAGGAGACCCACCTCTCTTCTGCGGAACATGTTAAACTCTGCCGGTGGTGGGTTGGCGAGATCTTGGAGTCTTCGGGTCTGCACCGGAAGGCGGGGGTGGTCATTTTATGTCGTAAGGGTCTGCATTTGACTACCCATAAGGTATGGTCTGACCCGCAGGGGCGTTATCTGGTAGCTAAAGTGACACTTAATAGGCAGGATTTGCTCTTGTGTAATATATATGCTCCTAACACTTGGGATGGGTCCTTTATGCATTCACTTACCAGACTTCTTCATCAGGACCTTCCAGTGGTGTTGGGTGGGGATTTTAATCAAGCTTTTGATCCCACTATTGACAAATCTATTCCCCTTCCTCACGACAGGTATGCCCCGAATAGAGGCCTTCCCTTGTTTGCCTCTTCTATGTCTTTGATTGATGTGTGGCGGGTGTTACATCCTGGAGACCGCGACTACACTCATACATCTAGTGCCCATGCAACGCAGTCCCGTATTGATTATTGGTTGCTCACGGACTCCCTGTTTTCGCAGGTGAGCTCGGCGGAGATTGGAGGATATGATGTTTCGGATCATGCTATGATTGTTCTTATTTTAGAGTTTCCTGGAGATATCCCTGGGGGCTTTCATTGGCGGTTTCCTCTCTCGCTCTATTCTGATCAGGAGTTTCATGCTTTCTTGGTAGATAAATGGAAGGACTATGCTTTTCACAATGCGTCTCATAGGGGTGACTCATTTCTTTACTGGGAGGCTGCTAAACTGGTGTTGCGGGGTGAGATCATTGCTTACTCTAGCCGAAAGAAAAAGAGGCGCGACCGTCAGGTGCTCCGACTGGAGTGCCAGGTTCAGGATGATCGTCGCCGCTATGGGGCTCATCCCACCGGAATCAATAGAGCGTTATTATTGGCTTCGCAGTTGTCGTTGCGGGAACTATTACATGATCGGGCTATGAAGTCTTTGGCATACTATAAATTTCAACTGTATTTGCATGCTAATAAGAGCGGTAAGCTTTTGGCAAATTTGATTCGACGTGCTAAGGGGTTTTCCCCAATTCTCCATCTCCGCCGGGCAGAGGGTGGTTTGGTCCACAAAGATGAGGATATGGCGGCGGTGTTTCACCATTATTTCCAGGAATTGTATGCTGCTCCACCGGTTTCTTCGTTGGCGGGTGATCTTTATTTGGATCAGGTCTCTCATCCGGTGGTGACAGACGCTCAGAATGCGCGTTTGCAGGCTCCTTTTACAGTTGAAGAGCTATCGCTGGTTCTTGGTAGTTCTCCGCTGCAGAAGGCGGCGGGGCCCGATGGCTTTCGCAGTGAATTCTATAGACTTCTACTTGCGGACGTGGCCCCAGTTCTGGTTGATGTGTTTAACACTGCGGTACGCGAGGGGGCTCTCCCGCCTTCTCTTCGGGTTGCTCAGATTGTGGTTTTGCTTAAGCCCGGCAAGGACCCATTAAGGGCCTCCTCGTATCGCCCCATATCCTTGTTGAATGCTGAAGCTAAATTTTTTGCTAAATTGTTGGCCAACCGGTTGGCGGGTATTTTGCCCTCACTGGTGGCGGAGCCTCAAGTTGGGTTCGTCAAAGGTCGGTCGTCCACTCGCAATTTACGTACTATATTGGCTTCGCTGGAGTGGGTGGAGCGGGAGCAGGTTTCTTCTTTGTTGGTCAGTTTTGATGCCCATAAGGCCTTTGATAGGGTTTTGTGGGATTTTTTGTTTTGTACTCTTCAACATTATGGTATGGGAGGTTTTTTTAGTGATGCGGTGGCTACATTATATCATGATCCGCTGGCCAGGGTGCTGGTTAATGGAGTTTCTTCGGCGGTGTTTCCAATTCAGCGGGGTACTAGACAAGGTTGCCCCTTGTCTCCTCTTCTTTTCGTGCTCACCTTGGATCCCTTAATTCGCGAAATCTCTGCTAATCCGGCGGTTCGGGGTGTTTCTCTTGGCGGCCGAGAGTTTAAGATTTCGGCATTTGCAGACGATTTGTTGGTTCATTTGACCTCCCTGTGGGAATCCTTTCCTGCTCTTATGTCGCTTTTTACGGAGTATGGCGATTTTTCGGGCTTCCAATTGAATTATGATAAATCTTTGGCATTAGCTACGGCCGAGGCGGTGCGCTTGGAGTGGCCGGGGCAGTTTCCTTTACGGTGGGCGGCTGGTGTATTCAAATATTTGGGAGTGCAACTCACGAGCAGTGTGGGACGGTTATATCGTGCTAATGTAGATGTTTTGTTGGCCGCTACGGAGGGTTGTTTTGCAAAGTGGATGTCTCTACCTCTCTCTTTTTATGGTAGAGTTCAGTTGTATAAGATGGTTATTTTTCCCCGCTGGTTGTATGTACTCCAGTTGCTGCCTCTTTGTCTGCGTCGTAGCGATCTTCAACGGCTTCATAGGCAGCTGACCCGATTCCTCTGGCAAGGCAAGAAGTCTCAGATATCGATCTCTTATCTGTTCGGCTCGGGAAGGATCGGTGGTGTGGGGCTCCCGGATATTGGCCTCTATAATCTGGCTTGCTTGCTGCGATTTTTGGGAGACTGGTGCTTACAGAGTGATGACTATCTTTTTCGGGACTTTGAACATGCTCTTTTCTCTCCTTGGCACTTGTTTTCGCTGTCTCAGTTACCTGTTCGCCTCTTGCCCCCCGCGTTCCGATCTAGTTTCATCCTTAGGTCGTGGCGTTTTTCTTGGAAGGCATTGGTAGGGTTACTGGGGGGGGACCATCAAGTTTCGGATCAGTTGTCTATACGGGGGAATCCGCAGTTTCTGCCTGGCTGTGATAACTCGGTCTTTGTGCGATGGACTGGAGAGGGTTTTCTTCTTCTTGAGCATTTATTGGATGAGGAAGGGGCGATGAGACCTTGGGGAGATTTTCCCATGCTTCATTCTTTGGGTGTGGGAGGTCTGTTTGCGTACCGGCAAATTCATCATTATGTGAGATCCTTGGCGCGCCCGGGCTTACGGTTTCGATTGGGTAACCAATTTCGTCTATTTTTTGCCCAATTTTATGCTTGTGGCTTGACGGTGTCTGCGTTGCATGGGGCTTTGCGGCGGCTTACTCCTCAGAAGTCTTATACGGCTTTGGAGAAACGCTGGGGTAGAGATCTGGGCATACCTGGTGAGTCCTTGAACTTTCCTTCCCTTATTGGTCGTATCTCTTCTATTTCTATTAGTGCAGAACTGAGGGAATGCCAATTTCGAGTGGTGTATAGAGCGTATTTTTCCCAAGAGCGGGTCCACAAGGTTGGGGGCATTTCTTCTCCAATCTGCCCTAAGTGTACACTGGGTTGCAACTCCTTTTTTCATGCATTTTGGGGATGCCCTCGAGTGAAAGTCTTTTGGAGAGCCATACTCCGCTTTTTGGAGCGGCTGGTTGGTCACGCTATTCCGATGTCTCCGGTAGGCTTGCTTTTGGATAGATATGAATCTTTGCGAGTGCCTGCTCGGAGACATCGGTTGCTGATCCGGAAGGGTGCTGTTATAGGAAAGAAGGTCATTCTTAGCGTTTGGACGCAAGACATAGCGCCTGCTTACTGGGCTTGGAGGAATCGTTTTCATAATTTGATGCTCTTGGAGCAGCGCCATGCTCGATTATCTGTCCGGCGGTCGAAGATTTTCCTGCAGACCTGGGACCCCTACATTTCCTCGCTTTCCCCTAGGGCCAGAAGTCTGGTCTTGAATTCACTCTGTTGTTGATACCTTATGCTCTCAGCTGTTTTCCCCGGGTTGGTGGGTGGATGTTTGGGAGAGTGTGAATGGTGGGTATGAGTGGTTGGAAGTATGTGGAGTTCAGTGGGTAGGGGGGGATTACACATTGTGGGTGGGAGGATGGGATTTGGTTCTCTTGTTTTGTTTGATCTGTGCTGAGCGGCATAAGCAAACAGCTTGCTCAGCATAATCCTTTCTTGCTGGGGGGTTTTTGGGTATGGCTTGGGTCTCATGGTGTGGGTTTGGGTTGGGGGTGGGGGGTTTGGGCTTTGGAGTGGGTGGGGATTGGGGGGATTCTTTGGTTGGGGTGAAAATGTGTTTGATGGTACATTTGATGTTCGCGACCTTGTTGTATGGTCGTGTTGTATTATGTATTTACTGATGATGTGCCAATAAAACATGATTTATACTATCATTCCTAGCATTCTGTTCGCCCTTTTCGCCATCGCCGCACATTGCGTGGACGGCTTCATTGACTTGTCGATCATAACTCGCAAGACCCTTTCCTGGGAGATCTCTCCAAGTACCGCCCCGGACATCCTGTATTCTTGCATGAGATTTTTGTTACTAACATGCATCACTTTACACTTATCCACATTGAACCTCATCTGCCATGTCGATGCCCATTCCTCGAGCTTGATTATGTCACGTTGCAGATCTTCGCAATCCCCCTGTATCTTTATTACTCTGAATAACTTTGTATCATCCGCAAACTTAATCACCTCGCTAGTCGTACCTATGTCCAGATCATTTATAAAGATGTTAAAGAGCACGGATCCAAGCACCGAGCCCTGCGAATCCACGCCAAACTTTGGACATAAGGGCTTACACCAGCTGAAGCCTGGTATAAATCCTGGTGTGTAATTTAGAAATGGATCCCCAGTACTGAGCAATACCGCCTACATCTCTGGTTAGGGTTACCAGATTTTACATGAGTAAAATCCAAACCCGTGGCCCCGCCCTTCGTTCTCACCCAGTTCCCCGCCCCCCAAACCTCCTCTTCTCGAGCTCAGAGCCACTTTTGGAGGGCCTCCGAGCATGTGTGGGTGTGACAAGATGACATCACACGCACGCGAACATGCATGCGATGCCACTGCTTCGCAGCTGCGCACGCACCGAGGCTCTGCAGACGCAGCTCTGAGCTCAAAGCTTTTCAAAACCCAAACAAACTGCTGGGTTTTGAAAAGCCATATGGACTCCTGGACAGTCCTCCAAAAAAGAGGCCATATCCGGATAAATCTGGACATCTGGTAAACCTATCTCTAGTGAAAACCCCGATCCCGCCCATGCCCCTCCCAAGCCCCGTTTTGAGCTGCATGCTATAAGATTTGCACATGGATCTTTAATATAATCTGTAAAGGTTCAAGGCAATTTACAATTACACATTAACCCATTCAGACATGGGGAGTTTACAGAAGAAGTCAGGGCAGCGAATTACATTGTGAGAAAAGAGTATGCAAGACAAGAGACAAACACACGAGGGGAGCTTACAGAAAATACATTGCAGGGATCTACAGTAAAAAAAAGAAAAAAAGAATGAGTGCTTAATGAAATGCACGCACAAATCCAAATTGTTGCCAATGAACACCAGTAATTTGATTTTTATTTATTTATTTGAAAGTCCTTCATCAACCCAGAAGACGGTTGCCATGACTTTGTCTGCAGATTTTTTCTGTCTTGAACTTTATTAGGGTGGGGATGACTTGTGCTTCTACTGTATTGACTCCATTTTAGACTCAGGATCTCTATGATAGACCCAAGTCTCATCTCCAGTCACCACACTATGAAAAAAAAAAAAAAAATCACTTGGTCTTCACGGAGCATCTCCAAGTTCTCCTGACAGCACTGGAGCCTTGTGGCCTTCTGACATGGTATCATCATTCTTGGAACCCATCTTGCACTAACCTTGGACATGCCCAACTTTTCATGAATTATTTTTCAAACTGCACCTGCCGAGATGCCCATTTCTTTAGCTATTCAGGAAACCTCAATTCCTCTGCCTGACAAAATTAAATCCTCGACTTTCTTGCACATTTCTGTAGAAGTTGCTTCCATAGGCCGTCCAGTGTGAGTGTCATCTTCAATGGACACTCTACCCCATTTAAACTATTTGTTCAAAAATTGTAGGATGATGGGGTAGACTCACTATAAATGGCAGTCATGCATTCATGGATCTCCTTTGGCTTTTTCCCTTCATTTGTGAGAAGTTTTATCACGGAACGGTGCTCCAAATCTAGCAACTTTCTACTTGATTCTCATGAGGACTCTCCTGACATCCTGTCTCTTGGAATGTTAGACTCGCACTGAGCTGCAACTGTGCATGAGTAACCTTGAGTCATGTCACAACATACACAGACTTGTTTCAACATACTTGTTGCTTTTTGTCATACTCAGGTAGATAGATTATGTTTATTAAAAACTTTCTATACCGCATAACAGCCTAAAAAAGGATCCAAGCGGTGTACAATATAATATAATACATATTCAATAAGAAAAGAACTCCATTATTAAATTATTGAACGTCCCTGATCATAGCTGACTATCAATAGTGCCTGGTGTTCTTTTTTTTTTTTTTAAATACTAACTGACTGCCATGGATGAAATACTGGCCTGATATCTAGAAGCCTTTCCTGCCTGGTTAAATATGTTTGAATCTAGGTGTGGGAGAGAGAGGAGGTCATCTGACCGCTACGGCACTGTCTGGGCAGCTTGGATGGTCCTGGAGGGTACGCAGCCACCAGCATGAATAGCATGATTGCCAAAATTTCTGATTAGCATGCAGCTTTGATTGTGCAACTTAAAGAATATATTCAGTTGTAAGAACATAAGAACATAAGAAGTTGCCTCCACTGGGTCAGACCGGAGGTCCATCTCGCCCAGCAGCTCGCTCCCGCGGCGGCCCACCAGGTCCTTGACCTGTGAAGTGAATTTTTGACCTTTATAATCTACCTCTACTTCTATAACCTACCTCTGCTGCTATCTGTATCCCTCAATCCCTTTATCCAGGAAGTCCGGTTTTCTTATTTCTTTCCTTTATCAAATAAGGACAAGGATAAAGGAACACACTGCTACTATATTGCTTTCAGCGGGTATCCTTCAGAACCCTGAAACTATTGGTGCAGGTGGCACTTAGGTAAGAGGCTAGTTAGTTCCACCTTGTTATATGCTTGAATGTTTATATGCTCAATGGAATAGCAAAACCAAGAAGACCCAAATTTCCACAGGAAAAGAAGAACAAATCCAAACAAACGAAACCGTGGAAACTCATGTAACTTAATAGATTTATGACATTCTAATTGGCCTTAAGAACCAATTCTTGGTTCATAAGAATAGCTTTACTGGGTCATACCAAAGGTCCATCAAGCCCAGTAGCCCGTTCTCACGGTGGTCAATCCAGGCCAAAATCCAAATAGCAACATTACAGAATCTCAAAGAGTAGCAACATTCTAGAACCCCAAAGAGTAGCAACATTCCATGCTACCAAACCAGGTCAACCAGTGGCTTCCTCCATGTCTGTCTCAAAACAGACTATGGACTTTTCCTCCAGGAAATTGTCCAAACCTTTCTTAAAACCAGCTATGCTATCCGCTTTTACCACAACCTCTGGCAACGCATTCCAGAGCTTAATTATTCTCTGAGTGAAAAAATGTTTCCTCTACTTGGTGTGTATTGATGCAACCTGGTAATTTACACTCGTAACTGTCCTATGTTGGTAATATATAAGTTGCCCACTCAAATTCAAGAGTGCACAACTCCAAGGGGGATGTGGACCTGGGAAGGGCCTGGTCAACTCAGGGGCGTATCCAACAGTTATGCATATAATTTAGGGTCTCTTCTATTAAATTGCGCTAGCAGTTTTCTAGTGCGGGGAGCCGCGCTGCTCCCGATGCTCATAGAGTTCCTATGAGTGTCGGGAGCAGTGCAGTCCATTCAGTGCAGCTCTCTGCGCTAAAAACTACTAGCACAGTTTAATAGAAGAGAGGGCCAGACTAGGTGCTTGTCTAACCTCTATTCTTCTCTTGTTTATTTATCCTAATATGTTGGGGGTTTTTTTTTCTTTCTTTTACTTTTATCCCTTTACTTTGAACCTTGTTTGAATCTATTGTAAACCACCTAGATGTAATGATAGGTGGCATATCAAATATCTCTCTCTATATATAATAGGGTGTATCTGTGTATGTGTGCCCTGTTAACACAGCTGTGTTTCCGTACAGGGACCCAGCCTTGAAAAAGCGTTTATTGCGAAACATGTCGGCGAAAGCAGTCCCTAACAGAGACCACAACACTAAGCTAAGTCTAATGATTAAGAAATAAATTACATATTTATCGAAGTATTTAAAACTATTACTGAAAGACTGGAGAAAAAATATAAATATTATTAAAATTGAGCCAGGGAAGATTTTGCACATCAAGCTTAACGTAATGAAATAGCTTGAACGTGGAGGATCAAGTTAGCATTCAGGGGCTGGTTTCTAAAGAAGAACGAGCTCTGGTGGAGGTTTTATATGAATGAATGCGAAATAACTTACAAATGAAGCGGAAGCACAATCTGAAAACAGCACGAATCTTGAAAGTGACCCTTTATCTTGTTTGAAAGCGGCTGAGTCGATTTAATTCAGCAGCGTCCACAGTGAGATATGTAAAAATTCCACGCCACTATAGGGTTCTACAGAGCCTGGTTTCGAGGTTAACATCCCCTTCTTCCGGAACCTTAATCAAAAGTTGAAAAAAAAATAACAAAAACACAAGTTGGTAATGCACGCCATTAAAAAGATAAGACATGGTACAAGTCTACTGTGAATCAAACCCCTGAATACACAGTTTGCCAACAAGGATACAATATACAGTAAAACCCTGGATTGCAAGTAACTTGGTTTGCAAGTATTTTGCAAGACAAGCAAAACATTTTATTAAATTTTAACTTGATTTACAAGCAATGTCTTGCAATACAAATACATACATTATACACACATCACAACTGAGCTGATGGTTCTTCACTCTCTGATGCTGCAAGAGTGTAGTGACTGTTCTAAACGAGCGAGGTCTTGCAATACGAGTACATACAGTCAGTGGCGTACCAATGGGGGGGCGGTCTGCCCCGGGTGCATGCCCCAAGGGTGTGCACAACTGGCCACCCATCGGGGAATAGGCTGCTGGCGGGGAATAGTCTGCCACTGCCGCCATCGGGAATAAGCCGGCGCCAAGTTCTCCCTCCCTGCTTTTCTTACCCGCGGGGACGACCAACACACGCCGCCCGACGTCAATTCCTGGTTGACCCAGAACGTCCCCGTGGTGAAGAAAAGCAGGGAGGGAGAACTCAGCACCGGCCTATTCCCGATGACGGCAGTGGCAGTCTTTCCCCGGTGGCAGTGGCAGCAGCATGTTTCCCAATGGTGGTGGCATGGGGGAGGGCAGGAAGAAAGAAAGAAAGGGGGCAAGGTGAAACAAAGAAAGAAAGAAAAAAAAATGGGGCACGGAGAGACAGAGACAGACAGAGAGAAAGAAAGGAGGCATGGAGAGAGAAAGAAAGAAGGGGGCAGGGTGAAAGAAAGAAAGAAATGGGGCACGGAGAGAGAGAGAAAGACAGACAGAGAAAAAAAGGGGGCATGGAGAGAGAAAGAAAGGGACAGGGTGAAAGAAAGAAATGGGGCACAGAGAGAGAGAAAGACAAACATAGAGAAAGAAAGGGGGCATGGGGAGAGAGAAAGAAAGAAGGGGGCAGGGTGAAAGAAAGAAAGAAATGGGGCATGGAGAGAGAAAGAAAGAAGGGGACAGGATGAAACAAAGAAAAAGTTGGGGGAGGGAATGAGGTCTGGAGGAGAGGAAGCATACAGGAGGCTGAAAGAAGGGAAGAAATATTGGATGCACAGTCAGAAGAATAAAGTGCAACCAGAGACTGATGAAATTACCAAACAAAGGTAGGAAAAATGATTTTATTTTCAATTTAGTGACCAAAATATGTCCATTTTGAGAATTTATATATGCTGTCTATATTTTGCACTATGGCCCCCTTTTACTAAACCGCAATAGCGGTTTTTAGCGCAGGAACCCTTTGAGCGTTGAGAGCAGCGTGGGGCATTCAGCGCAGTTCCCTGCGCTAAAAACCGCTATTGCGGTTTAGTAAAAAGGAAGGGGGTATATTTGTCTATTTTTGTATAATTGTTACTGAGGTGACATTGCATAAAGTCATCTGCCTTGACCTCTTTGAAAACCCGTGAAATGATAATTAACATTTTCTCTGCATACAGTGTGCTTTGTGTTTTTAAATTTTTATTGTTGGTAGATCATTTTGACTTGGCCACAAAGGTAAGGAGGAGGGAGGGAGGGGAGCTGCTGGAAGACATCTAGTAATCCTTGCAGGCTTGACTGTGCAGGAAATTATTTTTGTAAAATCATGTTTTGTTATGTGACTGGCATTATTTAGACTTTAATTTCTATGAATGAATAGAATGAAAATGATATAAAATTACTTGCTTGTTTTTATGTGCGTGCGCTGAAGGAAAGTGAAAAGAGAGTGGGCTGAGGACACTGAAGGGAAATGGGGAAGAGAGAGTGGGGAGAAGACGCTGATTTATAAATTGACAATTGTACAGAATATTGTTTCTTTTTATACTTTAATATAATAAGTTCAATATAAAACAATTCAAGGCATGTGTGGATGGAATCAGGTGGTTTGCGGGGATGGGGACCGAGCTTATGGGGATTAGTCCAATAAAATGGTATTTTCTTATTTCTCATTATTTGTTTTATTTTTATTTGTTAATTTGTAAAGTGGTGATTGTTATGTATCAGTTTTTTTCAAATTTACATCTACTGTCTTTATATTTTGCATAATATTAGAGGACATGTATTACTGTTTTTGTGGTGTTGCATTGTATCCAGGGTCTGGTTTCTTGGCAGATCAGTTTAACTTTTGTCTACATATTTCTATTTTTAGTTTGTGATTATTCCATATTGGGCGAGGGTGTATCTCTGTTCTGTGTGTATGAAAAGAGCATAGTTTTCAGTTGGCATTGACTGCAGGATCAATTGACTGTGCGGGATCTGGCTTGTTTAATTTTACAATGTATGTGTTGGTGTTCTAGTGCTCACTGCAGTGTTTAAGATGCTGCCTTTTCCTAGGTACACTCTTGTGCGATATGTGGATTGTTACTAAAAATCATATTTTTCATATAGATGGAGGTGTGTGTCAAAAAATGATGGGCCCCCGGTGTCATATATGCTAGGTACGCCACTGCATACAGTATTTTGTATTAAAGTTTTGGGGATGTGGTACGAATTGTCTGAGTTTCCGTGATTTTTTATGGGACAATTTACTTTGATATACGAGTGTTTTGGATTAAAAACATATTTTCAGAATGAATTATGCCCGCAAACCAAGGTTTTACTGTATTGTCACAATCACTATTATTATTAATTATTTAAGTTGTCTAGACATGAATGTAATTTAAATATGGAATGTAATGTTTGTGATGTATATACAGTAATCATTTATAGCTATATATAGATGCAGAGAACATATTCCTACTGTCAATATGACATTGAATATAATCAGATACGACCCTTTTTGTTTCTGGAAAAGTTGAATATATTGTCAAAGTTATGTTATGTTTTATTATGACTCCGAAATTTCAATAAAGTTAAGATGCGGTTTATTTACAATGTGCTGCCAAATTCCATAACAAAGCGGCGTTTGTGGCCTCGCCTGGTGGTTTTTCGGCCTCCTGCATCGATTGGTGCCTGTGCTTGGAGCTGGGATGGCTGTGGCTGCCCCGTTGAACTGGACTGAATCTCTGACCCCTCTTCAGACTGAAGTTGTATTCTCTTTTATTTTTGCTTTATATTTTAGTCCGCTTTATCTGCTAGGTATTTTGTGGGGGGGGGGGGGGGTGTTTGCCTTTGTGTTTTATTTTCTTTATTTCTTTCCCTTGTCTTTGCTATTTATACACAATGTAATAAATATTTAATACTTCTTCTTTTTAGGCGCTTTAGATTGTGTGCCTTTTGGACAGCGAGGGAAATTTATTGTGCCTTCAATACAATAAATCGCGAATTCTAATCCGCTTAGGTTTGAGCGGAATATAAATGTTAAAAATAAATAAATAAATAACTATTCCATAACAATGTCTGCCCATAACTCATACCCACCTGTTTTAACCACTAGCAACAAGCCTCCCTTTTCACTAAGCTCTTCAGGCCCTCCCAAAATGCCCCCCAAAGTCCTATAGCTTTGGTTCGTTTGGAGACTTTCCTAGGTGAGGTTTTAAACCCACTTTAAAACTCAGGCACTGCTGTCTTGTTATTATCTGTAGCTTCAATTAGGCGCAGGTTTCTTTGGCCGAGACTTTTATTTTACTGTGAGGCAGGAAACAGCTTCTCATGGGTCATTCACATGTCCATGCCCTCCTCTAGCACACATTCCCTTGGGTGGTGAGGTGGTTTAGGGGGGTTTTCCTTCCGTGGTACCCCTCCATGTCTCTGAGCAAATCTTCACATATGTATAGCATTGCAGAAATAAATTACAAATGTATAATTAGGGTAGTGTTCTTGGACTACAGTGAAACACCACAGGGCAGATTCCTCATGGTATGTCTTGCCATGAGTCAGTGGCCAACTCAGTGGCACGATCCATCCACCCAACAGCTGGCATAAATCCTCACAAAGTTGAGCATAAGAATCAGAGCTAAGCACTAGAGAATGACACGGGGAAAACAAATCTGTCCCCGTTGCTGGACCACCATCCTCTTCACCACTCCGTCTCCGCCATCCCCTTCGCCGCCCCGTTCCCGTAGCATCCACCCTTCCCTCTCACCACCTCAATGCCCTTCAGCACCCCTCGCGTGATCCGTGCATCTCCCTCCCTTCCCCTTACCTTCATGGTGCGTTTTAAGGCTTGAGTAGCTTGCTGAAAGCCGCCAGAGTGTTCGTGAAGTTGCGTGCGTGTGTGGGCAGAAGCTTCTCCTCTGATGCAACCGGAAGTTGCGTCAGAGGAGAAGCTTCTGCCCACACGCAAGCGACTGCACTTACGCGCTGGTGGCTTTCAACAAGTCTCAAACCTTAAAATGCGCCGCAAAGGTAAGGGGGAGGGAGGGAGATAGATTCGGGTAGGTAGGTAGGAGGGAGGGGGCCGCGTGAGATCGGTGACCATGCGTGTTCCCTCCCTTAACTGAGGGGAAAAGACCATTCACCGCTCCATGGGGCAGTGGATGGCTTTGTCCCTGTACCTGCGGTGAGCATCTTTCCCCCCTCCACCGTTTTGGAGGGTTACCCGCGGCTACTCGTGGCTAGCCGCGGGTAACATCCATCGTGCTATTCTCTACTAAGTACTAGTCTATAGAGAATCCTCATCTCAGAGCACCCATTGTAGCAGTGGTTCCCAACACTAGCCCTAATGAATATGCATGAGAGAGATTTGCATACAGTGGAGATGACAGGCAGCAAATCTGCTCCATGCATATTCATTAGGGCTATCCTCAAAACCTGACTGGCTGGTGGTCCTCCAGGACAGGGTCGGGAACCACTGCATTATGGAATACCTCTGAGCACTGATTTCCCTAGTGCCCAAATTTTTGGGCACAATTTACTGAATCCATAGAAACACGATGGTGGATAAAGGCCAAATGGCCCCTCCACAGTAACCATTATCTCTTTCTCTCTCCGAGAGATCCCACGTGCCTATCCCAGGCCCTTTTGAATTCAGACACAGCCTCTGTCTCCACCGGGAGACTGTTCCACGCATCTACCACCCTTTCTTTAAAAAAAAGTATTCCCCAAACTGATTTAAAGCAAATGCAAGAGAACTTAAACATTATTTGTGCCTCCATTGGTAACCAGTACAGTAATCTATAATAGGGACTAACATGATCGCTTTTCTTCAGTCCAAATATTAAACGGACAGCCGTATTCTGTACTATTCTTAATTTTCTCACAGTTTCTCACAGCATTCACATTACGTAGGTATTAAATGTCTCTATCATATCTCCCCTCTCCCGCCTTTCCTCCAAAGTATACAGATTGAGATCTTAAAGTCTGTCCCCATACGCCTTATGACGAAGATCAGGCACCATTCTAGTAGCCTTCTTCTGGACCGACTCCATCCTTTTTATATCTTTTTGAAGGCCTCCAGAATTGTACACAAAATTCTAAATGAGGTCTCACCAGAGTCTTATACAGGGGTATCAATACCTCCTTTTTCCTACTAGCCATACCTCTCCCTATGTTAGCATCCTTCTAGCTTTCGACATCACCTTTTCAACCTGTTTGGCCACCTTAAGATCATCACATACAATCACACCCAAGTCCCGCTCTTCCGTCGTGCACATAAATTCTTCACCCCCTAAACGGTACTTATATGAATAGCTGAGTAGACTAATTGAGGTCTCCTTGTTTTTTGCAGACCTAAATTAAGTCACATATGGACAGCAGCTGAATATTTCTGATGGCATAGCTCAGTGCCTGGCAAACGTTTTCCACTGCGGCACACTAAACTCATTACCAGTTGATGCCCGTGCGTGCTCAGAGGCTCTGCAGACACGGCCCTGTCACATGCATGTGTGTGATGTCATCATGTCAACATCCAAGAACTACTGCAGAAAGGGACTTGGGAGTTCTCATCCGGGAAGATATGAAAGCTGCTAATCAGGTGGAGAAAGCTTCAGTGAAGGCCAGACAAATGCTGGGTTGCATCAGAAGGAGCTTTATCAGCCGGAAGCCGGAAGTAATACTGCCATTATACAGATCCATGGTGAGACCTCACCTGGAGTACTGTGTCTAATTTTGAAGACCACATTATCAGAAAGATGTGAAGAGAGTGGAGTCAATACAGAGAATGGCCACTAGGATGATCTCAGGACTTAAAGTCATCCCATATGAAGAACGTCTGATCAAACTGCGCTTATATTCTCTTGAAGAACGCAGAGAAAGGGGGGACATGATAGAAACATTTAAATACATCATGGGCCACATCAAAGTGGAGGAGGAAATCTTTTTTCTAAAGGGTCCCATGGCGACAAGAGGGCATCCACTAAAACTTAAGGGAGGAAGATTTCATGGTGACACCAGGAAATACTTCTTCACTGAACGGGTGATTGATCGATGGAATTATCTTCCCCACCAGGTGGTCGAGGCCAGTAATGTGCTCGACTTCAAGAGTCGATGGGACAAACAGGTGGGAGTACTATGGAGTTATGCTCAATCGACACATACTTCAGGGAAGAAGGGTCCTTGAACAGGCAGACTAGTTGGAGGGAGGGTTCTCGAGTGGGCAGACTTGTTGGGCCCTTTTCAGCCGTCATATTCTATGTTTCTATGCATGCTCAGAGGCCCCGTAGACGTGTTCCTAAGCTTAGGGGCCTTTGAAAACCCAGACAAATTTGAAGAATCTCTTGACAAAATTTAAACTCAAACTCAAAACCTTTCTATTTTAAGATGCTTACCAAAATACAAGATAAGATCCCTTCCTCATTTACATTAACGATGAATGCAAACCGCTTTTAAGAAGTGACTTCCCCTCTCCTCTTATTCATCCCCTTTCCCTCCTTAACTCCCTTTAAATTTTATTTTATCTTCAATATAATTTTGAATCTTCCCCCTACCCCAGTGCCATTTGTATCAAATCATCCACGTCTTGTCCAACAACTATGTAATTTACATATTGCTCCTTTTATTTTAATTTTTTTTAGTATTGTAAACCAACCAGATATTTATTTTTTAAATTTCTATGCTGTTTTATTCCAAAACAATTTACAATAAAGTTACATACATAAAATATTAAAACAGGTATGAACAGATAAAAGCAAAAGCAGAAAGACTCAATCCTTACAATAGGTCAAATGCTCAAAGAAATGCATCAACTTGTCAATGGTCGGTATATCAAAGAGTAAATAAGCTTGGAAATTTGGAGAGGCACACCTGGAATCTCGGCTTCGCACACAGTTTGCGATACACTGGTATAGCTGATCATTCCACCTTTGCTCTGCCCTAACTCCGCAAATTTTCACTGGCGCTTTCTGAACAGTGGCTTTTAAACTCCCAGGATAGAGGATTTGCAATAAATCACAAAGTCTGATATTAGACCCTTAACCCATCCTGATGTAAATATCTATGAAGGACAAATTTCTCTTCCAGGTTAGATCCATTATTTTTATTACAGGTTTCTGTGTACGTATGTACCGTGTTTTCCCCAAAATAAAACAGTGTCGTATACTAATTTTGGGTCCAAAAAACGCACTAGGGCTTACTTTCGGGGATTTTTTTTTTTTAATGTACAACAATCATCTCTCCCTTCCTCTCCTCCACCCCAATTCTTCCTCTTTCCTTTCTCCCCCTCACCCATGTGCAGCATCTTTCCTCCCCTCTCACCCACCCCTTTGTGCAGCATCTTTCTATCCCTCTGTCCCTCCTATTCCCCTGGGCAGCAGAACCCCACGACCGTGACACTGACATACCTCCGCTCTGACGCCTCCTAAATAATCAGGGGTAGGTGATGCTGAATTGACGATTCTGATTTTTTCCAGCTAATCAGGCAGCAGTAGTGTCAAGGGTGGAGTCAGTGAGTGCCGGGGACATTCGGGAGGGGACTTTGGGGGTCAATCTTAACTAGGGCTTATTTTTGGGGTAGGGCTTATATTAGGAGCATCTTTAAAAATCATGCTAGGGCTTATTTTCAGGATAGGTCTTATTTTTGGGGAAACAGGGTATGTGTCCTTGAAAACTGTTGGCAGTTTGAACCAAACACTTGGCCCCACCATGTACAGGTACCTGGGCTTTTGGTTTCTGGGTCAACTGTGGCTGAAAACACTGTAGAATCACACTCATTGGGCAACAGTGACACCTTGTGGCCAGATTTAGGGCCCACAATTGTGGGGACACTAGAAGGGGCCTTTGTGTGATTACCAGCCCAAAAAATCTATGGCCAGAGTAAGTTAATTGGGAGATGATATACAACAGTTAAAAAAAAAAATAAATACGGTAAATCCCCAGGTACTTGCAAAAGAATGATCTTTGTTCCAGGACCCCAAGATTGATTGTGAACAAGCCAGAAATCCAAAAGAAGCTGGTAAGAAAGAAATGCTATTTCTCTCAACTCCATCAATTTCACCTTAGGCATCAAAACACAAATGTTATGTCTGTCCCCAAATGGCTGTCAGCCCAAATATTTAAAGCAACTCAGAGAAGAAAATACAGTAGTATCCTTTTATCAGGTCTGCTCCGCTATATCATCCTTCTCGTCCAAGCAGGCTGAATGTCTCCATGGGAGGGAGAGGGGAAGGGAGGGGTGGGATGGGGGAGCAGATCATAAAAAAAAAAAAAAACCAAAAAGAAAACAAAATGTAACAATCAATTGAAGCACATCCACTTTCTCCCACACTCTGAATCCTACCGGAAGAAAAATGCAGCTGAAACTTAGAATTATTGTTTCCCGCTAACAGTGGAGTCATTTTCCACGGCCACATTTGCAGCATAATAAGCTTTTTGTTATTTTTTCAATTAGAGTCAATTGACCTAACAAAATGGTTGGCAATTAAGTGATTTTTGTAATGGTCCGGGGGTAATTTAGTCGAGCTTGTCAGCTGTGTTTCATGAAGCAGCCGAAACATCTCTGTCCCCCCCACCTCCCCCCTATCTCTTTCTCACTCTCTGTCTGTCTCTCTCCCTCTGGAGCATAATGGCTCATAATTTCAAAATCTTTTCCTTCTGTTTCCCTCACAATAATTCGCAATTACGGGAAGTTGTTGGAGGTGATTTTCTCTCTCTCTCTCTACCTTGCCTTTTTGAATCAGTAATTTTAAATAAAATATACATGCTCAAGAAAAAGATGAAGCATACAAAAAAAAAAAAAAAGAGCTATTACCAAAATCACTTTATATGTAAACTCAATTATTTTGTGAATAGTGAAACCGGCTTCTGTTGAGTTTGACTCCTAAATACGGCCAGATGACTATATCCTGGGGAAAGAGGTCTTCATTATTCAGAACAGTCTTTAAATTAAAGCAGTTTATTTAATGAAGTCAAGAGAAATGTAAATGACCAGAAATTATCCGTAAAGTCTTGCGTGTAGTAATTGAAATGAAAAGGCAGACTCTTTTATTTTTGTTAGGGGTGGGGGGAAGAGGGAGGGGTTATTGCATGTTTTTATTTGGGTTTTATTTATTACTCATTATATCTATAGCAGTTATTAAGAAGATGTAACGTTTGCCTTATCATTTTTCGTACAATAAATCTCTCTGTGATTCCATCAGAAAAGTATTTCGAGCTCTGATGTTCCATTTCTGTCATTTGGTTTTATCTCTCTGTCTAATAACTATTAATACAATAATTGTGTTAACACAATTTTGGTAATAATTTTTTATACTTCATTTTTTTTTTTTTACAATTATGCAGCTTTCTAGATCAGTAGATATGCTAGATATGTAAACTAAATATTATATTCTACACTTGAATTAAGAAAAATTATGCAGATTCTTTTTTACTTTATCACATTAAAAAAATATATATGTAGTGAAAAAGCCATATTTGTCTTGCAATTGTTTTTTCTGACACTCCAGACATTGTAATTTTAAGTTAGTATTTACATATGCATTTTATATAGAAACCCATGTATTTTATAATATAAAACAAGAAGAAACATTCCCCCCCCAATAGAAAAAGACATAAGAACATAAGAATAGCCTTACAAGGTCATACCAATGGTCCATCAAGCCCAGTGGCCCAGGGTGGCCAATCCAGGTCACTAGTACCTGGCTAAACCTAAAGAGTAGCAAAATTCCATTCAGAATCCCAAAGGAAGGAAGATTCTAGAATCCCAAAGAGTAACAAAAGATTCCAGAACCCCAAGCAGTAGCAACATTCCATTTTACCGATCCAAAGCAAGTAGTGACTTCCCCCATATCTTTCTCAATAACAGACTATGGACTTTTCCTCCAGGAAATTGGCCAAACCCTTCTTAAAACCAGCTACGCTCTCCGCTCTTACCACAACCTCTGGCAATATTGTTTAAACAACCTCTCCACCACCCCCCCCCCCCCCCAAAAAAAAAGATGAATTTTATTTCTTTATACATTGAGAAGTGTCATTGGTTTCACCCCACTTTGAATTAGTGCATAGAGTGAGGTCAGATTTTATCTTTATTTATTTAAAAAATGTATACCACTACCAGTCCAAATGTGTTCAAAATGGTTTAAAATGAGCATTTACATAATATCCAGAAAAACACATGATAAAAGTATCATAAAAACACAGCAATAAATATAGCCATCAATATAAATCCCTCCTTTTCCTACCAGCTGCAATCATCTAGTCATTTTGACCATTCCCGTTTTCTTTTCTTAAAGTAGAAACCACCTGAAGCTCCACCTCTGGATCCTGTTGGATTTTTCTCTGCAGCTCATTCCTCCAAATAGGATCCATAATGGAACATACCTAATCCCTTTCACTTATAATTGCCATTTCCAATAGGAAGGAAGAAAAGGAGGGGGGAGTAGCGTTATATGTTAAAGATCATATTAAAGCCACACAATTGCAAGATCTGCAAGGCCAGGAAGAGGCACTGTGGATCAATTTGGAAAGAGAGAATGGTGAATATATTTACATCGGTGTGATATACAGGCCTCCTTCACAGATGGAAGAAGTGGACAGAGTTTTAATAGTAGACATTCAGAATATATCTTTAAAAAGGGGGAAGTTTTACTAATAGGTGATTTTAGCATGCCAGATGTTGATTGGGGTATCCCTATTGTGGGGTCTTCTAGAAGTAGGGAGATCCTGAATTCTCCAACTTTGTTCAGATGGGGGATTAGATCAAATAATTGTCTGGATGGGAACATCTGGAAGGAGTGGAAATGCAGTGGGCAAAACTGAAAGGAGTAATTGAAAGGGCGACAAACCCTTTTGTGAGGCAACTAAGTAAAAGTAAGAGGAAAAAAAGGCCGCTTTGGCTCTCAAAAGTAGTAGCTGATAAGATAAGGAATAAGAGGTTAGCTTTCATAAAGTACAAAAGTTCACAGAAAGAGGAAGGCGGGCAAAAATATCTGGAAAGGTTAAGAGAGGTTGGTCATGTAGTCAGGAAAGCAAAGTTTGCAAATGAAAGAAAAAAATAGTTGACACGGTAAAATGGGGGAGACAAGACATTTTTTAGATATATTAGTGATAGGAAGAAGTGCAAAAGTGGCATTGTGAGACTCAAAGGTGAAGGGGAGGAATATGTAGAAGCTGATAAAGAAAAGGCCGAATCGCTTTACAGATATTTCTGTTCTGTGTTCACGGCTGAAGTGCCGGGAGCGGGACCGCAGAAGACAAACTTAAATAGGGACGGAGGAGTGGTAGATTCTGATCAGTTTTCAGTGGGTTGTGTTCATGAGGAGCTAATAATAATAATAATAACTTTATTTTTGTATACCGCAATACCACAAAACAGTTCAGAGCAGTTTACAGGTTAAGAGACTGTACATTTACAGCGAAGTTACAGCATATCAGAAAACAGTTCAGCATATCAGAAAACAGTTCAGAGCAATTTATGCAATGAAGGTGTAGAGAATTAGTTAACAAGTGTATGGTATAAACCAGTGACAATTACAAAATGATCCAATAACTGTTGCAAGGGGGGAACCAACCGGGGAAGAAGGGGAGGAAGGGTAGGGAGGGAGGCGAGGTTGGGATTATTAGTTTGGTAGGGAGGGTGGGGGTTAGAGGAATTTATCAAAAAGATATGTTTTGAGAGATTTCCTGAAGGATTGATAAGTTGGGGCAAGAGAGATGAGGGTGGACAAGCAGTCATTCCATTTGCCAGCTTGGAAAGAGAGGGTTTTGTCGAAGAATCTTTTGTAGATGCATCCTTTTGGGGAGGGGTAGGCAAACAGGTGGGCATTGCGTGTACGGTTAGAGCCTGGGAAGGCGAAGTGGCGTGACAGATATATCGGGGCTGAGCCAGTTAGGGTTTGAAGCAGAGGCAGGCGAATTTGAAGATGATCCTTGCTTCGAACGGTAGCCAATGAAGTTTTCTATAGAAAGGGCTGATATGGTCTGACTTTTTGAGCCCGTAGATGAGGCGGACGGCGGTGTTCTGGATGAGTCTTAGTCGTTTAATGGTTTTCTTGTAGGAGCCCAGATATATGATGTTGCAGTAATCCAGGGAGTTTAGGATTAGGGATTGGACCAGTAAACTGAAGGTGGGGAAATCAAAGTAATGTTTGATGGAACGGAGTTTCCAAAGGGTGGAAAAGCATTTTTTGACCTGGGCATGAGTGTGGTCTTCCAAAGTGAGGCATTGGTCCAAGATGACTCCGAGGATTTTTATAGTGGGGTTGATTGGGTACGTTAAACCATTAAGTTGCAGAGCCAGCTAAAATAAAGGTAGACAAAGTGATGGGGGCCGGATGGTGTATTGTACATAAGAGGGTGCTGAAGGAACTTAGGGAAGGGAAGTTCTGGTGGCTCCACTGACTGACCTTTTCAATGAGGACAGCGATCAAAGGAGATAACTCTGAGGAAAGGGATGTTACTAGTGGTGTGCCTCAAGGCTTTGTTCTTGGGCACATGTGGCACAGTGGTTAAAGCTACAGCCTCAGCACCCTGAGGTTGTGGGTTCAAAACCCACACTGCTCCTTGTGACCCTGGGCAAGTCACTTAATCCCCCCATTGCCCCAGGTACAGTAGATAGATTGTGAGCCCACACAACGTGAATAAATTCATATAAACGGTTCTGAGCTCCCCTGGGAGAACAGTATAGAAAACTGACTAATTAGATACATTTTTGAACAAGCTATGAAGAGGTCTTCACGGTCTAATTTACTGGCATCTAACACAGATGCCTACTAACGCTAAAATCATTCCGCGCCAATTCCGTGACCCTAGCTACACCCGTGTTTCAGGTAAGAGCTGGTAGGCACCTCCCCGAGTTTTGAATGGGAGCATAAATGAATCCTTTTTTATGTTGTTGAATTGCGTTTTAATTGCATTTCCAATTACCATGCCAATGAAACCAATTTTGAGCTCTGCACGGAACTTAGCTAGTCACCTGGCCGCACCTCGTCTAGGCGCCGTTTATAAAATCAGGGCCATTCGACCCGGGCATCTCAATTCCAGTGTCTACAGTCCATTAAAAAGGGGGCCGCACACATGCCAGAGAGGCCAAGCTACAACGCAGGCAACTGTGGCGATCCTGAGGTCCACTGAAATGTGCAGGACCAACGGAATGGAACAAGCTTCCACGGTATCTCTGACAGTCGATTTAGAAAACTTCTAAAACATCATCTATTTTGCCAGATGAAATATGCACGTTGAGGTACTTGTCAGAAAGAATGGATTTAATGATCCTTTCAGGAAATTATAAAGAAAACTTGCGTTATGTAATGATGATGTTTTCCTGAGATGTATGTGGTATTATTAATGTTAAGTTATTGTTTTAATTGAGAATGTACTGTTGTATCCGCTTTCTATAAAGACGGAATATAAGTAATAAACTAAAGAAATTTGATGGCAGATAAAGGCCAAATGGCCCATCCACAGCATCCACTATCTCCTCCTCTCCCTATTGGCCAAGGCTCTTAACATTTGCATCTCCTCTTCCTATAGGCTAATGACTCTTTACACCTGCATTGTGATGTCATAGAACTTTATGGTTATAGAAACATTGTAGTACCATCAGAAATATAGTGCTCAACTTATTTCAATAATGAAAACGGTATAGACCTCAGTGTTTCCCAAGATAAATCTTGTGAAACAACCTATGCCAGTAAACATACTAACATAGGAAATACATCCTCGGTCTAGTTTGTTACCGTACTTTTATGTCCAAAAATTTTTTAAATATTATTTCAAAACTTTTTAGGAAAGTGAGCACTTATCTTATTTTCTTCTGATGACTCAAAACCACCGCAGTTGCAGTTTTAGCGGTATATACATACACCGCTTACGATCAGTCTCAGAATTGGTAAATATCCCAACTGGTAAATATCCCAACAGGCCCTGTTTCGCCCTACGGCTGCATCAGGGGATTATCTACAAACAAAACACATTATTACTATAAGATACAGGAAAAATTCCCATATACCACGCTATATACTGAAACTACTTACAATTTAAACATGAGCTACTGCTTCAATGATTCTTTGTAACGAAATGGCGGCTCGGCGTACTTCCGGGTTTTTAAAGGGAACATCGGAGCGATATTACACCAATCAGCTCCAAGTGCTCACCGGGCTATAACCAATCCTAATAGCTTCCGGGTTTTTCTTCAGAAAAACGCGCGCCATTCAACCCTAACATTTAAACCATATGGGGTATAGGTTTTTAGTCTGTATACCCATTTCTGTTCTTTCTGTCTTAGATAAAGTTTAAAATCTCCACCTTTAGTTGAGGGGTATAGTTTTTCTATTACCCAGCAACGCATCTCTGAGAACTTATGATTATTATCAAGGCAATGCTGTACCATAGGTGCCTCAATTTTACAGCAGTTAACACAAGACCTGTGTTCTATAATCCTAGTCTTGAATTGTCTGGAAGTCTGCCCTACATATAATAGGTTGCAAGGGCAACAAATGGCATAAATAATACCACTAGTCTCACATGACGTCAACGAGGTTAGTCGATACTCTCTGTTGAGGCACCTATGGTACAGCATTGCCTTGATAATAATCATAAGTTCTCAGAGATGCGTTGCTGGGTAATAGAAAAACTATACCCCTCAACTAAAGGTGGAGATTTTAAACTTTATCTAAGACAGAAAGAACAGAAATGGGTATACAGACTAAAAACCTATACCCCATATGGTTTAAATGTTAGGGTTGAATGGCGCGCGTTTTTCTGAAGAAAAACCCGGAAGCTATTAGGATTGGTTATAGCCCGGTGAGCACTTGGAGCTGATTGGTGTAATATCGCTCCGATGTTCCCTTTAAAAACCCGGAAGTACGCCGAGCCGCCATTTCGTTACAAAGAATCATTGAAGCAGTAGCTCATGTTTAAATTGTAAGTAGTTTCAGTATATAGCGTGGTATATGGGAATTTTTCCTGTATCTTATAGTAATAATGTGTTTTGTTTGTAGATAATCCCCTGATGCAGCCGTAGGGCGAAACAGGGCCTGTTGGGATATTTACCAGTTGGGATATTTACCAATTCTGAGACTGATCGTAAGCGGTGTATGTATATACCGCTAAAACTGCAACTGCGGTGGTTTTGAGTCATCAGAAGAAAATAAGATAAGTGCTCACTTTCCTAAAAAGTTTTGAAATAATATTTAAAAAATTTTTGGACATAAAAGTACGGTAACAAACTAGACCGTGGATGTATTTCCTATGTTAGTATGTTTACTGGCATAGGTTGTTTCACAAGATTTATCTTGGGAAACACTGAGGTCTATACCGTTTTCATTATTGAAATAAGTTGAGCACTATATTTCTGATGGTACTACTATATGAATATCAATTTGTGTGGTTATAAATTTAAAGATATTCAGCTTGTTTTGTATAGAAACATTGTAACATGATGGCAGATAAAGGCCAAATGACCTATCCAGTCTGCCCATTCGCAGTAAACCATTATCTCTTCCTCTCTCTATGAGATCCCACATGCCTATCGCAGGCTTTCTTGACATCAGACAGTCTCTGTCTCCACCACTTCTCCTGGGAAGACTGTTCCACGCGTCTACCACCCTTTCTGTAAAAAAGTATTTCCTTAGATTACTCCTGAGCCTATAAACTATTATTTGTAAGGAGAAAGCAAGCAATCAACTTTTTGTATTTTCTTTCCTACCCAAAGATTCTGGAACTCCTGAACCTTCTATTAAAATGTAAAAAGATGAGTCTTATTTCTTCATAGTATTATCAGAGGATGTGAATTTTCTATGGTCTGACCACTTCCTTGGGACTACCTGCCTCCCCATTTTCATGTCACATCTTGAATCCCCACCCCACACCTCTCATTTCATAACCTACTGCAAAAAAATCTTGAGCAATCTATTCTGGTCCAAATTCCTCAACCAACTCTCCTCCAACCCTAGACCTACAGACTCCGAATCCCATTGGTGCAACTGGACCGCCCTCTCAGAGTCCACCTACCACTCTCTTGCTTCAATATCCACTAAAACCATCTCCTACCCCCGAAAGGCCCCCTGGTACTTACCTCTTCACAGAGATTTGAAACAGAAATGTCGTGCTCTGGAGCGCAAATGGAAAAAATCTAAATCCCCCCTCTGATAGACAGACCTGGAGGGACAATATTAAGCTTTACAATTCAACACTAAAAAAAGACAGGAAGAACTTCTTCGGAGACAAGATCTCTAAATCCAACAACCAGATCAGTGCACTGTTTAAAATCTGGCGCTCCCTAACTACAAAAAAAGACCCACCCTTGCTCCCACCGTCCTTATCAGCCGATGCCCTTGCAATCTTCTTTAATGAAAAGGTTACCACCCTAAGACGCTCCTTCCCACCTACAGTCTCCTACAACTCCCTGGTCTCCACTGACCCCAACCCTACCTTACCTGTCTCCACCCCCATTCCAGCTGACAGATCCTGGACCGTCTTCGAACTTGTTTCCGAATCGCAAGTCTCCAAACTTTGCCTCAAACTAAAAACTTGCAAGTGCACCTTGGACCCTTTCCCCTCCTACCTATTCGAGAACACCTCTTCACAGGCCATCGCTTCCCTCACCGAACTTATAAACTCAGCCTTAACATCGGGCCTCTTCTCCTCCGACATGGGACATATTTCATTGGCCCCTCTATTGAAAAAGGCCGACCTTGACCCCTCCATACCATCAAACTACCGCCCAATAGCAAATATCCCCCTCCTAACCAAGTTATTAGAATCCATCATATCCACTCAACTTTCATCCTACCTAGAAAGATTCTCTATCCTCCTACCCCACCAATTCGACTTCAGACCCAACTTCAGCACCGAATCCCTTCTGGCCTCACTAATCTCTAAGGTGCAACAACTCCATTCTCGCAACAAATTCGCTGTTCTCCTACAATTCGACCTCTCCGCAGCTTTCGACGTCGTCCATCACGATATGCTTATCTTCCAACTCTCCGAAATAGGCATAAGCTCCACAGTCCTAGATTGGTTCTCGAAATTCCTACGCTTCCACTCCTACACCATTAACTTAAACGGTACTTCATCCCCCCCTGGAAACCGAAATGTGGAGTCCCGCAAGGCTCCCCCCTCTCTCCTATACTTTTCAATATCTACATGTCCTCTCTGAAACTCCTTCATCTATCTCCCCCTAGAAACTCTCTACACCTACGCCGATGACATCCTCATCCTCCTCGAGACCGACTCGAACCTCTTTAACCTCGCTGAGAACATATCCACTTGTATTACGAATCTCCAATCCTGGGCCCAATCTGTACAAATGAAACTGAATGAGTCCAAAACAAAACTACTTTGGCTCGGCCCAACATTAGATCATTTACCCACCTCCATCCCATTACCTTCTGGACCCACTCTTCAGCTTGAGTTTTCAAGCAAAGTCCTATGCATCGTCATAGACTCCTCTCTCTCCTTCAATGATCACCTCAACTCTTTGATAAAAAAAATGCTTCTTTTGCCTTCATATGCTGAGGAAGGTGAGATCTTGCTTTCATCATTCTCACTTTACCGTCCTTGTCCAATCTACTATCCTCTCTAGACTGGATTACTGCAATTCCATCTATATAAGCCTAACTAAGAAAAACCTCCATAGACTTCAGCTAATTCAGAACGCCGCGGCTAAGCTTATTTTCGCAAAAGGCAAGTTCGATCATGCCTCCCCACTCCTTTCCAAGCTTCACTGGCTCCCAGTATACTCCAGAGTCCTCTTTAAATGTGCCTGCTTAGCCTTCAAGATCCTACATGGCGTCCTTCCTCCCGTTATCCCACTCTTTTGGAATTCCTCAAAACCACACTCCACCAGACCCTCCCAAAAACTGAAACTATCATTCCCCTCTATAAAAGGTATATCCCGCGCAGGAAAACTTGGAACATCTCTCCCCTTTAGAACCACAGAACTCTGGAACAACCTCTCATCCCCACTCAGAAACTCAAGCTCCTTTCAATCCTTCCGCAAACACTTGAAAACTTGGCTCTTTGCAAAAATATAATCACCTCCCATTCTCCAGTATTTTGTCCCTTTCTTTCCTCTTAGTCCCTCTCCTTTATCCCTTATTGTAGTTCCTTTCCTCTTAACTCTGTAAACCGTACCGAGCTCTGCGCTTGCAGAGATGGCGCGGTATACAAACCTAAGGTTTAGTTTAGTTTAGTTTATATCTTATGAATGATCTTGAATCTTGCTTAATTTCACGCACAATCACTGACAGTCCTCTCCTTGCGGCTGAACTGGGCTTCCCGCCGGTCTACCATCCAAAGGCTCTCATCACTCCAGTGTAGTGAGCACCTCTTAATGCTGTGATAAAAAAAAAAAAGTTATAATTCTGTAAACACCATGCAGCAGAAAGAACCAAAAGCAAAGGAATAATAAAAAAAAAAAAAGAAGTATTAAACTTTCATCCAGCACCATAGGAGAGATGTAGTTATTAAATTTCAGCTGCTTATCAAACTGATATGAAAGTCATTTTGCATGATTGCTTTGCATCCTCGTGTCCTCTGCTTGTATTTACAGGGCAGTTCCTCTGCTTTCTTATTGGGGGGAAAAATACTCAGAGGGGAAGAAACAGATATTATACAGCTTTTGACAATTAGGTTGAGAAAAACATTTTGAGAAGTGCTCTGCTTTGCAGAGGACTCCAGTCTCCAGAAGCAGCCTTTGTTAATGTTATCTAGAGATACCTCAGTGCAGTGCTGTCACTTGCTGTGCTCTGTCAATACGGGCTGGGCTTAGATAATGTTTTGTAGACTGGTGAAAGCTAGAACAACATTTTGCCCAGTAATGATGCTAAAACTAGGGTTACCAGATTTTACATTAGTAAAATCTGGAACTCCCTAGACCCGCCCCCAGGCCTACCCAGTTCCATTCATCCCCGCCCCTTTATCTGCCATCATGTTTCTATGTTTCTATAACCATAAAACTCTATGACATCACAATGCAGGTGTAAAGAGCCTTAGCCTATAGGAAGAGGAGATGCAAATGTTAAGAGCCTTATCCAATAGGGAGAGGAGGAGATAGTGGATGTTGCAGATAGGCAGACTGGATGGGTCATTTGGCCTTTATCTGCCATCATGTTTCTATAACCATAAAGTTCTATGACCTCACAATGCAGGTGTAAAGAGCCTTAGCCTATAGGAAGAGGAAGAGATAATGGTTACCGCGGATGGGCAGACTGGATGGGCCATTTGGCCTTTATCTGCCATCATGTTTCTATGACAGAGACTATGTCTGAATTGGCGCTGATAATTGAAGGTGGCATTGCGTTTTTACGTACGTGAAGCCAATCGCGATGCTGATTTTTCAAACAGAGTGATATTTATGCATTTCTTTTCAGAAGATACTAAATACCACATTACTTCGCCTATAGACTCCTGAGGCAGGCCTGGTTGGGCCGAAACAGAATCATGTCGAGTCGCGATTTATTAATAAAAGATATTGAACACCAGTCTTCCTTCGTTGTTTGTTTTCTACTTGCCTAACTTTGATTGACATGTGGTGAGTTCCATTATTCTAGGTACCTACTGAGTAAGGTGCCATTTGTAGAATCTGGCCTGCTTTGCGGTTAAGTGCCGATGTTCAGCCCTTAAGCATCACTAGGCATCCTAGACATAGATGCCGTTCCATTAGGCCAGCTTTTCACTCGTCTAATTTGGCCCTTCTATGCGGTTAAATGCCGATATTCAACCCGTAAGATATAAGAATAAATTGGGCAGAATTTTAAAAAGATCTATCATATGAGGTTCATCTTACATGGTTAAGAGCTGAATATTGTTTGCCAGATATTCGGTGTTGGTGCCTAGACATGGTCTGGCATTAAATATTCAGGAATACAGTTGGCGATGGCCATAAAAACACTGACCGTTTCCAGTTGGATATCGTCCAGAATGTAAATACTGGCATTAAAACCTATATTTGAACATACCTGCAAAACCCAGATTTAGAAGGCTGGGATTTACCCGCTTGATATTCAATGCTATTTAACAGGCCAGGAACGGCTCCTAACTAGTTAAACAGCAATTGGTTGGCAAACCACTAACACTCAGTGTGAGATCGTTGGCTATCTCTGCTGAATATTAGCGATTAGTGGCTAAAATTTGGCCAGCTATATCTCACAACAGCCACCAATTTTAAGCACTGATTGGCCAAGTTTAGCAGCCAAAGTGTGCTGTGCAAGAAAGCAGGCCAATCTTTGTTCACTGCAATTTAGCCGGCCAGCACTGATAATCAACTTAGTCAGCCAAGTTTGAGTTGGCCAAAAATAAGCCAGATATTCAATGCCGGTCAATACAACGACCCAGAAATGAATATTGGTGGTCAACGCGGACAGCGAAGTTAGACGGCCTGCCTCCCATGGTCTGAATATCGGCCCCTACACATATAACTGCATTATAGGGGTAATTCTATATAGGGAGCCCAACTGTACCCATGGTAGATGGGTGCCAAAATGGGAGGTACATCCATTAGTGTAATAAGTTGCTCTGTTACAACCAGGTGCCTAAGGCTCTCTTATACTAAGCTACGCTAACTGATTAGCATGTGCTAAATGCTAACGCGTGCATGTTAGTCTATGGATGTATTAGTGTTTAGTGCGTGCTAATTCGATTAGCGCATGCTAATCAGTTAGCGCACCTTAGTAAAAGAGGGGGTAGTTGTTCTCACATGTAACTGCAAATAAGGCATTTCTTTGGGAAGGGCATGGGCAGGATATAGGCATTGCTATTATTTTAGCAAACACTTTTTAGAGGCATGCCCAGGGCCAGATTAAATCTATATTGGGCTCTAGGCAAACGTATATTTGTGGGCCCCCGGATCCCCTCCCTCACCATTATTTCACCTCTTAGCAGAGCCTAGCTGTGGGTAATCAAAAGCGGTTTTTAACCGCTTTTGATTCAATAAACGTAGCCAACATCATTGAACGGGTTTCTGCAGTTTTCCTTTGTCGATGTGATAACGTCACGTGCATGTGCGCATGTGTATCAAGTTTATTTAACATTTGCTTGATCACCTAATTATAGATTCAAGGTGATGCACAATTCTAAAAACAGTTTATGATAATGTACAGGGAAACAAAAATTTATATGCCAAATACATGACTTACAGGACAAACGGAACCAATACGGAATGTAGGGATGGAAATACAATACAGCGGAACCTTGGTTTACGAGCATAATTTGTTTCAGAAGCATGCTCGTAAACCAAATTGCTCGTATATCAAAGTGAGTTTCCCCATAAGAAGTAAGGGAAACTCGCTTGATTCATTCCCCCCCCCCCCTGAGGCCACCGGCGCTGCTCCACTCCCCCCCCCCCCTGAGAACTGGCATCGCTTCCCTTCCAGCCCATGAATGTCCCCCCAAGAACCGGCATCGTCCCCCCCCCCCCCCCCCGTGCGAACCAACATCCCCTGCCCAAACAGAAGCCTTATCCCATCTGGAGCCGGCACGCAGCCCACAGGACGTGCCCGTGAATGAAGATCCTGCCTCTTGCCTGGGCCTTGAGCATCTGCGCATGCTCAAGGCCTTCTATCTCTCGCTCTCTCCGAGATTCTCTGTTTAGGCAGACGGGGGATGCCGGACAGCGCTTGGGGGGTGATGATAGTTCTCGGGGGGGGGAGGGTGTTCACGGGCGGGGGGAACGATGCTTGCAAATCGAGGTTTGACTGTAATTGAAGGCAAATGAGACAATCAAGGAAAACTACAAAAGGAGGGTTTTTTGGGTGTCCTTTTATTTTTTTATTTTAAAGAGCTGAGTCTTCAACAGGGTTTTACGATGTCTAGCAGTCAAAAGCATCTTTAACAAGAAAGCATTTAGGTCTTTAGGTTCCTACTGCTGGAGTTGCTATTGAAGCCCACTCCAGCCTATCCTAACCATCCTGTCACTGGAGCTTCTATCAAAGCCCTCCCCAGCTCATCCTAAACCAATTCACCATAAAAGGGACACAGACCCTCCCGGCCTTTGGTTTATACCTTTCATTTTCTAATTAAAGATCCTCTGTGTTCATCCCATGCTTTTTTTTTAATTCTGCCACCGTTTTCGCCTCCAACATCTCCCTCGGGAGGGCATCCCAAGCATCTATCACCCTTTCCGTGAAAAAAATAATTTCCTAATATTGCTCCCAAGTCTGCCACCCCGCAATCTCAATCCTTGCCCTCTAGTTTCACCATTTTCCTTTCTCTGGAAAAGATTTCCTTCTATATTAAAACCTCTCAAGTATTTAAACATCTGTATCATATCTCCCCTGTCCGCCCTCTCCTCTAGAGTATACATATGCAGGTCTTCCAATCTCTTCTTGTACAACGTTTGGCACAAGTCCCGCACCATTGTTGTTGCTTTTCTCTGGACTGCTCAAGTCTTTTTACATCCTTAGCCAGATATGGCCTCCAAAACTGAACACAGAGTGGGGCCTCACCAATGACCTGTACAGGGGCATCAACACCTCCTTCATTCTGCTGGTTATGCCTCTTTCTATACAGCCTAGCATCCTTCTGGCTACATCCACCGCCTTCAGATCCTCAAACATTATCACCCCAAGGTCCCTCTCCCGTCCGTGCATATCAGCCTCTCACCTCTCAGCCGATACAGTTCTCTCGGATTTCTGCTCTCTAAGTCCACAAACAACAAGAAGATGCACTGGAGATGTCACAGCCAACTAACAGAAACAAGTCTTTTATTTGAAGTAAAACGATTGGAATTTGTAACAACTCTCTAAGTTCATCATTCTGCATTTCTTTGCATTAAATTTTTATTTGCCAAGCATTACACCAGTCTTCTAACTTTCGCAGATCCTTTTTCATGTTTTCCACTCCCGACTGGGTGTCCTCTCTGTTACAAATCTTGGTATCATCCGCAAAAAAGCAAACCTTACCTTCTAACTCTTCAGCAATGTTGCTCACAAATATATTGAATAGAATCGACCCCCAACACCAATTCTTGTGGCACTCCATTACTCACCTTTCCTACCTCTGAGCAAATTCCATTAACCACCTAGGTATATGCCCCCTTGTATTTACAGACCTGCAGACATACGCAGTCTATGGCGAGTAATTGCATAGGGTTCCATAGTGTTATTGGAACAGAGTTGATTTCAATTGTTTCCAGAAGAAAATGTATGGGATTATATCAATGTTTACTGGCATTTGATATACTGCCCTATCTTTGGAGAAGTTCGGGGCAATGTACAATTTTTCTATTAGGCACTCTAACCCCCTCGTCTACGAAACTGCGCTAGCAGTTTCTAGCGCGGGGAGCTGCGCTGAATGGCCCGCGCTGCTTCCGACGCTCATAGGAACTCAATGAGCGTCGGGAGCAGCGCGGGCCATTCAGCGCGGCTCTCTGTGCTCTCTCTGCGCTAAAAAAACGCTAGCGCGGTTTCGTAGAAGAGAGGGTGAGTATTTTCTCTATCCATCCCTGTAGGCTCACAGTCTAACGCAAGGAGCAGTGCTGGGATTGAACCTGCAACCTCAGACTGCTGAAGCAGCAGCTCCTCGTAAACCTCCAGGCCTCTCCTTAACGTCACTTAAGCAGTGGCCTCCAATATACTGTAATTAGGGTACATGCATCAATAATGCAGATCATAATTCTATGAGAATATGCAGGGTACCTATAATCACAGGATCTGACTCAACGTGACACATCTTTGGTTCTTCTATGAAGCGGCTTTATAAAGAATGCCCCAAAAATCATTCATTTCTTTCTTTACCAAAATATCATCGTGGCATTGTTTGGCTCAATGTGTGCGCACATGCTCAATAACTATCGCTATAGATTTACAGAGCCTGTGGCACTACATATCAATTCCAGTAACTGAATCTGCCTATCACTGTGACATTTGTTGACTCGTAGGATGACTGGCCTTTCACAATGCTCGCCTTCTAAGATATTTCTTCATTAATAACTAGAAGCAAAATAGAGTATCCTGCAGTTTGACTTTGGCTCTCTCCCAACTGAGTTAGCATACAAAAAAAATGAAAACTAAGAAAAGCAATGTCAATCAGCAGACACAGAGACGATGGTCAGGAATGCATATCATTCAAGTAGTTATAAAGACGGAATATCTTCATAAATCAGTGCATTTATTTAACTCTCTCACTAACTCTCTCCCTGAGTTAACACCCCAGCACACACAATGCTAGCGAAGGTGATTATCTCTGCTAGTATAATTCCTCCGTAACATCTGCTTTCGCCCATAACACTCCACTAATTTTTCCCTCATTTCATTACACATAATTTTCTTTCAACACAATCTACATGTATTAAGTGGTAATGACTTTCCAGTTAAGAGCAAATCGACGCCAAGGGACCCCCCCGATTGCCTACCGTGCCTGACTCCGACTATTAAAGATAAATTTGGTGCCTCAGAAAGCTGCAGTAGGCCAATCAATCAATTAAGCGGTTAGGACATACATTATAAAAATTCTACAGTGCTGGGGTGTATGAGAGCATGCTGATAGCCTTGGTATGATTTTAGGATTTGAAAAATTGAGATCAATCAAGCGTGAATATGGTTTGATGTTCAGAGGCAGTGTTTACTGTCTTTTATGTCAAAAAAAACGAGAGACATCAGAGTATTAAACGCTGTTTTGTGCATTCCTACAGGATATATTTGTAATGTATAAAGGAACTTCTATAATGAATTTTTTTTTTTACTTTGCCTGTTGGCATGAATGTCTCTCCTCTTGAACTCTGCGTTCTTCCAAATACATGGAAGAAACTGAGGCAAAACCATATTCTACTTGATGGATCTCGTGTTTATGTTTTATTAGCATTTGATATACAGTACTCACCTGAAATTCGTGGGGGTTCCATTCCAGGAGCCCCCGTGAATTTCCAAAATAAAATACCCGTGGATGAGGTTTAGGAGCGGAATGGAGGCAGGAGAGGCAGAAGAGGGAAGCTGGGACTGCGGCGGGTGCTTAAAATCGGGTGCGGGAATCCTTCTTAGTCATTTCTGACCGCCTCTTCCAGGAACTAAAGTCAGGCTACACCAATCAGGAGCCGCTTTGACATGCCAGATAGCGGGTCAAAGCAGCTCCTGATTGGTGTAGCCTGACTTTAGTTCAAGTTTCAAGTTTATTATAAAAATTTTTATACCGCTTAATCAAATTGCTAGGCGGTGTACAAAATAAAAAATATCTTTAAAACAAAATAAAATTAGATTAATAAACAGGATCAGGATAAGTTAGTAAACAAATATCAAAACTTGTGGAGGGGCATAATTGAAAGGGACGTGTAAGTCCGTTTTCGTCTAAGTCGCAAGTCATCCAAAGTAAAATACAACCTAGGACACATTTTCAAAAAATACGTCCAAAATTTTTTTCTTTCGAAAATCGTCTAATTATATGTCCTGCAGATCTGATCGTCCAAGTCGCTAAATTATCCATCTTTATACCACATTTTCGTCCAACTTTTTGTCCAAGTCAAAAATGCCTAGAACAAGCCCTGTTGGACGTGGGAGGGGTCTGCAAAGTGATGGACTGAACACCCAACCATGGCACCTAAATAGTGGGGTACCTTACACGGCACTGCTGTGAACTTCACAAAAAGGGTGCCATATCTTCTCTTCACTACAGCTCTCTTATAGGTCACGGTGAGCCCCCCAAACCACCTCCAGAATCCCCTATACACACTTATCTCCCACCCCAATAGCCCTTATGGCTGCAGGAGCCACTTAAATGCCAGTTCAAAAGGGTTTTGTGGGTGTATAGGGGAGTGCACATGTTTAAGTATCAATGCAGTGATTACAGGGGCTAATGGGCATGGGTCCTCCTCTGCATGAGTCCCTAACCCACCCCCAAGATGGCTGTGCTGGACGACTAGGCTTTCCTATGCCAGGCTGCCAGGAGATGATGGTCTGGAGGCTGAATATTTTTATGGGGGTGGCAGGGGGTCGGTAATCACTGGGGTAGTGTGTGGGGGTCTGTTTTATGTGTTTGCAGTGCTTATCTGGTGAGTTTAGGTGGGTTTTTGTGACTTAGACCATGTTTTACATGGTCTAAGCACAACGTCCAAGTTCCATCGATCCTGGGCTGAATAACTTTTGGTTACACATGCTGTACGACTAAGTCTAAGCCGGGCCACGTCCCGCCCAACTCCCGCCCTCGACACTCCTCCCGAAACGCCCCGTTTAGCTTTGGTCGTTCAGCGGCACTATGAAGGCCTAGGTCGTTTAGAAATACATCCAAAACCTGGTTTTATTCTCGGCACTTGGGACGTTTTTGACTTATGATCACCCAAGTGCCGACTTAGGCTGGTTTTTGGACATTTTTCTCTTTCGATTATGAGCCCCCATGGACTGACTTTACACAATTAGGAAAGAAGGGCAAGAACTACAGTCTTTGAGAAAAGAGCACAGTTATGGGGAAAAAAACAATAGGTAAGGGTGAAAAGCTAAAGCTTGTTTTAGTCCTTAAAGGGACAGTTGTTATCCAAAAGTATCTTGGAACAAGAATGTTTTTAATTTTGCTTTAAATTTAAGTTCCCGGACGAGGGGGGGGGGTCAGAAAATATCACGAAAGACTGAGTCCGCGATTCGTGAACCGTGAATTCACGGGGAGTACTGTGCCGCTGAAGCATATTACAGATCTAAGCGGTTTACAATAAAATACAAGAAAGGAACTCCGTTAGAGATAGGAAAGCTAGACGTTGTGTTCGTGAAGTCGTAAGCCAATAGAAACGACGTTGGAACAGCGGTATACACTTTGGGGTCCTTTTGTTAAGGTGTGCTAACCGATTTAAAGTGCACTAAAGATTAACGTGCGTCAAATGCGCCCATAGAATATAATGGATGCCTTAGCGCAGTGGTTCTCAACCCTATCCTGGGGTACCCCCAGCCAGTTGGATTTTCGGGATATCCCTAATGAATATGCATGAGAGAGATTTGCATAGAATGGAGGAGACAGGCATGCAAATATGCCTTATGCATATTCATTAGGGATTTCTTGAAAACCCAACTGGCTGGGGGTCCCCCAGGACAGGGTTGAGAACCACTGCCTTAGGGTTTAGCGCGCCCTAATAAAATGACCCCTATATTTTTGTACTATACTGGATGGAAATATTTAGGGCTCCTTTTACAAAGCCGCGCTAGGGCCTTAACACGCGGAATAGCACACGCTACTTTGCTACGTGCTCTAGCCGCTACGCCTCCTTTTAAGCAGGTGGTAGATTTTCGGCTAGCACACGCCGGTGCGTGCGTTCAAAACGCTAGCGCGGCTTAGTAAAAGGAGCTCTTAAAATAGACACAAGATATTTATTTTCTGCAGTTTTGTAACTGTGGTCGTTCTGAGGGTTGTTGTTTTTTTTTAATTATTATTATTTCTCTTAAACTCTTTTGTGGATCTTAAATTTTATTGCTCAGCAATGACAAAGGTGGAGCCCCTTTAACTAGCGCTCTGTTTTTGAATTTCTAGGAAGCCGGCTGTGAGTCTGGATGGCAATTTCAAGTCAGGCCCAGGGTCACAAATAAATACCAAAAATTAAATTAAAATAATATATTGGGCCCTTGTCTGAAAGCGTAATAAGGTGCCCACTGCATGGTAAACAGACTGTGCTGTGTGTTATGCCCCCACGTTTATAAGGACGTGTCAATTTGCATTATCACAAACTACAGTAAATTTTGTTGCAACCAACTAAGTAAATATGGTAATGATTGTGCAAATGAAGAATAATGAACTCCTTAGCGATTTACCTCCCATGTATCTGAGCGTAATAACTGGGACTGTATTTCTGACAGAAAAATATTTGCCACGTAGAGACTGGAATTAACTGACAGGAAGATTTCTTTCGCTGAGCTAGAATTTCTGTCGGTGAACGTGGGAAGGAAAGAGATTGAAAACGATCACGGCATAAGAGACAGGAGAGAAAGAGAAGGAATTGTATTTTTTTTAAAAATAATCTTTATTACATTTTCCAACTAAAATCGTGCGTACAAATAATTCATGTACATATAATATTACACGAAAAGCACAATAAACTTATTATAAAATTATTTTCCCCCATCCTCCCACCTATTAATCAAGAAAATAAATAGCCACAAGAAATTATCTAAAAATTCCCCCAAAAAACCAATTCCAGTACAAACCCCTCCCCCCTCCCTGGATGTGTATGTTTAAAGGTCTGATGGCTATACAGCGGGGAAGGTACAGGAAACTTATGGATGTTTGGGAGCCGTTGACTAGATTTTGTAAGGAATGAGGAATGATAACTGACTTTATTTTACTGACCTTGAAAGAGAAGGAATTTTGATAGAACAAGTGAGATAGGAATGAATCCTCAATGGACTTTGCAGAAGACAAGGCCATGTAGACTGTCCTTTTACTAAGGCGCCCTAGTCATTTTAGCGTGCGCGAAACGCTACCGCATCCATTACACTCTATGGATGCGTTAGCGTTTAGCGCGTGCTAATATTTAGCGTGCACTAAAACGGCTTAGCGAGGGTAAGAGGCACCCTTCTCTCTGTTTCCCCCCCACTCTTTCCATGCTCACCCGCCAGCCACCGCCACACTCACGCTCACCCTTCTCACTCCCCTACCTCTAAATCTTCGTCTGCGCGAGCAGCTTCTCCGGCCTGCTACTCGTGCTGGGGTTCCCTCTGACGTCACTTCTGGGGCCCGCGACCTGGAAGTAATTTCAGAGGGAGCCAGGGCAGCAGGCTAGAGTAATTGCTCATGCTGGTGAAGATTTTTAAAGAGGTATGTGGGGGTGGGGGGTGGGGTGGGAAGGGATGGCGTGGCATAGGGTGGAGAGGTGCCGGCACCCCAACCAAAATAGCACCCATGGTAGTCTGCCCCTTACACACCACTGAGTAGTGCAATAGAAATGATAAGTAGTAGTAGTAGTAAGTAATAGTAAGTAGTAGTATTAAGTAGTAATAAGTAGTAGTAAGTAGTAAGTTGTCCAACTAGTCTGCCCAAAAAGGTGGCTAGAGCTATGCCTGCCACTTTTAGTGGGCCCCAGTCACTCATGCAGGTTGTGAAATCTCTTCCATACCAACCCTAGAGACCAGTGGTCCCCACCAGGCCAATTGGGTTTTCAGGATAGCCATGATGATTATACATGGAGCAGATTTGCATGCCTGTCACTGCCATTATATGCAAATCTCTCTCATGCATATTCATCAGGGCTAGCCTGAAAACCCTATTGGCCTGGTGGGGACCACTGGTCTCTAGGGTTGGTATGGAAGAGATTTCACAACCTGCATGAGTGACTGGGGCCCACTAAAAGTGGCAGGCATAGCTCTAGCCACCTTTTTGGGCAGACTGGTTGGACAACTTACTACTTACTACTACTACTTACTACTACTTATTACTACTACTACTACTACTACTTACTACTACTTACTACTACTACTTATTACTACTACTACTACTACTTACTACTACTTACTACTACTACTTATTACTACTACTACTACTACTTACTACTACTTATTGGGGACCACTGCTACAGACATCCAGACATGTAGCATATATAATTCTTTATGATATACTGTATATAAATTCTTTGTAACGTGTAACAGGTGTAGCTCACTGATAGAGCTGCTGCCTCTGCAACCAGAGGTTGTGAGATCAAATCCCAGTGCTGCTCCTTGTGACCCTGGGAAAGCCACTTAATCCTCAAGTGCCCACCGCTTTGAATGTCAGCTTTGAAATGCCAAAGGCTGTATGCAAGTTCCTCAGGATGCTGAGGCTGTTAGAGCTACAGCCTCAGCATCCTGAGGTTGTGTGTTCAAACTAGAGAGTTGCGTGGGGACAGAAATCCCTCCTGTCTCCACCCATTCCCACCAAAGTCCCACCCGTCCCCACCCTTCCTCACAAGGAATCCACTCCGTCCCCACCCGTCCCCGCGAGGAATCCCCTCCGTCCCCACCCGTCCCTATAAACTACAGAAATAGTTATTTCATTTAATTATGCTACTGAATTAAAGGCTCTGGTAGAAATCCATTTACAAATAAGCAAAGAGACTTTATTAATTTGGAAATATTAATTGGGAAGAATACATACTTTGTAAACGGGTTTCTACCAGAGCCTCTAATGTTAATAAATTTTTATCAACACAATTAATATACTACTTTATCCTGAAGCAAAAAAAAAAGAAATAGAATTTTTTTCCTACCTTTGTTGCCTGGTTTCTGCTTTCCTCATGTTCTCATTCAATTCCTTCCATCCACTATCTCTCTTCTCTCTGCATCTTCCATTTGCTCTGTTACTGTGCCTCTCCCTTTCTCCCCCCTTCCAAATTGGTCTGGCACCCATCTTCTTCCCTCCACTCCCTCCATAGTCTGGCATTTCTGTCTTCTTCCCTGCCAGCGTCTTCTCCCCCACTCTCTCTTCCCCATTTCCTATCAGCATCCTTCTCCCCCCCATCTTCCCCATGTCCTATCAGCATCCTTCTCCCCCCCCTGTCTTCCACTATGTCACAATCCTATCCCTAAAACGCAGCTTTTACCAGGGCAGGTCTTAGTGAAACCTGGCCCTTGGATACAGAGGGCAAACCACGGGGATAGGATTGTGACCAAGCCTAAGGAAAAACCTAGTTTTCCCTTGGATTCTGAGGTGATTGATCTCCAGGGAGGAGAGGAGGAGCTTCAGAATAGCTTACAACAGCCTCTGAGGAACCTCTCTCCCTCTGGTGGGTATCAGCTGAAGGGAATGATTAAGCTCCCAAAGTCAGCTAGGAAAAGTAAGCAGAAAGCTCCTCCCCCTCAAAGGGCAGGGCAGTTTCCCTTGAGTACTTTGGAGGCTGCTTTGAGAGGGAGAAAGGCAGTCTGTCCTGAACGAGCTCAGGGAAGGATCTTCCCCCCTGAAGGCACCCCAGAGGCTGGGGACTGGGAAATGCAGGAGCCTGACACAGACCCTTTGGACAACCAGCTACCCGGGGTAGAACCTATGGAGTTCAGTGAAAGTTCCAGTCTGCCTGAAGAAGTCCTTATGGAAATCAGCTAAGTGGCAGGGCTGGAGAATGTGAAGCTTAGTTCCCTGCTGGGAGGGGGTTTGTACTGCTTTGGAGGAAAGGGTGTTTGTTAAGGAAAACCCCTTTGAAGGACTTGTGCTGGCAGTGTCTGCCCTGCTTGAATTAAGCAGAGGAAAGAAAAAAAAAAAAACGTTTTTTGTTTGTTGCAAGTTTAATTGGTCAGTTGGGGTTTTATGCTGACTGGATGTGTCAGGGTATGTGTGAGAACCTGAGGGAAGTAAAGTGGGGAAGAATTCACTAAACAACTGGTTGGGTTAGTGGGGCCATTAGTGGCATGTCTGTTATTCAGATTATTTAATTGGTGAATTCACTTGCTCCCCTCCCCCCTTTCCAACTCTTGTAGAGCTGGCTGGGGAAGAAGCCAGAACAGCAGAAGGCTTGTGCACCTGAACTGATTCAGCAGTGCTGTGAAATTGAACTTTGTGTGTCAGTGAAAAGAACTGTTCATGCTCTTTTGTTTTTCCTTTGAGAACTGATTTTTGATTACTTACCTGACTAAAGGTCTGAGTTGGTCCCTTTTACTTTTGGTGACCGTTTCTTCTGGAGTTCCTGATTTAAAGTGTTTGCTTTATGACTGTGTATTGTGGAACAAACTATTGAACAAAGCTTATCACTCTTTCCACCGAATAAAGTGGATTACCCAGGACTAATGAGTAATTGACTTTTTTTTGTCTTTTTGGCTTTACTGATAAGTCAGAGCATAGTTTCCAGCAGGACCTTCCTCCGTTAGGAAGGCACGTCGGAGCAGCGTAACTGTGAGCGCGGGCCGGACCTCCTTGTTTCCCAGGTACCGGCTCCGCTACAACATGTCCTTTCAGCGTCCTTCTCCCCCTCTGTCTTCCCCATGTCCTTTCAGCGTCCTTCTCCCCCCATCTTCCCCATGTCCTTTCAGCGTCCTTCTCCCCCTCTGTCTTCACCATGTCATTTCAGCGTCCTTCTCCCCCCGTCTTCCCCATGTCCTTTCAGCGTCCTTCTCCCCCTCTGTCTTCCCCATGTCCTTTCAGCATCCTTCTCCCCCGTCTTCCCCATGTCTTTTCAGAGTCCTTCTCCCCCCCCCACGTTTTCCCTCTGCGCTTTCAGCGTCCTTCTCCACTCCTTTGTCTTCCCCAGTGCTTTCAGCATCCTTCTCCCCCCTCAGTTTTACCCATTTCCCTTAAGCATTTTTTCCTCCCCACTCCAGCTTTCCTCCCTTTCTCTCTCCCTGCCCCTTACCTTCATGGCGCTTCCCCGCCTGACCGACAACAGAACAGGCCCGATCCGACAAACCTCCCTGCCCTGTAGCCGCAAATCTAAATTACCTTCTTACAGCAGCTGGAGTATTGAAGCTGCTGTAAGAAGGTAATTTAGATTCGCGGCTCCAGGGCAGGGAGGTTTGTCGGACCGGGCCTGTTGTCGGGGGAAGCGCCACAAAGGTAAGGGGATCTGGTCGGCTGTGCACCTCCCCCCCCTAAGGCTGTACCCCTGAAAAGGTGTTGTCAGGTTCTACTGGATCAGGTTCATTTTGTGATAGGTCTTGATGCATTTATTGACTTAAAATAATGTAGAATAGTCAGCCCTCTGAGAAGTTATGTATAATTGTCTATGAAATAAGGATTAAGGGAAAGGGATCTGCGGTTGTTTGCTGAAGCTTATGTATGTTTGTTTAAAGTGTGCTTATACTGAATTATATGTGTATTGATTGTGAGCCCCCAAGGATTTTTAGAATATTTGGGGTATAAGAATTAAAATCCATAATAAAATAAAATTTAAAAAAAAAGAATAAATTTTTTTTTTTTTAAATCTACCAATCTTCTACAGCCTTTCAGGGTTAGCGAATTTTCATAGAGATAAAGGTTCTTTTTGATTTGTTTTTTTCTTGTTAACTTGCTTATGGGATGAAGATATGGCATTGTGGTTGATGTACTATGGTTATCCAAGAAACTGGTTTCCTGGTTTTCTTGTATTTGATCCTCTTCATTCATCATGATATAGACTTGACATAGTGCTGATAATGATTTCTGTATTATTATGGATCCCTGCTTTTTCCTATTCTTAAATTTCCATTTATGAATCTATATTTGAAAAGGTGCCATAAAAAATAGCATGAGGTGGGGGGGTCACATGACCTATTTTCTTCAAAATGAAATTTGGTAACCCTACCTAATGATATCAGATTGCAATAGTCTGTTTGTGGCAATATCAAAGACTGTATTAAAATTTGAAAGTACCGATACCGAGACTGTGGGACGGAGGCTGGCTACCTTCTGTGGTGCTAACTGCTGATATTCATTGTCGGGCTATTTTCAGTGACCGGCTTTGAATATCCAGTCTATCTTTGGCCATCTTAAACTTAGTTGGCTATGTTTGGTTTTTAAGTGCTGACTGGCTAAGTTATAGCAGTCAAAGGTAGACCTGCTTTTTTGCATGACCTGATTTGGCTGCTAAACTTGACTTTGGTTGGCTAACTGCAAATAATCAGCAGGAAATAACTGACTATTAGAGGTTCATGGCTTACTCTTAGCAGGCTAAATCAGCTCTTAAAATTTGCTTCTATCACATGATATAGCCAGCTAAGACTAAACTACACTAAAACTTAGATCTGTAGACCAGGTCATCACCGAGGGGAGCTCGACTCGGTTAACAATAAGAATGAAACATGAAAAAAGAATGCAAAAAATTTAAGGAAAAATTAATACGGGTTGTTTCCAAAGTAATTAGCAAACCAAATGGTCTTCAAAGCTTTCCAAAATGATAGAAAGGGGCTTAGACTCCTTAATGGAAGTGGCAAACTATTCCAAAGTTCTGCCAGTTTAAAAGAGAAAGATTGACTAACTTTCCAAATAGATTTATTTTTACCCTTAAATGAGGGAAAAGAAAGTTTTAATCTTTGGGAACTTCTGGCAAGATGAGATCTAATAATAATAATAATAATTTTATTTTTCTATGCCGCCATACCGGGAGGGTTCTAGGCGGCTCACAGCAGAGGCAATACATACAGTGCATAAAAATACAATGGATAAAATAGTACACTTCCCCCTCCCCATTCACGGTTTTGGTAATCGCGATTTCACATAGTCGCAATTTTGGGGGGAGGGGGAAAAAAGAAAAAAAAAAAAAACATCGTTAAGTCTTCTCCCCCGGCATCCCGGCCTTACCTGGTGGTCTAGTGGGCTTTCGGGGCAGGAGTGATCTTCCTACTCTCCTGCCCCGTGCAGATCGCCATTAGGAAATAGCTGTAGGGAGTTCCGCTAGACCACCAGGTAAGGCCTGGAAGGTGGGAGGGAGGCGGGGGTGGGTCAGAGCTGGATATTCGTGGTTTTTCACCATTCGCGGTCCGGCTCTGCCTCTATCCCCTGCGAATCCGGAGGGAGAAGTGTAAAACCAAGCAAATTAATACATCAGGTTAAAAAAAGAAGAACAAATTAAAATAACAATGTACATTAAGATACCAGCCTATCAAATAAATGTGTCTTTAACAGTTTTCTGAAATCTAAATAAGAAGAAGCCTCTAACATTATTTTTCCTAGCCTTGAATTGAATTTAGCGGCCTGAAATGAGAAAGTTCTCTCAAGGAACTTTTTGTAATGGCAAGATTTTATGGAAGGATATGAGAACAGATGCACTCTACGTGTACTCTTATTCGAGTGACTCAAAGAAAAATGAGGAATAAGATAGCCTGGTGACATACCAAAAAGTACTTTATAACAGATGCATGAGAACTTAAACAAGACTCTAGACTCCATCGGCAACCAATCTATGGACTTTCCAACCTAAGGACTCCTTTTACGAAGCCGCGTTAACGGTTTAATGCGCATAATAGCACGTGCTAATTTGCCGACCACGCTAGCCGCTACCGCCTCCTCTTGAGCAGGCGGTAGTTTTTCGGCTAGCGTGGGGGTTAGCACGCGCTAAAAAGTTGCGTGCGATAAAGCCGCTAACGCGGCTTCGTAAAAGGAGCCCTAAGAGAGCAAGAGTGATAAAGAGGCCAGATAAGATCTTAAATGCAATACAAACACATTTAAAGTGAATTCTAAGGTGAACTGGGAGCCAATGTGATTCTCTGAGTGGTGGGAACATATGGGCAAATTTACTCTTTCCAAAGATGAGCCTGGCAGCGGTATTCTGTATCAGCTGGAGTCTTTACAAGCTGATCTTAGTTAATCCCAAATATATTGTAAACCACTAACATCTAATATTCCGTTATCTCCCGCTGAATATTAGCAGTTAGCCAGCCAATTGCTATTTAACTGACCAGGAACTGTTCCTGACCAGTTAAATAGTGCAGAATATCGGGTGGTAAAACTTTTTTTTATTTTTTTTATTGAAAGCAATTCCTTATCCATCTTGATTTCTTCAATATCCCAAATGTTTTTTTCCCAATGATATTCTTGATATATTGATCAAAAGTAAAAAAAAATCTATCAAATGAGATTCCAAACTAACGGCCCCTTTTATCAAGCGGCGTTAGAGGGGATTTTTTAGCGCGAGCTGGCGAGGTAAGTGCTTCGACACTCATAGGAATTCTATGAGAGGTCGTAGCATTTACCACGCTGGCCCACGCTAAAAACTTCTAGCACTGCTTGAATGGGTGTACCTGTCTGGAACCCCAGTACTGATTGAAGACAGGATCAATATTATGCGTTGTTCTTAATACCAAAATTTGGTTTTCTGTTTAATTTTAGATCATTAATATACGTCCATTGTTCAACTATCTGTACACTTGTTTTGACATTTTCAACAATATTCCATATAAGTTCAGTAAATGTACTATAAATTGTAATAAAAACAAATTTATACAAGCAGAATATCTAAAAAATATTATATATCCACCAAAAGATATTTATATAATAGACCCAAGAGCCAGAGACTTCTATAAAGTCAGTTTCCAAATTAATACGGAGAAAAGACCTCAGTGTTTCCCAGGAACATACCCGGGAAACTTCTATGACATCCTTGGTCTACGAAAAACTCAGTTTAAAGTTAAATAAGCAACATCTCAAAAAATTACTTGCTTCAAATTTTCTTGTATAAATAGGAAACCAGCACTTATCATATTGGTAACTTTATGTCCTCTGGTATTGGAATGTACCTCTTTTATTAATCCACAGGATAAAAGAGAGAATATGCTGAAATTCTCTACTACCTGTGAAACTAGTGGAGTGATTTGTCCATGTAATTTATTATACATTGGAGTGACATCTAGACCTTTCAAGACTAGAATAATTGAACATAGGTCCTGTCTGACATGTATCAAGGTTGAAGCACCTATGGTGCAGCACTGCCTGGACTTACACCATTCTTTTGCAGAGGTGCATTGCTGGATTATGGAACAACTTTTTCCATCAAGCAAGGGAGGGGATTTTAAAACGTTTTGGAGGCAGCGCGAACAAAGATGGGTTTTCAAATTGCATACTTGTACCCCCAATGGGTTGAATTCTCGAGTTGAGTGGCTCGCCTTTTTTAAAAAAAATTCCCTTTGAAGATGAAATGTCAACCTTGATTGGTTAGTTTTCCCCTCACCATTTCCTATTGGTTGTCTCTGATGCTCGCACGTATTCCTTTAAAGCCTATTCAGATGCCGAGTCGCCATTTTGATGAAGAGGATCTTTGAAGCGGTAGCTCTATTTTCAATGTAAATGAAGTATTATTAATGTTTTTTTCTACGAGCAATGTTTTTACTGATAAGATATTTGACTAACTTTTTGTCCTTTAGAAATTCCACTGATGCAGCCCTAATGCGAAACAGGGCCTGCCGGGAATTCTAAGCTTGTCTCCCATGTGCTGTGAAATAGACCAGCCCCGGGAGAGTACTTTCAACTGCGGAGAGTTTTCCAATACCAGAGGACATAAAGTTACCAATAAGATAAGGACTGATTTCCTATTTATACAAGAAAATTTGAAGCAAGTAATTTTTTGAGATGTTGCTTATTTAACTTTAAACGGAGTTTTTCTTAGACCAAGGATGTGCTTCTCTGTGGCAACTGTATAGGTACACTTGTCATAGAAGTTTCCCGGATATGTTCCTGAGAAACACTTAGGTCTTTTCTCCATATTAATTTGGAAACTTACTTTACAGAAGTCTCTGGTTATTGGGTCTATTCTATGAATATCTTTTGGTGGATATATAATATAAATTGTAATGTCATGAGGATACAATATGAAAAAAAAAATCTTCCAATCTAAAATATGGAAAGACACTGAAAAACTAATAATAATGGTTTGTTTGAGGTTTTTTTTTTATATACGTATTGAAAAGATCAGGATACTTGAGACATCAAGCTCCCATTTCTGATAGGGTGGTGCCCAAGAATGACATCAGTATATTGAACAATATTGGTGATAGTGGGGACCCTTGAGGGGCCCCGCAAATTGCTCACCACTCCTCTGAGAATTTGTTATTCATTTTTGCTTTATAAGTTTGTCATCATGTGATCAGATCGAGCGGTATTACCTATCACATATCCACACTCCCCAAGTACTCTCTGGTCTTCGAGTCTCCAGCTTTTCTATTAAGACAAACATAACAGGGTTAAACAAACATTTCCAAAATTCCTAAACATATGACCAGAGCCTTTATAATAATAGTGATAATAATAATTTTATTTTTGAATACCGCCATACCCAGGGAGTTCTAGGCGGTTCACAGCAGTTAGATGAAATACAAACAATGCAATTGAAAAAAACAAAAAAAACAAAGCAATCATAGAAATCAAATTTACGTCTACAATTTAAGTGAAGGAAAAAATACATACAATAAGTATATACATACAATTTAAGTGAAGGAAAAATACATACAAGTCATAAGGAGGGAGCAACAATCTTAAAAGAATGAGAGGAGATAGTGATGAAGTACGTTAAGGATTCGGTCTGTTGAATAGTTGAGTTTTAACCTGCTTTCTAAAACTGAGATATGAAGAGGCATCAAGCACAATTTGGGCGAGCCATGAATTTAGTTTAGCTGCTTGAAAAGAGAAGGTTCCATCCCAAGGTCCTCCCTGGACTCCTCATTCTTCATTGGCCCTCGCTGGCCCTCTGGATCTTCATCTGGGTCCTCCCTGACTCTCACTGGCCCTCCAGTTATCAGGCAGCTCACAGTGCCATTACCGGTCTCTCCACCAGTTGCCACCATCCCAGTCAGTCCCTCCACCGGTCATGTGCCTGACCTTCAGCCTGTGGTTTCTAGGTCTTCTCTGGTTGCCTCCATGGGATCCTCTGATGGCTCCAAGTGCCATTACCAGTCTCTCCGCCAGTCACTACCGTCCCTCCATCGGTTGACCACTAGACCCCCTCAGCCAAGGACCTCCATCCAGCTCAACCACAGCTTTTCCAGCTATTTGTGGGGCCACTGCCACTTTCCTACTTCCTAGCCTCTTGGCCATGGATCCCCATGGATCTTGGGTTCTTCTCTGGTTCCATCGCTGGTCATAAAGCCTGAGTCCCACCTGGACTCCAGGCTTTACCGGGTCCTCCAGCTACTTTGTCTTCCAGACCCCTGTCTGCCAGTGTATAGATCCCCTCAAACCCTCCCACCACTGGGCTTCCTTCATACTGGACACTTCCAGCTCTTTCCCGCCAGTGTATAGGTCCACGCGGACCCTCCCACCATCAGACTTTCTTCATACAGGATCAGATCTCTCTGCTGCACCAGACAAATGAGATTTAAGATTGCTCAGCAATCATAATTTAAAATACATCTTCTTAACCACAGCAAGAATATGAGGTTGAAAGGACAAGCGGGCATCTAAAATGACTCCCAGATAACCTCATCGGAGAGGTCGATAGTTGTCCCTAAAATTTGTACAGACTCAGGGATATTTAAATTCAAGGCTCTTGACAAAAACATCATTTTTTGTCTTGGAGACATTTAACATAAGCTTGTTATTATCCATCTATCTTTTTACTTCAAGGAGCACTGTTTTCAACCTCCTAATGAATTTTGACAATGATTCTCCAATTGGGAAAAACAATTATATGTCGTCCGCATACAATCTGTACGAGACATCCAACTGTTTTAGTAACACACACAATGGACGGATGTAAATGTTAAATAGTGTCGCCAAAAGGGCCAATCCCTGGGGAACACCAGTTTGTATTCCTTTGACCTGACAATTTGCCATTGACAAAAACTTCCTGTTTCCTTTCATGCAAAAATGAACTGAATCATGCATGAACTCCCCCCCCCCCCCATTCCGATGTCACAGAGTCGTTTCAATATTCAGGGTAAGTATCTAAGTACTTATCCAGGTGTAAATTCAACCATCAAGGGGGTAGATTCAGCAAATGGCATCTAAAGGTAGGCACGTAGATACAGCATGCTAAGAACAAGTTCTAAATTGGAGGTTCTTCTTCACCCAGAGAGTGGTAGAAAACTTGAACGCTCTTCCGGAGGCTGTTATAGGGGAAAACACCCTCCAGGGATTCAAGACAAAGTTAGACAAGTTCCTGTTGAACAAGGATGTACGCTGATAAGGATAGTCTCAGTTGGGGTGCCAGTCTTTGACCTAAGTGCCGCTGCATGAGCGGATTGCTTGTCACGATGGACCACTGGTCTGACCCAGCAGTGGCAATTCTTATGTTCTTAAACAGAAGTTCTGCGCAGAACCACCATTATAGAACAGTAGCTTAAATCTGGATTTTCACGTTGAACTTGGGCGCGAGCACTTAGGCCAATCAAAGGCTGATGTAACTGCTCATGCCTAACTACTAGCACTTAGGCATGTAAATGCAAGTGTTTTATAAAACTGCAACTACATTCTGGCCATGCGCCTGACCCCTGGTCATGCCCCCTTTGAAATACGTTTTATAAAAAGCACACAGGGACTGATATTCAGACCATGGGAATTAGCCGGGCTGACTCCTGCAGTTAGCGCTGAGCCCGTTCCCGGGGACTAGCATTGAATATCTGGTTTGTTTTTAGCCACTATAAATGTAGACGACTAAATCTTTATTAAGTACTGGCTGGCTAAGTGTATAATGATCAAAGATAAACTAGCTATTTAAGTGGCATGATTTGGCCATTAAATTTAGCCAGCCAGCCCGCTTAATTTTGTGGATATCTGACTAAGTCACACAACATAGTCAGCTATCCGCTAGCTGTTAAGTGCTATTTAACTGGCCAGAAGTTGTCCCTGACTAGTTACATAGTGCTGAATTTGGTGTAGGATGAGCTGGGGAGTGGGCATCAATGGGAACTCCACTAATATGGAACAGGAGGATGTTACTGGCCAGACTTTACAGTAGATGTCCTGCAAACAACGAGATGGTTGGATAGGCTGGAGTGAGCTTGGACGGCAACTTCAGCAGTTGGAACCTAGGACAATACCAGACTTTTTAGTCTACGGCCCAGAAATATCAAAGAAGAGACAAGTTAATTTAATCATGTATTTTTAATGGGTATAACTAAAGGGCAGACTGGATGGACCATTCAGGTCTTATCTGCTGTCATTTACTATGTTACCTGGCAGAAACCCAAAGAGTAGCAACATTCCAGAGCTGAGATTGTGATGTCATAATGCCTCATTCCACCAATGCCCAAGAGCCAGCCTCAGCAGTGATGTCACAATGGCTTGATTAGGTGGCAACTTCAGCAGTTGGAACCTAGGACAATACCAGGTGGACTTTACAGTCTATGACTCAGAAATATCAAAGAAGAAACAAGTTAATTTAATCATGTATTTTTAATGGGTATAACTAAAGGGCAGACTGGATGGACCGTTCAGGTCTTATCTGCCGTCATTTACTATGTTACCTGGCAGAAACCCAAAGAGCTGAGATTGTGATGTCATAATGCCTCATTCCACCAATGCCCAAGAGCCAGCCTCAGCAGTGATGTCACAATGGCTTGATTAGCTGGCAACTTCAGCAGTTGGAACCTAGGACAATACCCAGAAATATCAAAGAAGAAACAAGTTAATTCCGTATCATCCAAACAGAACTTTAAGATCCAATGAACAACATTTATTAACTATTCCTTCACTTAAGATCATTAATACCAGACGGCAGTTTATTTTTTCAGTAACTGCCCCACAGACTTGGAACTTCCTCCCAATTTATTTGCGAAAGGAGCAGGATCTAGGAAAATTTAAAAGTAATCTAAAAACATTTCTTTTTAAAGATGCCTTTGGTGCTTAATCTACTAATCCTTAGGCCATAGACTTTACTGCATTAAACTATGTTTTTACTTGGCTTCCTCTTGTACTTTTCCTCTGTATTGCTTTTCTATATTGAATTGCATTTCACAATCCCTTTTTACCTTATGTTCCCAAAATGACGTGTTAGTTTTTAACCCAATATTATTATTTAAAGTGTGTACTGTACTGTTTTTTTTATTGAATGTATTTTAAATTGTTCATGGCTTTGAAATATGATTAAGCGATTAATCAAGAGAATTATTAAACTTGAAACTTAATCTAATCATGTATTTTTTAATGGGCATAACTAATGAGCAGAATGGATGGACCGTTCAGGTCTTTATCTAACGTCATTTACTATGTTACTATGAATATCAGGTGAATTGTATATTGACCTCTATATTATGGTATTGTTTAAAGCTAATGAATATTTCTTCAGAGTAAATTTTAAATGAAAGATAACATTAAAAGCAAGTGACATACTAAACAATTTTTTGATTTAATCCCATGATGTAAATCATGTACCGGTACTCCAGATCTAGGATTGCTAAATGTTGTTTGAAGGGTTTGGAATTTTCTATTTATTTATTTATTTATTCTTTTCATTTATTTATCCCATCTTCCTTCACTTTATTAATATTTTTTTTAGATCTTGCCCCTTTAACTCAGGACAATGAAAATAAATATTTCTGAATTAAGTTACGTTGTTGACAGATGGCTGGTTAATTATTTCAAAAAATTCCAAACGCCCCCGAAAACAAAGGCGCTTTTTTTATTTACAACTTGGTGGTTAATAAGTAGGTTTTGTGAAATCAATTGCTGGACTCTTATCGAGTTCCCAGTGGACCGCAATTCTTATGTTTTTAAGTAATTATCACTATATTAGGATACCACACTCGACATTAGGGCAAATAACATGGGTTAGTGCCAAAGAGCTTGATAACTTCTCCCCTTAGACATGCACAGTATATGGCAACTTTGTAAAATCAGGATTGAGATGTGGATGCTATGGGGCTCATAATCGAAACAGAAATATATCTAAAATCCCACTCAAATCAGCACTTGGACGACCTTAAAGACAGGTCGTCCGAGTGCTGATTATCGAAATGGGTTTTTGATATATCTAAAAACAGCTTAGGCCTTTTCAGTGCCACTGTACGCCCAGAGCTGAACGGGATGTGGGCTGACCTAGACTTAGGCACACTGCAAGTATAACCAAAAGTTTAGCGAGTCTGCCTAGACGGAACTTATATGTAATGACTTAGGCGATCTAAAAACAGATCTAAGTACCCAGAAGGTATCCAAAGTGACCAGATAACTACTGCAGACACAAAATACAGACCCCCCACACACTCCCCCAGTGATCACTAATCCCCCCCCCCCACTGCCATAAAAATCAGAATAAAAACGTACATACCTGCCTCCAGAACATCAGCACCTGGCAAAGGAAAGTCTAGTAGAGCTGCACAGAGGTGGCTTAAGTAGTCAGGGGGGAGGGGCTAGTGAACCATAGAGAGGAGGACCCATGCCCATAAGCCACTCTAACCACTGCATTCATGGTGAAACATGTGCACCCACTAACCCCCCCCCCCCCCACCAAACCCTATTGTACTGCCATATAGGTGGCACCTGCAACCATACACATTCCCTCCAGATGAACACTTATGCCTACCTATCTGTATCGATTCCTCCTCAATTCAAACAGATAGTAAAGTCAAACTTCTTGGAGTCATTTTTGACAAGGACCTCACCTTTCACCAAGAAATTAGTGCAGTTATGCAGAAATGTTTCCATAAGCTTAGGTTCATCCGCTTTATTTCTTCTTTTCTTGATCCCCCCCTCTCAATATTCTGATTCACTCTCTTGTAATTTCAGCCATTGATTACTGCAATGCTCTTTATCAAGGTATAACCCAGAAAGAACTCCGCCGTCTACAACTATCGCAAAACACTGCTGTCAAATTAATCTATCGTGCAAAAAAATTTGACCACAAAAAACAGAACAAAAACTGCAGACTATGTACAGGGTGCAGGCATTGTTTATTATACCGTTAGTAAAATACAGTAAATATACAACCTTATTACCAACCAAGGGACCCGACACGGTCCGTTTTTCGGACAACACGCCTTCCTCAGGGGTCTATGGTGGATAAGGTATTGAAACAAGGTGCCTGTGTGAGTCCGATACTAAATATGAATGTGCGAGCCTTGAGGAAGGCGTGTTAGTCTGCAGTTTTTGTTTTGCTTCTTGCTTGCTGCTTGGTTCACTGCAGATTTTGTTGGATTTTTTTTCTTTTGTGCTTTTCGAAAAAAATTTGACCACGCCACTCTTCTCCTCCGTAAAGCACATTGGCTACCTACCACTCATCGTCTCACTTATAAAATACTCCTCCTCGCCTTTAAAACAAAAAACTCTAACCAACCAGCATTTATAAATAAACTTTTGATCCCATACTCATCATCCAGGACCCTCCGATCTAACAATCAAAACCTACTTTCCATACCGCCAATACGCAAACTGTTTTACGATACTACTCGTAAATCCATTTTTTCGTTTACTGCCCCTTCTTTGTGGAATGCCCTCCCGTTAGGTGTTCGATTAGAGAACTTCGCTTGAAAAATTTAAAACCAAGCTCAAAACTTTTCTCTTTACAGATGCCTTTACTCTTTAGTACCAGCTTCCGCTTCTCAAACTTCTAATTTCTGCGAAGCTCTGAAACATCAAACGCTTCCTCTGAAGCGATCCCCTCCCTAATGTCTTGCCACTCCCCTTTTTTATTAATTTTACTTCGATGTATTTTGAACAACTTCTCCTCTCTCAACTTCCCTACTGTCTCATGTACGTTAATGTGAATTTGCCTAGTATTTTAATATATGACAAAATATTGCTTTATTTACCCATTTTAACAGTTTTCTACAATATTTTTATATTGTACACCGTTTAGACATTTGTTTTGATAGACGGTATATCAAAAATAAACAAACTTGATAAGGGCTATTGGGGTGGTAGACAGGCGGGTCTAGTAGGCTTTGAGGGGCTCACTATGACTAATGAGGGAGTTGTAGTGAGATGTTTATGTGGCACCCTTTTCATGAAGTTCGCAGCAGTGCCTTGTAAGGTGCACCACAACTCTGTTGCCACGTCTGGGTGTCCAGTCCATCCCTTTGCTGACCCCTCCCATGTCCAAAAGGTCTTGTTCTAGGCATTTTTGACTTGGACAAATTTTTGGACGAGAATGGGATATAAAGAGTCAAACGGATGATCAAATGGCTGAATGTATTTTTCGAGAATGGACTTTGGACATGTTCAACTTTGGGTGACTAGCGACTTAGGCCCAAAACAGACTTAGATGTATTTTTTGATTATGCCCCTCTATATATACATCTAAATACCTGGAAATGCACATCTGTAACATGCTTAGGCCTTCTAAATTAGGCACTTAGGGCTCCTTTTATGAAGCCACGTTAGCGGCTTTATCGCATGCACCTTTTTAGCGCGCGCTAACCCCCCCACGCTAGCCAAAAAACTACCGCCTGCTCAAGAGGAGGCGGTAGCGGCTAGTGCGGCTGGCAAATTAGCAAGCGCTATTATGCGCTTTAAACCACTAACGCGGCTTCGTAAAAGGAGCCCTTAGTAACGCATTAGTACTGAATAAATTTAGCGCATGTTAGCATTTGGTTTTCTTTAAAAAAAAACCAAAAAAAAAACCCACAACCCAACAATGAAACAGAAACAATTATTTTCTTGCTTTTACACATCTGTACACGGTGTGTACCATTGACGTGCAGGTGTGAAAAAGTTCCATCACTTATAGAAATGAAAAAAAAAAAAAAACCCCGCAACTCTTTTACAAAACCGTAGCACGTTTTTTAGCGCCAGCCGCAGCTCTGACGATCGTAGGAATTCTACGAGTGTTGGAGCTGTTACCGCTGTGGCCGGTACAAAAAAGCGTGCTATGGTTGGTGAAAGTTATTTATTTAATTTTCTATACCGTTCTCCCAAAGGAGCTCAGAATGGTTTACATGAATTTATTCAGGTACCCAAGCATTTTCTCTGTCTGTCCCGGTGGGCTCACAATCTATCTAATGTAACTGGGGCAATGGGGGGATTAAGTGACTTGCCCAAGGGTCACAAGGAGCAGCGTGGGTTTGAACCCCCAACCTCAGGGCGCTGAGGCTGTAGCTTTAACCACTGTGCCAGACACTCCCCACCAATGTGTGAAATGAACTGAAAAAAAAAAAAATTAATCCCAAAGTAGGAATGAAAACCTAATGAGTTAAACAAGACCAAAAAACTTTTGCCCCGTGTACGTCCACAATCTTTGTGACCACCCTGGTACCTCAGCTTGTTTTATTCCTTTTCTCTTGTGTTTGCTGTGTGAACAAACAGAAAGCTTTGTTTTTTCAACATTTCTCAACTCTGTTCGTTGAACAGGATGTGTACAGTACAATAATCGAAATACAGTCATAAAAAAAAACTAAGGAATTTTTTTTCTACCTTCTCCCCCCCACTGGAGCTAACCCTTGAACTCAAAACATCTAAGATCTGGGATGATTCTGGAAACTCGGGGGAAAGCTCTGGAGAGGCAGCTCTGCAATACCTGATCTCTCATTCATCCGAAGTAGATAAAAAACAATAATAAAAAAAACACCCCACCTTAAACCCACCCTTCCACGCTTCAGCTGCGACACATACTCCAATAAACCGTTTGCATTCCATCTGGCGCATACTGGCTCTGAAGACACTAGCCTGTCAGTCTCTCACGCCACATTAAAAATCTGTCATTACTATTGTATTGCTGCATGACTCCTGAGATTTCACTGACTGCTTTATTGCTCCTTCCCGATCTCTCTCTCTCTTTTTTTTCCTGCTAGAACCGAGAAGCAGAAATAAAGGTTTGTTGTTGAAACATGGCCGCAAGGAAAGCAAGAGACACATCTGTCAAGGTATTACCTTTCTTCAACCAGGGATTAAGGTGTTTTACTGCTTTTGCTGCTGAGCCGTCACACTGAATAAATTGTCTCTGTGCAACATTAAAAAAAAAAAAAAAAGAATACATACATTTTGAACCATGCTCTGTTCTTAGGAGCCAGACCAAATAATTGTGGAATGGCACCGATGCAGAGTGGGAAAGGATTATTATAAAAATCATGTGGTATATTAGTTAAATATACCATGCCTCTCCACTCCTGTCCAAGCTACACTGGCTTCCTGTCATCTCCAGGGTACATTTTAAATGTGTCTGCTTAACCTTCAAGATGCTCCACGGCATCCTTCCACCTCTTATTCCTCTATCCTGGAACTCCTCAAATCCATTCTCCACCAGATCCACGCAAAAATTAAAACTATCCTTCCCCTCCTCAAAGGGTATCTCCCTCGTCGGTAAACTCGGGTCCTCCCTCCACTTCAGAATCGCTCAGCTCTGGAATAGTCTCCCTTCCCCTCTCCGCAACTTGAGCCCCCTTCTACCATTCCGTAAGCTTCTGAAGACTTGGCTCTTCTCCAAAACGTAACCCGTCCCCTCCCTATTATTATCACACCTAACCTCTCTCTTACTTACTTTTATAAACCCACTGGAGTTCCGTTGCTTCCTATCCATGTAAACCGTGTCGAGCTCCACCTGTGGAGATGATGCGGTATATAAACCCAAGATTTAGATTAGATTAGATTAGATTAAATAAGAACTTTAACCCTGGAAGTTTATTTTCTGTATTCCAGCTCAAATGCTTGCCTCCGTGTTCTGGACTGCTGTACATGTAAAATCACTAGGCATAAAGGGGAAGATTCTAGAACGGTGCCTATGAAGGAAAGTAGGTGCCTACTTTTCAATAGAAAATACAACTCTAAACAGGTATATACAGTAAAACCTTGGATTGCAAGTAACTTGGTTTGGAAGTGTTTTCCAAGACAAGCAAAACATTTTATTAAATTTTAACTCGATATTCAAGCAATGTCTTGCAATACAAGTACATACAGTATACACACATCACAACTGAGCCGATGGTTCTTCTCTCTCTGTCGCTGCAAGAGTGTAGTGACTTTTCTAAACATGCAAAGTTTTGCAATATGAGTACATACAATATACACGTGTCACATCATCACAACTGAGCCGATTGTTCTCTCTCTGACGCTGCAAGAGTATAGTGACTGTTCTAAACAAGCAAAGTCTTGCAATACGAGTACATGCAGTATACACACATCACATCATCACAACTGAGCCAATGGTTCTCTCTCTGACGCTGCAAGAGTGTAGCGACTGTTCTTTTTTTTTATTTTTTTATTTTTTTAAGTTCAATAATTTTTATTAAGTATTTTAAAGGATACAAGAATCATTTAAAGTACATAGAAACAAAATAAAGCTTTCTGTATATAAAATATATAAATCTATGTTTAACTGTATAGGAGCAAAGGCTCCAGTTATTAAAAATGTATGTAAGGGATATATAAGATAAAGATGAGAGAGAGCAGTAAAGAAAAAGGAAAGAAGAATGAAAGAGAGAAGAGAGGAGAAGAAAAGGATAACAGGAGTGTCTAAGAAGATGAGCGTACATAGGAGTCTAAGAATGACCATGGAGATTTGTTGTATTTCAAGTTCATGCAGGTTCGGAATGTAACTCTCTTCTCATATGCATAGGATTCAAATCTATGATACATACTTATCCAGTTTGTAAAAAATGGGCCAAAATTAAAATGTAGCGACTGTTCTAAACAAGCAAAGTCTTGCAATACGAGTACATGCAGTATACACACGTCACACCATCACAACTGAGCCAATGGTTCTCTCTCTGACGCTGCAAGAGTGTAGCGACTGTTCTAAACAAGCAAAGTCTTGCAATACGAGTACATGCAGTATACACACGTCACACCATCACAACTGAGCCAATGGTTCTCTCTCTGACGCTGCAAGAGTGTAGCGACTGTTCTAAACAAGCAAAGTCTTGCAATACGAGTACATGCAGTATACACACGTCACATCATCACAACTGAGCCGATGGTTCTTCTCTCTCTGACGCTGCGGGAGCGTAGTGACTGTTCTAAACGAGCGAGGTCTTGCAATACGAGTACGTATAGTATTTTGTATTAAAGTTTTTGGGTTGTGGAACGAATCGTCTGAGTTTCCATTATTTCCTATAGGGAAATTCGCTTTGATATACGAGTGCTTTGGATTACAAGCGCGCTTCCGGAACGAATTATGCTCGCAAACCAAGGTATTACTGTACTGCCCTGAAAAGCCTAACTACAGGAACTGTGAAAAGGCAAATATGAGAATAATTAAAAAACAAAAACAAAAACTGATTTCTTTGAATAAATCCCCATGATGTAATTCTTGACCAAAACTAATACAGTGATGTGTTTTGGCTTAAACATAATCTTCCATTTATCAAGAGACACTCTGGCTGATATTCAAACCTATTTAAATGGCCAGGAATTGTTCCTGGCTGGTTAAATAGCGTTCTAGGGCCAGATTCTATAAATGGTGCCTAAAACTTAGGTACTGGGTAGCGTGGCACGTAGGCACGATTCTATAAAAGATAGGCGCACTTTACAGAATCATGCCTAATGATGCCTAAAGCGGATTTAGGTGTTGCTAGATTACCTAAGCTCAGGCGCAGTGGCATAGCGGGGCTGAGCGGCACCGGGGGGGGGGGGCGGTGTGGCCCCTCTCCAGCCCTCTTCCCCGCCCCCCTGCCGTGAGCACACCTGCCTGCGCCCCTTTCCTCCATACCTTTTTATCTTCGGCGCTCTCTCTGACGTTACTTTCTAGGCGCGGGTCCCAGACGTGACGTAAGAGAGAGCGCCGAAGTCGACGTGAGCAGCAAGCTCATGGCGGCTCTCGCTGGAGTTAAAAAGGTGGCGGTGGAGGGGAAGGGAAGGGGCACACGCTTGGCAGGGGGAGGAGTGGGAAGGGGGGGTAGAGAGCAGAAGGGGTGCCAGCGACCTGAGGAAGACCATGCCCGGGGTGGACCAGACCTCCCGACCCCCTTTACTAAGTCACTGCTTAGGTGCATCATACTGTATTTATGCCACGGTTTTCTTGGTCTAAATACCAGCACTTAAGTTAAGTCCCTACATGTAAAACATGCCTACAATCTGCCCCCTAACCATGCCTTGGACTAGGCAGCTACCTGAAAGTGGTAGGCACCTTCCAAGCTAGGTGCTTACCATCCAACTAAGTGCAATTAACATCAAATACAAGTTTTTAATTGACAATTATCGGCACTGATTAAGCTATGAGCATATTACCCCATATCTCTGACAATTGCATTGTTTGCCAGTGGTATTTAGAATTCAGTATAAAGCAATTCTGTCATGTCACCAATTTCTATACGGCACTGTTCCTGAATTTTTAAAGAATTTGATGCCTGGGTATCAACCATTAAGATCGTTGCGTTCCGAGAGTGCGGCATGGCTGAAAACGAGAGCTAATCCTGCATAGGCCAAAACGAAATGCCATGACTTTTATAGGCGCGGGAGTTAAGTTGTGGAATGGCCTTGTTGGCCAAATTTGAAAATGTGGCGACAGGAGCTCTTTCAGGAAAATGTTAAAAACACAACTATTTGTAGGCGCAATTGATTTTATGTAAAGATTGAATCAGTCTGTTTTGTTCTTATTTTTAATATTTTATATATGTAACTTTATGTCAATTGTTTTGGAAAACAGTATAGAAATTAAAAAAAATTATTTAATTAATTAATTAAGTTAGGCACCTCCGAAGAATTGCAAAGGGACTTGAACAAACTAGGGGAATGGGCGACGAGATGGCAGATGAAGTTCAACATTGAGAAATGTAAATTATTACATGTGGGAAACAGAACCCCGAGGTACAACTCTACGATGGGAGGTATTTTATTAAATGAGAGTACCCAAGAAATGGACTTGGGGGTAATGGTGGACAAGACAATGAAGCCGACGGCACAGTGTGCAGCGGCTGCTAAGAAGGCAAACAGAATGTATAATCAAGAAGGGTATTACAACCAGAACGAAAGAAGTTATCCTGCAATTGTATCGGGCGATGGTGCGTCCGCATCTGGAGTACTGCGTCCAGGACCTGTGCAGTAATCCTCTATCTATATCCCTCTATCCCCTTTTCCAGCAGGGAATTGTCCAATCTTTTCTTGAACCCCAGTACCGTACTCTACCCTATCACGCTCTCTGGAAGCACATTCCAGGTGTCCGCCACACGTTAGGTAAAGAAGAATTTCCTAGCATTCGTTTTGAATCTGTCCCCTTTCAACTTTTCCGAATGTCCTCTTGTTCTTTTATTATTCGAAAGTTTGAAGAATCGGTCCCTCTCTACCCTCTCTATGCCCTTCATGATCTTGTAAGTCTCTATCATATGCCCTCTAAGTCTCCTCTTCTCCAGGGAAAAGAGTCCCAGTTTTTCCAATCTCTCAGCGTATAAAAGGTTTTCCATCCCCTTTATCAGACGCATCGCTCTCCTCTGAACTCTCTCGAGTAACGCCATGTCCTTCTTAAGGTACAGCAACCAATCGCCCGATACAATGGCAGGATAACTTCTTTCATTCTGGTTGTAATAACCTTCTTATTTATACCTAGCATTCTGTTTGCCTGTGACATGAAACAAAAACAAGTGACTGAATTGCCTTTCATTTTTAATAAATTCCATAAGCGTACACAACACATATTCAACTAATCTTGGGGGAGGGAAGGGGGGATTTCCAATCAAAACCGCTGTGCAACTACCTAAGAGCTAGACAAAGGGTACCCATTAGGAGGGGGTGTCCAACCTTTTGCCTTCCCTGGGCCGCATTGGCCGGGGAAAAAATGTTTCTGGGGCCACACAAATGCGCAAACGCTGCGGCAAGACGGAAGAGGGAGCCGGCAAGATGGTAAACACCCAGGGGCAGCAGAGGAAAACACTGCATCGCCCTCGACCGGGGCCGCACAAAATATTCCACGGGGCCGCAGCTTGGACACCCCTGCATGATTAGGCTGATAACCCATGTGATAATATGACTGACCAAAGAGATTCAGGGAAAGTTCTTCTATCACGTTATTTACATAAATGTTATACTCTGATCAGCAGTGCTCAAACATGCGTTGCCCACATTCTAATTAAAACTGCTTAAAAGCAAAATAGGTCGTCATATAAGTAATTTTGTCAAATAGGGTTTCTGAATCTAAATGCTGAGGTCTAAATTTACTAACCTCTGTTAGTGCAGTAACAAGCATTATTGCACTTTAATGGCTGCCATTTGATGCAGGACCCATTAGCGTTGGCGGGACCTATTTACTAATAATGCAAGTTAAATAGCAAAACTGTGTGTTAATGCATTAGACTGGCTTAGTATATCTAGCCCTCAGGTAGAAGAAATAATCAACCAAAATGCACTGGATAAACGGAACAAGAATAGCAAGAACTTTAATAAAGTGTGATACAAAACTGTGTTGCTCCTTCCTTCGTTCACAGGCTGAGGCATGCTTCTGGGGTACACTGGGTGGAAAGAGATTTTGAAAAATAGGTCTTGATACTACTACTATGAATTCTTTCTATAGTGCTACCAGACGTACGCAGCGCTGTACAGAGTCGCAAAGAAGGCAGTCCCTGCTCGAAAGAACTTACAATCTACACAGACAAGACAGAGAAACAGAATGTCATGGGTACAGTAACGGTTAATCAGCTGGCTGGGTTGGAGGGCAGAGAGAAGTACAGGACAATCAAGCCATTGTGACTTCACTGATGAGGTTGGCTCTTATTGGTGGAATGAGGCATTATGACATCAGAGGAGTAGGGTTAAGAATTGAAGGCTATATCAAAAAGGTGGGTTTTCAGTCTGCTTTTAAACAAGGGAAGGAAAGGGGCTTGGTGAACATACTCAGGTAATTTATTCCAAGCATAGGGGGCAGGTAGATGAAAGGAACGAAGTCTGGAATTGGCAGCGGAGGAGAAGGGTAGCACTAAGAGCGCCTGATCTGAGGAACAGAGTTCTCTGGGAGGTGTATAAGGAGAGAGAAAAGAGGCGAGATATTGAGGGGCAACAGAATGAACACCCTTGTAGGTTAGCAATAGGAGCTCAAACTGTATGAGAAGGCGGATAGGGAGCCAGTAAAGTGATTTAAGGATATGGTTATCAGACATCAGGGGAAACCCAGACATGTCCTCTTTTTTTAGAGGACTGTTCGGGTTCCAGAACGGCCTTTCCAAAACCCGGCATATGTCTTGGTTTTGGAAAACCCTGACCAATTCTGGCCACATCTAGAGGGCCTCTGAGCATGCGTGGATGATGTCACATCCATCCGCACATTCTCCAGTTTCTCCAGACATGGCTGGAGCTGGTTGTAGAAGAGAGGAGGCTTGCTGGAGCAGGACTAGGGGCAGAGGAGGGCAGGACTGGGGCAGAATGGGGGCAGAGCTGGATTTGGATAGGGTGGGGTTATGTGTTTGGGGTTTTCTTTTTCAAAATATGGTAACCCTATTTAAGGAGAGGGGTGACATGAGTGTAGCGAGGTTGGTAGAAGGTGAGTCGTGCAACAGAGTTTTGCACAGATTGCAGGAGGGAGGCGACACTGCGGGAGACCACTCAGAAGTAGATTGCAATAATCTAAGCGTGAGGTTACGAGAGTGTGATAGGATGATAGATACAAGTACCGGTGTTGGGGGGAAACAGGGAAGTTGCCCTGGGACCCACAGCTCCAGGGGACCCTCATGGGCCGGGTAGTCTTTCCCTTCTTCCACTCCGTTCCAAAGCCCCCACCCACCCCCCGCCACACACACACCTTTTAAAATGCAAAGGGGTCGCAAACGATTCTGAAGCGCTGCTCATGGCTTCCTTAGCGTTGTTCCTCTGCTGAGATCCGCCCTCCTCTGACACAACTTCCTGTTTCCACTTGGGTGAACCGCGGCAGAAGAACAGCACTGAGGAAGGCGTGAACAGTGCTAGAAAATTGCTGCCATGCCAGTGACTCGCTTTGTATCTTAAAAGGTGAGGGAGGTTTCAGGACGTGGTGGGGAGAAGAAAAGGACATCCCAGCCCATAGGGGTCCCCTGGAGCAGATGATTTTTAAATGACGTGAGGGATGCTGGATGGTAGGGCATATGTTGGACCCGGGGGGGAGGGGGGAAGGGTGAAGGAGGAGGAAGGGAGACAGTCTGGATGGGAAGGCATTTGGTGGATGGGGAAATTGGGGGGAGGGCCAGGAAGGAGAGGAATTGGGGGGCCCCATCCTTAATTTCATCCCTTGGCTCCAGCATGTCTAACACTGGCTCTGGTAGAGACTATGTGGGTGGAAGAGTTTGGGGAACTGCTTTAAGGTGTATGAGGTAATTGTGGAGCTGCACTGATAAGATGCTAGGAATTATTAGAAAAGGGATCGCAAACAAGACTAAGAATGTTATGTCTCCATGGTGCAACCTTACCTTGAGTATTGTGTTCAATTCTGGTCACCTTATCCCTAAAAAGATATAATGATCTACCACCACTGCTGCTGCCATTGGAGGCCCAAAGGAATGCCAAATCTCATGGTTGGGGGGGGGTATTGGTCGGATCCAGAGGTGCTGCACAGGGGGATGGGAAGATGGGATGGAAAGCTGCTGCACCTGGGGAAAGAGAGAGGAGAGAGGAAGAATTGTTGGACATGGGCTGGAGAAGAGGAAGGGAGATGCAACAAAGAGGAAGAAAGGATTGAGAGGATGAAATCCTGCATATGGTGGTGGGGAGGGAGATATGCATGGAGAAGAGAGAAAGAGAAATGTTGGACATAGGGTGGAGGGCAAGGAGAGATGGTGTAAGGGATAAAAGAAATCATGCACATGATAATGGAGGGGAAGAAGGGAGAGGTGTTACATGGAGGGGAATAGAGGTTTGACCCAGGGTACAAGGAAGGGTGAGAGAGAGAGAGAGAGATGTGTCTACACCGAGGTAGGCGGAGTTAGGGGCTGAGTTTGGGCATGGCTTGAGTTAGGCACCAGTAGACATCTACCATAGGCACTGGTATATTAGGCCACGAAAACCTTGGCTTAATATTTCAGCACCTAATATTATGATGTCTACCAGTGCCTAAGTCAATTAGGTATCGCTAGGCGCGATTCTACAAACAATGCCTAGCTTTGATTGATATCTAGTACATAAGAATTGCCACTGTTGGGTCAGACCAGTGGTCCATTGTGCCCAGCAGTCCGCTCACGCGGTGTCCCTTAGGTCAAACACCATTGCCCTAACTGAGACTAGCCTTACCTGCATATGCTCTGGTTCAGCAGGAACTTGTCTAACTTTGTCTTGAGTCCCTGGAGGGTATTTTCCCCTATAACGGCCTCTGGAAAAGCGTTCCATTTTTCCACCACTCTCTGGGTGAAGAAGAACTTCCATACGTTTGTACGGAATCTATCCCCTTTCAACTTTAGAGAGTGCCCTCTCGTTCTCCCTACCTTGGAGAGGGTGAACAACCTGTCTATCTACTAAGTCTATTTCCTTCATTATCTTCAATGTTTGGATCATGTCCCCTCTCAGTCTCCTCTTTTCCAGGTAGGTAGGATTACCTTATTTTGAGACGCAAAAACCTGGGCACATGGACCTGCCCCATTCTGCCCACATCCCCGCCCTGTTCTGCCTCCAGCCCCGCCCAGTTCTACCCTTCTAAAAAGAGAGGGGGGGATTATGTGGAGCTGCTGGTGGGGTTGCCAGCACCACAGGTCTGTCCTGGTTAAAAGAGATCACTGCTATGAGCAAGCCTGGTGGAAAGTCTAGAGGGAACGCTAACTAAAGAAAAACAAAATAAGAATGGCTGAAGAATGAGGCTGGTTTTGTTTTAGTTTTCCTTTGTTTCAAATATCCCAAGAGATTCCAATCCAACCATTATAAGCCTTATCTCTAGGTTTGAGGAGAAAACCAGATAGGCAATGACATTTAATTACAGGAGATCCGACACTTGGAAAACGAATCCAATAGAATCTTTTTTTAGACTAGTTAAAGCATTTATGGATGGTATTAGACATTTGGGGAGGCAACAAGTACAATAAAGAGTACAACTAGCACTTATGCAAGCCAGTTCCTCCAAATAAAGGGTACATGTTGGATTTACTGTTATATTACAATAGTGACTTTTATTCCGCCATTACCTTACGGTTCAAGGCGGATTACATAAAAGGTTATCTGGACATTTCCAAAAGTGTTACAGAGTTGAGCGGGTTACTTCGGGGATTGAAATGCTTCCTGCGGTGTTAGTTTGTCTTGATGGATTTCTTGAATAGCAGGGTTGATTTGGGGTGCTAGCACCACAATGAAGATTTCTTGGAGAAAGCAAAGTATTATTTATTATTATTATTATTATATTGGGTTGTTTTTCTAATCATAGCTTGATAGATGGCTGCCCGCCTTACTATCTAAGAAGTGCCTTTCAGCTTGGGTGGGCGTTGCTAGCTTCATGGGTCTGATGCCGCAGTTCCTGGTTAATCTTAGAGGAAATCCTCTAGAGCAGTGGTTCCCAACCCTGTCCTGGAGGTCCACCAGCCAGTCAGGTTTTCGGGATAGCTGTAATGAATATGCAGGGAGCAGATTTGCAGGCCTGTCACCTCCATTATATGCAAATCTCTCTGATGCATATTCATTAGGACTATCCCAAATCCCGACTGGCTGGTGGTCCTTCAGGATAGGGTTGGGAACCACTGCTCTAGAGACCATGTCGGAGGACTGGCCTTTCATTTTGAAGCAGGTAGTGGGCCGATCCCATGACTTGAATCTACTCACCAAACAGAGCAGGACCTCATCTCCTCGGCTTTGGTTTAGTTCGGATCACAAGGTGAGAACTTCAGAAGGTGCGAGGAAAAATGAAAGGAAATGAGGAGCGGTACAACATAGAAACTTAATTTAAGGAATATAAGCACTTGGCCTGTTTGCATTAGAGGAGGCATTATATTATATTATATTTCACACATTGAACTGGCTGTTCAAGGAGAGAATGTTTCACATAACTAAGCAGTGGTTAGATCAGGGGTGGGCAACCAGGGCCGCAATCCAGTCGGGTTTTCAGGATTTCCCCAATGAATATACTTCCACAGCTTTTCAGTGATTTTGGTTTCTCTGGCATGTTAGTTGGACCGAGCTTTGTTTTATCCCAGACCTGCCATCTGTGAACTTATATGCTACAGTGACCCGCTGATGCAGGCGTTCCTCAGACGCCGAAACACAGTGCTGTGTCCTTTTATGAAATAAACAAGTTGGTTTTACATCAGTGATCTTCAGTGGAGTGTTCATTGTCCGTTCCCATTTCCTTTTGTACTGTTTTATACCCGTGGGTTCTTTGTCCTGTTGGACTTTTTGGTGTTTACTTGATTACTTGCCTATGAGTTTGAACCCACAACCGCAGGGTGCTGAGGCTGTAGCTTTAACCAATGGGCCACTCTATAAATCAAAATGTAGTAAAAGTGTACCAAGAATAGGATAATCAAGCCATTGTGACATCACTGATGAGGTTGGCTCGTAGGCATTATGATTAGAGAATGACACGGTGACGGTTTACCCGCGGCCACCGCATTTAAGCCGCGGGTCACCGCCGAAAACGGGGAAGAAAACTAGCAGTCGCTGCGGTGACGGGGACAAGGCCATTCACCGACCGCGGAAACGGTGAACAGGTTTGTCCCCGCGGGCCAATGTACCCCCTTCTAGGAACCGCTATTTACCGTATTTTCACGCATGGTATACAAAAGTTTTAAAACATAGTTCCCACCCCGCCCGACGCCCGATTCACCCCCCCAGCAGGACCGCTCGCACCCCCACCCCGAACGACCGCTCGCACGCGCTCCCACCCGCACCCGCGATCGGAGCAAGAGGGAGCCCAAGCCCTCTTGCCCGGCCGACTCCCCGACGTCCGATACATCCCCCCCCCCGGCAGGACCACTCGCACCCCCACCCCGAAGGACCGCCGACTTCCCGACAATATCGGGCCAGAAGGGAGCCCAAACCCTCCTGGCCACGGCGACCCCCTAACCCCACCCCGCACTACATTACGGGCAGGAGGGATCCTAGGCCCTCCTGCCCTCGACGCAAACCCCCCTCCCCCCCCAACGACCGCCCCCCCCCAAGAACCTCCGACCGCCCCCCCAGCCGACCCGCGATCCCCCTGGCGACCCCCACGACCCCCCCACCCCCCTTCCCCGTACCTTTGGTAGTTGGCCGGACAGACGGGAGCCAAACCCGCCTGTCCGGCAGGCAGCCAACGAAGGAATGAGGCCGGATTGGCCCATCCATCCTAAAGCTCCGCCTACTGGTGGGGCCTAAGGCGCGTGGGCCAATCAGAATAGGCCCTGGAGCCTTAGGTCCCACCTGGGGGCGCGGCCTGAGGCACATGGGCCCAACCCGACCATGTGCCTCAGGCCGCGCCCCCAGGTGGGACCTAAGGCTCCAGGGCCTATTCTGATTGGCCCACGCGCCTTAGGCCCCACCAGTAGGCGGAGCTTTAGGATGGATGGGCCAATCCGGCCTCATTCCTTCGTTGGCTGCCTGCCGGACAGGAGGGTTTGGCTCCCGTCTGTCCGGCCAACTACCAAAGGTACGGGGAAGGGGGGTGGGGGGGGTCGTGGGGGTCGCCAGGGGGATCGCGGGTCGGCTGGGGGGGCGGTCGGAGGTTCTTGGGGGGGGGCGGTCGTTGGGGGGGGGGGGGGGGTTGCGTCGAGGGCAGGAGGGCCTGGGATCCCTCCTGCCCGTAATGTAGTGCGGGGTGGGGTTAGGGGGTCGCCGTGGCCAGGAGGGTTTGGGCTCCCTTCTGGCCCGATATTGTCGGGAAGTCGGCGGTCCTTCGGGGTGGGGGTGCGAGTGGTCCTGCCGGGGGGGGGGATGTATCGGACGTCGGGGAGTGTCATTCTCTAGTTTTCAGCTGTGTTGAATAGTAATTAAGTAAAACTAAGTGGTCACTTTTACTTATAAAAAGTACAACAAACTTTTACTAAAATCTTTGCTAAAATCTGAAATCCTAATCGAGCAGCATTTGTAATTTAGGGACCTTTCTTCTAATACGTCTGAATCTCTAAACAAACTATATATTGTAATTTCCTCTTTTTTTCTTAGCAAACAGTATATTTTGTAATTTCGATTTCTTAAAGTCTCTGTACTCTGTACTCCTACATATTGTAAATCGCTGAATGTCCAGCTCTCTTGAATGTAAACCGCCTAGAAGTCGCAAGATTGTGGCGGTATAGAAGAATAAAGTTATTATTATTATTATTATTATTATTCAAGTGGGGACAGTGCAGGGAAGTCAGGGAATTTATATTAATTAATTTTTTCTCTGCGTGTTTTGTTTTTGTATAGTTATTAACTAATATTTAACTAAGTTTTAAAGTTTTAAAGAATGTTTCCTTTATACGTAAATAAAGAAAAGTGAATGGGATTGCAGTGGCGGTGACGGGGCGGTGAATGGGGTGGCAGTGGCGGTGACGGGGCGGTGAAGAGGATGGTGAGACGGGGACGGGGCGGTGACGGGGATGGTGAGACGGGGACGGGGCGGTGACGGGGATGGTGAGACGGGGACGGGGCGGTGACGGGGACCAATTTTTTCACCGTGTCATTCTCTAATTATGATGTCACAATACTAGCTCTGGTTAGAGGCTGAAACTTTTCACACTATTTATTTATTCAATTTTCTTTACTGTTCTCCCAGGGGAGCTCAGATTGTTTTATATAGTAGATGATGGCAGATACAGACTCGAATGTAGTGTGGATTTTAGCCACGGTGGTAACAGCTCTGACGCTCATAGAATTCTGAGCATCAGAGCTGCTACCACCATGGCTGGCACTAAAAAACGCTCCACAGTTTTGTAAAAGGGGGGATAAAATAGAAATACATAGACAAAGATTAAATTGAACCAACAAGAAGCTGGACACTGTATACAATGCAACACCACAGAAACAGTGACACATGTCTCCTAAAGCAATAAATAAATAGAAAATTTTTGTTCTACCTTTATCTTCTCTGGTTTCTGCTTTCCTTATCTTCTCTGGTTTCTGCTTTCCTCATCTTCTTGTTACTCTCTTCCTTCCATCCACTGTCTCTCTTCTCTCTGCATCTTCCATTTGCTCTGTTACTGTGCCTCTCCCTTTCTCCCTCCTTCCAAATTGGTCTGGCACCCATCTTCTTCCCTCTGGTCCTCCCATAGTCTGGCATCTCTGTCTTCTTCCCTGCCAGCATCTTCTTCCAACTCTCTCTTCCCCATTTCCTTCAGCGTCTTCTCCCCACTCTCTCTTCCCCATTTTCCTGCAGCATCTTCTCCCCACTCTATGTTCCTCATTTCCCTTCAGCATCTTCTCCCCACTCTGTCTTCCCCATGTGCTTTCAGCGTCCTTCTCCCCCCTCTGTTTTACCCCGTTTTCCTCTCCACCCCACCTTTACTCCCTTTCTCCCTCCCTGCCCCTTACCTTCATGGCGCTTTCTCCCCTCCCCCCGGCCCTGACAACAGGCCCGGTCCGACAAACCTCCCTGCCCTGTGGCCGGCAATGTCTAAACTGCCTTCTTGCAGCAGCCGGAGCGTTGTAGTTGCATATGGCTGCCATAAAGATCGTCTCTGATGCAACTTCCGGTTGCATCAGAGATGACCTTTACTGCAGAAACACGCAGCTTCAATGCTCTAGCTCAGGGGTGCCCACACTTTTTGGGCTTGCGAGCTACTTTTAAAATGACCAAGTCAAAATGATCTATCAACAATAAAATTTAAAAAAAAACACAAAGCACACTGTACGCTGTACGCTGAGAAAATGTTAATTATCATTCCTATACTGGGGTTTTTTCAAAGAGGTCAAGGCAGATGACTCTATGCACTGTCACCTTAGTAACAACCATACAAAAATAGACAAATACCCCCCTTCCTTTTTACTAAAGCACAATAGCAGTTTTTAGCGCAGGGAGCTGTGCTGAATGCCCAGGGCTGCTCTCGACGCTCATAGGCTCCCTGCGCTAAAAAACGCTATTGTGGTTTAGTAAAAGGGGGCCCATAGTGCAAAACATAGACAGCAGATATAAATTCAGACACATTTTGATCACTGAATTTAAAATAAAATAATTTTTTCTACCTTGTTGTATGGTGATTTCATGAGTCTCTGGTTCTTCTTCTGACTGTGCATCAAATCTTTCTTCCCTTCTTTCAGCCTGTATGCTTCCTCTCCTCCAGACCTCATTCCCTCCCCAAACTTTTTCTTCCTCTCTCCCTGCCCTTTCTTTCTCCCTGCCTTCCTTTCTTTTTTTCTCTCTTCATGCCCCCTTTCTTTTTCTCTGTTTCCCTTCTTTCCTTCTGTCTCCCTGCCTGCCCCCTTTCTTTCTTTCTCCCTGCCCTCCCCAAGCCGCCGCCATCAGGGAACAGCCCCCAAGTCACTGTCATCGGGTAACATGCCCCAAAGCCGCTGCCGCCCCAAGCTCTCCTTCCCTGCGTCTTCCTTGCATCGGGCCGACCAGCATTCCTCTCCCCGACGTCAATTCTGCCGTCGGAGAGGAAGTTCCGTCCAGCTAGGCAGCGATTGGCTGGCCCGAACTTCCTCTCCGACGGCAGAATTGACGTCGGGGAGAGGCAGGCTGATTGGCCCGGTAGAATTTTTTTCGGACCTGGCCGGCTGTGCACCCCCCTAAGGCTGCATCCGGGGCGGACCACCCCCCCCTTTGGTATGCCACTGCCCATTCCACATTTCTACCAGTTTATAAGCGAAAGATCGACTGAGTTTCCCGGCCGATTTAATTCCTCTGAAGGAAGGGAACAGTAGTTTATATCTCTGTGTATTCCTTGAATGGCAAGATCGAAGGGTATTCCAGTATAAAGGGACCAAAGGGCCAAATATTCCATAGAGAAGCTTAAAAATGACACTGGCACATTTAAACTGGATCCTAAAATGGATTGGGAGCCAATGAAGCTTTCTCAACAGCGGGGAGACATGATCGTACTTTCTCTTCCCAAAGATGAGTTTAGCTGCCGTATTCTGTATTCATTGAAGTCTTCTTAAACTACCCTGTTTGATACCTAGATATGCAGAATTACAATAATCCAACTGGGCAAGTACAATAGACCAGTGTTTTTCAACCTTTTTTGGGCAAAGGCACACTTGTTTCATGAAAAAAATCACGAGGCACACCACCATTAGAAAATGTTAAAAAATTTAACTCTCTGCCTATATTGATTATATATAAAGTAATTCTCTTGAATAGGAATCAAATAAACACAAAGAAAGTATTTTATAATTACTTTATTATGAAATATTAAGTAAACAGAATAGTGAAAAATTATAAAATACTTTATTCAGTGCGAAACCTGAGCCTGTTTGGCTGAACACAAAGCTGATATTCTGGCTGGAATCGAAGAAAGACACACACGTAGCTCTTCGTCAACAGCTCTCAGTCTCTCTCTGTATTTGGTTTTTATAGCATACAAAAATAGACAAATATACCCTCCTCCATCCTTTTTATTAAACCACAATAGCAGTTTTTAGCGCAGGGAGCTGCGCTGAATGCCCAGCGCTGCTCTTGATGCTCATAGGCTCCCTGCGCTAAAAACCACTATTGCGGTTTAGTAAAAGGTGACCATATTGTAAAATATAGACAGCAGATATAAATTCAGAACTGTGCATAGTAAGTGAAGGGAAGTTTTCATCTCTGGGAATTTACCCAGTTAACTATTAAGTTATTTGGGCAAATTCCTTTGAAAACTGTGGTAATACTGCCTCCACTTTGCTAAATTTAAAATAAAATCATTTTTCCTACCTTGTCTGGTGATTTCTGGTTGCACTTTCTTCTTCTGACTGTGCATCCAATCTTTCTTCCCTTCTATCAGCCTGTATGCTTTCTCTCCTCCATACCTCATTTCCTCCCCCAACTTTTTCTTCCTCTCTCCCTGACCTTTCTTTCTTTTTTTCTGTTTCTCTTCTTTCCTTCTGTTTCCCTGCCTGCCCCCTTTCTTTCTTTCTCCCTGCCGTTCCCCAAGCCACTGCCGCTGCCGCTGCCATCGGGGAACAGGACCCACCAATGGAGAACAGGCCCCAAAGCCGACTCCGACGCATGCTCTCCCTGACGTCAATTCTGCAATCGGAGAGGAAGTTCCGCCCAGCCAGGCAGCGATTGGCTGGCCCGAACTTCCTCTCTGCCTGCAGAATTGATGTCGGGGAGAATAAGACTTATCGGCTCGATAGATTAGATCGCCAAGACAAAGTGAGTCTTGGGTGATCGACTCACTTTGCCTTGGCGAGCTACTGGCGCCCCTGCTTCGGGCCCCCTGTCAGCTCCGGGCCCGGCGGCCCTGCGGCACACCAGGCAACATCTCGCGGCACACTAGTGTGCCGCGGAACAGCGGTTGAAAAACACTGCAATAGACTGTACCAGCACTGAAAAATGATCTTGATGAAATAACGATCTAACTTTCCATAACATACGTAAACTAAAAAAAAAACTTTTTTACCAAAGAGTTTATCTGTTCATGAAACGTTGAGTTATACCCAACACTCTGGAAGAAAAATCTATCTGTAACAAAATACTTGTTTTTGGTGTGACAGAGACCGGGAGATTTTCCAATTTTGGCCCCACCCAAAGTAACTTAGTTTTGGCAGCGTTCAGTTTCATTTGAATGGAAAGTGCCCACATTTGAAGTTTAGAAATACAACAGTCTATACTCAAGACGAAGGATTCCTTCTACGAAGGTGCGCTAGCAGTTTTAGCGTACGCACCTGAAAAACTACCGCCTGCTCAAGAGGAGGCAGTAGAGGCTAGCACGCGTGGCATTTTAGCGCGCACTATTCTACGCGTTAAGGCCCTAACGCACCTTCGTAAAAGGAGCCCTAAGTTGTGTACTGATGCACCTTCTTGTCCAGTTTGTCTGTCTTGACTAGCTTGTAAGCTCTTTGGAGCAGGGACTGTCTGTTCTATGTTTTGATGTACAGTGTTGTGTATGTCAAATAGCACTATACAAATAATTATTATTAGTAGTAGTAATGCCAGGCCATGTCCAGACAACATTACTAAATATTAATGCGTATATCAGGGCGGCCTGGCCTCAGTATACAGAATCCAACCCTACTTAGCGCAAACTGTGTTAAAGCGCTTTGGAGTAAAACGCTAGTTTGCCTGTGCTAATTGTACTCTATTTTTATATTCGTGGGGCTGTCCTGGGTGGGGAATGGGTTTGGAAGCGTTATCCAGCTAGCGTGTTTGCATTAGCATGTGCTAACTGGATAAAGCAGACTTAATGCAGGAGCAATTAGTGCCTCATAAATAGGAGATGGTAAGTGCTCCTCCGTCAATTGTTTTGCAAGTCCTGCGTGCTAATGGACAAATTAGCATGGGATCTGCGAAGAAAAAAAAAACATTTTTTTTTTTTTTTAAAGCCCTAAGTGCTGCCATGTAAAATCTGGACTTGGTGTGCGGGAAAACTCCTGCGTTAAAAAGCATAAAACCTAGATTGTAAAGTGTTTTACTGGAAAAAAAAAATAGAAAAATCCTTAGTAAATTGTACAGTTTCTTTGAGGTTTTTTTTTTTTTTAAAGACGCACTACTGTACTGAATGCAAATTCCTAGTTCCATGTATTTTCGGGACATTACTAGCTGAAATGCGGAGGATTGCTACTTCAGGATTATAGAATAACAGGAGGTAGTAATTGGCTTCCTTTCTCCTAAACTGGCTGCACTTACATTTTCTGTAATCCTCCTCCTCCTTCCTGCGCACGTCCCTTATATACACCCTCATCAGTTAAAGCTAATATCCCTGTCATTTTTAGCTACTAACAATAACAACAAATGTTGTGGGCAATGGGATTAGCAGGGCCTATGTGTATTCTAAAACATTTATGGGCAACCACGGGAGAAGGAGATGGATGCGTTATTTTTCTTCGCAGCCAGCTGAGTAACACTTGATATGCATTAGCATCTAGTCTTGCTCGGCTTTCCTGTAAATCGGCTCCTGGCATGGATATGTGCTTTAACGAAGCAGCCATTTAAGAAAGATTTTGACTGATTTACAGGAGTGCAATGTGGACGAGGCTGGCGGGCGGTTTGCAAGACGTAAGCTCGTAAGGTTATAGCCTGGCTCCGACCATTCTCAGTGGCTTTTTTGCTTTATCAGATGTATCCGTGCGTAATGTTTCCACCTCAGACGCGTCTTATTTGGTATCCTTGCAGCAGAAGATGCATTTTAAACATTTCTTGATTTTTAATTTTGAACAATCAGTTTGTTTTTTTAAAAAATTTCAGGTCACAGTTGTATCCAAATTACATACAAAATCTTGCAAGCATAAATTCTGAATTAAAACCTTAGAGCCCATGTTATTTTTATATAAAGAAAACAATACCGGTCTTCCCTTAGTAACCATTTGGCAGGCTCCCAAGACACTGTATGCTAATGTATATATTGTTAACTAAAAGAGCAATTTTGGACAGTCTAATGGGAAGCTGGTTTTGTGGCAGGCTATCAAGAGGGAATTGAGGTCTCTGGGCCAGTGAGGTTCAGGCAAGACTGAGGTGATGCTTCTGAATCCAAGAGGGAGGAATAAAAGGAAATCAGGAGCAGAGCTATTCCAAAGGCTCACTGAGGCTTCATGGCTACCTAATAACCCCTTAATTAGCTTGTAATGGTCAACTGCTCTTCTGTTCTGCTGCAAAGGAGGAGAAAGGGCTGTGGCTCACTGGCTGAGTTGCTGCCTCTACACCCAGAGGTTGTGAGATTAAATCCCAGTGTTGCTCCTTGTGACCCCGGGCAAGTCACTTACACTAGAGGTCTGCCTTGGAACGGGGATCACGGGAATCCCGCGGGTCCCGCGGGGGTCCCGTGGGAATCCCCCCTAACCCACGAGACTCCCACGGGGATGGAAGGCTTTGGAAGCAGGGTTTGTCCATATAATATAATGGACACGTCAGATTTAGTAAAAGAGGGAGTTTATAAGTTAATTACCTGAACAGAAAACAAAAAAAGGGTTCCACCAAAGAGATTCCACAAGGAAAACAACAAAAGAAACTGTGGAATTGATGATCCTGTCAGAAGTAATTGATGCTTTTTATGGGGACGGGCGGGGATGGGTGGGGACGGAGAGGATCCTGATGGGGACGGGTGGGGACAGAGAGGATCCTGGTGTGGACGGGTGGGGATGGAGAAGATCCTGATGGGGACGGAGAGGATCCTGGCGGGGACGTGCTGGGATGGGTGGGATTTCTGTCCCCGTGCAACTCTCTAACTTACACCCCCCCTTTTACTAAACCACGATAACGGTTATTAGCGCAGAGCCGTACTGAATGCTCCGCACTGCTCCCGACGCTCGTAGGAACTCTATGAGCGTCGGGAGCAGCGTGGAGCATTAAGCGTGGCTCCCTGTGCTAATAACCGCTATCGCGGTTTAGTAAAATATGGGGGGGGGGGGAGTTAATCCTCAAGTGCCCACCACTTTGAATGTCAGCTTTAAAATGCCAAAGCACCCCGAAGGCTGTGCACACGTCACCATTCCCTTCCCCCAAATTGCTCAGGCCATGTACAGCACTGTGTTCACCATTCAGCACCACAGAAGGGATAAATAGTAATAGGTTGTTCAAAACATTTACATTTATTTCTCCCCCTCTTTTACGAAGGTGCGCTAGCTGATTTAGCACGCGCTAAATGCTAACGCGTCCATAGACTATAATGGGTGCATTAGCATTTAGCATTTGCTAATATTTAGCACACATTAAATTGGCTGGCGTGCCTTCGTAAAAGACCCATTTGTTATACTATAAATTCTGTACTGGTCTAAGTGAATTACCGTATTTTCGCGGATATAACGCGCGCGTTATACGCGATTTTACCTACCGCGCATACCCCTCGCGCGTTATATGCCTGAGCGCGGTATAGAAAAGTTTTTAAACATAGTTCCCACCCCGCCCGACGCCCGATTCACCCCCCCAGCAGGACCGCTCGCACCCCCACCCCGAACGACCGCTCGCACGCGCTCCCACCCGCACCCGCATCCACGATCGGAGCAAGAGGGAGCCCAAGCCCTCTTGCCCGGCCGACTCCCCGACGTCCGATACATCCCCCCCCCCGAAGGACCGCCGACTTCCCGACAATATCGGGCCAGGAGGGAGCCCAAACCCTCCTGGCCACGGCGACCCCCTAACCCCACCCCGCACTACATTACGGGCAGGAGGGATCCCAGGCCCTCCTGCCCTCGACGCAAACCCCCCCCCCCCCACGACCCCCCCCCCCCCCCAAGAACCTCCGCCCGTCCCCCAGCCGACCCGCGACCCCCCTGGCCGACCCCCACGACACCCCCACCCGCCTTCCCCGTACCTTTGTGTAGTTGGGCCAGAAGGGAGCCCAAACCCTCCTGGCCACGGCGACCCCCTAACCCCACCCCGCACTACATTACGGGCAGGAGGGATCCCAGGCCCTCCTGCCCTCGACGCAAACCCCCCTCCCTCCAACGACCGCCCCCCCCAAGAACATCCGACCGCCCCCCCAGCCGACCCGTGACCCCCCTGGCCGACCCCCACGACCCCCCCACCCCCATTCCCCGTACCTTTGGAAGTTGGCCGGACAGACGGGAGCCAAACCCGCCTGTCCGGCAGGCAGCCAACGAAGGAATGAGGCCGGATTGGCCCATCCGTCCTAAAGCTCCGCCTACTGGTAGGGCCTAAGGCGCGTGGGCCAATCAGAATAGGCCCTGGAGCCTTAGGTCCCACCTGGGGGCGCGGCCTGAGACACATGGTCGGGTTTGGCCTCAGGGTTTGGGCTCCCTTCTGGCCCAACTACACAAAGGTACGGGGAAGGCGGGTGGGGGTGTCGTGGGGGTCGGCCAGGGGGGTCGCGGGTCGGCTGGGGGACGGGCGGAGGTTCTTGGGGGGGGGCGGTCGTTGGGGGGGGGGGGTTTGCGTCGAGGGCAGGAGGGCCTGGGATCCCTCCTGCCCGTAATGTAGTGCGGGGTGGGGTTAGGGGGTCGCCGTGGCCAGGAGGGTTTGGGCTCCCTCCTGGCCCGATATTGTTGGGGAGTCGGCGGTCCTTCGGGGTGAGGGTGCGAGTGGTCCTGCCGGGGGGGGGGGATGTATCGGACGTCGGGGGGGGGCATCAGGCTTTCAGGATGGGGACAGGACTTCAAGGGGGGACAGTGCACGGAAAGTCAGGGGGGGTGAACGGAGAGTCAGGACAGCGCACGGAAAGTCAGGGCAGTGCACGGAAGTCAGGGGGGGTGAACGGAGAGTCGGGACAGCGCACGGAAAGTCAGGGCGGGCGAAAGGAGCGTCGGGCATCATGCGCGTTATATGCCTGAGCGCGGTATAGAAAAGTTTTGGTACATATCATCGTGATTTCTGCGCGCTATACCCCTGTGCGCGTTTTACACAGGTGCGCGTTATATCCGCGAAAATACGGTAGAGTCTAAGAAAGAGGTTCGACAGAGTAGGAAGAAAAAGCCAGTCTATAGATAGAAAAGTTTGGCCCAATTCGAGTGATCTGTGAGAAACTTCGGTCCATCAGAGCTTACTTCGATGCCTCATCATTTCGAATTCTAGTACAATCCCTTATTCTGAGTCAACTCGATTATTGTAACATCGCCTACTTGGCACTCCCCCAGAAGTACATGTGGTGATTGCAACTAGTTCAAAATACAGCGGTTAGACTACTTTGTGGACTGAAGAGGTTTGATCACGTGACACCTTCCTATCGACTTTTACATTGGCTACCGATGGAGGCACGTGTCAAATTCAAGTCTGGTTGTTTTTGCTTCAAGGTACTCTATGGCTTAGCCCCTAGATACATAACAGACCTTTTCGCTTTCACAACCAACAGATACAAGCGAAGCTCACACCCGAACTTCGTTTCTCCACCGGTTAGAGGTTGTAAATTTAAAAGTCATCATCAACATCTTCTTGCACAATAAGCAGCATTATGGAGGTAAAGACCTGGAACAATTGCTTGTGCCTACTACCTATGGAGAATTCAGGAAACACCTGAAAACACATCTATTCCTGAAATACTTAGAAAACCAACCTATTCAATCTTAGTCCTTAACAACCGAGCGCAAGAACCACCTGTCGCTAAATCTGTACTTTGTTTATTCATTCAATCTGTAACATTTCAAATCATTGTAAACTGCCTAGAACTTCACGGTCCTGAGGTATATAAACTGTTATTATTATTATTTATTAAATTATATTATAATCTATTAGATTATAATCTATTTAATAAATAGATATAATCTATGGATATAACCTGTAGATATAGGGATCCTTTTTATGAAGCCGCGTTAGTGGTTTAATGCGCGTAATAGCGCACGCTAATTTTCCAGCTGCGCTAGCCACTACCGCCTCCTGTTGAGCAGGCAGTAGTTTTTCGGCTAGCACGGGGGTTAGTGCGTGCTAAAAAGTTGCGTGCGATAAAGCCGCTAACGCGGCTTCGTAAAAGGAGCCCATAATCTCTATGCATATAATCTATTTAATATAATCTATTTAATAAATAAATTATAATCCATTTAATATATTAGAATCTATTAAATTAGACTATAATCTATTAGATTATAGTCAATCCAATATGGATATTAAAATTTGACATCATATGACCCCCTTTGTGTCAATGCACAATTCTTATAAGAATTAGTAAGAATGACATAGTAGATGACGGCAGATAAAGACTCAAATGGTCCATCCAGTCTGCCCAACCTGATTCAATTTAAATTTTTTTAAATTTTTTCTTCTTAGCTATTTCTGGGCAAGAATCCAAAGCTCTAACCAGTACTGTGCTTGGGTTCCAACTGCCGAAATCTCCGTCAAAACCTACTCCAGCCCATCTACCCCCTCCCAGCCATTGAAGCCCTCTCTAGCACATCCTCCCCCAAATGGCCATATACAGACACAGACCGTGCAAGTCTGCCCAGTACTGGTCTCAGTTCAATATTTACTATTATTTTCTGATTCTAGATCCTCTGTGTTCATCGCACACTTCTTTGAACTCAGTCACCGTTTTCCTCTCCACCACCTCTCTTGGGAGCACATTCCAGGCATCCACCACCCTCTCCGTAAAGTAGAATTTCCTAACATTGCTCTTGAATCTACCACCCCTCAACCTGAAAATTATTTTCCTTTCTCTGGAAAATATTTTGTTCTACGTTAATAACCTTCAAGTATTTGAACGTCTGAATCATATCTCCCCTGTCCCTCCTTTCCTCTAGGGCAGTGGTTCTTAACCTGGGTTCGACCGAACCCCAGGGGTTCGGTGAGTCAGTCTCGCGGGTTCAGCTGAGGTCAAAACACACCTCCGACTCATATAGCGCTTCGGTCACGTTCAATCATCTATCAGTTATTCAGTGATTTTGATTAAGACTGATCGTGTACTCGGTTTCTTGATCTATCAATCTGTAACTAACGCCTTATATACATCAATCAATTCCTGATCAAAATTTGTGATTTAACTGATAGATGATTGAACGTGACCGAAGCGCTTATGATTCGTGATGATACACCCCGCTTGTCCATAATTGGCTGCAGGTGATCACGCAACATCGCTTGGCCTATCTGTGCTGCAGGGGATTTGATGCGCACAGTAGTTGAATTGTAACTGTTGTGATGGTACGTTGTGTGATACCTATCTTAATATTTTAATCCCTTACTAACTATGTCGAGCAAAATACGAAAGTGGTCGGACGAATATGCACAATATGGATTCACATGTATAACGGAACGTGATGGGAGTCAGCATCCTAATTGCATGTTATTGCTAAGAAAGCTCTGGAAATTTTCATACCATTTGTCCCAACATATCTTTGCGAGCAATCCTTTTCGAGGATGCTGGACATAAAAACGAAGAAAAGGAACAGGCTTTGTTGCGAAAATGACATGAGTGGCACTTGCCAAGGTAAAGCCGCGCATTTCTGAACTGGTCTCTGAGAGGCAACAGCAGAAGTCACACTGATTTGCAGTAAATTTCATTATTATATTATTATTATTCGAAATATAGGAGAACTTTTTTGTTTTCAAAATTGATATTATTTTTTCCCTCACTGTATACCTATGTGTTGAATTTGTAAAAATCATATTTTATTTTTCCAATAAAGAAGGGTTCGGTGAACACGCATATGAAACTGGTGGGGTTCAGTACCTCCAACAAGGTTAAGAACCACTGCTCTAGGGTATACATATTCAGGACTTCCAGTCTCTCCTCATACGTCTTCTGGCGCAAGCCTCCTATCATTTTCGTCGCCCTCCTCTGGACCGCCTCAAGTCTTCTTACGTCCTTCGCCAGATACGGTCTCCAAAACTAAACACAATACTCCAAGTGGGGCCTCACCAATGACCTGTACAGGGGCATCAACACCTTCTTCCTTCTACTGACTACGCCTCTCTTTATACAGCCCAGCATCCTTCTGGCAGCAGCCACCGCCTTGTCACACTGTTTTTTCGCCTTTAGCTCTTCGGACACTATCACCCCAAGGTCCCTCTCCCCGTCCACATCTAGATAATTCTGCCATGTTGATATTATTTGTATGGTGTGTGTTGGTTAATTATTATGCATGTTTATTTTGTATACTGTTTTAATTTAAAGCAGTTTATACATTTTTAAAATAAGAAGCATAGGAAAAAGAATGCCGATATGTAGTTTGGGAAAATAGCACAAGCTGGAAGACTGGGCGAACAAATGGCAAATGCGCTTTAACGTGGAAAAATGCAAGGTCATGCATATAGGGAAAAAAAACCCGTTGTTCAACTACAAATTGGGGGGGGCATTGTTGGGAGAAAGCAGTCTTGAGAGAGACTTGGGAGTGCTGGTGGATGCATCACTGAAGCCATCTGCACAGTGCGCAGCGGCCTCAAAAAAAGCCAACAGGATGCTGGGCATCATAAAAAGGGGCATAACAACCAGGACGAGGGAAGTCATCTTGCCACTGTATCGAGCGATGGTGCGTCCGCATCTGGAATATTGCGTTCAATATTGGTCGCCGTACCTCAAGAAGGACATGGCGGTACTCGAGAGAGTCCAAAGGAGAGCAACGAAACTGGTAAGAGGGCTGGAACACTGCCCATATGCCGAGAGGTTGGATAGGCTGGGGCTCTTCTCTCTGGAAAAAAGGAGGCTCAGGGGTGATATGATAGAGACCTTCAAGATCATGAGGGGCATAGAGAGGGTGGATAGGGACAGATTCTTCAGGCTGAAGGGGACAACAGGTACGAGGGGGCATTCGGAGAAACTGAAGGGAGATAGGTTCAAAACGAATGCAAGGAAGTTTTTTTTCACCCAAAGGGTCGTGGACACTTGGAATGCGCTACCGGAGGACGTGATTGGGCAGAGTACGGTACAAGGATTCAAACAGAGACTGGACGGATTCCTGAGGGATAAAGGGATCGTGGGATACTGAAAAAGCTAACCAGAAAATAAGTATAGAAACCCGACCAGGTCGTGCATGTGCAAGACCGGAGGGCTAGGACTTTGATGGGAAGATAGGACTCAATAGGAAACCAAGGTGGCATGGGGGCCCCTTCTGGTGATTTGGACAGGTCGTGACCTGTCTGGGCCGCCGCGGGAGCGGACTGCTGGGCAAGATGGACCTATGGTCTGACCCGGCGGAGGCACTGCTTATGTTCTTATGTTCTTATTCATTCAGCATGTAAAAGTGGAGTAGAAGGCAAGAGATTTGGAGGACAGCCTAAAAAGGGATTCTACCTGACAGGAAATAGATTGCAAGTATAGCAGAATACCAATTGTTCAACACATAGGGCTCCTTTTACTAAGCTGCGCTAGTGGTTTTAGCGCGCGCTACACGCTAACGCCTCCATAAAGCTGGCATTAGTTTTTTTACGTAGTGCGGGGCTCAGTGCGCGCTAATATTTAGCGGGCGCTAAAAACGCTAGCGCAGCTTAGTAAAAGGAGCCCATAAAGGTTCAAAAGTGATCCGAACATTATTCTGTGCTGCCCTCTCTCACACCCCACAATATAGCCTGTTGTAGTTATTTTTGAAGTAATTTATTGCCAAGCTTGTTTCCAAGTTTGTTTCTTATTTGAAATAGCCCCATCGACAGTGTCATCTGAGTGGTTTATAATAAAGCCATATAAAAAAAAAAAAAAAAGAAGAAATTACAGCTTCCAATAGTTAGACAAGAATCAAAAACACAATAAATATGTAAAAATCATCTGTCATCTATGCTCCAGCCAAAGTCAAGCCTTGAAGTAGGCAGCGTTCACCCTAGAAACATTCCAGGGAAAAATATATTGTACAGCGCTTACGTTCCAAGCAAAATTGACATACTATAGGGACACTAAGCGAATCCCGTTGTGAGGATCGAAGAGATCACAATGGAACATAGGTAACGAGATACTGATGAAGAAGAGATAATGGTTACTGCAGATGGGCAGACTAGATGGGCCATTTGGCCTTTATCTGTCATCATGTTTCTATAACTCAAGAGTTATTACCCAAAGTGGCCCAATAGATATTCTACCAACAATGTATAATATACCACTTTTAAGACTAAGGAAATGTTGCATCCACAGTTACAGTGACTCTAAATATTTAAAGTTATTTATATTTAAAACTATTTATAAAAAGTATTTATTACAAAAAATTATTTGAATTATTAAAGTCTAGGCTCAGGTTTTTTGGCCAATGACTGGAGCTACGGAGTAAACAAAAACTACGCTGATAGTTCGATCTGTGATAGGACTGTGCGTAGGCTCCTATTCTGAGGCCTTTTCCTGAGTGAAGTAAAAATAAAAAAGATTAAAAATTTAAAAAAAGGGGAAAAAAAGAGAACAAAAGTTTTGGTGGTTGCACCTTTCTTTAAAAGTGGTATATTATATATTGTTGGTAGAATATCATGTTTCTATAACCATAAAACTCTAAGACATCACAATGCAGATGTAAAGAGCCTTAGCCTATAGGAAGAGGAGATGTAAATGTTAAGAGCCTTAGCCAATAGGGAGAGGAGGAGATAGTGGATGCTGCGGATGGGCAGACTGGATAGGTCATGTGACCTTTATCTGCCATCAAGTTGCTTTGTTTCTATAATCATAAAGTTCTCTGACCTCACAATGCAGGTGTAAAGAGCCTTAGCCTATAGGAAGAGGAGATGCAAAAGTTAAGAGCCTTAGCCAATAGGGAGTGGATGTCGCAGATGAGCAGACTGGATGGGCCATTTGGCCGTTATCTGCCATCATGATTCTATGTTTCTATACTCAAAATTATATGAAAAACAAAACTCACATAAGGTGATGTATAAACTCACAAAAAATAATCACCTTTTTCTCTTTCAACGATATACAACAAACTTATAGGTGTATGTGAAAAGCTCAGACCCACAACCAACCTCTAGTGAAAAACACAGAGCTGGTTGTTAACGAGACCATCACAGCTGTTCACTATCTCAAACCATCGCATTCTTCAACTGCAAACTTAATGCTGTTTTATATATTCAGTACTTATCTGTACGGTGGATAAGCTGTGGCCGTTTCATATCTGCTCCAGGTTTATAGTGCTATGTGCTATGCTTCTAAAAATGCTGTCTCAAACATCCCTTGACCCCCCCCCTCCAACTCGAGTTTCATGAATTGGAGCTTCTTCAGGAGGGGACACCGTTTGTGGTACTCACCACCCAAACCTGCAGTCAGCTCTATGACCTCACAATGCAGATATAAAGAGCCTTAGCCTATAGGAAGTGGAGATGTAAATGTTAAGAGTCTTAGCCAATAGGGAGAGGAGGAGATAGTGGATGTTGCAGATGGGCAGACTGGATGGGCCATTTGGCCTTTATCTGTCTGAAAAAATACGACTCGATATCAGCCTTCATTAGGCAACTACACTGGCTACCTATCCTATCACGAATAAAATTTAAAACTTTATGCATTATATACCACATAATTTACAGAAACTCAGCGGCTCCACTCATCCAACTCTTCTCAAAAGCATGGTCTACCTCCCATAGAACCCTTAACAGGATACTACTGAACCTTCCTGCAACAAAGAATCTCCAATACAAGCGAATCTTTCACTCCATGCTCACCTTCCTTGGAGTGAAAACCTGGAATGACCTCGCTGAAACAACCAGAACAGAACCCAACTATACCACATTCCGGAAAAAAACTGAAAACCAGCCTCTTTGACACTTAAACTTCTCAGATCTTCCCTTACCCCATGTTTCCCCTTTCCTCCTTCCCTACTCTCTTCACTCCTCTCTCTTCTCTTTGTAAGTTGCCTTGAGCCTGCTTAGGTATATGCAACGCAGAAATAGAAGATTAGATTAGATCATGATTCTATGTTTCTAAATAATGGAGTTTCAGTACAACAAATTTTGTAAGTCAATAACAATAGTTTAAAAGAAATTCTCACAGAAACTGGTAAGAGTAACGCAATCCTCATGGGTGGCTGTAGCATTTATTTACTGGGATTTATTAGCTGTCTTTGGGACATGTTTACGAACGGGATTATGCACTTAGGCCCAGATTCTCGAACCAGCGCCGATATCAGCGGCCACCTTGAAAGCAGACGCCAATCGCATGTCAATTACGCCTCGGTGCAGATTTTGGAATCGTGCTAACGTGAAAAATAGGTGCCAGAAATGTAGGCCAGGGTTTTCCAGGCCTACATTTTCGCACCTATCTTTGTGAGAATCGCACCTAAGTAGGCGCTTTAGGCTGCTTATCACCACTTCCAATGTTGGCCATGCCCACTTTGGCATTCAGTAGCCTAAAGCGCCTACATAGGCGTGATTCTGGCGCTTATTTTCTAGGCAGTAGTATGTGCCTCAAATTTCGGTTAAAAACACCATTTGGACGGTGTTTGTAATGGAGATAATAGACGCCTTTCGATGCCTAGAAAATTGGCGCCAGTTTGAGAATCCGGGCCTTAATGCTCAATAACATGGGTATTACATGACTGCATTCAAGTGTTCTGTAGTAATATACTGGTTAGGGAATTTTTCATGGGCATGGAACATTACCCTAGTAGAGTGTTCTAGGTAGCGCATGCTGATGGGATAACAGCTGAATTAATGCTGGGTTGCTTGGCATTTCCAGCAGAACAAATAGCAGACCACCAAGTATAAAGATAAGTGCAAGGACTTAAATTCAAAAGATGATCATATATGCCTATCTTTTAAATTAAATTCTTACATGTTAAACTAGGATTTTATAAAGGTGTTAGGGTTATTATCCCTTAATCTGTTCAACTCTCTCATTAAGCTATGTTATCACAGAGGCAGAAAAAGACACAGAAGTGCAGCTTGAAAATTAAGTGTGTTTATTTTAAGGAATTAATTTGATGAAAATTACAGTGAGAAATTTTAGTACAAATGGTTAATGTGTAACTGGATGGCAACAACTATATTTCTAGACAGACTTGTCAAGTATCTAAGTTCTCCCTGGTTTTATTCCATTAATATGTATTCATATATTTAAAGAATAATACTAGTTCCTCAGATTTTAATTATTTTTAGTAATCTTTAGCTATGATATTACATTTAAAAGATATATATATATTAACCCCCTGTTTTACGAAGCCGCATGGCAACGGTTCCGAAGCCCTTTAAATCTCTATGGACTTCGGGGCCGGTATCACAGCGCAGCCACTAACGCGGCTTTGTAAAACAGGCCCTAAGTGTCTCTCTCTTAGACTGGCCTTCAAGCTTCATGGCAGCCTGCTCCCTCAGAGGAAAGGAAGTAGCTATTCTTGCACCTCTGACTCAGAACCTTTATACATCTTAAATCACACATCTATTTGAATGGAAAATCTCAAAATTCCTTGTTCTTATGTCCTAAGGCAAGCTGATGATGCATTCTTCCGGGGGAGGGGGGAGGAGAACACTCACACCTGACCTTCTCTCTCATTGGCCTAGGTCTGCTCTACCCCTTAAAATCTCCTATTCTTCAGGTACCTCATCGGTCCAGCTCAAATGCCTACCTAGAACTCATCCTATCTAGGTCATTATCTAATCTAATCTTTGGTTTATATTCCGGGTCATCTCCCAATAGAGCTCGACTCGGTTCACATATAATTAAGACTGGAATACATAGCAAAAAAAAAAAAAGAACTATAGTATGAGCTCCATTACCTTAGGTATCAGTTCTTTTAGGGGACAATGTCATGTCAACCAGATAACATGGCTTTGCATTGGCTACACCTTGGTTCTTCTTGAAAATATGAACTGGATGGGGTTCCAATTCAAATAGATTTGGAAAACTATTTGAATGACAATCAAAGGTGACTATCATTCTGAAAAAACCAACCAGGCTTGCCACACAGGCCTGTCAGCCATCTTAGGGAGACAAACTTTTCCCTGTAATGTAATTTATTTCTTATATACCGCTAAACTCCGTTAGGATTCTAAGCGGTTTACAGAAAAATAGACAATAGGGTGCATTAAAATTATAAGTAAAATAGGTACTTAGAAATTCCCTTACTGTCCCGAAGGCTCACAATCTAACTAAAGTACCTGGAAAAATGACAATTAGTAGAGTAATGAAGAAATAAAATAGAGAATAGATGAGAAAAATAAGAAAATAAACATTCTAATAAGACTACAATGATCTAAAGGACTTTGAAAGGTTGAAAAAAGAGGGGAGATAAGAATAGATGCAGAGGGAGAACCGTTGAAGCAATAGAATTCTGGGGAAATTTAAATGAAATTTGAATGATAAAATAAAACAAAATAAGTGGTAAAACAATAAGTGAGATTAAAAAATATATCATAAACTAAAAAGAATTGAAAATAAAATCTAAACAGTCAAAACTGAAGTCCAGCTTGAATGGACCCCCGAGCCAACCGTTGGTCCGATGGCCGGACTGCAGCCCTCCTCCATCGGCTCTCCCCTGCTGGAATGGGGGAGGAGCGAAGACAGTGTCAGGTGCCCTACTGGAACGGGCCCCCAAGCCGACCGTTGGTCCGATGGCCGGACTGCAGCCCTCCTCCGTTGGCTCTCCCCTGCTGGCATGGGGGAGGAGCGAAGACAGTGTCGGGTGCCCCGCTGGAACGGGCCCCCGAGCCGACCGTTGGTCCGATGGTCGGACTGCAGCCCTCCTCCATCGGCTCTCCCCTGCTGGAATGGGGAAGGAGCGACGACAGTGTCGGGTGCCCCGCTGGAACGGGCCCCCGAGCCGACCGTTGGTCCGATGGTCAGACTGCAGCCCTCCTCCGTCAGCTCTCCCCAGCTGGAATGGGGGAGGAGCGAAGACAGTGTCTTCCATTTTATATATATTTAACATCTATTTTACTATTCCCCTGTTGTCCCAAAATAAGAACATAAGAATAGCCTTACTGGGTCAGACCAATGGTATCATCAAGCCCAGTAGCCCGTTCTCACGGTGGCCAATCCAGGTCACTAGTACCTTGCCAAAACCCAAGAAGTAGCAACATTCCATGCTACCGATCCAGGGCAAGCAGTGGCTTCCCCCATGTCTTTCTCAATAACAGACTATGGACTTTTCCTCCAGGAATTTATCCAAACCTTCTTAAAACCAGCTACGCTATCTGCTCTTACCACAATCTCTGGCAACAGGTTTCAGAGCTTAACTGTTCTCTGAGTGAAAAAACATTTCCTCCTATTGGTTTTAAGAGTATTTCCCTGTAACTTCATCGAGTGTCCCCTAGTCTTTGTCAGTTTTGACAGAGTGAAAAATCGATCCACTTGTACCCATTCCACTCCACTCACATAAAATGTAATCCCAGTAAAGGAATGTAGTTGCATACTTACCTGCCTGTTTTACAAAGCCGCGCTACCGGCTGCTGCGTGGTAACGGCCCCGAAGCCCATAGAGATTTAAGTTCAATCTGTTTATTGAAAGTTTTCAGAAAACATAATAGAAAACAGAACATAAACAACTTGTACAACAGCAGCAAAGGTACAATCTACAACCATCGTAATGAAAGCTAGCAGTTACCATGAAAAGAGGAATTAAGGCATATATATAAAAATACCTAGCAGGTGTAGTAGGTCAAAGTTGAAGTAATGTGTTAAAGTTATATATATCTCAGGCTTTAGTATAAGAGGAGAAATAACCATATAATTAATATAAACAATATTCCATCACAGGAGACCATACTTTCAGAAAATTCGAAAGAGAGTTAGTTTTCTCAGCCGCTATCTTCTCAAACTTAGAGTATAAACAAACTGAGTTCCACCAGTGGCTATGGGAAAGAACCGAGAAATCTTTCCATGAGGACAGAATTGACTTAAATGCAATTAAAATTAAACATGCAAGTAGTCTAGTCTCAAATTTATCCAAATTTGTTTTAAGCGCTGAAGCCCCATAAATAATGGTCGAATAAGAAATGGGTTCATTAAGGTGAAGTATCTTACAAATGGTAACCCAAATCTCATTCCAGAAAAGTTGTAAAAAGGAACAATGGTATATCATATGATTAAAAGTACCAACTTGTGTTGAGCAGGACCAGCATTTATCTGATATGGAAGAGTCAATTTTATGTAGTTTGCCTGGCGTCCAATACACTCTGTGATATAGAAAAAGGGTTAATTGTAGCATCGCCGAGGATTTCATCGCTTTGAAGGACGTCATCCATATGCTCTCCCAGTCAGGAATACACTCTGGTCGAAGGACATCTTGAGCCCAATTGTCATATAACGCAGCAGGGGAGGAGAATCTTTTCTTGTGTAACAATTTGTACCATCTGGAGGCTTGCCCTGGAAGTGAGTGAAACTGGGACACCCATTGCAGGATGGTAGGTTGTTCCTGTGAGAGTGAAGTATGCTTGAGATAAGCGGTTAGACAGTGCGTTAACTGTATCCAATGGAAGTGTTGAGATGTTGGTAAACCATATGACATAGCTAACCTAGTAAAAGGAATGAAGCAGTCAGCATCTCTAAGTTGTTGAATAGACCACAAACCCAGACGGCGCCACGTCTTCCATTCGATATATTGACCCTGTATTTTCAAATGAGGGTTGCGCCAGATGGGTACTAACAAAGTGGACCCCCACGGCGAAGGAGCAAGATCATCCACAACTTGAATAGCTGTCCTGGTAGCAGTGAGGATCGGACTCTTCGCTGTTTCATTATCAGGTCGCAGGAACGATAAGAATTTCAGATGTTGTGTATCATATAATTTGCGTTCCAGCTTCAGCCATATCGAAGGAGGGTCATCTCCCGGTTCCGCTAACCAATGGGAACCTTGCCTACATAGGAAGGCCAGGTGATAACAATATAAATCTGGAAAGTTCACTCCACCGTGCTCCTTGGTGCATTTCAACTTTTTCAGCGCTATACGTGGAGTTTTCTTGTTCCATAAGTATTGAGACATAAGCGATTCAAATTTCTTGTATGTAGGTAAAGGGAAGAGAGCAGGTATCATTGACAGTATGTATGTGATTTTCGGGATCAACACCATTTTCAGTGAATCTAACCTGCCCCACCAAGATAACTTGAGTGGTGACCACCTCGAGGTGGTGGAGTTGATTATTTGTAGAATAAGTGTCGTATTCAATGATAAGGTTTCCTCGATCGAAACTCCAAAAAATACTCCCAAGTATTTGAGTTTTTCAGGTGCGTATTTCAGGTTCAGCTGTTTAACTACATCACCACAGGGCGCCCCAGTCAGGGACATAACCTCCGTCTTAGATTTATTCAGTTTGTAGCCTGACACTGAGGAGTATTCCGTTATTGCGTTAATGATAGACGGTAGGGAGTTCAAGGAGGCATACAGTTGGACATCATCAGCGTACGCCGTCATTTTTATGTGTAATTCATCAATGCATAGACCTCGAATGCAGGGATCAGATCTGATAGCCAATAGTAAGGGTTCTAATGCAAGGTTGAACAATAGCGGCGACAGAGGACATCCCTGCCTGGTTCCTCTGGTGGGCATAAAGGAGTCAGAGAAGACATTGTTGATACGAAGACGAGTAGATGGATTAGAGTATAAGACTCTAATCATAGTGATGAAATCGTCCTGGAAACCAAACCAAGTTAAGGTCTGGAACAAAAAGGGCCACTCCACCCTATCAAATGCCTTTTCGGCGTCCAGGGACATAGTTATTCCTTCTGGCAAATAAGACGGGGCCAGCGATAGCACATGGGAAAAGAGTCGGGTGTTGTCACTTGATAGTCTCCCATACAGGAAGCCAGTCTGTTCCATACTGATTAGTTTTGGCAAAACAGATTGCAGTCTGAGGGCAAGTAATTTGGCATATAACTTGGCATCTATATTGATGAGAGAGAGAGGACGGTAGTTTTGTACTCTCTGTGGGTCTTTGTCAGGTTTCAGGATGACAATAATCATAGCCTCAGTGAAAGAGCCCTTGGCAAAACCCTGTTGGATGAGAGATTGAAAGTATTCCAACAATATTGGAAGGAGAAGCGTTTGAAATGCCAAGTAAAATTCAACCGTTAGGCCATCTGGCCCTGGAGCTTTCCGTTTAGCCATGGACTGTAGTGTTTCACTCAGATGAGATAGTTGGAAAGGTCTAGTGAGGGAGATATTATCTTGAGTATCTAGCTTTGGTCCAGCAATCTTGTTTAGGTAGTTCTGAATTAGATAATGATTCGGCATTTCAGTAGAGTACAATAACTTGTAGTAATTTTGGAAATGGTTGCATATATCAGTACTGTTTGTCAACGTATCATCAGTATCTGTGCATATAGCAGGAATTTGAGTTTTTTCTGTTATAATCTTCAAGTAATTAGCTAGTCTATGTCCAGCTTTATTATTAGTGGCATAGTAAGAGGCCGCTTGAAGAAATACTTCCGCAGATGCAACTGTACTGAGTTGAAGATTGTATTTATATCTAAGTTTGCCAAGCTGTTCGATTATAGCAGGGTTTTTTAGATCCACGAAGTGCGCTTGTTCCAAGATAGATATATTCTGTTCAAGATCCTTCAAACCTTGTCTGTCATCTCTCTTCTTTTTTGATGCATAAGCAATGATCTGTCCTCTTATATAGGACTTGAAAGCGTCCCAGGTTATTTGCCACGAGGTATCGCCCACAGGATTCAGCTCAAAAAATTCTTTAATATGATGATTAATGTGCTCTACAAACAGCTGGTCAGACAATAAAGTGGAGTTGAACCGCCACATTTTCTGTGTCATAGGTTGGAGAAGGTCATGGAACGACATTGTAATAGCTGAATGATCTGATACCGCCAATGTCAATATGTCGGAGGTGTTCAATTTCTTCACCAATGAGTAGCTAATTAAGAAGAAATCTATCCTTGAGTAAGAGGCGTGGGGTGCAGAGAAAAAGGTAAAGTTAGAATCTTCTTTATGTGACAAACGCCAAGGGTCTAATAGTTTCAATTGAAAGATTAAATCTTGAAGACAATACCATGCCCTGGATTTTTTATATGGCACCATTGACTTCCTGTCTTTGTCTGGGTTCAGAATGAGGTTAAAGTCCCCACCTAGCACACAGGGGCCATCTGAATAGGAGGCAACTTCAGAGGCTAACGACTCAAAAAATTCAGGATAATCCTGGTTAGGCGCATATATGTTATAAAGATATAAGCAAGAGCTGCCCATCAGTATTTTGACTAGTATCCATCTTCCCTCTGTGTCATGCGTCGACGAGATTATTTGAAGGTCCGGTCTTTTCTTGATCAGGGTAATAACACCATTTTTGCGACCCAGGGCAGGTGAAAATAAAGGTGCATGAGCCCATTTTGGCGCAATTTTAGAGGCTTCCAGTGCTGACAAGTGAGTCTCCTGGTAAAAAACTATATCTGGGTGGTAATTTTCAGTGTATCGTAGAATTTTGTGACGTTTAATCGGATTGTTGAAGCCCTTCACGTTCAGGGAAAAACAGGTTAAAGACATATGACCATAATATAGCAATACATCATTGGATTAGTACAATAACTATATGAAGCATTGAGATATACTTTCAACCTCTGAGTGTGTATCAGCAAACTCAGAAAACCTGCAAAGGAAATCTCATAAGGCACTGCTGCAATATAAAAAAATAATAATAATAGAACAATATTAAACATACTGTGGGTCAGTGAGCTGAAGGAGATAGTGCAAAAGAACAACAACACTCCCGGCAGAAAGACAGCTAATGATACAGAGCATCATTTGTATAATACCAACTGATAAAGATATTAATACTATAAGTTATCATGTTTTATCAATCAGGGTCGGATTCACAGATTCAATGAAGTCAGCCAACACTGCAGGTGAATGAAAATCTTTAGTCACGTTATTGTAGGTCACACGGAGACGAGCAGGGTAAAACATCCCAAATTTGGCTCCAATGGATTTAAGCTGAGGACGGTATGAAAGGAGCAGCTTTCTTCTTTTAGCAGTTTCTTTAGCCAGATCAGGCAGGAGGAGGATCTTGTTACCTTCAAAGGTGAGAGGAGCGTGTAATTTTGCATGCTGCATGATTTGAAGAACTTGATGATGCCTTAGAAGGGACACAAGGATAGGTCTAGGATATTTTTTATGAATAACATTAGGCTGTGGCAGCCTAGTTGCATAGTCAAAGTCCAGCTTGACTTCGTCGTTCATTTTTAATAATTGAGGCAAGAGCACAGCCAGGAAATCTTTGAGATCGCAGGCCTCCCTACCTTCCGGTAGTCCCAGGAGACGGAAACAATTCTGGCGCGCGCGGTTGTCAGCGGCTTCCAGTGCTTTTTCAAGCGCGGGTATTCGCGCTGTTTCCTTTTTAAGATGCTTGATGGTCGATTCCGCTCCCACGATCCTGGTTTCCAAATCCGAAACTTTTTCTTTAGTGGTGGCAAAGTCCTCTTTTAGCGAAGCAAAGTCAGAGCGCAGTTCGTTTATGTCCTGTTTAGTGTCCACGAGGAGTTCCCGTATGGAACGCAGCTCGTCCAAGATGGCGGCCGTAGCCGCGTCGTCGGTCTTAGCAACGGGGGCTTTACTCGGGGAGGCTGGTTCGGCGCTCTTGCGTTTGGAAGGCTTACTCGTCGCCATGGATCCGCGCGATTTTCCCCTGCAGAATCAGCTAAGTTTCAGTAGAATCGGGCAATTTTAGATGCCGTTATGATTTTATATTTGGATGTATCGCCGGAGCGTGTGCTGCTTGCGACCTAATCCATCGGGCTCGCTAGCGCCCCCCCGCCCATAGAGATTTAAAGGGCTTCGGGGCTTTGTAAAACAGGCCCCTTAATTTCATAGAATGGATGCTACTTAGCTTAGTGGATTACATTCGGCATTTTAAGAAACGTCTGAAAACATCTCTATTTGTGGATCTATTTGTGGATCTATTTAAAATAGATGTGAGGTATTGTTTACTAAGGAACAGCAGATGAAAGATGTTGATTTTATATCATGTTAGTGATTGCTTTACGTTCTTTTTATCTGATTTTATGTATGTACTATTGTAACCCGCTTTGATTGTAGGTGGGATATAAGACTGTTGAATCAATCAATCAATCAATAAGAACATAAGCATTGCCTCTGCCGAGTCAGACCATAAGTCCATCACGCCTAGCAGTCCGCTCCCGCTGCGGCCCTCCAGGTCAATGACCTGTAGTGATCTATTACTCATTATACCCCTGGATCCCCTTTCCCTTCAGGAACTCGTCCAATCCCTTTTTGAAACCCAAAATCGTACTCTGCTCAACCACCTCCTCTGGAAGCGCATTCCAAGTGTCCACCACCCTCTGGGTGAAGAAGAACTTCCTAGCATTTGTTCTAAATCTATCTCCCCTCAATTTTTTTGAGTGCCCTCTAGTTTTTGTTGCCCCCGCCAGTCTGAAGAATCTGTCTCTCTCTACCTTCACCATACCCAATCTCTAGGCATCTCAATAGTTTCAAGTTCAAGTTTCAAGTTTATTAGCATTTAATGAATCGCCTATACAAAGTTTCTAAGCGATGTACAAATTAAAAACCATCAGATGGTGGTCACATATATAATTTTTACACATTAAATTTTAAAACAAACTATTGACATTTTAAACAATGGGAAAAAGACAAACATGAATAAGAGGGAAAAGAGGGAAAAGTTACAATTCATTTTATGTTGAAATTAACAATTAAGGAAAAGCACAATAGGGAATAATGGGGTTGGAATGTTTGATAGTCTTAGTCAGAATGTAAGGGGTTAATATAAAATATGCTATGTATCAAAGGCATCTTGAAACAGAAAGGTTTTTAGACACACTCTGCCCGGTAATTAGGGTTATTAACCAGCCAAGAATGGCTAAGCCAGCGTCAGCTGAATATTAGCACTTGGGCCCGGATTCTCTATATGGAACTGATATCGCCGGTTGCCTAAAATGCAGCCGCCGATCGGGTGTCAATTGCGCGATGGCTCTGTACACAGAATCGTGCCTCTGAGAAAGTTAGGCACCAGGCCTACATTTCCAGCGCTTATCTTTGATGCGAATCACGCTTACACGGGCACCTTGGGCCCCCTAATGCCACTTCTGGTGATAGCCACACCCACAATGGCATTAGGTGGTCTAGAGCACCTACAGAAGTGTGATTCTAGCGCTTATTTTTTTTAGGCGCCTGTATTTTAAAGGCGCCATTTTGAATGGCGTTTCTTAATTAACTTAGGTGCTGTTTGCAGCATTTTCCCCTTAGCGGCTTGCAGATAGTCAGCTATGTCAAAGTTTAAAGCATTAGCCAGCTACATTTAGAAGCCAAATCGGGCCACTTAAATAGCTAGTCTTTCTTTGGCTATAAACTTAGCCGGCCAGTGCTGAATATTGACTCAGCTAAGTTTGTAGCAGCCAAATAAAAACTGGATATTCAATGCTGGTCACAGGAAACAGCCCAGCGTTGAATATCTGGGCTCAGTGCCAACTGCCAGCCTGGCTAATTCCCGCAGTCTAAATATCAGCCTGATTTGGCCGCTAAAATTAGCCATTTAGAGCTTTAACATTTGTGGATAGCTGGCTAAACTGCGTGACGTAGTTAGCTATCCGCTAGCCACTAAGGGGGAAATTCTATAAACGGTGGCCTGCTGGCGCCTAAGTTAAAAGGGAAACACTGTCTCAAACAACATTTAAATAAAATTTCAAGGCACCAGAATCGCACCTCAGGAGGAGCTTACTGGCGTCTAACGCCACTGTACGCGTGACTATCGCCAGAAGTGGCGTCAGGCACTAGTGGGTGCCTGTGGAAGCGCGATTCACATCAAAGGTAAGTGCTGGATAGGGAGGCCTTAAAAACCCTGGCCTGCATTTCCAGCACTTACCTTTTCCAGAGTTTGCGATCCTCTAAATGGCGCCATCGCACGACTGGCGCGTTATCAGTGACCGCCAACAATGGCGCCATTTAGAGCAGATGTCTCAAAGTCCCTCCTTGAGGGCCGCAATCCAGTCGGCTTTTCAGGATTTCCCCCAACGAATATGCATGCGATCTATGCATTCATTGAGGAAATCCTGAAAACCCGACTGGATTGTGGCCCTCAAGGAGGGACTTTGAGATCCCTGATTTAGAGGATCCAGGCCAAAGTGCTAACATTCAGCAGCCATTTCATGGTGAATATTAGCATTTAGACCAGACATGGACAACTCGGGTCCTTGAGGGCCGGAATCCAATCGGGTTTTCAGGATTTCCCCAATGAATATGCATGAGATCTATTTGCATGCACTGATTTCAATGCATATTCATTGAGGAAATCCTGAAAACCGATTGGATTCCAGCCCTTGAGGACCGGAGTTGCCCACCCTGGTTTAGACAGTTTAGCACAGGGGTGTCAAAGTCCCTCCTTGAGGGCCGCAATCCAGTCGGGTTTTCAGGATTTCCCTAATGAATATGCATGAGATCTATGTGCATGCACTGCTTTCAATGCATATTCATTGGGGAAATCCTGAAAACCCGACTGGATTGCGGCCCTCAAGGAGGGACTTTGAGATCCCTGGTTTAGCACTATTTAACCAGCCAGGATCTGATCCTGGCTGATTAATTAGCATTGAATATTGGCTGGACTGTTATAGAAATGCCCTCCATGTGCCAACTGTGTCTTTCTTTCTTTCTCAGAATTGTTTCTGTCTGCATTCCCATTCTAAGAAGAGCAATGTGGTTAACAATCATTAAGATTAAAAATGTTTTTTTCCAGAAAGAAAGTTATAATCAGTATGCAATTCCATATTATGCTGTGACTTATTTATAGAATTGTGTTACAGATGGGCCAAATCTCTCTGGGGATGATATTTAGCTCACGGCGATAAGCAGCTTATAAGCTACTTCCAACTGTGCACTGACCTAACCCTAGATAGTCAATGCTGGGGGCTTGCACAGCCCCCAACACTGAATATCTGATATGTCTGCTGACCTGGAAATGATCCAGGCATCAACTGATAGCTGCTCCGTTATCCGGCTAACTTGACGCATAATGTTAAGACTAGAGAATGACACTGAGACAAATTTGTTCCCGTCCCCAGGAGTTGTGTCGCTGTCCCTGCCCCATTCCTGTAAGCTCTGACTTAACCTCGCAAGCCTTGAACACTTATGATTTTAAAGTGTTTGAGGCTTGTGCAGATGAAAACGGAGCTTAGGCATTGGTGGAATGAGGCATTATGACATCACAATCTGAGCTCTAGAATGTTGCTACTTAGGATTTTAAAGTGTTTGAGGCTTATGCAGATGAGGACAGAGCTTAGGCATTGGTGGAATGAGGCATTATGACATCACAATCTGAGCTCTAGAATGTTGCTACTTATGATTTTAAGGTGTTTGAGGCTTGTGCAAGTGAGGACGGAGCTTGCAGGAATGGGGCTGGGACAGGAAAATGAGTTCCTGTGAGGATGGGAAAATATTTGTCCCCATGTCATTCTTTAGTTAGGACAGCTGTCCAAACTTTACGGCGGTTACTTAGCCAGGTAACAGACTGAATATGGACAATAACTGATTAAGTTGCCATGCCACCTTAACTCTGTCCCCGGTCCACTCCTCTAGTCGATTAGGGGTGATATTCAATGGGACTATCTGGTTATCTAGGACTGGTTAGCTCATCAGGGTTTAACCAAACAACAGCCTTACCTGCCCAGTTACACCTTTTTTTGAATATCAACCCTTCTATATCCTTCTATTCACTCTCACACCTTTGAAGCAAGTGAATCACTGGATAGAATCACAGAAAAATGATCATTATTTAATTGGAGCATTCAAGAACCAGAATGTTCCTGCTGAACCAGAACATACACAGGTAAGGCTAGACTCAAATAGATCTTTGACCTAAGGCCTACCGCGTGAGCAGACTGCTGGGCGCGACGGACCACTGGTCTGACCCAGCAGTGGCAATTCTTATGTTCTAATGGTCCATCCAGTTTGCCCAACAGTCGTATTCATTCTCAAGGCAATGTTGATGCAGCCAACCAGTTCCAGTTTAAGATGTCTTCCCCTCACCCCACCGCCAAAGATTGGTAAGAACTGTATTCAGACAATTTGAATGTGGTATAAAATATGCATAATTGCTCCTGATCCATCTTGTCAAATATGGGACGGAGTCCATGGAAGTCTGTCCGGCATCGCCTACACCACCCCACTTGTGGAGTCGCCATCAAGGCTAACTCCAGCCCCTCCTGATCTGTCTTGCCATATACAGGACGCAGACCATAGAAGTCTGTCCTGCACTGTCTTCCCTTCCATGCTGCTGGGGCATCCATTTAAGCAGAATTATGTGCTCAGTAGCTCAGTGTGGTAGGAAATATCAAAAGATAATTATAAATAATCAGATACGTTTTTTGATTTTTTTGAATAAAGATGAATTCTTAAAACGTTTCGGACTGACGACGGGACTTCCATTTAAGCATCACTCTTACACGTCATAAATGAAGTTATTAGTTTTTGATCTGTTGAGTTTTGTGTCGCCACTATCCTCTTTCTATTTTAGGGATCCTTTGTGTCTATCCCACAAACTCATAGATTGGAAAAGGCAAGGACAAGATCCAACACTCATGCATGGCTTGCCCGTTCCAAAATATGACTTTGGGAGACAGAACCCCCCCGAACCCTACAACCTTAAGCATCCAAACAGAAAAGCAGAAATGAATTCCAAACTTTTCATGTGCCAGAATCATAGTGCAACCACTTCGCAATTCAACCTTTCTCCCCCCCGCCCCCTCCCCATTACGCATGTCACATAAGAACATAAGAAGTTGCCCCCGCTGAGTCAGACCAGAGGTCCATCTTGTTCAGCAGTCCGCTCCCGCGGCAGCCCATCAGGCCTAGTGCCTGAACAGTGATCCCTGATTAATTTTATAACTTACCTCTAATCCCATCCCTATAATCTACCTCTACTCTTATCTGTACCCCTCAATCCCTTTGTCTTTCAAGTACCTCTCCAAAGCTTCTTTGAACCCCTGTAGCGTGCTCCTGTTTATCACATCCTCCGGTAGCGCGTTCCATATATCCACCACCCTCTGGGTGAAAAAGAACTTCCTGGCGTTTGTTCCAAACTTCTCACCTTTCAATTTCTCTGATTGCCCCCTTGTACTTGTTGATCCCCTTAACTTGAAAAATCTGTCCCTGTCTATTTTTTCTATGCCCTTCATGATCTTGAAGGTTTCTATCATGTCTCCTCTAAGTCTCCGCTTTTCCAGGGAGAAAAGCCCTAGCCTTTTCAGTCTGTCAGTATATGAGAGGTCCTCCATACCCTTTATTAGCTTAGTTGCTCTTCTTTGAACTCTCTCAAGTACCTCCATGTCCTTCTTGAGGTACGGCGACCAGAATTGAACACAGTACTCCAGGTGCGGGCGCACCATAGCACGATACAGTCATGCTGAGACAGTTTTATATCTCTGCTGGCTACTTTGACCATTTCCTGCTGATAATGCCAAGAAATTTCAGTTAAATAAGAGAAAAAATATTGACAAGTTCAGAGTCTCCATGCAACATTTTGCAAGACATGGAAACATACAGCAGAGGTGTTTTGTATGTAAGTAATGAAAAATAGAAATAGTAAGCGCTGAAATCTTGAGGTCAGTTTGAAAACAGAAACAAGCGTGTGACTGCTGTTCCCTTCAGCAGGTATTGCCAGTACCTCTGGAGAGAATGGCGCTTGGCGGTTGTTTATCTGTACACTGCAATGCTGTCCTGCAGGGTATATTAAAGCCCATGAAATAATGATGAACCAGAGGGGTAATTAAAAGCCACACCGACATTGATCTGCTGAAATTTCAGAGGGAACTGAGGGCACACAGAGACACTATCCATCTTACCTCATGCAGGGCCAGCTTGATTGGCCTACAGAGTATTGAAGATGGCTACGATCCTCACCTGTGGCCGTGAGGGCTCCCAGTGCAACAGCCCGACTGGATTAAGATCTTTGCAAAACAGGAGGTTAGAGGGGGATGGTCACAGCTGTTGCACTCTGCCCTTATGTAGTGCTTAAAAAATATAGACCTTGTTTAGCCTATATATCTGATTTCTTTTTAATTTAAAAAAAAGAACTTATACAGTAAAAACAGCAATATTAAATGAAGCTTCCCTATCGTGGTTTCCTAAAATAACCACTGTGAGATTTGCTAATAATTTGTGAATGAATGGTTTACACTAAAGACACTGATTAGTTGTTTTTCTGGTTAAAAGCCTCACTGAGCCTACAGCCATTTCGGTATGTTGAAAGATGTGTTGGTTAAATGCATTTATTAAAAATTTTTTTTTTACAAAGTTATGGGTGAGAATAGTCAAAAACTTAAATGCAAGCTACCAACCAATACTAGTGGTAGGCAGTGATTTATCAGTGGTTTCGATAATGTCAGCAGGATAGAACTAGTATGCAAAAAAGAAAAATAAATATCTAATAATCTTCAAAATGGCCAACATAGAAGTTCTACAACAGTGCCCAAGTAAAGAGGGCATAAGAGAACGACACGGGGACAAAATTTTCCATCCCATCCCCGCGAGTTCTTTTCTTGTCCCTGCCCCATTCCTGCAAGCTCCGTCCTCATCTGCACAAACCTCAAACACTTTAAAAATCATAAGTAGCAACAGTCTAGAGCTCAGATTGTGATGTCATAATGCCTCATTCCACCAATGCCTAAGCTCTGTCCTCATCTGCACAAGCCTAAAACACTTTAAAATCATAGGTAGCAACATTCTAGAGCTCAGATTGTGATGTCACAATGCTTCATTCCACCAATGCCTAAGCTCTGTCCTCATCTGCACAGGCCTCAAACCCTTTAAAATCATGTGTTCAAGGCTTGTGCGGTTAAGGCAGAGCTTACAGGAATGGGGCATCACATAGACATCACTCAACTCAATCAATGGTACCCTCAGCTCTTCTGTCCTCTACTACATTGAACTGCAATTTATCAGTAGCCTGAAATAACATCAGCAGGAAGGAGCACAGCCATGGAAAATGCCAAGCCCAGTTCATTATGGCTGAGTGGGAGTTCTCAAACAGAATCCAGGCATAACAACATAAAATCGGATTTCCAGAATACATAACCTTGAAGTTCAATGCGGTTTACAAAAAGTTAGATACTAACAAATGAAATAAACCATGGGGATCTAATCAACTAAGAATTTTGAGAAAAGAGAAGTTTTTTAATTGTTTTCTGAAATGTACATAAGAATGAGATGTAAATAACAGGAGTCAAGTCCTTTAAAAAAAAAAAAAAAATTCTTTACTGATTTTCCAAACTATCAACGTGCAATAAACAATTGTACATAGAATAATTTTGTTAGAAAAAGCACATTCATCATTCAGAAATACATGAACAATCATTTTTGCTCCCTCCCACCCACCCAAATGACTAATTAAAAAAAAACCACATAAATATATAGGTTCCTTCAATAACCTTTCCTACATTAATCTCTGTAAAAATCAAACCCCAACCCTCCCACCCACCTCTTGGATGTGTAAGCTATAATCAGAAGTGAATTAATGAACCAGTCAATTATTATTATTAATAAAATCAGTCATGTTAGTTGAAATACCTTAGTATTACCCTTTTGATCATTAAGCATTTTTTTCCAACCTATATCAAAGACATAATAAGTGCCACCAAAAACTAAAATTCAAGCGATCAAAGTTTTTCCAATTTTTTGTGACCAGTTGGATGGCTATCCCAGTCATAATTCCTAACAGTCTGTTTTTATGCCTGTCTGTTGGTGGCTTAGGGGATAATAATGTCCCACAAATAACTGTGTCATAAGATAACGTGTCAGAAGTCCTTATCATAGAAAGCTACCTGAAATGAGAGAGTAGGTTCATAGACAAAATTACGCGAGACAACGGCGCGCAGACAACTGAGCGCAAGATTGACGGTGCACCGAAGAAAAGCACTATTTTAAAGGGTTCCGACGGGGGGTGTTGGTGGGGAACCCCCCTATTTTACTTAACAGACATCGCGCTGGCGTTGGGGGGGGCTTCGGGGGTTGTAACCCCCCTCATTATACTTGAAACCGAACTTTTTGCCTGTTTTTTAGGGAAAAAGTTCAGTTTTAAGTATAATGTGGGGGGTTACAACCCCCCAAATCCCCCACAACGCCAGCGCAATGTCTGTTAAGTAAAATAGGGGGGTTCCCCCCCACACCCCCCGTCGGAGCCCTTTAAAATAGTGCTTTTCTTCGGCGCGCCGTCAACCTTGCGCTCAGTTGTTGGCGCGCCGTTGTCTCGGGCGATTTAGTCCCGTCACCGAGAGAGTGTGATCATGATATTTCTAACTTTTACACCCTTGACGGAAGGAAATACGAAAAGGGCATGAGATCTTCTACTGTGTCTTTGAGAAGCTATTGAGAATATATCGACTAAATAAAGTGGAGCCTGACTGAAGGCGACTTTATAATATATACAACCTAATTTATAGATTATATGAGCATCCACAGCCAATGCAACTCACGATAGAAGGGAGTTATATGGTCGAACTTCTTCAAACCATAGATACGTCTTACTGCAGCATTCTGAATAAGTCTCAGTCTGGCTATATTTTTCTTGGTACTAGTAAGATAAATGATGTTACAAGTCCAGATGGCTCAGCAATAGTGACTGGACCAATATTTTGAATGTAGAGATTTCAAAGTATGGTCTAATGCAGGGGCCAAAAAACAAAAGGAATTGACCCCAAAATATCCACAAAGAAGAAAATCCAGAGAAAACCAAAAACACTTTGTGGAGTGACGATGTTTGATGGAATTATTTTATGTGGATGATTTTAGTGTACCTTTGGAACTTTGATACTTTCAAATAAAGTCCATTTAGGAACATCTTCACTTCAGAGTTTTTTTTGGTTTTGTAATGCAGGGGTCCCCAAAAGATCGATCGCAATAGACTCGCATTGCGTTTGCATTCTGTTCTCCCTGCTTTCCTGACACCGGGCCAGGCACGTACAAGCGCCGCGCCCACAAGCCTTTCCCCCTCCCCCCAACATCAATTCTGGCTGGCCCGTAACTTCCTCTCCGACATCAGAATTGTGGGCTCAGTGCTTGTGCACGCCTGGCCTGGCGTCGGGGAAGAGGGAAGAAATCGGCAGCGGTGGCTTGAGGGAGGGAGGGAGAGTGAAAGAAAGAGGGCAGGGAGAGAGAAAGAAAGACAGAAAGAGAGAAAGGGAGGGGCAGGGAGAGAGAAAGAAAAGGTTGGACTCGTGGACGGACAGAGAGAGATGTTGTTTGGGGAATGGAATGAGGTCTGGCGGAGAGGAAGCATGCAGGAGGCAGAAAGAAAGAAATATTGGGTTTACAGTCATAAGAACATAAGAAGTTGCCTCCGCTGAGGCAGACCAGAGGTCCATCCTGCTCAGCGGTCCGCTCCCGCGGTGGCCCATCAAGCCCATTGCCTGAGCAGTGGTATATATCTATCTATACCCTTCAATCCCTTTTTCTTCTAGGAATCTATCCAAACCTTCTTTGAAACCATTTAATGTGTTCCTGTCTACCACAGCCTCTGGAAGCGCGTTCCATGTATCCACCACCCTCTGAGTGAAGAAGAACTTCTTAGCGTTTGTTCTAAACCTGTCCCCTTTCAGTTTCTCCGAGTGCTCCCTTGTACTTGTGGTGCCCCTTAATTTGAAAAATCTGTCCCTGTCTACTTTTTCTATGCCTTTCAGGATCTTGAAGGTTTCTATCAGAAGAAGGAAGTGCAACCAGAGACTCATGAAATCACCATTTTGAGAATTTATATCTGCTGTCTATATTTTGCACTATGGTCCCCTTTTACTAAACTGCAATAGTGTTTTTTAGTGCTGGGAATCTATGAGCGTTGCGAGCAGCATGGGGCATTCAGCGCAGCTCCTTGTGCTTTTGTGCTATTGTGGTTTAGCAAAAGGGAGGGGGGTATATTTGTCTATTTTTGTATAGTTGTTACTGAGATGACATTGCATATTTTAAAGTTGTCTGCCTTGACCTCTTTGAAACCCACACCCCCCTCCGAATATAAATGATAAATAACATTTTCTCGGCGTACAGTGCGCTTTGTGTTTTATTAAATTTTATTGTTGGTAGATCATTTTGACTTGGTCATTTTAAAAGTAGCTCACAAGCCAAAAAAAGGGTGGGCACCCCTGGTTCTAATGGTACGTAACTTCCGTAGCGTGTAGTACCCCTTTTGAACCATAGCATCAAGGCTTTGGACATTATTCACCCCCTCAACAGTACTCATTTGGGCCACCCACCCACCCCCGTCAGAAGAGAAAGTCACTGAAGAAGATGAAAGGAACCAGGCGAAGAGGGCTGCCTGCAATCAGATGGTTGGACACATTGAATACAACCATGGGGATGACCCTGGAGGACCTGACTGGACTAGCCCAAGACCGATTTATTTCTAGATTTGTAATTCGTCAAGTCACTAGGACTCGAACACATGTCGACGGTGCTTAACTCCTACAGTAGGGCTCTCAGGACTTCTTATGATTGACTTTCTTTACTATTTTCTACGTATTAATAGCATCTGTGCATTGAAAAGCGCAAAACCATAATAAAGAGAACATGTCTACTAAACTGAGCATGCCCAGTCCTCTTCTCTTCATGGCTCAGCACCCTTTCTGCAAACCAGCATAAAAGAACCATAATACATTTAGTTTATTATTTATATACCACTTATATCCTAGGGGCTCCTTTTACTAAGCTGCGATAGCGATTTTAGCGCACGCTAAACCCGTGCTACGCGGCTGGAGCTAATGCCACCCCCCCATCAGAGCCCTTTAAAATACGGGTTTTCTTCGTTGCAATTAAGCCCTGTGCTCAGTTGTCCGCGCTCGGTTGTCGGCGTGCCTTTGTCCTCGGGCGCTTTTGACCCGTCACCCCTCAAGGTCTTCTTTGAAGGATCTATGACTACCCTTGGCTTGTAGGCCATTCATACCACATCAGACCAGGCAGTACACAAAACATATGCAATGCAATATTTCAGCAGAATATTAGGTGCATTTGTACGTTGGCTGTGGCACCATGGCAAACTACTCAGCCAAAATATATGCTCATATTTTTGGAATATCTAAAACTATGTTACCAAGCATATAGATTTCCTCCCTGACCTAACTTACCTAGGAAATGTCTGCTAAAATATTTGGGTAAAAATACTCATGTTGATGCCATACGAGGGTGAACCAAAAATTAAAGACAATTGTTAAATTACGCGATAACCAGAAAATAGGGCTCCTTTTACTAAGCTGCAGGAGAGGTTTTAGCGCGCGTGCTAGACGCTAACGCCACCATTGAGCTGGCGTTACTTCTTGGCACGTAGCGTGGGGGGGCAGCATGCGCTAATCCGCAGCGCGTGCTAAAAAGGAGCCCATAGCTATATTTCTATGTGCTCATATATTGCCTGTTGAATAGAAATATAGAAACATGATGGCAGATAAAGGCCAAATGGCCCATCCAGTCTGTCCATCTGCAGCATCCGCTATCTCCTGCTCTCCCTATTGGCTAAGGCCTTTAGCATTTGCATCTCCTCTTCCTATAGGCTAAGGCTCTTTACACCTGCATTGTGAGGTCATAGAGCTTTATGGTTATAGAAACAGAGAAACATGATGGCAGATAAAGGCCAAATGGCCCATCTAGTCTGTCCATCCGTAGTAACCATTATCTCTTTCTCTCTCCGAGAGATCCCACGTGCCTATCGCAGGCCCTTATGTATGCATACACAGTCTCTGTCTCCCCCACCTCTTCCAGGAGACTGTTCCACGCATCTACCACCCTTTCTGTAAAAACGTATTTCCTTAGATTACTCCTGAGCTTGTCACCTCTTAACTTCATCCTATGCCCTCTCATTGCAGAGTTTCCTTTCAAATGAAAGAGGCTCGACTCATACGCATTTACGTCACGTAGGTATTTAAACGTCTCTATCATATCTCCTCTCTCCCGCCTTTCCTCCAAATTATACATATTGAGATCTTTAAGTCTGTCCCCATACGCACCATTTTAGCAGCTTTCCTGTGGATTGACTCCATCCTTTTTATATTTTTTTGAAGGTGCAGTCTCTATGATTGTACACAATATTCTAAATGAGGTTTCACCAGAGTCTTATACAGGGGCATTAATTCCTCCTTTTTCCTACTGGCCATACCTCTCCCTATGCACCCTAGCATCCTTCTAGCTTTTGTCGTCACCTATTTGGCCACCTTAAGATCATCACCTACAATAACACTCTTCCGTCGCACACATAAGTTCTTCACCCCCTAAACTGTAGCATTCCCTCAGGTTTTTGCAGCCCAAATGCATGACCTTGTATTTCTTAGCATTAAATTTTAGCTGCCAAATTTCAGACCATTCTTCAAGCTTCACTAGATCTTTCTTCATGTTATTCACACCATCCGGGGTGTCTACTCTATTGCAAATTTTGGTATCATCTGCAAAGAGACCTTTAGTCCTGTGGCAGCTATGAGGTGAGAAACATGGACGGTTCATTGCAAGATTGCATCATAGAAGAATAACGTGCGATAGTGTATTTTCTTTGAGCGGAGGAAGTGAAACCTGTGGAAATTCACCATCGGATATTGACTCAGTATAGACATAGCACTGTGAATCAACAAAAGGATTATGATTATGAGTGGGAAGGTCGTTCTGTTGCCGTTGTACAGAGCCATGGTGAGGCCTCACTTAGAGTACTGTGTTCAGTTTTGGAGACCACACTACCGAAAGGACGTGCTGAGGATCGAGTCGGTTCAGAGAACTGCCACCAGGATGGTAATGGGACTCAAGGATCTCACGTATGAAGAAAGACTAAAGAAATTGCGGCTGTACTCACTTGAGGAAAGAAGAGAACGGGGAGATATGATTGAAACGTATAAGTACATCACGGGATACATCGAGTCAGAAGATGATATCTTCGGGCTAGTGGGACCCTCGACCACCAGAGGACATCCGCTGAAAATCAGGGGAGGGAAGTTTCATGGCGACTCCAGGAAGTACTTCTTCACCGAAAGAGTGGTGGATCACTGGAACAGACTCCCACTCCAGGTGATAAAGGCCAGCAGCGTGACGGATTTTAAGAAAAAATGGGATACTCACGTGGGATCTTTAAGGGAGTAAATTCAGGGGGGGGGATACCTGGAATGGGCAGACTTGGTGGGCTATAGCCCTTTTCTGCCGCTTTTTTCTATGTTTCTATGTCTATGTTCTGCTCGCCCAGCAACATCGTTCACACAAGAGCACATTGGCAGGGTGGATGCCTTGATTAGAGAAGACCGACGGGTAACAGTATCACAATTGGCTGCAAATTTGGATATCACTATGAATGTGCATTTCTCATAATGCATGGTGACTCGGGGTACAGGAAAGTCTGTGCATGATGGGTTCCCAAACAGCTTACTGACCTGTACGAGCAACAGCATGTGGACCTTTTGACCCAGTTCCTGAGACGGTGTGAAGAAGATCCACCTATTCTAGAGAGAATTGTCACCAGTGACGAGACATGGGCGCATCACTGTGATCCGGAGAGCAAAAGGCAAAGCATGGCGTAAAAGAAGTGGTGCTCACCTGGTTTCGTGAGCAGCCGAAACACTTCTCCGCAGGAATGCAGAAGCTAGTTGATCGATACAACAAATGTGTCATCTTACATGGGGATTATGTGGAAAAGTGATATGTTCAATTGCTCACAATTACTTTTATTAACGCTGTTAAAGGTATTTTGCCTTTACTTTTTTATTTACCATCGTATGAACAAACTTACCCATGTATAGGGTAGATAATAATCCAAAGCCCATTTCCGCAGATAAAACAGAAGAGGCTTTGATTAAATGTCCTCCAAGCTGTCAAAAGTGAGACTGGCAAATAAAATCTACATAATCTATGAAGAACAGAGGTTTATTCTGATCATGGACTTTAAAAGGTAGACTCTACCTCTGGTGTATTCCAAATCCTCACAAGTTTCCAAATAATATTTTGAGAACTTTTTTTTTTTTTTTTAATGTACCTTAAGGTGACCAAAAACCCTCTTTTGGAAAAGAAATCAAAACCCTACTTTTCAAAAAATGTATCCAGATATCTTAACCCAACCCTTCCCCCTCCTCCTAGATAAATTCTCCCCCAAAACCTCCACTTAAATCATCTCTTCCTCCCCAAAACACCAACCAAGTATTCAGATCCCTGAAATGTAATGTAATCTTATTTGTACTCTAACTGTAATCTATTTGTTATATCATACAGTAACGTACAGTCAATTTAATATCCAGTAATCTATTTGTTATATCACACAGTAACGTACAGTCAATTTAATATCCAATGTGCAAATTCTTCCGGAATTAATCCAGCTACCTCTCCTCCCTTGTAACCAAAAAACAAACAAACAAAAAACTGTTGTAACTTCATTCGAAATGTCCAGTTAGCTCTTTTGTAATCCGCCTTGAACTGCAAGGTATAGGCGGAATAGAAGTCCCTAATGTAATGTAATGTAGAGAAAAACACAGCATTTGACTGTTAAAACCTCCAAGGCGAATCACCCCTATGATAACTGCTCTGATGAACGGTCAGCTTTATTCTGTTTGAACCTGGATTGCCTGGCCAGTGTTCAGTTTTTGCTCCTAGCTCTCTCTCTTTTTTTTTTTTTTTTTTTTTTTTCCTACCATGAAAAATCTGCAGCTCATGTCATCAGCTCCTTCTTAATTATACCATATTCTTTACATCTGTCCTGCTAAATAACCCTAATTGAAATCGCACCGGAGTGAATTTTTGTAATGTTACCCCCAAGACATCCCGCAAGTGATCTCACGCGAGAAAACAGACTGAAGTCACAGCTGGAAGCACGTCAAGGATCATTTCCATTTTTACATGATTAATTTGAATTTAATATCTTAAATCAAAACCTGATTAATTTAAATAAAATTTTGATGGTGCCCTGCTTCTAATATACATCGCAGTAATTAGATTCGGCTTAATGTGATTTTTTTATTTTTTTTTTTTACATAATTAAAAAAAAGAGGTTAAATCAAGTGTAACAATGCAATGTTGGTACAAATCAGACTAAACGCATGAGAGACTATCGCATGGAACATTACTCAGGTGCAAAAAGGTTGGAGCTGTGCAACTATGCAAAAGGTCAGTAGTATATCTTCACATACAGATCCACCTGAAAGCAGCCTGTGTGGTTATTAATTAAGCAATGTCTAGGCAAAAAAAAAAAGCCCCCCATGAATTTATTTCATTTATTTATTTGGATTTAGCTCGTGTTTTTTTCATTAATAGTTCAAGGTGAGTTACGTTCAGGTACACCATTTCCCTGGAGGCCTTGCAATCTAAGTTGGAACCTGAGTCTACGGAGGGTTAACTAATAAATACATTAACGTAAAATAAATATTAGCAATTTGCCTGTTGCCATTTATTGGATGCTTGCCAGGCCGATGCATAATTTTAACCATCTTTCTCCCCTTCAATCCGTTCAAAATTCTGCTGCGTGACATATTCTGACAGCCACTTTGGTCACATCAGCCCTCTCCTCAAGTCACTTCTTTGGTTCCTAGCCATTTCCACACACACTTCAAACTAATCTTATTGAGTTTACAAATGCATTCATGCACAGCTCCGCAATATCTCTCCTCTCTTATCTCTCCCTATATTACTCCCCAGGAACTTCGCTCATCACAGTTTAGGGGGTGAAGAACTTACGTGCACGACAGAACGGGACTTGGGTGTGTTTGTATGTGATGATTTTAAGGTGGCCAAATAGGTTGAAAATGTAAAGGCGAAAGCTAGAAGGATGCTAGGTTGCATAGGGAGAGTTATGGCCATTAGGAAAAAGGAGGTATTGATGCCCCTGTATAAGACTCTGGTGAGACCTCGTTTAGAATATTCTGTACAATTCTGGAGGCCACACCTTCAAAAAGATATAAAAAGGATGGAGTCGGTCCAGAAGAAGGCTACTAAAATGCTGTGTGGTCTTCGTCATAAGGCATATGGGGACAGACTTAAAGATCTCAATCTGTATACTTTGGAGGAAAGACGGGAGAGGGGAGATATGACAGAGATGTTTAAATACCAATGTGATGTAAATTTGCATGAGTCGAGTCTCTTTCATTTGAAAGGAAACTCTGCAATGAGAGGGCATAGGATGAAGTTAAGAGGTGATAGGCTCCAGAGTAATCTAAGGAAATACTTTTTTACAAAAAGGGTGGTAGATGCATGGAACAGTGAGAATGGGCTACTGGGCTTGATGGACCATTGGTCTGACCCAGGAAGGCTATTCTTATGTTTTTATGATCTAAACAGGTCCTCAGAATGCCTGGGAGGAGATTCCATAATTTTACTCCTGCCATGGACATCATTGCTATTCTTGATTTAACATACCGAACAGTATTCTCCATCCTCGAGGTCAATCTCACTGTACCTTCAGACCTCAAACATCTCCTTGGTTGGTATACCTCCCACAGAGTTTGAAAATTCAATGGAACAAGTCCATACAAACTTTGATGCATCACTGACACCATGCAACTATTAAGGAGACATGCACATAGGTGGATAAGGGGCCTGTCTTGCGGTCAGTGCATATAACTAATAGAATACTATCGCTAATTTTTGCCACTGCCAACTTTAGGTGCAACCATTTATACCAGCCTTTGATGCGGTGTATGTACTCGCACCTAAAGTTAGATGTGTACATGCTGATGTACGCTCTATTCTAACATAAGAATAGCCTTACTGGGTCAGACCCATGGTCCATCAAGCCCAGTAGCCTGTTCTCATGGTGGCCAATCCAGGTCACTAGTACCTGGCCAAAACCCAAGGTATAGCAATATTCCATGCTACCAATACAGGGCAATTATAGAAATTGGGGACAAGTTACACACAATGTAACAAGAGTGAAAAGGTGCATGTATTAGATAGAAAAAATCACTCTATAGACCTGTTCAAAGGGTAAAGTTAATTGGATGATGTAACACAGTTCACCAAAACTTTTGGTGAACTGTGTTACATCATCCAATTAACTTTACCCTTTGAACAGGTCTATAGAGTGATTTTTTCTATCTAACCAATACAGGGCAAGCAGTGGCTTCTCCCATGTCTTTCTCAATAACAGACTATGGACTTTTCCTCCAGGAACTTGTCCAAACCTTTCTTAAAACCAGCTACGCTATCCATTCTTACCACATCCTCTGGCAACGCGTTCCAGAGCTTAACTATTCTTTGAGTGAAAAAAAATTTCCTCCTATTGGTGTTAAAAGTATTTCCCTGTAACTTCTTTGAGTGTCCCCCTAGTCTTTGTCATTTTTAATGGAGCAAAAAAATCGATCCACTTGTACCCGTTCTACTCAACTCAGGATTTTGTAGACTTCAATCATATCTCTCCTCAGCTGTCTCTTTTCCAAGCTGAAGAGCCCCAACCGTTTTAGTCTTTCCTCATACGAGAGGAGTTCCATCCCCTTGACCTATAACGGCAATTTCATGCACAACATACTGTAAAAGAATTATCACTTGGGATATAATTCCACATACAGCGCCTAAAAATTAGGCAGTGACTAGTGCGGCAATCAGCATGATTCTATGAAAACTAGGCGTACTTTATAGGATCACGGTCAGTGCCACCTAAGCGGCCATAGGCATTGCTAGGCATCCCATCTTTGGTAGGTGCCATCGACTCGTACTCGAGTCCTAGCCGCTTGATGAGCGTCATCAAGTTTTTGTGGCGGAATACAGAAGTCGATTGCCGGGCCTTTCTTCTGCGCCATATAAATTTGATGTTGTCGCATCAAACGCGACCCTCCGTCACCAACACCGCCCATCTCCTGCTGCCCAGATGGGCGGTATGCCATTAGTCTGATGGCTCCGCTGAAACTTGGGAGACCCTGCTGGTAGTGAAACTACTGACGGCACAGCTTTCAGCTTTTCAGATGTGCTTGAGCTCCAGGGGCACGACAAGCCCATATACTATGACTGGAGATCCTAACTAGAGAACGACACGGGGGCAAATTTTTCCCCATCCCTGCGGTTGTACCACGGAATGATACAGTCATTATAATATTCTTAGTCTTATTTACCATCCATTTTCTAATAATTCCTAGCATCTTCTTTGATTTTTTGGCCACCGTCACACATTGGGCACATCTGCCTTTAAATTACATGCTATGTAAGATATATGCATTTTTACAGAATAGGTGGATTTTTGGCATTTATGCAGGTATATGTGCTTATGTATTCTTATATGCTGGTATTCTAAACATATTTGCAATGGGTATGGAGCACCTACTTTACAGAATTACCCCCCAAATGTTCATAGCTAAGCAAACCTTACCATGGAAATGTGTTTTCTGGAGCTTCTAGAAAAGTGGCGTTGTCTGTTTCAAGATTTAATCCTTCTTAGCACTTCTCAGACACTTTATAGTATTGCTTAGTACAAAGAACCCCTATGTTTCCCCTTTGAAAACTGATTGCAATTTACACAAACTAAAACCACCTCCAGACATTTCAGGAACACATGCTACCAAAAATGTTCCTGAATATTAGCATTATTTTCCACTCAAATAGTATTAAAGGGTATAGACAATGAGCCAAGATAGATTTGGGCTAGCCAACCCTCCGAGTTCTATTGGTAGATTAAGTAGATATCAAATTGTGTGCAGGACGCAGGGAAGCTAAGCCCCAAATTCCATAGACTCGCATTCCTTAGCATTCCTCGAAGCATAGGAACGGGGGAGGCCACAGAGGTCTTGGCCACCCCCAAAATTCTTGGTCGAGTTTTATTCCCCCCCTCATAACCACCCTTCGCCCAGTGGTGTTGCTTAAATCTTCGGCCAGCCACCGTACAGTTGCCATGCAGCGTCAGACAGCAGGTCTTCCATGGAAACCCTTTTTTCTACTTCCGGGGGGCAGGCCTGCTGGTGGTGGCTGCTGAATATTTAACTGACATAAAGAGTTGGGTAGTCACGTCGTGAAGTTCAAGTTAAGCCAAGGGATTGTAGCCCTGAAGAAACCACAAAAGGGTGAAACATGTTGGCGAACTTGTCCCTGGCTGTTTACCACCTAAGCTAGGTACAAACACACCTTTAATATTTCCTAAAAAAGTTGAAAAAAGTAAAAAAAAAAAAATAAGTTATCACTTATCTAATTTATGGAACACAAATCAAGTTTTATAAAGTGACCCGATGAAGGTTTGGATGCATAAAGCCAAGTGTTATGAAATCTTATTGAACATTTGGTGGCATTTCAGAGGGTTTGAAGAAGAAGTATTATTAGAGGGCATTTCAGGGGTGGTCTAAGATAACCCACCTCACTATATCGAATATTTAACTGAAGCACCGGGAGGAGGTGGGTGGGGGAGTCAGGAGCTGTATAGAGGTCGTGTGCCAGGGCAGAGCTCCTGTACCCCCTGTTCCTCCCCCCCCCTCGCAAACAAATTAGCGTTCAACTGCCTATGCCTCAAAGCAACCTCGAGCTGACCTTCCAAACATTTTGCTGTCAGTTGATAGCCGAAAGTCTTCCCTTCTGCAAAAAGTATGGCTGCGGTGTAAAAATAACACAGCAGCGTCTTTTTCAGGCGTCGGTGTCTGCATTTGCATGCCATAGCAAAAACGCCAAATAAAAATTAATCAGAAAAGGGTTATCTGTAATGAATCACCATTCGTGTCGGAAAATGCCTCCGACAGCAACAGGAGGAACATATTTTCAGACAGTTGCATTACATTGTAAACTCCAAGGGCTGAGATTAGAGATTGTCTGCATTCAACAACATGAATCAAAACTCTTAGGCTTTTGCCCAAATTTTGCATTTGATTACTCTTACCAGGCAACGGGGACTGCTTTTTTTTTGTATAGGGTATGATTTAGGTGGCTAATTGAAAGTGAGCCATGGTGCCCTGCTTCCATCTCTAAAATATGACCAAGACAATGTTATCTTAGCGTACAGAGCTATTTTCAATTTGTAAATACCATATTCATTGCTTTGCAGATAAAAAATAAAAAGACACTCTTTTAAATCCCAGAACAGATCATGTCTGGGTTTCTGTTGTCCTTTATTTTCCCTATGATTTCGTGCATTCAGGTCAGTACCACTTTCTCTATATAATCTCGATCTGACTCCCTAAGGAATTTGTAGTGCTGAAATGTGTACATAGCACTTTACAGAGATGCATGAGACACATTATTTTCCTTCCACTAGTCCTGCCATTGCTCATTACCTACTGCACACTATCTCTGTTTCATATTCCATACCTGTCCCTCTCCCACATCATCTCTGGTTTGGAAAATGTGCAGAAAGCCCATGGCTTTGTCTCTCCATTATAATAGATGTAAATTAATGTTTTGCCATTGTTTGTTGCTGTAATCATACAGCCAAGTATCTCTTCCTAACAGCTATCTTATTTTCAATTTGCAAAGCATACTGTGCTTAATCCCACGAGGCAACCCGTGGTTCTGGATATGAATTTGTAAAGATAATTAGCCCTGCGCAGGGGGCTCTCCCTAAGACAGGAAGAGCAGCCTGTTACCAGGTCCAGAGGGGTCCTGAAGAGGTCCCTGGCTGGTCACAGTTCCCTACCTGGCTTATTACATTTTCTTGCCCCCCCCCCCACACACACTCCCTTTCTTGTGAAACAGCTTATTTGTTCATGAAAATTTAAATCATGTTAATAACAGAGACAGCTCTTAGTGTATATACTCTCGCACGCGAGCCGGAGTGCGATTGTTTTGGTATATGGTACAAAGCAGGTTGCTCACCTGTGGTTATTGTATTTTGTCTCTGATAATAAGATAGGAGAAATAGATATATCGAGGGCAGTCCTCAAATTCTCAAAACGAAAAAAAAAAAAAAAAAAAGTTACTCAGGTAATATCCTCTGTTGAAAATTACCTTCCCATAGGTAAAATTACTATTGCTGTTTCACAGCATGTCACTTTTACCAGTGCCAGAGAGGTGTCACTAGGGGTGGGGGAGCATACAGACAGCAGAAACACGTAGGGCTTCATTTCAAGACCTGCAGCACAAATGTAATTTCACTAGATAGCTCATAATTGCCAAAGGGAAAAGTAGTCTTCAAACATTTACCTGCAAGCACTTGCACCCTGCAATCCTGCCAGTGGGGGGCAGTGCTTCAATACTGTGTTGTGTCAATGGGTTGCAGGTTAACATACATAATATACAGGTTACAATTTGCCATTGTTATAGTACAAGGATTTTTTTTTTTTTCTGGTACAAGTTTTTATCCTAACTCAGCACATACTAGGGATCTAATACCAATATATATCTGTAAACACGGTTACAGTGCAAGATGTTGCAATACATACCGAGGATCTTGTATCATTATACATTTCTTTGTAATCTATCAGTCGTGGGCGGGGGACTTAGGTGAAGAGGTATGTTTATATTGCTTTCCTAAAGTTGATGAGTCCTTCACGGGATCTGATCAGCAGGGGCAGTCGATTCCAGCGGGTCGGTATGAAGTGGGAGTAGGAACGTTGGTTGGAGACTTGCAGTTGAAGGGCACGGCCAGGGGTGTTTTGAGGCACATTTCATCCTGGGAGCAGGGGGACCTGCTTGGCACGGTTGGAGGAAGCTTGGTTGCCATGCATCTCGGCGCCATGTCATGCAAAGATTTGAACTACTATTGTTAATTATTTCTAAGGCGCTACCAGCCGCACGCAGCGCTGCACAGAATCACAAGGAGTAAGAAAACAGTCCCTGCTCGAAAGAGCTTACAATCTAAACAGGCAAGACAGACAAACAGGATGTCATGGATACAGTGAAGGGGAACAGTTAATCAGCTGGCTGGATTGGAGGGCAGAAGGGAGTGCAGGACAATCAAGCCATTGTGACATCACTGATGAGGTTGGCTCTTATTGGTGGAAGAGCCATTATGACATCACAATCTCAGCTCTGCTTCCCAAAGACTGAAACTCTTTACACTACTACTATTATGAATTATTTCTATAGCACTACCGGACGCACGCAGTGCTGTACAGAGTCACAAAGAAGACAGTCCCTGCTCCAAAGAGCTTACAATCTAAACAGCCAAGACAAACAAACAGGATGTCATGGATACAGTAAAGGTGAATGGTTAATCTGCTGGCTGGGTTGGAGGGCAGAGGAGTAGGGTTAAGGATTGAAAGCTATTTCAAAAGGTGGGTTTTCAGTCTGCTATTAAACAAGGGAAGGGAAGGGGCTTGGCGGGCAAACTCGGGTAATTTATTCCAGGCATAGGGGGGGCAGCTAGATGAAAGAACAAAGTCTGGAATTGGCAGTGGAGGAGAAGGGTAATGTTAAGAGTGACTTATCTGAGGAACGGAGTTCTCTGGGAGGTGTATAAGGAGAGAGAAGCGAGGAGAGATATTGAGGGACAGCAGAATGAACACACTTGTAGGTCAGCAATAAGATCTTGAACTGTATGCGATGGCAGATAGGGAGCCAGTGAAGGGACTTAAGGAGAAGGGGTGACATGAGCGTAGGGAGGTTGGTAGATTGTACAGATTGCAAGGGGGGAGAGGCGACATTGAGGGATACCAGTTAGGAGTAGATTGCAGTAATCTATGCGTGAGGTTACGAGAGCTTGGACAAAGGGTCCGGGAAGGGGGCGAATTTTGGTGATATTGAAGAGATAGAAGCGACAGGTCTTAGCAGCTTGTTGGATATGCAGAGAAAATAAGAGGTCAGAATCGAAGACTACTCCAAGGTTGTGAGCGGAGGAGACAGGAACAATGACAGTATTATTTACAGAGATGGAGAACGCTGGCATCAGGCCCTTGAAGCCACAGCTTTTGGCTTTGGACAGCCAGTTGGCCAATGATAGAGCCTTTTAGAGAATTGCACCTAATGGTGCTTAAGACCGTCTCCGCTCCTAAACATGCCTACTTTAGAGCTAGGCACAATTAGGCACCATACTATAGGTGCGTAACTTATGTAGAATCGTGTCAAGAAGATAGGCGTCTATCACCCAATTGTTTTTTTTTTCAATTTTGAGCTTCTTAAAGGCCAGAATTGAATCCAATATATTAATTAAGTGCCTAACAGGCACCTTTTATAGAATTTCCCTCTTAAAGCTCAGCCACACAACTAAAATTTAGGCTTGGCCATTTATGCCAATGAAAACCTGGCATAAATGTCTGTACCTAAATTGTGCACAGGTCAAGCATATTCTACAACAGTGTGCCCAACTTTTAGGAATGCCCACAATCTGCCCATTCCCCCTTCCCCCCGACCCAGTCATGCCTTTTTTTGAGATCTGTGCACTAGAATTTATGAGCATCATTCTCTAAAATATGCTTAAAACGTTGTGTGCTAAAAATTCTAATTAGCGCCAAGAATTGCTGGTTACGTAGAGAATGACGTGACAAAATTCATCACTGTCCCTGTCCCTGCGGGAAACCATCTCCATGTCATTCTTTAAGGAGAGAGGGAAGAATCAGAGTATGGATGGATCCAGCCACTACCCCTCAAGCCTTGCATTGAATTATGCTGGTGTAGAAGGACTGAGGTTGAGATAGACACTAACGAATGACAGTCTCTGGTATCCAGATCAGATATTGTGATGTCATAATATCTCATTCCACCAATAAGAGCCAAGCTTATCAGTGATGTCACAATGGCTTTATTATATTATACTTGGCTCACATAAGAATCAGAGTATGAATGGGCCCAGCCGATGCCCCTAAGCCTTGCATTGAAGAATGCTGGTGTAGAAGGACTGAGGTTGAGATAGACACTAAAGAATGACATAGGACGGTTAGAACATAAGATCATAAGTATTGCCATACCGGGACAGGCTGAAGGTCAATCAAGCCCAGTATCCTGTTTCCAACAGTGGCCAGGTCACAAATACCTGGCAGAAACCCAAAGAGTAGCAACATTCTAGAGCTGAGATTGTGATGTCATAATGCTTTGTTCCACCAATGCCTAAGGGCCAATCACATCAATGATGTCACAATGGCTACATTATCCTATACTTGGCTCACATAAGAATGAGAGCATGAATGGGCACAGCCCCTGACCCTCGAGCCTTGCATTCAAGAATGTGTGGAATGACAGTCTCTGGTCTCCAGAGCAGATATTGTGATGTCATAATGTCTCATTCCACCAATAAGAGCCAAGCTTATCAATGATGTCACAATGGCTTCATTATCTTATACTTGGCTCACATAAGAATCAGCGTATGAATGGGCCCAGCCACTGACCCTCAAGCCTTGCATTGAAGAATGCTGGTGTAGAAGAACTGAGGTTGAGATAGACACTAAAGAATGACACGGGATTGTTTCCCGCAATTATCCACTGGGACGGGAACAGTGATGAACTTTGGCACCGAGTTAACTTGGCAATTATCATTGCTGATTGGCTTGTTAAGTCATTAACTTGTGCGCACAAATCAGAATACACACAGATTTGCGCATGCAACTTTAGTCACAGTATGCAGGCTTTCCAATCACAACACGGCCCATGTCGAGTCGTATGAATGTTGTATGTTTACATATACAGTTGCTAGTACAGTGAGTTTGGTTTGAAGACCTGGCCTTCTCTGCTTTGTTTGGATTCCTGCAGAGATCGATTTTTTCCTTTGTTTGGTGGATTAAAAAAAACTTGTGGCAAACCTTCCCAAAGATACAATGGTCAGACGTGGACAGGCTTTACAAAAAATACAACAAATCCTCATGTGACCTGAACAACTGTCCCCCATACTTACTAACTACAGCCTCCATCAAATTTAAAGCCAACCTCACACTATGGCTTCAAACTACACTAAGGGAAGGTCATTTCCCACCGGAACTAGGAGAAATCATAATTACTCCTATCCTAAAAGATCCCAAAGGTCCTACAGACAATCCTACAAACTACAGACCAATCGCCTCAATCCCACTATATATCAAACTAACAGAAGGCCTAGTCGCACAATATCTCTCCAACTTCCTTGAAGACCATCACATACTGCATCCATCCCAATCTGGATTCAGATCTAATCATAGCACAGAAACTCTACTGATATCACTATTAGACACAGCCCAACAACACCTTAGCAAAGGAAACAAACTACTTCTCATTCAACTCGATCTCTCTGCTGCATTTGACCTAGTTGACCACCCCATACTACTCCAGACATTAGACGCAATAGGAATCTCTGGTAATGTTCACAACTGGTTCCAAGGCTTCCTTAAAACTCGAACATACAGAGTCAAGTCAAAAGAGCATCTATCCGACCCATGGTCAAACCCATGTGGAGTACCACAAGGATCGCCATTATCTCCTATATTATTTAACCTCTTCATAGCATCCCTCGGCAATACCCTGGACGCCCTAAACACAATATCATTCAGCTATGCGGATGATATAACAATCCTCATCCCCTTCAACATACAAGACCCCTTATCAACAAACCACCTGAAAATAATAATGGAAACGGTAGAAAAATGGATGTCAAGTCATAAACTGAAACTGAACTCGGAAAAAACTAAATTCCTACTATTAGAGAAGGAAAAAAAACCATCATGCACAGAACTGGAATTAAACACAATCAAGTACCCAATGCAAAGCACACTCAAGATCCTAGGAATTCAACTAGACAGAAATTGCACAATGCAGACCCAAATCCACAAAATCATCCAAAGAGCATTCTTCACAATGCGTAACCTAAGAAAAATAAGAAAATTCTTCATCAAGGATCAATACAAGATAGTAGTACAATCCCTAGTACTAAGCATAGTAGATTACTGCAACAGCCTATACCTATCATGCCCAAACTACATGATAAAACAATTACAGACTGTTCAGAACACGGCCCTCAGACTCATCTACTCCCTCAGCAAATTTGACCACATCACCAATGCTTACCTTGACTCACACTGGCTACCAATAAAAGCAAGATCCCAGTTCAAATTCTACTGTCTACTATACAAAGTAACACACGGAACAGCACCCAGCTACCTAAACAAAAGACTACACCGTAATCTCTCACACAGATTAAGGAGAACTCAAAACCTATTCGCTTACCCTCCTCTCAAAGGTACACGACGCAAGAAACTATACGACAGCCTTTTAGCTACACAGGCAGCAAAAATTGACACTACCATTTCCAATCTACTGATCAAATCAATAGACATAAAAGAATTCCGAAAAGAAATCAAAACTCATCTCTTCAAAAAATACTTTCCATCATCTTAACCTCAACATAGCACTAGAAAATACACACACGAACACCCCACCATAACTATACCTAAACATTGTACAACTCACTTCATCAACCTATTATTTATCTACTATGTGCTCTAAATTTCTCCTGGAAACTTCCAGACTAACAATTGTAACTTGATACATTCCTGATTCTATGTACTGTAATATTCCTGAAATTGTCCAGTCTCCTAATTTGTAATCCGCTTAGAACCGCAAGGCACAAGCGGAATAGAAATCTGTAATGTAATGTAATCATTAGCTATTTTTCACCATTCTGTCCACAGAACAGCCATATTTATTTATTGGGATTAGCAGCATGGCAGCGATTCCACAACTTAACGCCTTGATGCCGCATGCTGAGTTCCAATTCTATAATGGAGTCTTGGTGCCAAAATTCCATTATAGAATCCTTCTGTAAGTCGGGATTGCTGTGGTTACATCGAGTTGCACGAGTTGTACGTTGATGTGCCTAAGTGCGATGCGCTCAACTTACCCCCCTCTTTTACTAAGGGGCGCTAACCGATTAGCGCACGCTAAAAGCTAACACGTCCATAGACTAACATGCACGCATTAGCGTTTAGCGCGCGTGAAACGGTTAGCGCACCTTAGTAAAACATAGTAAAATAGTAGATGACGGCAGATAAAGACCCGAATGGTCCATCCAGTCTGCCCAACCTGATTCAATTTAAATTTTTAATTTTTTCTTCTTAGCTATTTTTGGGCAAGAATCCAAAGCTCTACCCGGTACTGTGCTTGGGTTCCTACTGCCAAAATCTCCATCAAAACCTACTCCAACCTATCTACACCCTCCCCAGCCCATCCCCCACCAAATGGCCATACACATACACAGACCGTGCAAGTCTGCCCAGTACTGGCCGTAGTTCAATTTTTAATATTATTTTCTGATTCTAAATCCTCTGTGTTCATCTCACACTTCTTTGAACTCAGTCACCGTTTTACTCTCCACCACCTTTCTCGGGAGCGCATTCCAGGCATCCAGGGCCATAGTGTACCTATAAGGAGGAGCCACGCCCATGTCTTCCCAAACTCCACCCACATGCACACCTCCTTTCAGATACGCATCATACCACTTACTCGCTCTCTTATGAGGTAGCGCTCTGTGCATTTGCTTGCGTAAGTGCCAATTAAGGCACTACTTTTGTGCATGAGACGTGAGTAACTGCAGGCACCCAATTATAGAACTGTCCTGTCCATTTCAGGCCGAGCAAGGTCATACATTCAGCACACATACGATGTTTAGGTGATGACAGCTAAATAGCCGGTGTAGTATCTATCGGGTCACTATTCGAAAACCCCTTGAATGGGAAAGATAATTGGCTAATTTTTGCCATGTATTGCTTTGTGAATATTTAGCTGAATCCAGCCGGCTCAGTCTTCAATTGAATATTCAGACAAATGTACTGTAGTTAGTTAAAATCGGTCAAATGATCCAAAAATATTTTAAAAACAAACGGGACAAATTTAAAAAAAAAAAAAAAATGTCCACTAACCCAGTGATTCCCAACCCTGTCCTGGAGGAACACCAGGCCAATCTGGTTTTCAGGCTAGCCCTAATGAATATGCATGAAGCAAATTTGCATGCCTATCACTTCCATCATTTGCAAATCTCTCTCATGCATATTCATTAGGGCTAGCCTGAAAACCCGATTGGCCTGGTGTTCCTCCAGGACAGGGTTGGGAATCAATGCATTAACCTATCCTTATCCTTGATGAGAGAAACTAATTAAAAAAAGGTTCCCCGGCCCCATCACCTCCCCTCCTTCTCCTCAGCTGAAAATTAATAAAGGGACTCCCTCAGACCCTTCTCTTTCCCTCCTCTACAAATGAAAATTAATATAAACAAGAAAAAGTCACCCTTGCTGCTCGCATCACCTTTCCCTTCTGTTTCCTTCCCTTTCTTTATACTTAAAGAATCACAAGTCTGTAAAGGGTAGAGTTAGAAACCGTTTAAGAACAATTTCCAAAGGTATTTATTTGACTCGAAATTGCCCTGTCAAATGCAGCTAAAGTGTGTGCAAGTTGGATCACTTGTACTGTATTTTTAGCAGCATTAAAATGAGGCATTATTGTGGGCCTGTTTACCACAGGGGAGTAAAATACTGCAAATACAGCACAAGCGATTTTCAGCTGTTCACATTAGAGAATGACACGGTGACAAAATTCATCACCGTCCCCGTCCCCGCGGATAACCGCGGGAAACCATCTTCATGTCATTCTTTAAGGAGAGAGGGAAGAATCAGAGTATGAATGGCCACAACCACTGACCCGCAAGCTTTGCTTTGAAGAATGCTGGTGTAGAAGGACTGAGGTTGAAACAGACACTAAAGAATGACAGTCTCTGGTATCCAGAGCAGACATTGTGATGTCATAATGCCTCATTCCACCAGTGCCTAAGAGCCAATCACATCAGTGATGTCACAATGGCTTCATTATCCTTGGCTCACATAAGCACAGCCATTGCCCTGCAAGCTTTTGCTTTGAAGAATGCTGGTGTAGAAGGACTGAGGTTGAAACAGACACTAAAGAATGACAGTCTCTGGTATCCAGAGCAGACATTGTGATGTCATAATGCCTCATTCCACCAGTGCCTAAGAGCCAATCACATCAGTGATGTCACAATGGCTTCATTATCCTTGGCTCACATAAGCACAGCCACTGACCCTCAAGCTTTGCTTTGAAGAATGCTGGTATAGAAGGACTGAGGTTGAAATAGACACTAGAAAATGACATGGGATTATTTCCTGTGGTTATCCGAGGGGACGGGAACGGTGACGAATTTTGTCACCGTGTCATTCTCTAATTCACATGCTACTTTGGCTCAGCTTAGTCACATATATATTTACAAAAAAAAAGATACAGGCTTCTATGGCTGTTAATTTTCAGAGGGGAAAAAATGCAGTCTGTTTTCTTTTGAAAATCTGCATAAGCTGCAACTGCTATGTCAAGGGGGGAGGGGATATTTTAAAATCAACCAACTTATTGCATACCGTAGAAAGCATGGGTGCTGCATCTTTTTTTTTTTTTTTTTTTAAATTGCAAAATATGAAACATTTCAGGTTTCTCTAGAGTCAGTACAGCTGTTATAACTTTGAAGATTTTTGATACATTGAAAATAAAAATAAATCCCCTATCAAATTCCTGGCTGGCTACACATCTTTGAAAGAATAGCTGTTTACCACTAAGACAGTGTGGAAAATTCAGATTTAAAACAGCTGTTGATTTGATTGGTATCTGCCTTCCACTGTAGTATTATGTGAACTACTCTGTCCCAGTAAATTAAAGGATAATTTTAAAGCCATTTACATGGATAAATAGTAATTCACCCACACAAATTGGCTGCTGTATAGTTATCATATCTTGTTTTACCCTAGACTGTCCCTATCATTTTCATGGACCTGTACACTTTCCTGCTATCTACCCCCCCCCCCTCCCCCCAATAACGTAGCTTCTAGCAAACTTGTGAGGGGCTGATCAACATTTTCTGGATGGGCAGTATCACAAGGAATGTTCTAGATTTTTTTTTTCATGTTATGGTTTTGAGAAGAGTTAAGCATAAAAGGCAGAAATTATGCAGTGAAAACGAGAAAACATCCGCTCACTTTCAATTTCCTGGAAGTAAAGTGTGGTTGGGCAGATGGTGCTTTTTTTTTTTAATCTTGCAAAATGAGATAGTTTAATGCTAAAATATCTATGTTGCTTCAGAGCTTACAGTAGGTATGTGATGGTATGGAATGCTGTCACTTTTGATAAGGTGTGGTTTTGACACTCTTGTGCTTTTGCTTGTAAAGGGTGGGCGTATCTCCTGCTTAGTGGCCAGAGAGCATCCTGATCGAAGTGGAGTTGTGCATTGTATAGGGAGACCTCTAATCCAGCTATGTCAGGGTGGTTAGTAGGAAAGCAAAATGAACTCGATCTATCCATGAATAGACCGCTCCTGTTCAATATATTTATTAATGACCTAGAGGCGGGAACAAAATGTGAGGTTATTAAATTTGCAGATGACACCAAACTCTACCGCAGGGTTGAAACCAAGGAAGACTGCGAAGATCTGCAAAGGGACCTAACAACACTGGAAGAATGGGCCAGAAAGTGGCAAATGAGCTTCAACGTAGGGAAATGCAAGGTCATGCATGTAGGGAAAAAGAACCCGATGTTCAGCTACATAATGGGGGGATCACTGCTAGGGGTAAGTAACCTTGAAAGAGACCTGGGAGTGATGGTAGACACAACTTTGAAGGCGTCGGCACAGTGCGCCACAACCTCAAGAAAAGCAAACAAAATGTTGGGTATCATTAAAAAGGGTACCACGACCAGGATGAAGGAAGTCATCCTGCCGCTGTATCGTGCAATGGTGCGCCCGCATCTGGAATACTGTGTCCAGTACTGGTCGCCGTACCTCAAGAAGGACATGGCGGTACTTGAGGGAGTCCAGAGAAGAGCAACTAAATTGATAAAGGGTATGGAAAACCTCTCATATACTGACAGACTGAAAAAGCTGGGGCTGTTCTCCCTTGAAAAGCGGAGACTAAGAGGAGACATGATAGAAACCTTCAAGATCCTGAAGGGTATAGAAAAGGTAGACAGGGATAGATTCTTCAGATTATGGGGAACCACAAGTACAAGGGGGCACTCGGAGAAATTAAAAGGGGACGAGTTTAGAAAAAATGCCAGAAAGTTCTTTTTCACCCAGAGGGTGGTGGATACATGGAACGCGCTTCCGGAGGCTGTGATAGGCCGGAGCACGTTACAAGGCTTCAAAGAAGGTTTGGATAGGTTCCTAGAGGATAAAGGAATTGAGGGGTACAGATAGGAGTAGAGGTAGATCATAGGGATAGTCTGGGACCACTGCTCAGGAAATGAGCTTGATGGGCCGCCGCGGGAGCGGATCGCTGGGCGAGATGGACCTCTGGTCTGCCTCAGCGGAGGCAACTTCTTATGTTCTTATGTTCTTATCTGCTGTGCCTGAAGGTAGACAAGAATCTGGAGGTAAAACTGAAGAAGCCTAACTGTGGTACTTTTTCATTAATTTATTGTATGGATGAGTTTAAAGAGGTAAATGGGTGTATATGGCACAGTGGTTATAGCTACAACCTCAGAACCCTGAGGTTGTGGGTTCCAATCCAACGTTGCTCCTTGTAACCCTGGGCAAGTTAGGTAGAGTGTGAGCCTACCAGAATATACAGGGAAAAATGCTTGAATACCTGAATATAAACCACTTAGGCTATAAGTGGTATATAAATACTGTACTTAAAAAAAAATAAATACATGCCATTAACTGATCATTTGTACCAGTTTTTCCCAAGTTGGTCCTGGTGCACTCCCTTGCCAATCAAGTTTTCAGGATATCTATAATGAATGTCCACGAAGGCAGTGTATGCAAATCAAGCTCATGCATATTTATTGTGCATAACCTGAAAATCTGACTGGCAAGGGGGTACTCAAGGATCGATCTATACCTAAAATCTAGGAAGCAAGGAAGAACAGATGCATAAATAGTCATCGATTTAAATTCAAGTTGAAAATAACGTAATCATATTTAGGTTTATGAATATGTATATTTAGGGGAGAGTGTGGCACAGCCTCAGCACCCACACTGCTCCTTGTGATCTGGGCAAATTCCTTAATCCCACCCTTGTCCCAGGTACATTAGATTGTGGGTGTGCCAGGACAGACAGAGAAAAGCACTTGAGTATCTGAATAATTTCATGCAAAACCATTCAGAGCTCTCCTGGGAGAAAATAAACTTCTCTCTCCGTATTTGCAGTTTCAGCGATCGCAGTTTCGATTATTTGTGGGGTTTTAGCTTACTGGCTCCTCCCCTCACATTACGTCAGCTTGCATAAAGTTATCGCCGATTCCAAGCGTTTACAGAGAAAATTGCTGATTCCCAGCACTTTCTTCACCATGTTTTGCCTCTCCTTCAGGAACAGGTCAGGTCTCCCACCGTGTTATTCGCAGTTTCACCATATTCACGGTGGGTTTTCATAGAAAACCACGAATAACAGATGAAAAAGTTATTTGCGTTTTTTCTGTATTTGCGGGTCTGTAAATCCCTATCACCGCGAATACGGAGGGAGAAGTGTATAGAAAACTGAATAAATAAATATTATCAGAAAAAGGTTACAAAGATCTCAAGATTTTTACTTTAGAAGTAATTATGGGGCCCTTTTACAAATTTGTGTTGAATACTAATGTATATTCCCTCTCTGCATTCGCGGTGATAGGGGAACAGCATGGCAGTGAATACAGAAAAAAACGCAAATAACTTTTCATATGTTATTCAGGGTTTTTCTGTTTAAAAAACCCTAAAAAAGACACAAAACCGCAAATAACCTGACCTGCAAGTGTAGCGGTATTCTCCGTACAATGCTGGGAGCATCAATTTTCTCTGTGAAACACTGGGAGCAGTGATTTCCTGTGATGTAACTTTGGGGGGGCGGAGTCTTGGAACAAAAAACCCGCAAAACCACAGTTAACGAAACCGCGAATACGGAGGGGGAAGGGTACACTTAACACAGTGTCATAGTAAGGGGGGAAGGGCATGGGGGAGGTCCATCCCGGGTGTCATGTTGGTGGGGGCGCTGGTACCCCTCCTCTTCTCCGCCCCGCCTCTTCCTACTCCTCCCCTTCCCCCGTATCTCTAGTTATTCACCACCACAAGCAACAACTTTAACATGCTCCTCCTCACGACCCCATCGTCTCTCCCACTGATGTCACTTTCAGACGCCGCAATTAGGAAGTGGCATCAGCGGGAGAGACGACGGGGGTCACGAGGAGCACATTGAAGTTCTTGATGCTTGCGGTAGTAAATGACTAGCTGTCCGGGGGAAGGGGAAGGGAAAGGGAGGGGGCACGCATTCAACAGGCGGGAGCGGGGAATTAGCGGGGGGGTTCTGAGATGAGGGCGGGGGAGGGGCACCTCTCACCCCAGGCGCCTCTCACCCTCGTACACCACTGACTTAACGCAGAACACAATAAAGCATTTTACATTTGTTTATTTGCGCGTCCTAACCCACATGTTATTTATTCGTAAAACAAAATTGAGAGGGGGCCATGTCATGGGTGGAGAATGGGTGTGGAAGGGCAGCACCATTCAGCTGCTCCGCTGACATTAGTGGCACCGAATGAATAATGTTCACTTAACGCGGGCGGCCAGAAAATGAAACAAAAAACTCTAACCAAGCGGCGTTCATAGATAAACTTCTGATTCCCTACTCATCATCAAGGGTCCTTCGATCAAATAATCAAAATTTACTCTCTATACCGTCAATACGGGAATTGTTTCATGACACTACTCGTAAATCCATCTTTTCAGTTACCGCCCCCTCTCTGTGGAATGCCCTTCCACTAGACCAGTGGTTCCCAAACCTGTCCTGGGGGACCCCCCAGCCAGTCAGGTTTTCAAGATATCCCTAATGAATATGCATGAGAGAGATTTGCATACCTGTCACTTCCATTATATGCAAATCTCTCTCATGCATATTCATTAGGGATATCTTGAAAACCTGACTGGCTGGGGGTCCCCCAGGACAGGTTTGGGAACCACTGCACTAGACATTCGATTAGAGAACTCATCTGGAAAATTTATAACCAAACTTAAAGCCTTCCTCTTTAAAGATGCTTTTACTCTTTAGCATCAGCCTCCGCCTTTTAACTCCCTGATTTATATGCAGCTTTGAAACATCTAATACTTCTTCTGAAGCGATTCCCTTCCTAATGTCTTTACCACTCCTCATTTACCGTCCTTTTTTTATTAATTTTACTTCGATGTATTTTAAATAACCTCAACTCCCCCCCCTACTTTCCTTCCGTTTCATGTATGTTAATCTGAACTTGTCCAGTATTTTTAATATTTGATAAATTACTGTTTTATTTGCCTATTTTAATTGCCTCCTATCATCTTTTTATAATGGTCACCGTCTAGACATGTATTTTTATAGACGGTATATCAAAAATAAAGAAACTTGAAAAAATTAAACCGGCTTTGTCACTCGAAGCCCAAATGATGACATTACGACTTGTCTTATTTTGGTCACACAGTCAGACGAGAAAGTTCATTGGAGAAGGACATTATGTTTGGGAAGATTGAAGGAACCAGGTGAAGCGGGCGACTGCAACCAGAGGGCTGGGCACGAAAACAACCTGGAGGATCTGACCAGACTAGCACAAAACCGATTTCTATTTAGATCTGTAATTCATCAAGTCGCTAGGACTCGAGCGCAGGTCAATGGCACCTAACTATGTTTGAAGGAGAATCACGTCTAATGGTACCAAAGATCATTTCTGGCTATGACCACACCTACTCTGACCTTAGGCACCATGATGTAGCCGAAATTCCGTATATGGATTTTAATTGGTTTTTAAATGGCGCAGTCATTTACTACACTGATTAAGCCAATTAAAGCGGTTAAGTTAGATTTCCCCAATGAATATGCATGAGATCTATGTGCATGCACTGCTTTCAATGCATATTCATTGGGGAAATCCTGAAAACCCGACTGGATTGCGGCCCTCAAGGAGGGACTTTGAGATCCCTGAGTTAGACGGTGGTAGCGCGCCTTCTACCGCCAAAGTTACGGTGCCATTTACGGAACATGGCTCTGAGGGTTTATATTGATATTCTGACCAATTCTGTAGAGAATTTGGTCTTGGCTCCCACATAGAACTTGTTGAATGATGTCATAGATTATACTGAGTAGCTTAAACTGGCTGTAGGTGGGAAGATTTCTTTACGCATAGGAGGCCGTGGTGTCTTATTGCGCATTTAAAAATGTGTGGAAAGAGGGGTACGATTCACAGACATGTCACTTTGACATGTCCCCTCTCCATACCTACTGTAGCTTGCCCCATTGCTGCCACCCCAAATATTTCTCTCTGGAGAGACCACTGCTCTTCGCAATTGCATAAACCTAGGGCTTTAAGCAATCTGGGAGTGGTGGGGAGCAAATAAACTTTCCAAAAAAGCAAGGATAACGGCAGTTCCTACCTAACTACCTTCAGGATAATTTCAGGTTGTCTAGTCTGAGGCCCTCAAGCTAGGCCCAGAGAGATAGTCAGTCTTCCTTCACTGACAGCAAATCTGAATTTTGAAAGACTGGTGCAATAGTGGTGTGAATAAGTTTCTACGTATAGAATCCACGCAAGGAAAAGCATGTCTCGCATATTAATTTCTGCAGATCTTCTGCTTTTGCGCTCTGGACCTCCCACTTACTCTCTCAATCTCCCTACCACAAAGCCTTAGCAAACTACTCTTCTAGCATCCTTTTTGTCTTCTCCATTGTCCTCCCTCTCCCCCCAAAATACATGCACACACAGGTGCAAAGATAAACACAATATCACTGTCTCGTCGTCTAAGCTTTCTTGAGTTTGTCTAATTTGTCAGTCGTGTTCACAAGGACTAAGCAGGTTGCCATGCCCAAAACAGGAAGAAGTTTCAGCAAGAGCTCATAGTTCTATTATGAGATCTGAGCAATAGCCTTAAGTGTTCAGTGGTCAAATGACACATCTGCACTCTGGTTTCCTGTTTGCCTCTATGACCTGATGACTTTTAAAAAGTGCATACTCACAATTTTATTCTTCTTTCTGCTGCTTCAGGTTTTGCAAGTGCAATTCATCCCTGGCCTAGATTTTGCGAGTAACTGGTGGTTAGACGTGTGGTCATGAAAACAGGCTTATGAAGTCCCTTACGGGTCGCCTGACTGCACCAGGTGGCCCAGGCGATATTCCGTTTGGTTTAACTGCCTTGCTCAGTCTGTTTCAGTGGTCACAGTGTCAGTGAGAACGTGTTAATTCGACGGGATACAGCATAATGCTATGAGATAACATTTAGCAATTACAATTACCTAGTTTTCAATTAAAACTGAAAACTTGACATTATATACGTATTTCACATTACAGAATTATTGAATGCAGTGGGCGCACTAAAAAAACAAAATACATATATATGATGCATGACAACATACTAAATCAATTGTTTATCTTTAAGGTTGCCTTTAATTTGCTGATCTTTACGTATAATCTGTCTTGCATGGCACATGGTCTACCAGAAAGTGGTTCAGATATTGTAAGCTGAAGATTTTATTGGAGTTACTTATCTTGAAATGTACAGTACAGGGACTATAGTGCAATGTGGCTAATATTCTCTACCTCCTTCCTCCCAAGGGCAGTATTAAAATACCAGTCTCTTGCAATACCCACCTGATTCTACATTCACAAGAGAAAAAGACCATTAGAATCCTGATTAACCAGAGGGCAAACCTGTTCGCCAATTACCTGGAGTTAAAATCAAGCGATTTGACACACTGAAGTGGATATTGACCACAAACTACCTCATAAGTAAATCAAGGGCTGTGCAATCTGCTCCTCAAAGGTCATATTCTATTACTTATCACCAAAGAAGCCAAATTTGACTAAATGTTCCGGTAGGTTTATTACACTAACAGATACCACAGAGGGGCAGAAAGCACAGACATCCCCAGCTGAAAAGTGGAGGAGGAGAGTAAGGCAAAGTCAAGGAGTAATAAGAATGAGATGTTCATAAAGTGGATGAGAGGGAAAATCTTTCACAGTGAATAGAGCTGAAGCCAGAATGAAAGGAGATCTACAGAATGTAGACCACAGGTGTCAAAGTCGGTCCTCGAGGGCCGTAATCCAGTCGGGTTTTCAGGATTTCCCCAATGAATATGCATGAGATCTATGTGCATGCACTGCTTTCAATGCATATTCATTGGGGAAATCCTGAAAACCCAACTGGATTACGGCCCTCGAGGAGGGACTTTGACACCCCTGATGTAGACAATGGGGACAGTATAATAGATGTTTATAATATAAACATAGTAATATAGTAGATGACGGCAGATAAAAACCCGAATGGTCTCCTTAGCTATTTCTGGGCATGAATCCAAAGCTCTGCCCGGTACTCATCTTAGGTTCCAACTACTGAAGTCTCCGTCAAAGCTCACTCCAGTCCATCTACACCCTCCCAGCCATTGAAGCCCTCCCCAGCCCATCCTCCACCAAACGGCCATATACAGTCACAGACCGCGCCAGTCTGCCCGGTACTGGCCTTAATTCTTCAATATTTACTATTATTTTCTGATTCTAGATCCTCTGTGTTCATCCCATGCTTTTTTGAACTCCGTCACCGTTTTCCTCTCCACCACCTCTCTCGGGAGCGCATTCCAAGCATCCACCACCCTCTCCGTAAAGAAGAATTTCCTTACATTGCTCTTGAATTTACCACCCCTCAACCTCAAATTATGTCCTCTGGTTTTAAAATTTTCCTTTCGCTGCAAAAGATTTTGTTCTACGTTAATATTCAGAATGCGGAGGCAAGTCTACAATTGGGCATCAAAGTGAGGTGTTCTAGTGCTGAGCACTGCCCCTCCCCCACCCCCAATTCTGCATATAGTGCCATAACTTGTATCCATAAATCGATGCTCACAGCCAACTTGCACGCACAACTTGTTTAACGAGACCGGCGCCGAAACCTGGCAACTAACAAGTCGTTTTTGACACAAATTGGCTCTAATTGGAAGTTGCATGCACAGCTTGGTAGGTGCAGTCTATACACCGGTGTGTGCCAGTTCTAGTTCGCAAATCTGAAAATGGGGCATGGCCCGAGGTGGAGCAGGGACGGATCATGGGAGATCTTTAAAGTTACGTGCACTTTTATAGAATATGCCTGATCCACAAACAACAGGCACAGGTATTTAGGCCTGGTTTTCCTTACCCTAAATGGGAGCTGTGTGTGTGTGTGGCAGGGGGGGGGGGGGGTCCTAGGGTGCGAGTCCCTATTTCAATGATGGGTCAAGCTGAGTGAGCAGGCCCCGAAGGATTCTCACACAGGTATGGTTGTGCTGAGATGGAGTCGTAGCCTTCCTGCTGTTCCCAAGGCTTCCCAGAACTAGCCCAACCCGATCTCATGAGAACCTTTTCCTACAATATCGTACCATGCCATAATCATACAGTTTCCTATGCCCCGCAGGTTTCAACACGGATTCATTGCAGTTTACAATAAGAATTCTAACCATTCATTGCAGTTACAATAAGGATCAGAACGCCCGGTATGCTTTTGGCTCTGAGCACTGATCTGAGAGACTACACATTTATTCATTACATTATTTGATATAACTTAGAAGACTCGCAAGACTCCTGAGGCAGGCCTGTTTGGCCGAAACATGTACATGTCGAGTCATTGAGTTATTGGATGAATAAAGTCATTTGAACCATCGGATGAGTGAAAGGACATTTTTATAATAGTTTGTGGTCATCATTCTGATTAGGACAATTCCACTCTATATTTTATGTATTAAGTAATATAAGCCATGAGAATTACAGTGAGAAGAGGTAGGTCTTCAACAGTTTCCTGAATTGGTAGTAGGTAGAAAGTTGATGCAGGCAGCACGGTAGGCTCCTCCAGACTTTGGGACCTTGAAATTTGACTCAAATAAAGTAGACTCAAATAATTTTTTTTTCTGATAGATTTGTTAAGGAGAAGGAAAAGTCAGCTTAAAACGCTGTGTTGTTCCTGAATTACAGAAGAACTGCGTAACTTTAACATCGGATGTTAGTCCTGTGGAGTTCTCGCTGTACATAGCCTTATATGGGATTACCATATGGCTCCAGAAAAAGAAGGATGGATTGAGACTTCCAAGTTTTTCTTCCAATGAAAGCAATGGAAGTAAAACCCGAGTGTCTCAATTGTCCTAAATAAAAAATTAATCTAGCCACTGTGTTTGGAGAAGCTGTAAAAGTCCCCGTCTCTGCAGATAACCGCGGGAAACAATCCTCAAGTCATTCTTCATGGAGAGAAGGAAGAATCAGAGTATGAATGGGCCCGGCCACTGACCCTCAAGCCTTGCATTGAAGAATGCTGGTGTAGAAGGGCTGATGTTTAGATAGACACTAAAGAATGATACTGGATAGTTAGAACACAAGACCATAAGCATTGCCATGCTGGGACAGACAGAAGGTCCATCAAGACCATAGTGGCCAACAGTGGTCAACCCAGGTCCCAAGTTCCTGGCAGAAACCCAAAGAATAGCAACATTCCAGAGCTGAGATTGTGATGTCATAATGTCTCATTCCACCAATAAGAGCCAAGCTTATCAGTGATGTCACCAAGTTATCTTGTTTCTCATCTCTCTTTGAGCTACTCTAATAAGAATACACGTAGAGTGCATTTGTTTGCATATCCTTCCACAAAATCTCTCGTATCAAGCCGCCAAACTGAATGTATGGCTTGGAAAAATTATGTTAGATGTTTCTTATTTTGATTTTAGAAAATTGTTAAAGACACAACTATTTGATAGGTTGGTATCTTAAAGCATTCAATATTAATTCTTTATATTTTTTATTCAATAATTTGATGTATTTTATCTGCATTGTATGTATTAGTTTTACTTGTTGTGAACCGCCTAGAACCTTTTTGGTTTGGCGGTATAGAAGAATAAAAATTATTATTATTATTATATTATACTTGGCTCACATAAGAATCAGAATACGAATGGGCTCAGCCACTGACCCTCAAGCCTTGCATTGAAGAATGCTGGTGTAGAAGGACTGAGGTTGAAACAGACACTAAAGAATGACACGGGATGGACATAAGACCTTAAGCGTTGCCATACTGGGACAGACCAAAGGTCCATCAAGCCCAGTTTCCAACAGTGGCACAATATGTTTTAAGTTTAAAATGTATTATTTATTTGATTATACTGTCTATCATGACATCTAGGCGGTTTACAATAGATTTAAATAAACATAATTAAAAACAGGGGGTTAAATAAAAGAAAAAAAAAAAAATCAGACATTTAGGACACTTAGATCAACACAACAAAACCTACTAACTATTCCTTCTTTGAAAATAATTGGGACCAGAAGAGCAACCATTTTTTCAGTACTAGCTCCTCAACAGTGGAATAATTTGCCAATTTATTTACACGGCGAACCATCATTAGATAAATTTAAGCGCGCCTTAAAAGGCTTTCTTTATAAAGATGCATTCAATATATAGATAGAACATTCAAGTAAACACAATACCTTGACCCCAATGAATTAAACAAATAGGTCGTCAAATTGAAACTGTAAGCCTTTTTAAAATCTTTTTTCCTTTAAAAAAGGCTGTTAACATATAGACTGTTCAATTAATCTAAACAATATCCTCATATCTTGACTGAATTCAATACAAATGATTAAAGCATCTTTAATCAATTCATACTATACTTTTTCTTTAAAGATCCCATCCTTTGTGTTCAAACCTTAAATGTTTCTTTTTTTTATATATAAATTGTAGTTCTTCCCATTACCCATTTGTACCTGTTTGTACTAATTTGTAATAGATCAAAATGATTTGTATGTAATGTCTTATCTTATTTTATTTTGTCCACCCTGCTCTTTTTTATGTATTGGAAACATGTAATACGCATTGAAATATATGACATTGCGTAAAAATCAAAATCTAATAAACTTGAAACTTGATATAATCACGACCAGGAAGAAGGAAGTCATCCTGCCATTGTATCATGCAATGGTGCGCCCGCACCTGGAATACTGTGTCCAGTACTGGTCGCCGTACCTCAAGAAGGACATGGCGGTACTTGAGAGAGTCCAGAGAAGAGCAACTAAGCTAATAAAGGGTATGGGGGACCTCTCATATACTGACAGACTGAAAAAGCTGGGGCTTTTCTCCCTGGAAAAGCGACGACTCAGGGAAGACATGATAGAAACCTTCAAGATCATGAAGTATGATTAAGCGATTAATCAAAAAAATTATTAAACTTGAAACTTGAAGGGCATAGAAAAAGTGGACAGGGACAGATTTTTCAAACTACGAGGAACCACAAGTACAAGGGGGCACTCAGAGAAATTGAAAGGGGAAAGGTTTAGAACAAACGCCAGGAAGTTCTTTTTCACTCAGAGGGTGGTGGATACATGGAACACGCTACCGGAGGCAGAAGCACGCTACAGGGCTTCAAAGAAGGTCTGGACAGGTACCTGGAGGACAAAGGGATTGAGGGGTACAGATAAGAGTAGAGGTAAGGTTATAGGGATAGGATTAGAGGTAATTTATAAAATTAGTCAGAGACCACTGTTTCAGGCAGTGGGCCTGATGGGCCGGCGCGGGAGCGGACCGCTGGGCGAGATGGACCTCTGGTTTGCCTCAGCGGAGGCAACTTCTTATGTTCTTAGTGACTGGAAACAAAAGGGAAAAAATACAATATTCAAAAAACCAACAACAAAAAAAAAAGCATAAGAAAAATAAAATAAATACAGTGGCCACACAAATTTGGAGGGGGTAAAGTTAATGTTCTGCACTACCTAAAGGATAAGAATTTCTTAGGAAGTAGAGGCATCTACTTATACTCGCAAAACAAATTTCGCTATAACTGCCCCTACATTATGGAACTCACTTCCACAATACCTTCGCGATGAACAACAATTAGCCAAATTCAAGACAAATCTAAAGACTTTCTTATTTCGGGACGCTTTTAATCAAACCTAAATTTTTTTTTATTTTTTTTTTTCTCTCTCGTTCTCTCTCTCTCTCTTTTCTTTCTTTCATCAGGCAAGCATCCATCATCTTCACGCCTCCCCTCCCTTTCGTTCAATCCCCCCCCCCACTTTTCCCATTTCTTCTATACAATGTAACTTTTTCCCTTTCCTCCCCTATTACCCTCACTCTCCAGTACGTCAAGTCTTTGTCATCTATGTTTAATTTTAGATATCTTCATGCACATTCTACTACATTTAAACTCTTTATTAATTTTATTGTTAACCGGCCAGACATTTGTTTGATGGTCGGGATATTAAAAACTAATAAACTTGGAAACTTGGCATCTTCAAACAAAAAGGTCTTTACATTCGTCTTGTATATGGGTAAGGATGTTTCTTGTCTGATATGACATGGAAGCGCATTCCATAAGGTAAGGGCTACAACAGAAAAAATGGTTTTACATGTAGTGCCATAAAATATATGGGATGTGATGGAATAGAAAAAAGATTTTGCTGTGTTGATCGTAATAGTAGTGTGAGGGATTAATAGTCTGTCGATAATTGCTGGGGAGTTTTCTTGTCTTGTTTTAAAAACAAGGAGTAAGATTTTAAAACCGATGCGGTGGGATAGGGGCAGCCAATGAGAATGTTTTAGGAGGGGCGTAACATGATTGTATTTTTTAGTCTTGTAGATGAGTTTTACCACAGCGTTTTGTATTATCTGAAGTCTTCTGGTTGATATCTTGATAAAGGGAATTGCAGTAGTCCAGATGCGTATCAACTAAAAAGAGTGAATGAAGATATTGAGGATTACAGAATCGGGGGTTTGAGTAAAAACTAAAAAGTACCACAATTACAATGAATGCAACTATTGTAGAAAATGTCACGGGGACAAATTTTTCCCCCGTCCCCACGGGAACTCATTTTCTTGGCCCATCCCCATTCCTGCAAACTCCATCATCGTTTGCACAAGTCTCAAACACTTTTAAAATCAAAAGTGTTCGAGGCTTGTGTGATTAAGACAGAGCTTACAGGAATGGGGCAGAGACCGAGACAGCGACAAAACTCACAGGGATGGAACGTGAAAATTGAGTTCCTGCGGAGATGGGGGAAAATTTGTCCCCCTGTCATTCTCTAAACCAGTGGTTCCCAAGCTTGTCCTGGAGGACCACCAGCCAGTTAGATTTTCAGGATAGCCCTAATGAATATGCATGGAGCAGATTTGCATGCCTGTCACGTCCATTATATGCAAATCTCTCTTATGCATATTCATTAGGGTTATCCCAAAAACCCGACTGGCTGGTGGTCCTCCAAGACAGGGTTGGGAACCACTGCTCTAAACTATTGTTAACATTTTCATCCAACAACTTGATTGCTCTACACTTCATTCCACTTTGTTTTCAGTAAAAGTAAACTTTGAAAATGACCGTCACTTCTGCGAACGCTTTTGTGAATCATTAATGTAGCACAATTAAAATGGTGTCGAGGAAGTGGATTGTTCAGTCTGATAAAAAGTTCCTTCAATTCAGGCCTGGCTGCAGTATTACTGATGTCTTCTGACTGGGCCTGCAGGTATTGATCAAGGTAGGGCTAGGCAATTCCGGTCCTCGAGAGCCGGAGCCAGGTCAGGTTTTCAGGATTTCCACAATGAATATGTTATGAGATGGATTTGCATGCACCGCCTCCTTGAGATACAAATCTATCTCATGCATATTTATTGTGGATGTCCTGAAAACCTGACCTAGCTCTCAAGGACCGGAATTGCCTACCCCTAGATCAAGGGAATCTCTCTGATACATTCTACCAAAGAATGCTTTATCATCATTGTTGTTATCAACTGCACGGGAAGTATTGGCTGGGGCAATCGCTTGCATCTTCATCTTCATTATTAGTTAGGCTGCCCAGTTACAGAGAAGAGTTGCACAAAGTTGGAATCATTGTCTATTGTTCTAATAATTTTTTTGTCTGATGGTAAACTAAGGGCTCCTTTTATGAAAGTGCGCTAGCGTTTTTACCGCACACACCGGATTAGCGCGCGCTAGCTGAAAAACTACCGCCTGCCTTCATACAAGGAGCCCTAAATATCTTCAAGAACTGATGCAAGAATGTCAAATGTATGGGAATCCTTCAGTCCCACAACCAGATTAGCAGACCTCCTCTCTAAAGACTAGCAATCGACTGGACAGTGACCCTAGCGTAAAACTTTCTTTGGAATGTCAAGCAGTCTACTGTGGTGGAGACATACGTCTGGTTCACCAAGAATTGCAAGCAGCTTAGCTTCATCCCGCAAACTTTCTCAAGCCGCGGCACACTAGACGTAGTGGCCACGGCTCAAGGCATCCGTAAGTGCGTGGACATCGCCGTGACGACGTCACGCCCGTGCATGACATCATCACCTCAACGTCTGCGCATGCGCGCAGATGGGCCCTGAGATGCCAGTGGGAGGTGGCAGCAGGGGAGAGGGCCGGAGAGAAGGAGAGGCTCTGGCGCCGGCTGATTGCCTAAAGCATGTCCTGTAGGCAGTCAGCTGGCGCCGGCGCCTCTGTGCCGTGGCACACCTGAAATCTCAGGAGGCACACTAGTGTGCCACGGCACACGGTTTGCGATACGCTACTTTAACCCAAGCATAGTACCGGGTAGAGCTTTGGATTCTTGCCCAGAAATAGCTAAGAAGAAAAAAAATTTAAAAAATTTAAACTGAATCAGGTTGGGCAGACTGGATGGACCATTCGGGTCTTTATCTGCCGTCATCTACTATGTTACTATGTTTTAAAGAGACCCAATTCATCATTGTACTGTTTGGCTGGAGACGAGTAGTCAACTGAACAAACATAAGCAAATTCATTGTTCTCATAGGCTGTATTCCCTGAACAGCACCATTTAAGGAGAGATGATCCTCTGTTTGTGTGACGAGGTTTGCAACAGCAAAATCCTGTTCCAGGTTTTGCTGTTTCATTTGGTTTACTAAGGAATGATCACTTAGGTCTCTTCTGCTTTTTATGTTTTGCTTTTAACAGAAGCGTCAGAGGTAATTAGGTAAAAGGAGTAAAATCTGGTGAAACAATTACTTCAGTAAAAGTAAAAGTAACACATGTGTAGATTTTAGTCCAGTCCATGGAAATTCTGTGTGGTATGGAACTCCCTGTGTAACTCGTGGCTTTCTGAAATTGAAATTTAGATTGTGTACATGCTATTGGAAGCTGGATTTAAGAATCCCTGAAGAAACCAAATGAATGTAGGTGAAACGAGTGCTTGTTGGAGTCTTTTAGCTCTGTCGTGGACTTTGGAAGCTAACGGCGTGAAATTCTGGACCGCTGTTCAAAAGAGGAAGTTTGTACAGCACCAGCGTACTTCTACCAAAGCTAAGGGCTTCTTTTATGAAGCCGCGCCAGCGGCTTTATCCCACTTACCTTTTTTGCGCGCGCTAACCCCCACGCTAGCCAAAAAACTACCGCCTGCTCAAGGTTGCCCGTTGTCCCCCTTGATCTTTGCATTAACCATTGAGCCTTTAGCACAGAAAATTAGACAATCTCAACAGGTAAAAGGCCAGAGGGTGGCGGGTGAAGAGCAAAAACTGTCTTTGTTTGCAGATGACATAGCCATTGTTGAGGCATCTGAGAAGACTCTAACCACCCTTAAAGATATTATGAGTGAGTATGGCCAATTATCAGGGTTCAAAGCCAATTTAAATAAGACGGAAGTGATGAATATTTCAGCATCAACAGAGAAGATTACGGAATTACAAAGATCAATATCCCTGAGATGGGTAAAGGGCCCTATTCGCTATTTGGGAATAATTTTGGGAACAGATTGGACATCTTTGTTCCAACAAAATTATATACCATTGGCCAAAGATATTCAGATAGATTTAGATAGATGGAATAAGCTACACATCTCTTGGCTAGGTCGTATGGAAGTGGTAAAGATGATGATTCTCCCTAGGTTTCTTTATCTATTCCAAGCATTACCGATAGAAATCCCAAAACAGTTTTTTCAAAAATGGAACAAAATGATATTGAGATTCATATGGGGAGGAAAACAGCCAAGGGTCAGAAAGCAATCGATGTTTAAGTCTAAGGCCGAAGGAGGATTGGGTTTACCTTCTTTGGAGAATTATTATAAAGCAGCACAGATGAGAGCAATAGTCGAATGGCATTCATCTTCTCCTAAGTTTTGGGTAAAGGAGGAACAAGCAATGTTAGATGGGAAAGATGGTATAAGAAAATTGAAATATCTACCATGGTTGGGGGAAAAAGAATCAACAAATATAAACAATCCTTTCAGTAAATGTTCCCTGAAAATCTGGAAAAGTGTTAGGAAAAAACTTTTAGGCAGAGAAAAAGGCATTCTTTTCACCCCTATATTATATGTACAAGACTTTATACCAGGTAGGCAGGGTGGAATTTGTAAGAAGTGGGAGGAAAAAGGACTAGCATGTTTTGGTCAATTAGTTGAAGAAGGCGAGGTAAAAGCCTTTATAGATATTAAGGATTATTTTCATTTAGAAATGAGAGATTTTTTCCCATATCTTCAGATAAAAATTATATATTAACACATAAGATGAAGAATAATGGAATTTTAAAGAAATCTGAATTTGAAAAAAGGCTAGCAGATCCAGTAGCAAAAGGGTGTATTTTTGGATCTTAATGTTAGATCATAGCGAGGTAGCCCACTGCTGGTGAGTGACATTTTCTCTAGTATTTTTTTTACTTGTCACTACGATTGTGTTCTTGTGATACACATATAAATATCATGATTTGCAAAAGCATATGTTTCTAATATTGGTTTGTATAGTAACTAAGCAAATGTAGTTAATTAGAAACATAGAAAGATGACGGCAGAAAAGGGCTATAGCCCATCAAGTCTGCCCACTCTACTGTCCCACCCCATTAAGTCAGAGTGCTTCTCGACCCATGTAGAGATCCCACGTGGATGTCCCATTTATTCTTAAAGTCAAGCATGCTAGTGGCCTTGATCACCTGCACCGGTAGTTTATTCCAGTGATCCACCACCCTTTCTGTAAAGAAATACTTCCTGGTGTCACCACCAAATCCCCCTCCTCTGAGTTTGAGCGGGTGGGTGCCCCCTTGTGATTGAAGGTCCCTTAGGAAAGAATATGTCGTTTTCCACCTCGACACGACCCGTGACGTACTTAAATGTCTCAATCATGTCACCCCTCTCCCTGCGCTCCTCTAGAGAGTAGAGCTGCAACTTGCCCAGTCTTTCCTCGTATGAGAGACCCTTGAGTCCGGAGACCATCCTAGTGGCCATTCGCTAGACTGACTCAACTCGAAATACATCTTTACGGTAATGTGGCCTCCAGAATTGCACACAGTACTCCAGATGAGGTCTCACCATGGCTCTGTACAGTGGCATTATGACTTCAGGTTTACGGCTGACGAAGCTTCTATTGATACATCCCATCATCCGCCTTGCCTTGGATAAGGCCTTCTCTACCTGTTTGGCAGCCTTCATGTCTGCACTGATGATTACTCCCAAGTCCCGTTCTTCTGAGGTCGTAGCTAGTGTTTCTCCATTCAAGGTGTATGTTCTGCATGGATTTCTGCTGCCGAGATGCATCACCTTACACTTCTTTGCGTTGAAGCCCAGCTGCCATGTCGAGGACCAGTTTTCCAACTTGATCAGATCCTGCGCCATACCATCTAAGTTAAAGTTTTACCACTTATACTTGTAAAGAGGTGAGGGAAACATATTCCCCATATACAAAGAGAATACTCACATGTGTGTATAGTTTTATACCAGTTCAAAGGCATGCATTGGTTTTTAAACAGTGCTTTGGTCAGGGTTTTACACAAGGAAGGGGAGTCACTCTCCTTAGTCCTGTGTAGTTTAATTCTACTTCCAAGCTTGAAACCAGGTTAAAATTGTGGCCTTGCTATTTAACTGTGTGGCACAGTGGTTAAAGCTATAGCCTCAGCACCCTGAGGTTGTGGGTTCAAACCCACGCTGCTCCTTGTGACCCTGGACAAGTCACTTAATCCCCCCATTGCGCCAGGTAGATTAGACAGATTGTGATCCTGCCCGGACAGACAGAAAAATGCTTGAGTGCCTGAATAAATTCATAAATTCTGAGCTCCCCTGGGAGAACAGTATAGAAAATGGAATAAATAGTGTGAAATGTTTCAGCCTCTGATAACCAGAGCTGGTATTGTGACATCATAATGCCTCTTTCCACCAATGACTAAGAGCCAATCTAATCAGTGATGTAACAATGGCTTGAGTGTCCTATACTTGGCTCACTTTTGCTGCATTTCAATTTATAGAGTAGAGCAGTGGTTAAAGCTACAGCCTCAAACCCACGCTGCTCCTTGTGACCCTGGACAAATCACTTAATCCCCCTATTGCCCCAGGTAGTTTAGATAGATTGTGAGCCTGCCCGGACAGACAGGGAAAACTGCTTGAGTACCTGAATAAATTCATGTTAGCCGTTCTGAGATCCCTGGGGAGATTGGTATACAAAACTGAATAAACACGTTGAAATTCTATAATTGGTAGTTTTACGTTTAAATAGCAATGCTTCTACATGGAATCCGCTACGTGCGTGCCACTCTTTTTTTTTTTTCAATGCATAGACTTCCCTGCTTCCTCTACATGTGCGGGCAAATACATGCGCAGGTATTTTAGAAATCGCTCTGCTTCGGCAGATCCTTTTCTAAACCACCCCCAGAACGCGGCTCAACCCAGCCCGGACGTCTCAATTCGGATCCCCCGTGTTCTATGAAAACTGGGTCTCCAAACCTGACCAGTTCGTCAGCGTCCCGTCACGGCTCAAGCGAAATGCGGTGCGTGAATTTTATCAGTAACACAGAGCTAGGCATGTCAGGGTGTTATGGGTAACAGACCTCGTTTTGATCGCTGGCCCGAAGAGTCTCGTGTCTATGGCACTATTCAGCCGGAGTGTTTTTTTCATGTCTCATGCTTGAAGAGGCCCTGCAGATGCATCTCTACCCTGCAAGTTTTAGAACAATTGCCTCAGTGTGTCTGTTCAGATCTAAGCGGCCTTTTAGCACTTCTAATCTTGAAGGCAGCCCCTTCCTTACACAACGTACAAAACCGAGTTCTGGGATCAAGTCACAAAGGTTTATATTGTCCAGTTGCTGAAAGAAAGAAAAAGGAAAGGATAGTTTAGCCGTGTAGGTTTAAATGCTCCCAGAAGGGCCAATGCTGACAAGCTCAGTCCTGCCGTTTTTCAACTAATCATCTGCAAAATTGAAAGAAAAAAAAAAATGACTTCTGGTAGGTGAGCCACAGCAGGGCAATTAAGAAGATACTGTGGAGGTAGACATCTGCTCCCAGACAAATACAGTTCCACTGATGCTATCTATAGCTACAATTCTTCCGAGAGATAAACAGGCGAGAGAGAGAGAGAGCACATGAGAGAGGAAGCACCGTGCTGAGAAAGGGCTGATCCGAGACCAGCCTCGTGGCCCCTGTGGTCTGACACCAAGAAAGGAGAACGGGGGCCTGTAGATGCACAGGTGACAGAAGTCCCAGGACAAACCCGTCAAAGATGTAAACTATGAGGGGGGGGTACGCAAGGCTGGCAAACGAGGGACCGGACGCAGAATCATGGCCGAGATCAAAGACGACGAGATTCAAAAGGGCCTTTGAACCCTGCCGGCATACTTTCAGCTATCATGTTTGCACATTTTAGTCATAAAAGAGGCACGTCACCTCCTTGTAACCTAGTTTATCGTTATCTATCATGCAAAAAAAAAAAAAAATACTTTAGTTGACAGAGTGTGGTAGTGGGTGTTTACTGGCAAGCTTGATTCACCGAAATCGGGTAGTGTATCCCTTTAACTCTCTGGCCAGTCCAAAATACACAACATTAACCTTAAGTGAGACCAACAGAATAACCTTGCAATGATGCAGTAGCATTGCACATGAAATTAGAAAAAAAAATAAAAAATCACCAATTAGCCCCTTTAGTCTGCTTAAATATTCCTGTCACAATGCAAGGATATACCGCAGATAGAAACATGACAGCAGATAAAGGCCAAATGGTCCATCCAGTCTGCCTATCCGCAGTAACGATTATCTCTTCCTCTCTCTAAGAGATCCCAAGTGACAACTACCGATCATGTCTTCGGTAAGTAGCACTCCTTATCCCAGATAAGGAGAACTAGAAAAACACTAAAGTTCCGAGTCATCTGTGTATTTTTTTAAATAGATGTATGGAAAAATGATTTAAAGTTCAGCTGGATGGGTTGTTATAGTTTCGCTTCACTGCAAAAGTATTGCTGGATTTTTTTTTTAATTGATTTGATTTTAATACTTAACATACCGCTAAAAGCCAAAGTGCTATTGCAGTTTAAAATGATACCATTCTAGCATTAGCAAGTAAAAAGAATGCCAGGCATAAAACCATGCGTCCTAAATAGCTCTAGCAACTCGTATAGTCGTCCTATTTACTCTTATCCTAGATAATTCTAGTTACACTAATCCTAATTTATTTTAGTTCCATTTACAATATTCACCATATCTTAAACATTTCTGGAAAGATCTACTATGTACATAAAGGTCCCGTCTTGTCCTCCTATCGTGTTCCTAGTGGGAGGAGGGGGACCTGCTATTTTCCTCTATGTTGTTTCTTCCCTCTGTAGGCTCACAGTTTCAGTTGAAGTAGTCAGAGAAAAGATGTACTAAGCCAAATCGACAAGTGATAAATCACCTGGACCGGATGGTATACATCCCAGGGTACTAAAGACGAAACATGAAATTGCTGACCTGCTGTTAGTGATCTGTAACCTGTCGCTAAAATCATATGTAGTACCTGAAGATTGGAAGGTGGACAATGTTACGCCAATTTTTTTATAGGGTTCCAGGGGAGATCCAGGAAATTACAGACCGGTATGCCCGACTTCAGTACCGGAAAAAATGGTGGAAACAATTATAAAAAATAAAATTTGTGGAACACGTAGACAAATATGATTTAAGAGACAGCGCCAGCATGGGTTCAGCTGAGGGAGATCTTGCCTCACCAATTTGCTTGACTTCTATGAAGGTGTGAATACACATGTGGATAAAGGTGAGCCAGTTGATATAGTGCAGGGATCTCAAAGTCCCTCCTTGAGGGCCACAATCCAGTCAGGTTTTCAGGATTTCCTCAATGAATATGCATTGAAAGCAGTGCATGCACATAGATCTCATGCATATTCATTGGGGAAATCCTGAAAACCCGACTGGATTGCGGCCCTCAAGGAGGGATATAGTGATTCTAGATTTTGAGAAAGCTTTTGACAAAGTTCCTCATGAGAGGCTCCTGAGAAAATTAAAGAGTCATGGGATAGGAGGCAAAATTCAGTTGTGGATTAGGAATTGGTTATTGGATAGAAAACAGAGGGTAGGGTCAAATGGTCATTTTTTTCAATGGAGGAGAGTAAACAGTGGAGTGCTGCAGGGATCTCTACTGGGCCCAGTGCTATTTAACTTATTTATAAATGATCTGGAAATTGGAAGGATGAGTGAGGTGATTAAATTTGCAGATGACACTAAACTGTTCAAAGTTGTTAAAACACATGCAGATTGTGAACATTGCAGGCAGACCTTAGGAAATTGGAAGACTGGGTGTCCAAGTGGCAGATGAAATTTAATGTGGACAAATGCAAAGTGATGCATATTGGGAAGAATAACCCAAATCACAGTTACCAGATGTTAGGGTCCACCTCGGAGGTTAGCGCCTACGAAAGGGATCTGGGTGTCATTGTAGACAATATGATGAAACCTTCCGCCCAATGTGTGGTAGCAGCCAAAAAAGCAAACAAGATGCTTGGAATTATTTGAAAAGGAGATAGATAACAAGACTAAAGATATTATAATGCCTCTGTATTGCTCCATGGTGCGACCTCACCTGGAGTATTGCATTCAATTCTGGCCTCCTTATCTCAAGAAAGATATAGCGGCACTAGAAAAGGTTCAAAGAAGAGCGACCAAAATGATAAAGGGGATAGAACGCCTCTCGTATGAGGAAAGACTAAAACGATTGGGGCTCTTCAACTTGGAAAAGAGATGGCTGAGGGGAGATATGATTGAAGTCTACAAAATCCTGAGTGGAGTAGAACGGGTACAAGTGGATCAATTTTTCACTCCGTCAAAAATGACAAAGACTAGGGGACACTCGATGAAGTTACAGGGAAATAGTTTTAAAACCAATAGGAGGAAATTTTTTTTCACTCAGAGAATCGTTAAGCTCTGGAACGCGTTGCTAGAGATTGTGGTAAAAGCGGATAGCGTAGCTGGTTTCAAGAAAGGTTTGGATAAATTCCCGGAGGAAAAGTCCATAGTCTGTTATTAAGACATTGAGGAAGCCTCTGCTTGCCCTGTATCGGTAGCATGGAATATTGCTACTCCTTGGGTTTTGGCCAGGTACTAGTGACCTGGATTGGCCACCGTGAGAACGGGCTACGGGGCTTGATAGACCATTGGTCTGACCCAGTTCTGAAAAGGATAATCTTTATCTCTTTATTGAATTTTCCAGTGTCTCTTTCTATCTTTAAGATCTTGGGTAGGGCATTCCACCATGCTGGAGACATAACATAGAACATTCTTGCCTTTGTGCTTTTGTACTCTATGTCTTTGAAAGAGGGTATTTATAGTAGAGACTCCTGGCTTCAACGTAGGGCACATGGTGGAGTATGGTTATGTAGTCTGGCCGCAAGATATTGCAGCTCTGAGAGGTGAAGGGTTTTTTATGTCAACAATAGGATCTTGAATTTCACCTTGTTTTCATTCTGGAGCCTGTGTAACTCTTCTGTCTTGATTTTCCTAGCAAAAACCTTGCTGAAGTTTTTTATACTGTTTGGGTCTGTCATGTGTTTGCACATAGAACTATATCACAACCATCATGTGAAACGTGTTTTGAAAGAGTTTTTTTTGCATTTGTTATTGCTGTGCAGGAATCTGATGCTTACGTCCACATCCTGAAGCAGCTGAAGTGGTGAAACGCTGGCCATCGTTGATGAGGCAGGTTCCTATTGTCAGATCTGAATGTCCATTATCTTCAGATTCATAATTTAGTCATTTGCATTGCACAAGGCTACATAGTAGACAGTGAGGAGGATTTTTTTGTAATGCCCATGAGGTTTCCTCTAACCCCCCCACCCCCCAGAAAACTATAATTGAATTTATGCAAAAAGAAAGGTGGCCTTATGAGGCTTTTTCCTCCTTCATTTGTCATTCTGAAGTAGCTATAATGAAATGTTTGTGACTCAATGTTCTGAATAGAAATGATATAATACATGATTGATATTTGAAGTTTCAATAAGCAGTAGTGTTTGTTTTTTGTGATATTTCCAGTTTTTCTGCTTTCTGGAGTGATAGTTACATAGAGAAGAAATACCTTGGGACTGGAAACCCTGGAGAGAGATTTAAAAAAAAAAAAAATAAAATGAACATAGAAAAGCAGAAGAAAGATTTCAGAATGGATCGGGACCAGGCAGGAAGTACAAAGGCTGTACTCCTGCATTGTGTGTCGCTCTTCTAAGACAAAGGCAGCCATCCAGGAGACCACGCTGGACCACCCCCACTAAAAAAGGTGCCAGGGGGGGCTTTGGGTGGCAGGCTTCCCAGCACCAGACACACCTATGTGTAGAGGAGAAAAAACCAAGAAGAAAAAAATTCTGAACCAAAATTTTGTTTTTTTGGTTTTTTTCCTCTTCTATAGGTGGGTACATCATATGGTCCGGTGTGTCTTAAGGTCCAAAAAATATGGTATTTTCTTTCACTTTTCATGAAACAAGTGTATTGCTTCTAAAATATTTTTTAAAAAAATTCATGAATCCTTCACTGTCAGTGGTAGTGAACACTATCTCCAAACTAGAGAATTACACGGGGAAAAAAAATCTGTCCCCGTCACTGCCCCGTCACCGGATCACCACCCCATCCCCGCCATCCCCTTCATCGCTCCATCCCCAAACCCGCCATCCCCTTTACCGCCCAGTTCCCACAGCATCCACCCTTCCCTCTCGCCACCTCATCGCCCTTCAGCGGCTCAAGAATCGCCATCCCCCTTACCTTCGCGGCATAAAGAAACTTAAGGGTGGGAAGGCGCGCAGTCAACGATCACGCACGCGGCCCCTTCCCTTCCTCCCTACCTCCGGCCAAATCTATCTCCCTCCCTCCCTCCCCCTTACCTTCGCAGCGCTTTAGAAAAGAAACTGATGCCAGCAAAGCCTGCCTGTGCCACCCTGCAGTCGCATGTGTGTGGGCGGAAGCTTCTCCTCTGACAATTGTCATTTTATAAACAAATAAAACAGGGCAAGGTTTAACAAAACCCATCTCCCCTCCCTTTCACAAATATTCCCTTCACTATTGTGAAAACTGAACAAACCAAATTACTACAGAATGCTACATAGAAAAATCAAGCTAACAGAATACTTTATTCACACATGGCAAGAATAATGTTAGGAGAGTGCAACTAGGGCAACTGCCCCCTGATCAGAGAGAGAGCCCTAAGCCAGCTGGAAGCTACAGAAGCACAGCCTGGACTTTGCGGTCCCCAGTTATGTCTAATACCAGCTCTAGCAGGATACATATTTCAAATCTGAAATATTCTAATCACAAAATATAAAACAAATTTATTTTTTTTCTTTTTGTTGTCTGGTAATTTTATTCTTCAAATCACATTTGGTCTCATGCTTTGGGTTTAGGTTCCTTCTGTCTTAATCGTGGCATGGCTGGCTCCTGAAGGTAAAATAGGCACAAGAGGAGCTGGGGAGAAGATGTCAAGTATGACACGGGTGCAATTTTTTTTACCACAGGAGTAAGACTTTTCACCGCTCCCACGGGGCGATAAAAGGTCTTATCCCCATTCCCATGGGGTGGTGAAAGGTGTTGTCCCCATTCCTGCGGTAAACCAGTTGCAAATGTCTCCATTCCTGCGGATTTACTGCGGTGAGCTGCGGTTTACCGCGGTAAACGGTCCCCGTGTCATTCTCTACTCCAAACCATCCCTATCTGCAATTTCAGTCAACCGAGGCCATGGAAGGTGTAACTGTGAATCCTTCACAAGGCAGCACAGTGCACTTCTATGGAGCCACCGAGCCAGATGCAATGGCCCAAAAACCAGGGGAAGCAGCTTCAATTCCCACCAGTGGCGTAGCGAGGATGCGTGGCGCCCCTCCCCCTTCCTCCGTACCTCTTCAATTTTCCCGGCATGAGCAGCATCACAAACTTGCTGTCCGCATTGGGTCGCCTCTCCCTCTGATGTCACCTTCTGGGCGCGGGACCCGGACGTGACGTCAGAGAGATCCGACACCGATGCGAGCAGCGAGTTCATGATTGCTCGCTCAGGGAATATTAAAGAGGACGACAGAAGGGAAGGGGTGCGCAGCAAGGGGGGGTCAGGAAGGAGCGGGAGGGGCAGAGAAGAGTATGGGTGTCAGTGCCCCCTCCTGCCCCACTCCCCTCCCTCACTATGCCATTGATTTCTACTGCAGCTCTTTATGACTCTATAATAATAATAATAACTTTATTCTTCTATACCGCCACAATTTTGCGACTTCTAGGCGGTTTACATTCAAGAGAGCTGGACATTCAGCGATTTACAATATGCAGATAGGCAGATGGAAGTACAGAGTACAGAGACTTTAAGAAAGCGAAATTACAAAATATACTGTTTGCTAAGAATTTCAGAGAGGACCTGTTAAAGAAAGGTCGCGAATTTCAAAAACAGCAAAAATTACAATAAACGGTTTGTTTAGAATTTCAGAGGGGACATATTAGAAGAAAGGTCCCAAAATTACAAATACTGTTCGATTAGGATTTCAGAGGGCATATTGGGAAAGTGAAATGAACAGTGTTCGGTGAGATTCTGTTTAGGTGATATATCTGTCGAATAAGGCAGTTTTTATGAGTTTTCTAAAAGCGTTGTAGGTCAGTTCAGCTTTATTAATGTAGTTGTCTAGCCAGTGTTGTTGTTTGTTTGCTTGGCACATGAAAGTTCTGTCCAGAAAAGTTTTGTATTTACAATTGGTAATGCTTGGGTATGCAAAAAGATAGCTGTTTCTGGTTTGTCTTATAGGGCTGTAGAATACGAAGTGTGATAGCAAGTACGTAGGAGCTAGTCCCCAAACTAGCTTGAAACATAGGCAAGAGAACTTGAATATTATTTGTGCCTCGACTGGCAGCCAGTGAAGTAGTTTGTAGTAGGGGGTGATATGGTCACTCTTTTTTAATCCAAATATCAAGCGGATCGCTGTGTTCTGAATAATTGTAAATTTTCTCACTGTTTTTTGGGGTATACCCATATAAACGATATTGCAATGGTCCAGAGTAGAAAGCACTAGTGATTGCACTAGTAATCTGAACGATAATGGGTCAAAGTATTTTTTGATGGTCTTTAATTTCCATAATATCAGGAAACATTTTTTTGCCACTATATTCGTGTGTTCGACCATTGTCAGGTGTGTGTCCAATGTCACTCCCAATATTTTTATTGTGTTGGTAATTGGGTAGTCGTGGTCTTTTATATGTAACATTGTGCTGGTAATTTTATCCGTTGGGCTTGCAAGGCAGATTTTTGATTTTTCTGTGTTATGTTTCAGTTTGAAGTCGATTGTCCAATGTTCTATTTTGGTCATAATACGAGAAATGTATTTTGAGGTTTCGTTTGCAATGCTGTTCACTGGGATTACAATGAAAATGTCATCTGCATATATGTAGCAGTTCAGGTTTAGTTTTTGCAGTAAGTGCCCTAGGGATGATATGTAAATGTTGAATAGTGTAGGTGAAAGTGGTCCCCTTAACTCTCCATTGCCCTAGGTAGAAAATATGTTTATTTATTAAAATTTTATATACAGGGGAAGTGGTTTACAATAAAAACAGAAAATTACAGGAAAAGAACTCCATAATAAACAAAGGACAGAAACATTCACCCATTCAAAATTAAAAGAGTAACAGTATATAATATACAAACCACTTTGATCGTACCTCATAACCATGCAAAGGAGATACAGTGTTTCCCCGTGAATTCACAGTTTGCGAATCATGGACTCGCTCATTTGCGGTCTGCTCCGACCGCCTCTTCCTGTAGTAAAGTCGGGCCACACCAATCAGGAGCTGCATGACAAAGCAGCTCCTGATTGGTGCAGCCCGACTTTACTACAGGAAGAGGCGGTCGGAGGAGACCGCGAGTGAATTTCTTCACCCAGTGGTGCTCCAACTGCCTCCCCTGCCTTTTCGAAATTCGCAGAGGTTCCTGGAACGGAACCCCCGTGAATTTCAGGGGAGTAATATATATCAAATTCCATCCCCATTACCTTTAAAAAGATGGAGACACTTTAACAGTGATGTGTGATTTCCCCCTCTAGCTGTCCTCTTGTTGAAAGGAAATTATCGTTCTTTTTATAGAGTGTTCATTTAAGTCACTGGACTGTAATACGTAGTTCTGGCAACTTCAAGAATTCTTAATAGACTAAATTAAAATGCAAGTGAAGAACTCAAATGTACTTTTTCTCATGACAATGATATTGACCGTATTCAAATATTTCCTTTGCAGGGCATGAAATAATGCTGTCTCTTTCCAGCTCTGTCACATGTTAGGATACAGCCCTGTGACTAGTTCTGACACAAAACGAAGCAAGGAAGATTACTGATGGTTTTAAGCCTACGGCCCTTAGTGTCAACATTTTAAAATAAATAATCCCTTCCTTTTGAATTCTAAAAATACCTGATGTGTCTTGAATATAGAGATATAATGTACCACCAGGTGAAGTTACAGTGTAATTATAGTCTGTCTAGTCAAATACCAAATGAGAAAAGAAACCCCACTGAATTCCGTCTTAGGTTTTATGGCAATGGTATATTCCATTGCAGTGCATCTCAAACTGTGTGCCACGGCACACTGAGGAGGAAGAGAGGTGCCTGCCAGCTGACTTCCCTATGCGGTACAGCGCCAGCGCTGCCCGATTCGCCAAAGGCCTGCATGGCTTCCCCCTTCTCTCTAGCGTCCTCCGGCTTCCCCCCTGGCCTCCGGTCTCATCTTTAAAGCTAATTACAGCAGCCTGCAGAGGATCGCCGGTATGTACAATGATTTTATTTTCAATACTAGTGTTTAGTCCCGTTACATTAATGGGTGCTAGAAAGCAGCCCCCTTTCACTCTCCCCTCCAGTTCCTCTCTGACTGTCTCTCCGTGGCCCTTCCCCCCCCCCCCAAGCAAAGCTGTGTGCCTCCCAGCACACCCCTCCCCCCCCCCCCCGAAGCAGCCCCCTTTCCCCTCCTGTGAGAATTTTTACCTGCATGGGACACCTATAGCACTGGCACGACACCCTTCAGCCGTTCCTCTGAGCTCAAACTCCTTCACGCACCGCCCGCCTACACACTTGAAGATGCCGCGTGCGGTCTGGCCGGCTCCCTTAGTCCCTTGCCGCCCCCCTGGCCTTCTACTGCCCTAATTTGCTCTGCTGTGTCCCTGATGACATCATCAGAGACACGGCAGAGCAAATCAGGGCAGTAGAAGGCCGCAAAGCAGCGTGTTTAGAGTGCCGCGGCCGCTGCTGGAGTCAGGTTTGTCGGGACCACGGGAAGGGAAGGGGGGTGGCGGCGGCAAGGGACTAAGGGAGCCGGCCAGACCGAGAAGGGAAGGTCGGATGGGAGGGTCAGACCGCAGTGGGAGGCTCAACATGGGTTCGGGTGTGCTGGGGAGGGGGGTGGGCAAAGACGACGACGAAGATGACCTGAAAAGAACCCTATGCGCGCATGCGCACTCCTGCTAACCACGGACCTACTGATCACAGATCAGAGATCACGGAAGCACGCAAGTAGGAGTGCGCATGCACGGATAGGGTTTTATTATATAGGATAGTGATTGAAATGTGTCAGTTTTGAGGATTTATATCTGCTGTGTATATTGGGTGTATATGAAAAATGAATGGAAAAAATTGCATTACAGTTAATAAAAGGGATGGGGTATGGGGCAGAGCTTGGGTGTGCCTAGAGAGGTCTGTGGTTGGGGTACTCAGATGACGCCAGTGCCTCTCCTTCTCTCTGGCCCTCTTCCCTGCTGGCACCTCCTACTGGCATCTTAGGGCCCATCAGGAGAGCCTCTGCACGTGCGCGGACTTTGACATGATGTCACAGCTATGCGTGATGTCATCGCGGCAATGTCCGCACACTTTTGGTTGCCTCAAGCCATGGCCACTACCTTTAGTGTGCCCCAGCTTGAGAAAGTTTGAGAGACACTGCTCTATTGTATGAGGGTTAAATGAAAAGTTATGCCACCACCTCCCTAATTCATCAACAGGTGGCAGCAGTGAGGCACTTCACCTCAGTGGTTTATTTTATTTATTTAAAATTATTTATAGCCCACCTATTCACAAATCTAAGCGGGAAACAATAAATCCATACATAATCATAATAAAAAGTAAATACAAATACATAGCAACAAGAGACAACAAAAAACAGCTCCAACTCACACTGTCGCCTGGCTAGCATCAAAAAAGCGTTCAAATAACAGTCTTCCTAAAATGCCAGAGACTATTTGATTGGCGCAATGCCAAAGGTATAGCATTCCACAGTGCCGGGCCTTGCACAGAGAACATGGATTTACGATTCCCCATAAGCCTCGCGGCTGCTAATGAAGTAATTTTAAGTTTCAAACTGTCCGAAGACCGTAGCTCACGAGTAGTACAATGCCACTGCGGTTGAAAAGCGCCTGCGTGAAGAGGCTGTTTCACATTTGCTTGTGACATGGAAGCATGTTGTGAGCACTCAACACGATGCAAGCAACATGCCTTGACAGAATTTCTGACTGTTGAAGACACCCCTCCAACTGAAATTAATCACCCTCGTGCAGCTGGTTCTCAGTGATAACTGTGTTGATGTGAAACTTAGAAACATGATGGCAGATAAAGGCCAAATGGCCCATCTAGTCTGCTCATCTACAGTAACCATTATCTCTTCCTCTCCCTATTGGCTAAGGCTCTTCACACCTGTATTATGATGTCATAGATCTTTAGTAATACTGAAACATAGAAACATGATGGCAGATAAAGGCCAAATGACCCATCCAGTCTGCTCAGCCATAATAACCATTATCTCTTCCTCTCCCTATTGGCTAAGGCTCTTTACACCTGCATTGTGATGTCATAGAACTTTAGTAACATTGAAACATAGAAACATCATGGCAGATAAAGACCAAATGGCCCATCTAGTCTGCCCATCCACAGTAACCATTATCTCTTTCTCTCCCTATTGGCTAAGGCTCTTTACACCTGCATTGTGATGTCATAGAACTTTAGTAACATTGAAATATAGAAATATGATGGCAGATAATGGCAGATAAAGGCCAAATGATCCATCCAGTCTGCCTATCTGCAACATCCACTATCTCCTCCTCTCCCTATTGGATAAGGCTTTTAGCATTTACATCTCCTCTCCCTATTGGCTAAGGCTCTTTACACCTGCATTGTGATGTCATAGAACTTTAGTAACACTGAAACATAGAAACATGATGGCAGATAAAGGCCAAATGGCCCATCCAGTCTGCCCATCCGCAGTAACCATTATCTCTTCATCTCTTAGCTTACAGTTTATTCAAGATTTGATATACCATTCCCCTTCCCTCACCACATCTCTCCATCCTAGGCAGTTTAAAATAAAAAAATACATTTGTAATCATTTAAACAAACACACATAAAAACACACCATTTAGTGAGCTTTTTGAATCTATGAACCTAAACATCTGTTTCCTATATAGACATCCAATAGAAAATTACCCTCTGCATCCTTCAAAAGGTTTACATTTAAGCAGACGTCTGGCATTGCTCTCATGTACACTTCTATTTCTGAAAAGTGTTTCTGTGGCCAGATCAAATGGAAGGACTGATAATGAAACTATAGCCCTCTTTCTTTCTGGCAAAGCAAAAAAGTACAACTTTTTCAGAATACCCGCTTCATGGCAGTTCTGCAATTTTTATGACACGTTACACCGCCACATAAAAGTCTGTTTCCCTCCACCTCTGCTCTGCCCTGCAAGACTTATCCCCCCCTACCTTGCTACAGGCATAATAAGGGCAACTCACCTTTGACCAGACGGACAGATGAACAGTCATCCACTTGAGCCAGCATCAGAGCTACTAAGCGGATCAGCTGTCAAGTAGTGTTGAACTGTGACCTCTCCCTCTGCCCCTTTCGGGAACTAAATACATAACTCAGCATCAAGGACTCCGCTAATGCCAAGTCTGGGAATATGAGTTTCTACCCGATCCCACGTTTCTCAAGTAGAAATACAAAACAACGCAATCTGACCAGTTACGAAGGGCACACTCGCTCTGCAGCTAGACACTGCTTATCAATTCCAAGGCTCCATTTTCCAAACGATTCCCTCCATTGTGTGACTAGATTAAAACTCTTTTGAAAACAAGAGTTATCACTGCAGGCCAAGCCTAAGACATTGGAAACATTTTTTTTGAAATACTGTAGTCCACTCTCAATTAGTTTATCAGTCATAAGGACATGTGGGAAAAACTGAGGTCAAGCCAGGAAATATAAGAACTGAAGCGCTGCCATACTGGGACACACCTAAGATCCATCAAGCCTAGTGTCCTGTTTTTAAACAGTGACCAATCAAGGTCACAAGTTCCTGGCAAGACAGATTTTATGTTGCTTATCCTAGGAATAAGCAGTGGATTTTCCCAAATCAATAATGGCTTACCAACCTTTTTATTTGTTTTTTTAGAAAATTGTCCAAACCTTTTTACACCCTGCTAAGCTAATTGCTTTCATCACATTCTTTGGCAACAAATTCCAGAGTTTGATTACATATTGAGATAAGAAATATTTTCTCTGTTTTTTTTTTTTTTTTTAATCTACTACTTAGTAGCTTCATTGCATGACCTCTAGTCCTAGTATTTTTGGAAAACGTAAACAAGTGATTCATATCAACCTGATCCATTTCACTTATTGGATGGACCACTGTTGTCATTTTACTATTTACCTTAATATGCATTTTATAGTCCTTTTTCATATTTCTCCTGAGCCATCTCTTCTCCAAGCTCAAGAGTCCTAGCCATTTTAGCCTTGTCCCATCCCCCTTATCATTTTTGTTTGTACTTTTTCTAATTTCCCTATATGTTTTATGAGATGCAGTGACCAGAATTGCACACAATATTCAAGGTGCAGCAGGTTGAAAAAGTGACAGTGAAAGCTTGAAGGATGCTAGGGTGCATAGGGAGAGGTATGGCCTGTAGGAAAAAGGAGGTATTGATGCCCCGGTCTAAGACTTTTATGAGACCTCGTTTAGAATATTGTGTACAATTCTGGAGGCCGCACCTTCAAAAAGATATATAAAGGATGGAGTTGGTCCAGAGGAAGGCTACGAAAATGGTGTGTGGTCTTCATCATAAGGCATATGGGGACAGGCTTAAAGATTTCAATGTGTATACTTTGGAGGAAAGGCGGGAGAGGGGAGATATGATAGAGACGTTTACCTACATGATGTAAATGCACACGAGTCAAGTCTCTTTCATTTGAAAGGAAACTCTGCAGTGAGAGGGCATAGGATGAAGTTAAGAGGTGATAGACTCTGGAGTAATCTAAAGAAATACTTTTTTACAGAAAGAGTGGTAGATGCGTGGAACAGTCTCCCGGAAGAGGTGGTGAAGACAGAGACTGTGTCTGAATTCAAGAGGGCCTGGGATCACGTGGGATCTCTCAGAGAGAGAAAGCGATAATGATTACTGCGGATGGGCAGACTGGATGGATCATTTGGCCTTTATCTGCCATCATGTTTCTATGTTTCAATGTTACTAAAGTTCTATGACATCACAATGCAGGTGTAAAGAGCCTTAGCCAATAGGGAGAGGAAGAGATAATGGTTACTGTGGATGGGCAGACTGGATGGGCCATTTGGCCTTTATCTGCCAACATGTTTCTATAACATTTTCATCTTTGTTTTCCATTGCTTTCTTGATAATTCCTAACATTCTGTTTGCTTCCTTAGCCGCCACTGCACACTGAGCTGAGGGTTTCAATGTATCCTCAATGATGACACCAAGGTCCTTCTCCTGAGCGGTGATTCCTAACATGCAACCTTGTTTATGATGCGCAGGAGTGATGCTTAAATGCAGCCCCAGCAGTTGGGAAGTGAAGCTGATTCCGGACGGACTTCTACGGTCTTTGTCCCGTATATAGCAAGACAGGTCGGGACGGGCTGGAGTTAGTTTTGATGGCGACTCCGGCACTGGGGCAATGCAGCCAGTGCTGGACAGAGTACTATGATCTGTTTTCCTTTCTACGGCAAGACTGATCAGAAGCAAGTATGCGTATTCTAGGCCAGTGTTTTTCAAACTTTTTACACCTATGGACTGGCAGAAATAAAAGAATTATTCTGTGGACCGGCATCGGTCTGTGGACCGGCGGTTGAAGAACACTGGGCTAAGTCGTGGGCCAGACCCCGCCCATCTCTACCCAATCTCCACCCCAGACCCCACTCCCATAATAGTACTGATTGCACCTTGCACGTCCTGTGCCTCATCTGAAAGCCTTCCCTCTGACGTTGCAACGTCAGAGAGAAGGCTTCCGGTTCAGGCACAGGATGCCCGTAAGAGCCACTGCCCGTGGCTTTGTGTACTGAATCAGTTAGGAAGAGGGAGCTGGCTCGAAGATAACGCCGCATCGATCGCACCGTGGACTGGCGGTTGAAGAACACTATTTTGGGCCTGATGCACGTGCTAGCCCTGTGGACTGGCAGGAAATTTCTGTGGACCGGCACTGGTGCATGGACCGGTGGTTGAAGAACACTGTTCTAGGCCACACTTAAGGGGGCCTTTTACTAAGGCGCGCTAAAGATTATCGCGTGTTAAATGTTAATTCAGCCATAGAATATAATGGGCGCATTAGCATTTAACGCGTGCTAAATCGGCCAGCGCGCCTAAGTAAAAGACCCCTTAAACTTGGTTTTACATTTAAAAGGAGAAATATTCAGAATCTCATCTATCAAAATTTATCCTTCAACAATCACACATTTGACTATTTAGGCAGCTCACACGGTTATTCAAAAAGATTCTCAGCAGGCCTCATAAGCAAAATTATAGTTGTTGTTCCGATGGTCTTTTGCATGTTGTGTCTATTTTAGCCTCTTTCTATGTAGGGATCCTTTGGGTCTATCCCATGTATTTTTGAACCTGGTCGCTGTTTTTGCCACAGGGAGGACATTCCAGGCATCCACCACCCTCTCCGTGAAAAAGATGACAAGGTTACTCTGGTCTCTCGGGTCCGCTTGATCACTCCAGTTACTCAGGTCAAGTTCAAAGGCCCTTGGCTACGCTTTGACCACTTTAGTAACGTTCACAGGCCCTCAACTACATTCTAGCTACTCTAGTCCTGTTTAAACGCCCTGGGCCACGCTCTTGTCACTTAAGTCAAATTCACAGTTCCTTGGCCATGCTCTAGCCTCTTTGGTCAAGTTCAGAGGCCCTTAGCCACACTGTGGCCACTTAATCAAGTTCACAGGCCCTTGGCCATGCTCTGGCCACTATAGTGAAGTTGGGGGCTTACTGGGAATTAGGCTCACACTCGCATTCCTCCTCCCAAGGATCGCCCAAGAGCACCATTAGAAGCTCTCCCTCTAGAGTAGGGATCTCAAAGTCCCTCCTTGAGGGCCGCAATCCAGTCGGGTTTTCAGGATTTCCCCAATGAATATGCATTGAAAGCAGTGCACGCACATAGATCTCATGCATATTCATTGGGGAAATCCTGAAAACCCGACTGGATTGCGGCCCTCAAGGAGGGACTTTGAGACCCCTGCTCTAGAGGGAAGACAGTCCTCAAGTCCTCACGGAAAGCTCAAAAGGTTATCTTGTCCTTCTGCTCCACAGTCGTTTAGTCGACTGGGGTGAAAGCTACTGCTCGCCCCCTTTTTCCCCCCAAAGGTTCTTCTTCTCCTTCTCAAATCAGTCACTTTATGTACCACAGATAGACAACGGGACAGAAAACGAAATTAATTAAATAAATTTGTGCGCACAAATCAACGTTTTCCCATGTAAAAATGATTTGCAAAATTACCCTCCAAGAAGCAAGAGCCACAGATTTTTCCAAAATGTATTTTCCTTTGCCCAATTTGCAAATTAAAGACACAAGCGGGTCCTTTTACAAAAGCTGAGCCGCTAAGCAGTCCACGCTAAATACTACAAGCCTTCCATTCTATTCCTACGGACGGTTTGGCGTTTAGCTTGCGCCGCTCGGCAGCCCAGCTCTGTAAAAATCTGCCGAGGAATTTTTGAGGACGCAGGCGCGACATGTCTGCAATCACTGCGATTTTCATATCCAGAATCTCGGAGCCTCATATAATTCTGCTCTTTCAAAGAGCCCATATCAAATGCCTATGGCGCGTTTGTATAACATAACCTGCCGTTTGGCCTCTGCAGAAATTGCATGCACATATATTCCATGAATTTCTTATGATTGTCAGGTCAACCAGACCAATTTGGCACTGGTTTGGGCTGCATTAAAAAATGAACCCTACCCCCATCCCCCTTTTACAAATCCGCGTTAAGCTTTTTTATCACCAGCCGCGGTGGAATTAGCTCCGACGCTCATAGGAATTCAATGAGCATCTGAGGTTTTACTGCAGCGGCCAGCAATTTAATAATAAAAAAAAACCTAAAGTGGCTTGATTAAAAGTGAGGGATACCTGATAGATTTGGAAGATTTTAACTGGATGTGCAGGTATTTTGTTTTCATCAGCTGGATTTGCTTACACAAACTGTCTTCATGGAAGCATCCTACTCCATCATATCTGTTCTACAGTGATCTCTCTGGAGACCACAAGACATACTACAATAAGGCCTGCAGTAGCTCTCATTAAAAAATTACTACTTTTTTTTTTTTTACTTTGACGCGAGGCCTTTTTCTTTTTTTTTTTCTTTACCTAGCGGGACTCCAGTACCAGACATTCTACTTGCTTGTCATCCACTGGGAAAGTGATGACACCATCAATTATTAATTCACTTGAAAACCACAAGAACTATATAGCCAGATTGGATTGACTTTTTAACTCTTTTGATTAATAATACATACCGGCTTGGATATTTGAATTGGTTGGGTGCTAACCTGTTAACAAAAAGAGCGTAAGGAATGAATGCAAACATTCCTCGTAAGTTATTCTACTTAACACATTGGACAAGCACACTGATAAATGGAACGCTCCACAATGATCTCATATTTTTTTATCAACATGCTATAAATATTTGATGATCGCTTAACATGTGGAATTTTTTTTTTTTTAAAGCAGTATTTCCCATTGGTGCACATCAGGACTGCATGTAAAAAATATGTTTTCTTTTCCACACAAGGAAGAACAGGAACTGCCTGACCGTCTCACTGCGTATTTTTTCCCCTGCTTGTTTGCCTCATCTTTATGCGGTCCTCTTAACATTTTAAATAAAATATTTGCAAAGGCATCCAAGGCTGTCGCTTCTGAAGAGAAGCTCATAAATGCAGCAATTTTGTATTTCAAGAAGACAGGTGTGCTTATTTTCTTCCTTGAAAATTCTGAGTAATCAGCATTGAACATCTTTCTTTCTCTCTCTCTCTCAGACAGACACTCACACAGCGAGCCTTAGCCTTTGTACCCATGAAAACGGCAAATTTTTTTCACCCAGTTAACTGGTCAGTAGGTGGTGCTATTGAGCAGAGCTGATAAATAAAAATCCTTTCTCTCCGGCCATTGCTTTCCTTCCCCTTGGGCCATTTTCTTAAGGAATAAGAACGCTATGGCATGTGTAAATCCTTCTGAGCCTTCTTTGGTGAAGTAGAAGGAAAAAAGAGATTGAGACAGTCTATTGTATGAGTGTTTACATCTGTGCCTTCCTATAAATTTCAGTGGTTCCCAAACCTGTCCTGGGGGACCCCCAGCCAGTCAGATTTTCAAGATATCCCTAATGAATATGCATGAGAAAGATTTGCATATAATGGAAGTGACAGGTATGCAAATCTTTCTCATGCATATACATTCCAGATGCAATTCAGTAGGGTCTGTGCGCTGTCAGATTTGGATATTTGATGGGTTAATGTTCAAACTCTGCATTTAGCGTTATTTTTGAAGGTTAGGTTCCATAGGAGGTAGGCGGCTCATTTGGTTGAGAGCAGGGCTAGGGCAGAGTGGGATGGGCCTTGGTGTGGTGAGGCGAATGAAAATCCCTGGTGTGGGGGCAACAGCTATGACAGAGGCAGCAGCCAGTGGGGGCTCTTTGTTTTTATTGCTAATATTTAAATTACCATTTCCAAATGTAGGGTTACCTTATGGTTCCAAAAAAACGGAGGACGGATTGAGACATCCGGGCTTTACTTCCCTGACTTTCAATAGAAGTAAAACCCGGATGTCTCAATCTGTCCTCCTTTTCCTGGAGCCATATGATAAGCCTATCTAAATAACACAAAAGTCCATTGTATACATAAAGTGGCCCCCACTAAGCAACCATACTTCACAAGGATGGAGAAAGAAAAATATTGCACAGAAATAAACCGTAGCATTGAAAACAGAATACAATAATATAGCTCAGGGGTCCCCAAAGTCCCTCCTTGAGGGCCGCAATCCAGTCGGGTTTTCAGGATTTCCCCAATGAATATACACTGAAAGCAGTGCATGCACATAGATCTCATGCATATTCATTGGGGAAATCCTGAAAACCCAACTGGATTCGGCCCTCAAGGAGGGACTTTGGGGACCCCTGATATAGCTTCTTCAAACTAGAGAGTTGCACAGGGGCAGAAATGGAACCTAATCCATGCCCACTAAAATCCATTCCATCCCCACAATTAATCTCATCCATTCCTACTCCTACCTGCAGAAGTTATTATTTACTTGCTCAAAGCCCTCTGTTTCTTCCCAACCCCAACAGCCTTCCGTGGTGTTCTGAATGGTATTCACTATGCAACCAGTTAGTATTCCAAGCCTCAGTATGGTGTTCAAGCTGCCTCTCTGGGCATTCCAAGCCTCATTCTGGAGCTCCAAGTATATCTTTCTGTACATTCCAGCCTCATTTTGGTGCTCCAATTGCCTCTTCTCAGTGCATTCCAAGACTCATTCTGGAGGCACCAGAGATTTTGACCACACTCCTGCGTGAATCCCAAAGTAACATTTTCCATACATTCAGGAATCCTATGTGTTCCACAGGATTCCTGCAGTCCACCTTCTGACAGTAATTGGGTGTGAGCCTTTATACCAGCCTTTGGCAGATGTAAATACTTTCATCCCTAAATAGACATAAAATGCACATATTAAGCCAGAATTCTTAAAGCACTGGTTCCCAGTCCTGTCCTGGAGGACCACCAGGCCAATTGGGTTTTCAGGCTAGCCCTAATGAATATGCATAGATCAGATTTGCATGCATGTCACTTCCATTATATGCAAATCTCTCTCAGTCATATTCATTAGGGCTTGCCTGAAAACCCAATTGGCCTGATGGACCTCCAGGACAGGGTTGGGGACCACTGTCCTAGAGGACCAGCAGACAGTCAGGTTTCCAAATATGAATGGGGCACATTTGTATGCCTGTCACCTCCATTTTATGCAAATCGCTCTCATGCATATTCATTAAGGTTATCCTGAAAATCCAACTGGATGGTGGTCCTCCAGGACAGGGTGGGGAACTACCGCTTTAAGGATGCTGCACTCAGAGTGCCCTTTACAGAATGTTGGCTTAATGTGGATTATTCCAGTGCTTAATTTTGGTTGCCATTTATTGAATCTAGTACATATAAGAATGGCCTTACTGGGTCAGACCAAAGGTCCATCAAGCCCAGTAGCCCATCTTCACGGTGGACAATCCAGGTCACTAGTACTTAGCAAAAACCCAAATAGTAGCAACATTTCATGCTACCGTATCAGGGCAAGCAGTGGCTTCCCCAATGTGTGTCTCAATAACAGACTATAGGCTTTTCCTCCAGGAAACTGTCCAAACCTTTCTTAAAACCAGCTACATTAGCCGTTCTTACCACAATCTCTTGCAACGCGTTCCAGAGCTTAACTATTTTCTGAGTGAAAAAAATATTTTTTCCTATTCATTTTAAAAGTATTTCCCCGTAACTTCATCGAGTGTCTCCAGGTCTTTGTAATTGTTGACGGAGTGAAAAATCGATCCACTTGTACCCGTTCTACTCCACTAAGTATTTTGTAGACTTCAATCATATCTCCCCTCAGCCATCTCTTGTCCACGCTGGAGAGCCCTAACCTCTTTAGTCTTTCCTCATACAAGAGGAGTTCCATAAGGTAGAGCAAATCTACCATACCATAGCACTAACTTTCAGAAGTCATACAAGGAAGCACTGTTAACACTGCAGTGTGCACTAGAACAGGAATCCTCACATTTAGTCCTTCAGGTCCTCAACCCAGCCTGATGTTCAGGATTTCCACCATGAATATGGATGAAACCTATTTGCCTTCAAAGCTCCCATTATCTAATGTTTGACAATTGAGATTTAATGTGAAGAAGTGCAAGGTGATGCACTAGGGGTGCAGAAATTCAAGAGAGCAGTATTTGCTGGGGAGGGGGTTGAGAGACTGACATTCACAGATCAGGAGAGAGACATTGGGTTGATGGTGGTGAAACAATGTGTCAAGGCAGTGTCTGTCGCCCAAGGAATGCTAGGCTGCAAAGACAGAGTCGTAAGCAACGGTTCATAGACAACGGCGCGAAAGACAAAAGCGCGTGCCGACAATTGAGCGCAGCACGCGCCGCCGCACCGCTCTAAATTACAGTTTTTAGGGGCTCCGACGGGGGGTTTTTTGTTGGGGAACCCCCCCCCAGTTTACTTAATAGACATCGCGCCGGCGTTGTGGGGGGTTTGGGGGTTGTAACCCTCCACATTTTGCTGTAAACTGAACTTTTTCCCTAAAAACAGGGAAAAAGTTAAGTTTTCAGTAAAATGTGGGGGGTTACAACCCCCCACGCCCCCCACAATGCCCCCACAACGCGGCGCAATGTCAATTAAGTAAAGTGGGGGGTTCCCCCCACGCCCCCCCCATCGGAGCGCTAAAAACAGTAATTTAGAGCGGTGCAGTGGCGCGCGCTGCGCTCAATTGTCTGGGCGCGCCTTTGTCCCGGCGCGCTTTTGACCTGACACCGTAAGCAACAGAAGAAAGGAGTTAATGATGCCCCTGTACAAGTTGTTGGTGAGGGCCCACTTGGAGTATTGTGTCCAGTTTGGGAGGCCATATCTCTAGAAAGATGTGAAAATACTTGAGGTGGTGCAGAAGAAGGTGACAAAAATAGCACAGGGTTGATGCCACTGAAATGAAAATACGTAAATTTATGAACCAAATTGCAGTTTTTCTTATGTTTTGAAAATGATGTGCATGGCATGGAACGCTGCTACTATCTGGGGGTTTTCCAAGTATTGTACTTGTGACTTGGATTGGCCTCCGTGAAGACGGGATTCTGGGCTAGATGGACCATTGGTCTGTCCCAGTGTGGCTATTCTTATGTGAGCCAAGTATAGGGCAATCAAGCCATTGTGACATCACCGATGAGGTTGGCTCTGAGGCATTGGTGGAATGAGGCAATATGACATCACAATCTCAGCTCTAGAATGCTGCTACTATTTGAATTTTAGCCTTCTACTTGTGATCAAGATTGGTCTCCATGAAGACGGGATACTGAGCTAGATGGACCACTGGTTTGACCCAGTAAGGTTATTCTTATGTTGTGGGATTATCAAACCAATGGATTTCCCTGTCCCTCCTCTCTTCCACAAAAAAAATTAATATTTAGGCTCTTAAGTCTCATAAGAACATAAGAATAGCCTTACTGGGTCAGACCAATGGTCCATCAAGCCCAGAAGCCCGTTCTCATAGTGGCCAATCCAGGTCACTAGTACCTGGCCAAAACCCAAGGAGTAACAATATTCTATGCTACCAATACAAGGGAAGCAGTGGCTTCCCCCATGTCTTTCTTAATAGCAGAACATAAAGAACATAAGCATCACCTCTGCCGAGTCAGACCATAGGTCCATCGTGCCCAGCAGTCCGCACCCGCGGCAGACCCCCAGGTCCGTGACCTGTAAGTGATCCTTTACTTAAGACATTTTATCCTATATAATACCCCTCTAACTATACCCCTCAATCCCCTTTTCCTTCAGGAACTTGTCCAATCCCTTTTTGAAACCCAAATCGTACTCTGCTCTACCACCTCCTCCGGAAGCGCATTCCAGGTATCCACCACCCTCTGAGTGAAGAACTTCCTAGCATTTGTTCTGAATCTGTCTCCCTTCAATTTTCTTGCGTGCCCTCTTGTTTTTGTTTCCCCCGCCAGTCTGAAGAATCTGCCTTCTCTGTACCTTTTATGATCTTGTAAGTTTCTATCATGTCCCCTCTAAGTCTCCATTTTTCCAGGGAAAAGAGCCCCAGTTTCTCCAGCCTCTCAGCATATGAAAGGTTTTCCATGCCCTTTATCATTTTTGTTGCTCTCCTCTGGACCCTCTCGACTATGGACTTTTCCTCCAGGAACTTGTCCAAACCTTTCTTAAAACCAGCTACGCTATCCGCTCTTACCACATCCTCTGGCAACACGTTCCAGACCTTAACTATTCTCTGAGTGGAAAAAAGATTTCCTCCTTTTGGGTTTTAAAAGTATTTCCCTGTAACTTCATCGTGCATCCCTCAGTCTTTGTCATTTTTGACGGAGTGAAAGATTGATCCATTTGTACCCGTTCTACTCCACTCAGGATTTTGTAGGCTTCAATCGTATCTCCCCTCAGCCGTCTCTTTTCCAAGCTGAAGAGCCCTAACCGTTTTAGTCTTTCCTCATACGAGAGGAGTTCCATCCCCTTGACCATCTTGGTCGCTCGTCTTTGAACCTTTTCTAGCACCGCTATATCTTTCTTGAGATAAGGAGACCAGGATTGAACACAATAGATTTGAGATGCAGACTCTGCATTATTGCGATGGCACTTCTCTGGTCTGTGCCTGCCCTGTCTACAGTTCTTTTCAAGGTGCGTCCTCCAGAATTGGTCACAATAGGTCAGTGAGATCTCGCCAATTATCCGTATATAGGTATTTGACTTTCTTTTTTTCTATTAGTTATGCCTCCTTGTGTGTATTTCAGCATTTCTCTTGCATTTGGCAACTGCCTTGTCACACATTTGCCACTTCTAGATCAACCATCATCATTATCCCACAATCTCTCTCCTGCTTTGCATCCCCCTTTATTCCTCCAGCTTTTTCTTTTCTTTTTGGGCACTTAAGCTCGAGCTGCCAAGATCTAGAGTACCACTCAAGCTTTCTTAGATGGCTTGTCATTGTGCCTGTTCCCTTAGGGACGTGCAGTCTGTTGCACCTCTTAGTGTCATCTGCAAGACGAAAACACTTTCTCCAATATTGCTTACAAGGACATTTAACGGAATTGGCCCCAATACAGAACCCTCAGGCGCTCCATGAATCACTTTTCTTTCCGTGGAGTGAACACCGTTTACCACAACCCTATGTTGTCTATCACTCAGTCAGGTTTTAATTCTGGCACACGCCTTAGAGGCCATTCTTAGTTTACCTATGAGGCTCCTATATGGAAGAATATCAAAAGCTTTACTGAAATTCAAGCATATTATAGCTAGTGCATATCTCTGGTCTAATTTTCTAGCCACCCAATCAATTTGTTCAATATGATACAATGGGGAAGAATGGGGGGGGGGGGGGTAATGGAGAAAAATGGGGAAGAATGGGGGAAGGGGGAGAAAGCACTGCCGCAAAACTAGTGCCCCTCCCCCATTCTTCAATACTCTGCTCTTTGGCAGTGTGACTCTTTGAGGTCTATAATTTCCAATCTATTTCACCACCCCATGCCACCCTCATTATCACTTTTGTATGCCCAGCAAGGTGGCCAGAGCCATGCCTGCCAATCTGCATTTTCCCTAGTCACCCATGCTTAAACACTAGCTGTCAAGTTTCCAGCATGCCAACCCTAAAGGCAGCCAAACATGATGGGGATGATGTGTAGTTATAACCAAGACTCCATATATTGCTGAACTAGTTAACCTACCAGTGGATTAGTAGCCCGAGAGCAAGAGTACCTAGGCTTAATTCCCACTACAGCTCCTTGTGACTCTGGGCAAGTCACATACCCCTCCATTGCCCCAGTTACAAAATGAATACTGTACATAATATGTGAAATGTTTGGAAAAGAGACGGCTGAGGGGAGATATGATTGAAGTCTATAAAATCCTGAGTGGAATAGAACGGGTGCAAGTAGATCGATTTTTCACTCCATCAAAAATTACAAAGACTAGGGGACACTCGATGAGATTGCAGGTAAAATACTTTTAAAACCAATAGGAGGAAATATTTTTTCACTCAGAGACTAGTTAAGCTCTGGAATGCATTGCCAGAGGTTGTGGTAAGAGCGGATAGCGTAGCTGGTTTTAAGAAAGGTTTGGACAAGTTCCTGGAGGAAAAGTCCATAGTCTGTTATTGAGAAAGACATGGGGGAAACCACTGCTTGCCCTGGATCGGTAGCATGGAATGTTGCTATTGTTTAGGGTTCTGGAATCTTTTGTTATTCTTTGGGATTCCAGAATCTTGCTATTCTCTAGGATTCTGAATGGAATATTGCTACTCCTTGGGTATTGGCCAGGTACTAGTGACCTGGATTGGCCACCCTTAGAATGGGCTACTGGTTTTGATGGACCATTGGTCTGACCAAGTAAGGCTATTCTTTTGTTCTTATGTTCTTATCATGGTTCCTGGGGCCCCAATATTTGGTCAGACCATTTTTATATTATTTTCATCTATAATGGAAATGTGCATCATCCATTTTAAAAAAAAAAGTACTTACCTTTAGAGGCGCCAACGTTATAGGTGTCATCTATAGCAATGGTCCCCAACCCTGTCCTGGAGGACCGCCAGGCCAATCGGGTTTTCAGGCTAGCCCTAACAAATACGCATGAGAGAGATTTGCATATAATGAAAGTGACAGGCATGCAGATCTGCTCCATGCATATTCGTTAGGGCTATCCTGAAAACCCGTTTGGCCTGGTGGTCCTCCAGGACAGGATTGGCGACCTCTCATCTATAGAATATGGTCCTAAGCAAGTTTCGTACATCAAGCACCTTCAGATCTTACATAACGCAGTTGCACAGTTTTTTCGTCACGCAAAAAGATTTGACCATGTCACTCCACTACTCGTGTGAATTTATTAACATCCATTATCTTTCCCTATCTTTTCCAAAATTCTCTGTCTTACTCACAAGGCCTCTTATTCAGACCTTTCTTAGTTTTTTTTTTTGGCATCTCACATTATCCTCTATACTCCTAACAGATCCTTGGCATTGCTACATTCAAGTTTCAAGTTTAATAAGGTTTTTGATTGATCGCTTAATCATATTTCTGAGCGATGAACATAATAAAAATTACAATATTTGGGGAACAATACAATATTTAACAATAATTAAGTCCATACAGGACTATTAACAGACTTAACAAACCCATAAACACAAGGAAGGAAAGGGAAGTGAACTACAAAATATTTAAAGGAAAGCAGAACAATCAAGGAAAATACATAAGGCAGTGTTCCCTGCCCCTAACAGGCTAACTTGGAACCCACTAGGTATTCAGCCTTTCATTTCCTCACGCATAGATTGGGTAATGACACTTCCACTGCACATTCACAATACGACGTCATTCACAAAATTCCAGATTCTGCTGACGATGCATTTTACTACCCGTGTTTTTAGTCAGCAGACCTTGGCTTGAGTATGCAGTCAGTTGCCTAGAATGCAATTTTGACTTCTATTTTGATATTACATTGTTTACAAAAGGACATAAGAACATAAGACTTACCATTCCATCAAGCCCAGTATCCTGTTTCCAACAGTGGCCAATCCGGGTCACAGGTACCTGGCAAGATCCCAAGAAGAAAATCAGATTTAATACTTCTTATCCTAGGAATAAGCAGAGGATTTTCCCCAAGTCATCTTAATAATTTCTCTTTTAGAAAATTATCCAAACCTGTGGGGGGTTTTTTTAAACTCTGCTAAGCCAACTGCTTTCACTACATTATCTGGCAATGAATTCCAGAGTTTAATTACACATTGAGTGAAGAAATATTTTCTTCAGTTTGTTTTTAAATCTACTACTTAGTAGTTTCATCACATTCATCACATGCCCCCTAGTATTTTTGAAAAGAGTAAACAAGCAATTCATATCTACTCATTCCACGCCACTCAGTATTTTATAGATCTCTATCATATGTCCCACGAGCCATCTCTTCTCCAAGCTGAAGAGCCCTAGCTGCTTTAGCCTTTCCTCATAGGAAAGTTGTCCCATCTCTTTTATCATTTTTTGTCGCCCTTCTAATTCCGCTATCTCTTTTTTGAGGTGCAGTAACCAGAAGAGCACCCAGTATTTGAGGCGCGACTGCATCATGGAGAGATATGAAGGCTTGATAACATTTTCATCTTTGTTTTCCATTCCTTTCCTGATAATTCCTAACATTTGATTTGCTTTCTTAGCCACTGCTGCCGCACACTAAGCTGAGGGGGTTCAACGTATCCTCAACGATGGCGCCTAGATCCTTTTCCTGTGCATGAGTCCTAACGTAGAACCTGGCCTGAATCACGTAGCTATAGTTCGGGTTCCTCTTTCCCACGTTCATCACTTTGCACTTACTCACATTAAACATTCTGACGCCCACTCTCCCAAGGTCCACTTGTAATTTTTCACAATCCTCTTGCGATTTAACAATTTTGAATAACTTTGTGTCATCAGCAAATTCAATTATCTCATTAATTATTCCTATCGCTAGATCATTGATAAACATGTTAAAAAGCAGCGGTCCCAGCATAGACCCCTGGGGAAGCCCAATATTTTAAAATTAAAAATAAACTAAATCTCCCACAGCAAAAAAATAATCATACAAAATACCCAAAAATAGATGTGAATAGACGTAGTAATAATAATAATAATAATAATTTTATTCTTATATACCGCCAAAGCCATGGAAGTTTGAGGCGGTTTACAACAAGAAGCACTGGACAATCAGCGAAGAGGTCACAATCAAGTCATCAATGCAATCTTACATAATGAAAGAAGTGGAAAACTATTTAGTTCTTAAGGTTACTGGTTGAATTAGCAGAGCTGTAAAGATTCTTAGTTTACAAATCGATTGAACAAACTCGTTTTTACCAATTTTCTAAAATTGAAGTAGGATGAGGAGAGCGTGATAATGTTACTCAGCCAATCGTTCCATTTGCCTGCCTGGAAGGCAAGAGTTCTGTCCAGGAATCTTTTGTAGTGGCAGGTCTTTATTGTCGGAGAGGTGAACGGATGTATTCTTCGTGTGGGCCTAATAGAACTTGCCAGATTAAATTGGGAAACTAGGTAAATGGAGGCCAGACCAAATATTGATTTATAACACAGACAAGAGAACTTAAACAGAATTCGCGCCTCCAGGGGCAGCCAATGGAGTTTTTGATAGTAGGGGCTTATGTGTTCCCATTACTTCAGCCCAAAAATCAGTTGAACTGCCGAATTTTGAATGACTCTGAGTCTTAGAATGATTTTTTTGAAGGATCCCAAGTAAACTATGTTGCAATAATCGAGCAAGCTTAAGATGGAAGATTGAACCAGTAAGCGGAAGGATGCTGCATCAAAGTATTTTCTGATGGATCTGAGTTTCCATAGTACCGAGAAGCATTTTTAACCAATAAATCTGTGTGAGCTTGAGGTGGCGGTCCAGGATCACGCCCAGGATTTTAATAGAGTGGTCAATAGGGAAGTCCTGACCATTCAAGGAGATCGATGAGTCTTTGATTTTGTCGTTAGGGCTTGCACGGCAAAAATTTAGTTTTGTCTGTGTTGAGCTTCAATTTGAATTCGGTCATCCATAGTTCCATTTGCTTTAGAATGGATGATAGATGAATCTTTGTCTCGGAGGTCAGAGTAGTAAGGGGAATAACAATGGGGATATCATCAGCATGGATATAAAATTTAACTTTTAAGCTTTGTAGTAAGTTCCCCAATGAGGCAAGGTAGATGTTGAACAATGTGGGGGATAGAGGAGAGCCCTGCGGGACTCCGCAAGACTTTACCCAACTACAGGATTTTTTATTGTCACTATAGACTTGATATGACCGTTTGCTCAAAAAACCCCGAAATCATTTTAACACGTTCCCTGAAAAGCCAATTGATCCAATGACCCAATGCACCAACAACAGAGGAAAAGCCTCAGAACCCCGTTGGGGCGAGAAACCTTCCTCACCCTAGAAAGGGCAAAATCACTTCACCGGCATAAAAACCTCCACTGTGTGGATGCACTATAGTTAATTCCTCATTCATTTTGCACTCTATTTCAAATTATATACGTTTAAATTACGCTTATCTTTTCAACATGTGTATTCGGTGTGTATAGCTTATCAAGCTCCCTGCCTGGCCGATGATGGCCAAGCGTTTCACCAGAAGGCTGCATCAGGGAAAACACGACAGAGCTCAAACAGCCCACTCTGCTTTTGAATAGAGGGGGAGCACCCTGACTTAATCAACATTATAAGAAAAGAAAAGATTTTTAGATTAGAAAATATGAATTTGTAATGATTGTAATTTTATATGCCCTGATCATTTGTATTATCCTTTGATCTGTATGACTGTTTTAACACTCTCGGGAAGGGTGGGGAGGGGAGGGGGGTATGTACGTACAATAACATTTGATGAATTTGAGTGCGGTTTATTCTGTAAACTGTATGATAATATGTTGCACTTTGTCTTGGCTTTAAAAAACGAATAAAGATTTAACAACAAAAAAAAAAGAAAATATAAATTTGTATATTGGACATATGCTATCATAAAGGGACTGAATTTACTCAGGACCTTTATGGTGAAAAGCTGCTAAATCAATTTAAATTGTATTTATAATTGTCTATGGGCACACATATTGGCAATGGAAAAGATAACAATATTAATAATAATAATAATAAATTTATTCTTTTATACCGCCAAAGCCATATAAGTTCAAGGCGGTTTACAGCAAGAGGCGCTGGACAATCAGCGAAGAGGTTACAATCAAAGTCAGCAACACAATCTTACATAATAAAGAATATGAAAGCTAAAAGGTTCATAGGGTTACAGGATTGAATAAGAAGTGGTGAGTAGATTCTTAGTTAACAAATCGATTGAACGGACTTGTTTTTAATAGTTTTCTAAAACTGAAGTAGGATGAAGAGTGCGCGAAAACGTTACTAAGCCAGTCGTTCCATTTGCCTGCCTGGAAGTCAAGAGTTCTGTAAAAACAGAGTAAAAGATTTAAAAAATTACAATCTTAAAACAATCTAGTTAAGTGATAAATTGTGACGTGTAGTTTGCATTCTAGAGGTATTGGGAAAAAAAAAAAAAAAAGAAACCTTGATAAGGTCTGAAAAAGATTTTGGCGTAATTGACAATGGAATCTAGAGCCTATCTGGTTGAATAAGGGATTGTCTCCAGCTCTTGGCTGATTACTACGGATGAACCTGATGGGTCTATGCCTATATTGCTTATTTGAAACCTTTTCTCACCTCTTGATGAAGTATTGCTGTTTTCGTGCAGAAAAGGAATGCATTTCCCAGTTGAGTCTTCCCCTTTAACATGACACCATCTACTGTAAACATGATTTTATGAGGCGTTAAGACTTCATCACAAAAACCTTGGATTCTTATAACAAATTTGGAAATGGTAATAAGACGACTGTGGATTTTTTAATGCCATAAGTGGTCTTTTCAGGTGTTATTGAGGGCCAGGGGATTCTGGAACCCGACTGTGTTAATGGGTCTTTCCTATCTTTCAGACGTTAAGACTGGCTTTGGAAAACTTACAAGTATTTTGGTCCCCATTTGGGATTATACAGTAAAATGCTCTCCTGCCTCTAATCAATTATTTTTCCTTCAGCGTCTTTTTCATTTTACAGAAGAATCATTTGCAAGTAGAGCAGAGAGATCCTTTAGAGATAATCTGGCAATTATTATATATTAAACCTCTGACGCTGCGGGCATTAGGAGATGAAAATTGCCTGAAGTCCACTGTTTTGCAAAAAAGCCATACCTCTGGACTCCTGTCCTGAGGTGAAAATGCAAAAGGGAAAAAACACTTTCATTTTGGCAGTTCATGAAATTAAGTGGGGACTTGGGATTCACTTATAAAAACTGTCATAGGTCCAACAGAATGCTAGTCATATCCTGCTGAAACAGGCAGTAACACCGCTCTACAGGGAAATTTAATTTTATAATTAAATAGTAAGAAGACCACTGTATAAAGCCCAAAAGGCATGCACAAACTGCATTATGAAAAGATTAACAAAATAATTTAAATGTAGTATCAATCTATAAACCGGACCATAATATAAACAATGCAATTTATAATACAACAAAAGTAAAAACAATTCATGGGCTATAGATTCTATACTGACAGACACTGAAGAGTAGTAATAGCAACTGGAGAATGACATGGGGACAGATTTGTCCCATCTCCGCAGGAACTCAATTTCTCCGTCCAATCCCTGCAAGTTTTGTAAAATGTCCCTGTCCCTGCCCCATTAATGTAAGCTCTGCCTTTACCGCACAAGGCTCAAATACTTATGATTTTAAAGGGTTTGAGGCTTGTGCAGATGAGAACGGAGCTTAGGCATTGGTGGAATGAGGCATTATGACATCACAGTCTGAGCTCTAGACTGTTGCTACTTATGATTTTAAAGGGTTTGAGGCTTGTGCAGATGAGGACGGAGCTTAGGCATTGGTGGAATGAGGCATTATGACATCACAATCTGAGCTCTAGAATGTTGCTACTTAGGATTTGAAAGTGTTTGAGGCTTGTGCAGATGAGGACGGAGCTTAGGCATTGGTGGAATGAGGCATTATGACATCACAATCTGAGCTCTAGAATGTTGCTACTTATGATTTTAAAGGGTTTGAGGCTTGTGCAGATGAGAACAGAGCTTAGGCATTGGTGGAATGAGGCATTATGACATCACAGTCTGAGCTCTAGACTGTTGCTACTTATGATTTTAAAGGGTTTCAGGCTTGTGCAGATGAGGACGGAGCTTAGGCATTGGTGGAATGAGGCATTATGACATCACAATCTGAGCTCTAGAATGTTGCTATTTATGATTTTAAAGGGTTTGAGGCTTGTGCAGATGAGGACGGAGCTTGCAGGAATGGGGCAGGGACAGGAAAAGAACTTGCCAGTACAGGACGGGAAAATGAGTTCCCGCCGGGATGGGGAAAAATTTATCCCCGTGTCATTCTCTACTTGGGAGAACAATCTAGAAAACTGAATAAATAAATCGTGTGAAAAGTTTCAGCCTCTGATAACCAGACCAGAGCTGGTATTGTGACATCATAATGCCTCATTCCACCAATGCCTAAGAGCCAACCTCCCAGCAAGAAAGAATACCTTTGTGATTCCAGATTAAAGGGAGCAGAGGCAGCGGAGATAGTTCAGAGCATGGGGGCGTTATAAATGGGAGCGCTAGACCGCGGATAGCATTCGTAACTACAAGGGGGAAGATGGTATGTTTTTAGACTTTTCCTGAAGAGACACTGTGTGGGAATCAGCCGCAGGTGAGCTGGTAGATTGTTCCAGATCTTCCAAGGAATTTCAAAAGTGGAGTTAAATGTGGATTTTTTTCCCCCCGGCATATTTGTTTGAGAAGATGGGAAAAGCATTTTAAATTGTTGCGTAAGTGCTGAATTGAGGAAAGTGTGAAAGACTGGAATACGGGTCACTAGTCCTCTGGAGCTTTCTCTGTAGATGGCCTTGTGGGATACTTAGGGCTCCTTTTACAAAGGTGCGCTAGCGTTTTTTTAGCGCATGCACCGAATTAGCACGCACGCTAGCTGAAAAACTACCGCCTGCTCAAGAGGAGGCGGTAGCGGCTAGGGCGCACGGCATTTTAGCGTGTGCTATTCCGCGCGTTAAGGTCCCAACACACCTTTGTAAAAGGAGCCCTTCGTCTCGGTTCTGTAGGTTTGTACGCTCTTTTAGTGTTATTTGTATTTTGCTTTACTTGGCATCTATTTCCCGTCGGGTAGAGTCCCTTTTCAGATTGTCCTCCAAATCTCTCGTCTTCTCCTCCGCTTTTACATGCCGAACGAGTGATATGCTATTTTCCTCCTTACATATTGGCTTTCTTTCCCTACTCTGTTGAATCTCTTTCTTAGGCTGTAAACCACTTAGACCTGTCCAGTATAATGAAAATAAAGAAATATAAACGTAAAATTGCCGATTATTACAATTAAAAGTAGCTGAAATGTTTTCTTTTTTTTTTTTTAATCTTTATTCATTTTTAAACTTATAATAAGTGTGATAACATATCCATACAAATAACCATAAATATATCACTTAATAATCAACAATGATACATATAATATTCTCTTATCTCCCCCCCTCCCCACCCTTATCTATCATATAATCAATACTTATACAACATGTAACAATAAAAATGCCCTCCCTCCCACCCCATAATTGAATTTGTAAATTTAAGGGAAACAAGATTTTTTCTAATCATTACAATACTTTGTTAATGGCTCCCAAATATCTTGAAATTTCCTGAAACAACCCTGTTGTATTGCAATAAGTCTCTCCATTTTATAAATATGACATAAGGAGTTCCACCAAAAATTATAATTTAATCTATTCCAATTTTTCCAATTATATGTAATTTGTTGAAAGGCAGCCCCAGTTATTATTATTTGTAGATATCTGACTTTTTGCTCTCATTGCCATACCAAACAGCACAGTATCATATGATAATGCCACAGGGTTATCTAATAAACAGTTAATTTGGTCCCAAATTGATTTCCAAAAATTCATAATGAATGGACAATAGAATAATAAATGATCTAAAGTCCCTGCTTCGAGATGACAGTGCCAACATTCATTAGACTTAGAGCTATCCAATTTTTGTAAACGAACAGGGGTCCATAAAGCTCTATGTAACAGAAAAAACCAAGTTTGTCTCATGGATGCCGACACTGTACATCTCATCCTCCAAGACCAATTTTGTGGCCATCGAGACGCATCAATTTGATGCTTAATCTCAATGCTCCAAATGTCTCTCAGACCTGTATTTGGTTTTTTCTTAATAAGTCCAGTTAATCATTTATACCACTGGGCGGCCTGGTGACCCAAGAAGCTGAAATGTTTTCTGAGGTCCCCTTAAGAAAAAAAGCACAACAAGTGCTCTTGATATTAATAAACCCTGCGGTGTTGGAGTATGAGCTGAACTCGCACGTAAGGTCTTTCTCCTTGTTCTCATCTTTGCGAAGTCATACGTCATAGTCGCCTCTTTTAAAAAGGCGATCTATACATCCGTGTAAATGTATTGTGTGTTACCGTACTTTCAAATATGTGTTTTTTGAACCATCTCAATTGACAAATTTCGTGGCAATGTCTCGTCTGAATGCAAATAATCTTTGAGCCCTATAACTAGGTTATGGATGACCTCACTTCACTGCTATAGCTCTCAGTTTCTTATGTATTATTATTAATTTTTCTTTATTATTTCGCCATTTTTCTTTAACTCTTGGATCTTAATTTGAGGACTTGAGCATAAATAGTACATTTGTTAATCTATGAGTTATATTTGTATTGTATCTGATATCTATTCTATTATTGCTTTCTGTACAAGTGTAATACTTGGAATTTAAATTGAAAATTAATAAAAGATTTAAGCATAAAAAGGCGATCTATTTAGATTTTTCACAAAGGCGCCCCGTCGTAAAATCCAGCCGTCGCCCGTTTCCCCACCACCAGATTCTGGAGCGAATTGAGACCTTAAGAAACCATGCGGCCGCCAGAGGTTGCTGACAGGATTAAGCACTGGGGGCCTGCGTAGGACAAAAGATCGTCTGAAATCCGTGCGATTAGAAATGCAGATTTTGTGATCATTCCCACTGCTTAGAACCTGAAATGCACTGGCATATTAATCAGTCAACGAATAGCATGGCATGTTTACAAAACTTCTGGTGGAGCAGAACTGGACATACTGTATTCATACAGACCTAGACAGGGATTCTAATAAACAGAGCAGATCAGTCTGTGAGGGCTGTCTCCTTCCATCTGGCCTTAAACAGGATTATTATCCCCAGTTTACAACAGTTTACAAACATGCAGAAATGTTGTGGGTGTGGAGAAGGGAATGAACTTCTGTAGCTGCGTCATAGTCGCTCCGGTTCTAAGTGGGTTGCCAAATATTCCAACTGCTTCTCTAATTCAGGCTCTGTCTCTTGATGCCGCCTTGACTCACTCGTTCCTCCTTCAGATCACTGGAAATGCTGTGTGCATTTGGCAAATGGATGGGAGTGCAGACAGGGTGCAAACATTGACTCGACAAGAAATGGTACATTTAAGAGCTTCTTAGCAGGGCTGGATTAGCCCTGCCGAGCCCTAGCAAACATAGGTTTCTGGACTCCCCCTACTAAGAATCCCCAATTACTTCTTTTCTCACCCTCCCCCCCCAGCCCCACCCCACCCCAGTTCTTCACTTTCCTTGCCCACAGATCTTCTTTAAAGGTCTTCCACTCCCAATTAGAGGTCTGCACGGGAACGGGAATCCCCCCATAACCCACGGGACTCCCACGGGGACCCCCCTCTGGCCCACGGGACTCCCACGGGGACCCCCCTCTAGCCAACGGGACTCCCACGGGGATGGAAGGCTTTGGAAGAAGGGTTCGTCCATATAATATAATGGAAACATCAGCCTTAGTAAAAGAGGGGGTTTATAAGTGAATTACCTGAACAGAAAACAAAAAAAGGGATCCACCAAAGAGATTCCACAAGGAAAACAGCAAAAGAAACTGTGGATTTGATGATCCTGTCAGAAGTAATTGCTGCTTTTTATGGGGACGGGCGGGGATGGAGGTAATTCCTTGCGGGGATGTGTGGGGACGGAGAGGATCCTGACGGGGACGGGTGGGGATGGAGAGGATCCTGACGGGGACGGGTGGGGACGGAGAGGATCCTGGCGGGGACGGGTGGGGATGGAGAGGATCCTGACGGGGACGGGTGGGGACGGAGAAGATCCTGATGGGGACGGGCGGGGATGGGTGGGATTTCTGTCCCCGCACAACTCTCTACTCCCAATGTCACCTTTCCAAGGGGACGGCGTTTTTTGCAAATAGAATTTGGAACATTATACATGATAGTTTGAAGGCGATACGAGTTTTGATGGGCATCCGCTGTAAGTTCTTATAGTACGCTGAGGCGGAGTTTAGTTTGAACATAAGTCTGATCACCCTGTTTTTTTGTATCTTCTGTACTTTGATCAGGAGAGCAGAGCTAAGACCCGCATAGAGGGAGTTGCAGTAATCCAGCTGGGACAGTAGAAGCATTTGTGTTAGTACACCAACGTAGCGCTCTTGAAAAAAGGGTCAGATAAGTCTTAGGGCTCTTTTTTCGAAGGTGCGCTAGCGTTTTTAGTGCACGAAGGAAATTACTGCGCGCTGCGTGGAAAATCTTACATCAGCTCAATGCTGGCATTAAGGTCTAGCGCACGGGGCAATGCAGCACGCGCTCTTCTGCGCGTTAAAGCTCTTACGCAGCTTAGTAAAAGGAGCCCACAGTCTTCTCATATTGTAGAACATAAGAGCTGCGATACTGGGACAGACCCCAGGTCCAACAAGCCCAGTATCCTGTTTTCGACAGTGTCCAACCCAGGTCGCACGTACCTGGCAAGATCCCAAAGATCTTAATAATAGTTTATGAACTTCTCTTTCAGGAAGTTAGCCAAAGCTTTCTTTTTTTTTTTTTTAAAACCCTGCTAAACCAAATGTTTTCACACATCTCCAGCAACGAATTCCAGAGTTTAATTGCATGTTGTGTGAAGACGTATTTTCTCTGGCCTGTTTAAAATCTACTACTTAGTAGCTTCATCGCAAGTCCTAGTATTTTTGGAAAGAGTGAACAAGCGATTCACATCTATACCCTTTCCACTCCACTCAGCATTTTATAGACCTCTATCATATCTCCCCTAACCCTTCTCTTCTTCAGGCTGAAGAGTCCTAGCCACTTTAGCCTTTTCTCATAGAGATATCATCCTATTCCTTTTATTATTTTGTTGCCCTTCTCGGTACTTTTTCTAATTCCGCTATATCTTTTTTTGAGATATGCGACCAGAACTGCACACAGTTTTCAAGGTTTGGCTGCAGCATCTATGCTTTCCTTTCCTGATCACTCCTAACCTTCTGTTTGTTTTCTTAGCCATTGCTGCACACGTAATTGGCTATGTGTCAACACCCCCCCACCGCCCTCTAGCCAATTTTCATATCAGTGCTAACTGGTTATTTTTTTTTTTTTTTTACAATTTATATTCCGCAAATCCTACAATTATAAATTATTCAGGTACTCAAACATTTTTCCCTAATTGTCCTGGAGGGCTCCCACTCTAGTTAATATATCTGGGGCAATGGGGGTTAAGTGACTTGCCCAGGGTCACAAGGAGCAGTGCGGGATTTGAACCCACAACTTCAGGATGCTGAGGTTGTAGCTTTAACCCAGGGGTGCCCAAACTTTTTTGGCTTGCGAGCTACTTTTAAAATGGCCAAGTCAAAATGATCTACTAACAATAAAATTATAAAAACACACAAAGCAGAGAAAATGTTAATTATCATTTATATTCGGGGATTTTTCAAAGAGATCAAGGCAGATGACTTTAAAATATGCAACGTCACCTCAATAACAACTATACAAAAATAGACAAATATAACCCCTCCCTTTTTACTAAACTGTGATAGCAGTTTTTAGCACAGGGAGCTGCGCTGAATGTCCCGCGCTGCTCTCAACGCTCAGAGGCTCCCTGTGCTAAAATCCGCTACTGCAGTTTATTAAAAGGGGGCCATAGTGCAAAATATAAACAGCAGCTATAAATTCTCAAAACAGACACATTTTGATCACTAAATTGAAAATAAAATCATTTTTTTTATCTTTGTTGTATGGTGATTTCATGAGTCTGGTTGCACTTTCTTCTTCTGACTGTTCAGTTTTTTCTTCCTCTCTCTCTGCCCCCTCCTCTTTCTTTCTTTCTTTCTTTCTCCATGCCCCCTTTCTTTCTCTCTGTCTTTCTTTCTGTCTCCCTGTCCCCCATTTTTTTCTTTCTGTCTCCCTGTCTGTCTTTCTGTCTACCTATCTGTCTTTCTTTCTCCCCAAGCCACCACCACTGCCGCTGCGTCTGGGAACAGGCCCCCTAGCCACCGTTGCCGCCAAGTTCTCCCTGCTCCCCGACGCTGTAACAGGCGTGCAGATTGGCTGGTCCGGAACTTCCTCTCCGACGTCAGAATTGACGTCGGGGGGAAGGCTGGTGTGCCCAGAGCTTCTGCAGTCTGGCCTGTTACAGTGTCAGGGAACGGGGAGAGCATAAAGGCAACGCGAGTCTATCGCGGAGCCCAGGATTGGCTCCGCGATCAACTCTCATTGCCTTTGCGATCTACTGGTCGATCGCGATCGACCTTTTGGGCACCCCTGCTCTAATCACTGCACCACACACTCCCATATTCAGTGGCTCTGACCAGTTAAGTCAGAAAATTATTGGTTAGCCCCACACAGGTGATTTAAATGGGCAGGTTGAATCACTTTGGGCACCAATCCCCACATGTCTATTAAAAGCTCTAAGATATGTTAAAGGAAAAATAAAGTCTTATGTTTCCTAAGAGAATGGAATGATGCTAATCTCCTCTGAATGTCTAAGATTGAAAGAAGCCAGCTTGACTATCATAATAGAGAATGACACGGTGACAAAATTCATCACCATTCCTGTCCCCGCGGATAACTGCGGGAAACCATCTTCATGTCATTCTTTAAGGAGAGAGGGAAGAATCAGAGTATAATTGAGCACAACCACTGACCCGCAAGCTTTGCTTTGAAGAATGCTGGTGTAGAAGGACTGAGGTTGAAACAGACACTACAGAATGACAGTCTCTGGTATCCAGAGCAGATATTGTGATGTCATAATGCCTCATTCCACCAGTGCCTAAGAACCAATCACATCAGTGATGTCACAATGGCTTCATTATCCTTGGCTCACATAAGAATCAGAGTATGAATGGCCACAACCACTGACCCGCAAGCTTTGCTTTGAACAATGCTGGTGTAGAAGGACTGAGGTTGAAACAGACACTACAGAATGACAGTCTCTGGTATCCAGAGCAGATATTGTGATGTCATAATGCCTCATTCCACCAGTGCCTAAGAACCAATCACATCAGTGATGTCACAATGGCTTCATTATCCTTGGCTCACATAAACACAGCCACTGACCCTCAAGCTTTGCTTTGAAGATTGCTGGTGTAGAAGGACTGAGGTTGAAATAGACACTAGAAAATGACATGGGATTATTTCCCTTGGTTATCCGCGGGGACGGGAACGGTGATGAATTTTGTCACCGTGTCATTCTCTATATCATAACACAAACCTTTTTTTTTTTTTTTTTTAAGAGTTCTGTATTATTAATTGACTGTGCTCTTGCATCTGTTGAAACCTTGATTAAGTATGGTCACAAATAAAATATGTTTGATGCTGTTACTTTCACTCCTAGTTGTGAAACATGATCTGTGGATGTTATTCAAATAAATGCATCTTGTTATATCAGCTCACACAAGGTAAAAAAAAAACAAAGAAACCCAATAATGACAAAGGCCTAGGTTCACTAAGCCCACCGATCTGTACATTAGATAGCAATTAGAGAATGGCACAGGGAAAAAATTTGGCCTTGTCTCTGCCCCATCCCCACAAACTTGGTCCCTGCCCCTGCCCTCCATCCCTGTGAGCTCGGTCCCTGTCCCTTTCATAGGTCACCCGCGCCACTGCCCCAAAGCTTCTCCTCTGATGCAACTTCCTGTTTCTACCTGGGCAGCTTGCATCGGAGATGCTTCGGGACAGTTGTGCGCGCGACTTGTGAGAAGGCTATGGCGTCCAAGCCGCTCAGAGAGAAAACCTTGATTCTTAAAAGTGCAAGCGAAGGTGAGGGGAAGGGAGGGAGATGGCCCGATGAGGGGAAGAGATGCTCGGACTTCGGCGATCAGGAGGCAGGAAGGAGGGGGCTGCTGGACCGCACAATCACAAGCAAGGTTGCTGACCAGGAGGGGTGGGAAGAGAGGCAATGCACGACAGATACTTTACTGCGGGGACAAGACCACTTACCACTCCATGGGGCGGTAAATGGCCTTGTCCCCGTACCCGCGGCTACCTATCTTTTTTTTGCCCTGTTCCTGTGGATTACCCATGGCTACCTGCGGCTAGCCGCGGATAAGTCATCGTGTCACTCTCTAATATCAACAAATCAGCATTTTTGTATTCTATTTTTGTATGTATTAACAATAAGAGAGAGATTCTATACACAGTATGCAAATAAATTACTTAATGAACCATTAACAATCAATAATTGACTGATGACAATTATTGACATTAGTTGGGTCTAATTGGATTTGTGCACCAACCTGGATGCATGTGATTCTATAAAGATCTGTGCCGAAATCATCTTGCAAACAACCCAAAAGAGGGCATGGTTATGGGCAGGTCAGAGGCGTTCCAAATAATTACTCACAGTGTTATAACATAAGAACATAAGAATTGGCGCTGCTGGGTCAGACCAGTGGTCCATCGTGCCCAGCAGTCCGTTCCCGCGGCAGCCCTTAGGTCAAAGACCAGTGCCCTAACTGAGTCTAGCCTTACCTGTGTACGTCCTGGTTCAGCAGGAACTTGTCTAACTTCTTCTTGAATCCCTGGAGGGTGTTTTCCCCTATAACAGCCCCCGGAAGAGCGTTCCAGTTTTCCACCACTCTCTGGGTAAAGAAGAACTTCCTTACGTTTGTACGGAATCTATCCCCTTTTAACTTTAGAGAGTGTCCTCTCATTTTCCCTACCTTGGAGAGGGTGAACAACCTGTCCTTATCTACTAAGTCTATTCTCTTCATTATCTTGAATGTTTCAATCATGTCCCCTCTCAGTCTCCTCTTTTCAAGGGAGACGAGGCCCAGTTTCTCTAATCTCGCGCTGTACGGCAACTCCTCCAGCTCCTTAACCATTTTAGTCGCTCTTCTCTGGACCTTTTCGAGTGTACTGTGTTCTTCTTCTTGTACGGCGACCAGTGCACAGTTTGCTTTGTGCGTCTTGTTATTTTCAGAACATGATTAATGCATGAGGATGGCGTGTGATATGGTGTCTCAGGATGAGGAAGGATCTATACTTCTACTAAGACTAAGGCCCTCTTTTACTAAGGTGCACTTACCGATTAGCACAAAACAAATTGTGGACAAAACATGGGGATGAACAGTCGGGCACTTGAACATGAGAACATGAAAAGTCCCTAGTAAACACCGAATGCCAGGCCTGAACTAGAAGAGTGAGGCTGAGCGGCTCCTGCTTCTCACAGGGAAACCTGCACTCTCAAACACACGCCCCGGAGCCTTTCAAACCAAGATGCGTTTATGGCGCCTCTCCATTGGCTACTGCCCGTACCTCAGGCCCGCCCCCTCAACTGGCGCCCAATCCGCGCCTCTCCCATAATTCGATCCCTCCACAACAAGGCCAGGGATCGTGGGAGGCGTAGTCTCCACAGGCCCAGAACGTCAGTTCTCCCTACACAAACAAAACTCGCGAAACTACAAACCCCGCCAGGCCAGTATGGCACCATGTGACACGCCTCAGGCATTGGCAGCGTAGGCAGGGAGCGGTGCGCAAAGCGGGGAGGATGCGGCACAGTCACCACCGCGAGCCGTATAAAACGGCCAGGTGGGCCGGATTCGGCCCGTGGGCCTTGTGTTTGACACGTGCGATATAACAAAAGGTGTGCGGTAACCAAAATGTCAGAAGTTGAAGATACAGCTCTATTTCCCCAGGAGAAAAGGAAGTCCACAATGCACACCGTGTATGTTGAAAACATTTCCCAGGAACAGAGTCCCTATCTCAAACTCGAGTGCGTTCTTATAAGCTTATTGTAAAACCGCAGTGAATCCATGCTGAAAATTTGTGGGATATAGGAAATTACGGTATATGGCATGGTGTCGGTGACAGTTATCGGCCACGTCAACCACCAGTGCGCACTGAAAAAGATTCAACGACAACTATGCATCTAATGAAGACAGAGTAATTCAATCTGAGTCGGCAAAATAGTGCTTAGAGAGTTAAGACTATGGAAAGTTGTTTATTGATATATTCTTGCACATACCAGACCTGTCATTCAGTTATATAACATATTTGATAGGTTGTTACTAAGATGACTAGCCTCTTATTATTACAAGGCTTAGAGAATCCAACCACATCTGGACTTCAAAGTCTTCCTCCCAACTCAGATTACTTTGCACATCTGTATATTTTCATCTGCAGAGTTACTGTATATAGTTTTTAAGTGCTGAAAGAAATTAGTCTGGGTGTTAATGAGTACGAACACCTACCATTACGGCAGAATGTGCCGATGTGTCTTCCAGAGTAGAACGGGAGTATTTATTTTCCCATGTCCACGATTGCATGCCTTTGGTGAAAATGTGCAGTCAGCTAAACCTTCACTTAGGCTGCTCTGCGATCATATTAGTCATTTATTTTGTTTGGCACGGAAAAGTGTATATTGGCTGAACAGTCAAAGGACCACAGTCAAATCAGGGCATGCACACACACTCCAGGCATTTTTCCCACTATAAATCTATCCCAAATGGCAGTGCACTAGACTGATGTGAGATTTCATTATTGCTGACTTGGGTGCAGGCTGGCAAAAGCTTGTTGTGTAGCATAATCATTCCTGCAGTTTCCAATAGAAGCTAATTTAGATGCAAATGGCATTCGTATGAGATCCCTATCACCTGATCTGGTACCTGGGTCTCTCTGCAGGCAGTTGAAGAAAAGGCTTTGCGTCTGCCAAGTGGTTCTCCTTTAGGAACCCTTTATGAAGCCATTGGATCGCTATAAAAGCCGTTTTTTTCTTAATACTGACGGGAATAGTTATCCAGATGATAACACGCAACTGGAAGAGTTAAGATCGACTTAATTATACTTTTTTGGTGGGCAAACATGTTCTAGCTACAAATATGAAAGAATTAATTCTGAAATTTTAGGATATAGTGCATTTGAAAGGGTGTGGAGCCCACTGGCATCATTTATTGAGTCAAAATAGCTGTCATGTACCTTTACTTTTTATCTGAACTCCTTACACATCCAGGGTGGGAGGGAAGGAGTTGAGAAAACATTATAATTATAATTTATTATATCTATTTTATTGGAATTATACATGTGGTTTTATTTTCATTCGTTAAGGGAAAGGGGGGTGAAAATGTTTTTGAAATATTTGTATATTTAAAGTGCTTTTGTTTGATTCGATTATGTTTAAATTCACTGTATTGCACTGTTAATAACTGAAAACTAATAAAGATTTATTAAAAAAAAAAAAGGAGAGAGACTCCCTCTCACTTAGCCACGATCATGACCAATTTTTTTCTCCCTTGCCCCAGTGAATCGAAATGGACAGTACAGGTATCGATCTCCTTACTGTCAAATGTTGGCAAGCTGAAACTCGCATGCATTTCCATCCTCCGGCAGTCTAGGACGGCCTTACTAGTTTGACTCAGTGTGTCTCTGCCAAGGATAAAAAAAGGCCTAATACATAATCAGGTCAATTTTAAGAAGTCCACAGACTGCTTATCTTTAAATGAATAAGAAATCCGTTGAAAATTATAGGGATTTTCAGCAGCCCTGTCTGTGCAAGGGGCACTGCTAGAAGTCCACATATAACTTCAACCAGATCTCATATTCATTTGAAAGTATACCTGCCATTCATGCATCCAAACTTAAATTCTCTAGAGGAAGTTGATGCTCTCCTAATAATGTTTTCCTCCACCTTCAACCTACCCTAAATCCCTCCCAAATTTAACCTTGCAAATTTTGCCTGTATAGTGATTTCCATGGCCAATATTTAAGCAGCGGCTGTTGTAATATTTCATGCAGAAAGGACTTATGCATTCCAGTCAGTCTTCAGAAGGACTTAGGCGGTTGGCATTCGCTACCGACCACATAAGTCCTTTGGAAAACTCACCCAATTGTATTTTATTTTGAAAGAGCATTGTTAGTGTGTGCACCAAAATGTTTGACTAAAGGAAGCTACGCAAAGGAGATTTTCATTTTTGTTGTATTTTGTGGCATAAAATATGTTGGATTAGCTGTTATTTTGTGATGAATATCCAGGTCCTGTTCCATTGCATCCTAACCTGCTCATTTGTGTATGAAGGTGATTTCTGTTTTATTTCTCTAAAGAAAAATGCGATGCAAGCTATCAAGTAGGACAATGACAGACCATCTATTTTGCAGTGCAGTTCCTGCTTGATTATGAAGCTTAGCTAAACTAAACTAAACCTTAGGTTTGTATACCGCATCATCTCTACATTCGCAAAGCTCGACACGGTTATCAGGAGTTAGGGTAGAAAGGAACTCCAGAGGAGGGAAGGATGAAGAGGAAATTTTAGAGGACTAGAATAATCAGAGAGGGAGGAAGAGTTACATTTTTGAGAATAACCAGGTTTTCAGATGTTTACGGAAGAGTTGGAGGGAGCTCAGATTCCTAAGAGGGGAGGTAAGGTTGTTCCAGAGCTCAGTGATTCTAAAAGTGAGGGAGGAACCTAGTTTTCCTACAAGGGAGACGCCTTTTAGAGAGGGAAAGGAGAGTTTCAGTTTTTGGGTGGATCTGGTGGAATTGGGGTTAGAGGAATTCCAAGAAAGAGGAATAAAGGGGGGAGAGGATGCCTTGTAGGATCTTGAAAGTAGCTAATATGATGAAGCAGTTGGCATCCGTGAAGTCACCTGATAAAAGACATAGAAACATAGAAACATAGAAAGATGACGGCAGATAAGGGCCATAGCCCATCAAGTCTGCCCACACTATTTACCCACCCTCTTAAATCTACTGACCCCCTAAAGAATAATTGTAATTATACTGTCACTCTACTTACCCGCTCATTCAGTCCTAGTGACCCTATCCCTATACCACTCTCCCCAGAAACGAAGAGCCACAGGTGACCTAGTTGGAGATAAAAGGATTTTCATATCTTAGCATTTGACTATAATAATTTAATTGATATGAATGTGGTATAAACCATACATACTTGCTCCTGATCAGTCTTGCTGTCATCGGCCACCATCTCCCTTATTCTATAACAATGGATATCGGAATGCCCCCAATCTGCCCGTGGCCATGCCCCCTTTTTGGAACCGTGCATAAAATTTATGCTTGAATTCCAGCACCTAAAATTGTCTACAACTGAGACCACAATTTAGGTAGCCACATTGCACGAGATGCGAGCCTATAAGGAATATTGGCAGTTGCATGCCTACATGTAGGTGGACCAGTTTATTTTCTAGCTTTGATTAAAAAAAAAAACTTTCTGTGACTTCTGAGTGCAAGTGAAGACTTGTACATCTTTAATAAACTTTGGTGTACATTAAAATCTTGGATTGTGAATAACTTGGTGTGCGAGTGTTTTGCAAGATGAGCAAAATGTTTTATTAAATTTTAACTTGATATATTTTTTTTATTTTTTATTCATTTTTACAAGTTACAACAAGTGTAATCGGAAATAACATTTAAACTTACAAACATCATTTGAATTTCTATTACAATCATCTTAAATTAATGAAATTTATCCCCCCTCCCACCCTTACCGTATCATATGTAATCACGTATATCATATAATATAATATATTCTTTTCTACTAATCCAAACAATTAATATAAGATCAGAAAACCCCCCACCCCCACTCTCTCATTTGCAATTTTATAATTAAGGGAAAAATGTTATTTACTCGTTACAATAATCTGTTAATGGTCCCCAAACATCCTTGCGTTTATTAAAATGTTCTTTCTGTATGGCTAATATTCTTTCCATCTTATATATATGGCACAAAAAATTCCACCAGAAATTAAAGTTTAATCTACTCCATTTCTTCCAATTAAATGTAATTTGTTGAATGGCGACTCCAGTCATAATTAGCAAGAGCTTATTATTTTTTGAGGATATTTGACTCTTTGCCCTCATTGACTTGCCAAATAAAATAGTATCATATGATAGGGCTACAGGATTCTCCAATAAACTATTTATTTGGCCCCATATTGATTTCCAGAAATCCAAAATAAATGGACAATAGAATAATAGATGATTCAGAGTCCCAGCTTCGATAAACTTGATAAACGATTGATGTCTTGCAATACGAACACGTATACGTGTGGTACGTCATCACACCTGAGCCGAAGATGCTGCGAGGTCTTGCAATGCAAGTATGTACTGCATACGCGTGTCACAACTGAGCCGATGGTTCTTGTCTCTCTGACGCTGCGGGAGTGTAGTGACTGTTCTAAACGAGCAAGGTCTTGCAATACGAGTACGTATTGCATTTTGTATTAAAAGTTTTTGGGTTGTGGAACGAATCGTCCGAGTTTTCATTATTTGTTATAGGGAAATTCGCTTTGATATATGAGTGCTTTGGATTACAAGTGCCCTATTTGAGTCTAGCCTTACCTGCGTATGTTCTGGTCCAGCAGGAACTTATCTAACCTTTTCTTGAATCCCTGAAGGGTGCTTTCCCCTATAACAGCCTCTGGAAGAGCGTTCCAGATTTCTACCATGGCCCAGGTCAAGTCATATTGAAGTATAATAAAGAGGTTCCTAAAATTTAAATGCAAGACTCTCGATGCACATGAGTAGAGTTTTGTGGCACGAATCTGCGACAGAATGCCACAGAGCATAACATAACATAGCAAGTCATTTCTATACCGCATAACCAGGAGAGATGACGCGGTCGCGAGGAGCACGTTGAAGTTGTTGCTTGCAGTGGTGAACGGCTAGAGGTATGGGGGAAGGGAGGTGTGCGCGTGGTGAGGGGATGAGTGGGACGAGGCTGGGGGAAGAGAGGAGGAGTGCCCCCACCAATATGGCACCCAGGGCGGACCTCCCCCCCCCCGCCGATATATTTTACTACGCCACTGTACCACTGGTCTATAATTATCTACTATAATAAGGTCCACCCCAGGGATTTTGGTACTGGGTTAACACTATTTTTGTTAATTCATCTGATAATAACCCTTTGATCAGAATAGATTTACAAATCCAGTAAGCTACATCAAAATATCTGAGGTGTACTTCAACAGGTAAGAGGGACAGGGCTTATTAATGAGTTTCTTTATAATTAAAGAGACAGAGCTTGATGGCATATTAGCAAATGTATCCCATAACCTGTCCTCTGGTATGGTATCGACTAGATCCTTAAAGGTGGCCTCAGTGAAATAACTCAACCTTATAGGAAAGAAAGTCTAATCTCATTAACTTTAAATTTTTTTAAAAAAGTCAGCCAGGTCATTTGAACTAGGTTGAAGAACTTAAGGCATAGAGAGCAATCTACTAGTATCAATTAAGATATCACCCCCCCCCCCCACACACACACACACACACACCCCTTTACAAATGCTTTTTCATCACTGGCCGTGGCGGTATTAGCTCCAACGTTCAATGAATTCCTATGAGCATCAGAGCTAATACCACTGCGGCCAGTGATTTAAAAAAGCCTAATGTGGCTTCATAAATGCACTAAAAAGTACCTTCTTTTCTGACTACTACTTGGGTTTCCCAAGGGCACTTTTAGCATGACCATAAAATGACCATATACTCATTTCCCTATTAGTGTATGGCCATTGGCATGGGATCTCTTACCAATACCTATTTTATAGGCTGTGAGGGCTCCTTCTCTAACGACACACTAATTAGTTAGCGCATGGCGACGTAACTGTTCCAATCAATTAGCATCGGGCACTGACCCCCCCGAATACGCCCCCAAGTGCTAAAAAAAAAAGAAAAAGTATTTTTTAGCACATGGGAAGCATGTGCCAATCTGAAAACTACCACTGAACGCCTGAGCGCGACCCACGGTAGTGTTACTGCATGCTGAAACTTAGTAAAAGGGCCCCTAAATATCTGAAGAAGAGTCTTAGAAGGATTGATAGATTCTTTTGTAGTTCTTCTTTGTTTGATTCACAGCTAACATACCCTCCCCCTCCTTTCACAAAGCCATGATAGCAGCTTTCACGTGGCAAATGCTCCAATGCCCACTTAAACCCCTATTGGCGTCAGAGCGATTACCGCAGCCTGCAGCCGCTATGTCGGATTTGTAAAAGGAGCATTTATATGGCCTTCTTGGTGCATATAAAACTACAATATGGGAGGTAATCGTTAACTATGTTATGGGGAAAGCACAGGAATGGAGGAAGAAGATGGTTAATTTGGAGGAGGAAATTAAACAATAGGGCAGATACATTCTTAAAATTTCAGAAGGCAAGGCATGCTTATATTTTAATGCTTAGTACAGAAACTGAGCATTCTCTATCTATGCAAAATCCTTTATGTTATGCTGAAAATAAAAAGGCTGTTCATGTGCTAGTGTAATATCTTGATTTCTAATATATTTATTGAGTTTTAGTAACCAAAACAGAGTTAAATAAAGAACAAAAAAAATGATGAACAAATGAACAAAGAGGTTCAGACGAACCATCCAGATATCAGAAAAATACATAGTACAAAATGCATATAATAAGATATTTATAATATTTTGTTACAAAAGAGGGAAATAAAAAGCATATGTAAAACCTGGAGGCTCAAAAGAACCCACTGTAGAACCTGGAGAGGAGAAAGGAAGTAGAGAGAGAAATTGAGAGAAGATGAGGAAAAAGAGGTATATCAAATAGAAGAAGGAAGAGGGAAGCTAGTAATGAAGGAGATATGAATAAAGAATGATGAGTAATGAGGAAAGAATGCGGGGCGGACATCCCATGCCAACCTGGGGTAGTGAATAGAAAAGAAAAGGGAGAGAAGTTTAGATATGAGCAAGATCAAGAGAAATTATAGGAAAGACAACGATTAAGGAGAGTAATGTTGAATAGGTTCCCATATCTTGGAAACACGTTGCAGTCGGTTTGTAAATTCAGCAGCTTTTAGCTCATAGGAATGAATCATGAGAATAGAATTCCACCAGAAAACAATATTAAGCGAATCCGCAGATTTCCAGTTATGGAGAATCATTTGAATTGTTAAAGCAATTAAAATGTTAAGAAGAGCTTGTTGACTGGTGGAGAGGGGGTCAGACACAGCCAAAGTCCTGTAAAGCAAGATATCAAAAGAGAACCCGGATGAAATGGGAAGAATACGTTGAATAAGACGCCATACTTGTGTCCAGAAGTCCTGAAGAATAGGACATGCATATATCATATGATGGAGGTCCCCTAACTCCGAAGCACAATGCCAACACCTGTTAGAGTCTCTAATGCCTGCCATATACATCTTGTGAGGAGTCCAAAAAACTTTGTACGCGAGAAAATAAAGCGACTGAGATAAACTGGCGGATGCTGTCGGCCGAATTATTTTACTAAAATAATGGTCCCAGTCCTGATCAGATCCCTGCCAGGTGGAATAGGATGACCAAATATCCGTAGATCTCTTGGCTCTAGGGTGTAAGTGTGATCTGAGTTCTTTATAGAAAAGAGACGTGGTATGACCTAATTCTAGAGCTAATTTTGAAAGTGTCATGAAAGGAGAAGTTTGGGCATATGAAAAAATGGATGGGGAGCATTTAAGTAAACAGTGAGAGAGTTGAACCCAATGATAGCATTCCGTTGAAGGTAAGTCAAACCTGTCCATGAGTTGAGCGAAAGAGAGGAGTTTACCCTTATCTATGACCTGATTTAAAGTCCATATCCCCCTGTCTATCCAGGATCTCCAGTGAACAGGACGATTATCAATACAAAAAGAGGGATTGTACCAGAGAGAGGAGAACTGTTCGTGTTGCGTCTGTCGGATCCGGAAATACGATCAAAATGCTGAACCGCTTGGAGGGTGGCATATATAGTGGTAGATTTACAAGGTAAGGAAGAAGCAGAAAGGAAAGACAAGTGGGTTAATGGGATCGGACAAACAAGGTGCTGTTCAACTCGAAACCAGGCAGCTAGTTCTTCAGAAGAACTAGGATCCAATGTCCAGAATGAACTATACCGCATAAACGAGGCTGTATGATAAAGAAAAAAGTCCGTAAAGCCCATGCCCCCATTTTCTTTGGAGGCTTTGAGAATTTTTAGGGAAATACGAGGTGTTTTCTTGCACCAGAGGTAAGCTGAGAGTTTCGCTTCAATACATTTGTAAAACTCCTTGGGGGCTAATCTAGGGAGCATGGAGAGATAGTAGTTGACAGTTGGTGTAATAGTCATTTTGATAGCCTCAAGACGTCCCCACCACAACAAGGAAAGAGGAGACCACCTCTTCACCAGTGTTTCGTTCTTGGATGTTAAAGCGTCTAAATTGATAGACATCATGGTATCAGTATCATGATGGAATAGGATACCAAGGTATTTTAAGGAAGAGCTGGCCCAACGAAATGAGATAGGACCACAATCAGCCAATGAAGTAGAATCATTGAGAGGCATAACTTCGGATTTATCCCAGTTTATTCGATAACCAGAGCAGCGCGAAAAGTCAGATACTATTTGGAGAAGAATAGGAATGGAGGAGGCAGGTTTTGAAAGAAACACCAACAGATCGTCAGCATAAGCTAGGGTTTTAATTTGTAAGGAACCCACAGGAATGCCAAACAAATGCGGATGTTGACGAATCGCCAACAGTAACGGTTCAAGAGCTAGGTTGAATAAAAGGGGAGACAAAGGACAACCTTGTCGAGTGCCTCTGCGGAGAGAGATGGGAGTAGATAAAGAGTCGTTGATCCGTAGTCTAGAACAAGGCTTATTGTATAGTAATTTGATCCATTGTATAAAGTCTGAGCCACATCCAAACCATTGGAGAGCCGCAAGTAAATGATTCCACTCCACCATATCGAAGGCCTTTTCTGCGTCCAAGGAAATAGCTATCATTGGTTCAGTGGTAGAATGGGCGATGTCTAGAACAGAATGGAAGGTACGTGCATTATCACCAATGAAACGAGCTTTCATGAAGCCTACCTGATCTGGGTGAATGAGATTGCCTAAGATCTTATCTAATCGAGACGCTAAGACTTTAGCCAGTATCTTACAGTCAGTGTTGAGTAGAGAAATAGGCCGATAGTTGGCTACCCGTGTTTCGTCTCTCCCTGCTTTGGGTAAAACAATAATGTGCGCTTCCGTGAAGCCACCTTGATCATCAGGATTGGAGAACAGATAATCGAAGAGGAGTTTCAGCCAAGGGATAAGATCAGTAGAGAAAGTTTTATAAAATTCCATTGGAAGTCCATCGGGCCCTGGAGATTTATGTGAGGAGAGGGATTTTATGGCTTCAAGAATCTCGGTTTCAGCGATAGGAGCCCCAAGACATGAGGCCTGGGAACAATCCAAGGAGGGATGGGAGATATCCTGAAAGAAGATAGAACTAGGAATAGAGGAGGAATTGATGGACGACGAGTATAAGGCACTATAAAAAGTGGTAAAGAGTTGGGATATGGAGCTATCATCTGTGACAAAGGTACCATCTTCTCTCACTAGTGCAGCCACTCTAGATCTTTGCTTATGATTAGCTAAGTAACGGGCCATAGAACGGCCGGCTTTGTTGGCAGACATGTAAGTGCCTGCTTTGGATATTAAGAAGTCCTGTTGCGCTCTAAGTCGAGATATTATGTTATATTCAGCCTTTTTCTGAACTAAATCCGGTGACATTTGAGTAAAATTGTTCGTAATCTGCTGGCGTTCCAATAAAGAGATGTCTTTCTCCAAAGATTCCATATTAGAATGATCTGACCTACGCTTCCAAGCAGAGAAGCTGATTACTTCACCTCTGAGGGTCGCTTTAAAAGCTTCCCATATGGTGGTATAGGATTCGATGGAAGAAACGTTATTATTGAAAAACTCCGCGATAAAGCTTCGTAGTTTATTTTGGAAAGCAGAGTCCAAAAGAATGGCTGTATTGAGCCGCCATATTCGATTGGGGCGTGTATGTTGTAATTCCACATGTAACCCAATGGGGGCGTGGTCCGAAAGAATAATAGGATGAATAATAGCAGCACGGATCGTAGGAGAAGAGATTTAGAAATAAGGAAGAAGTCCAGTCTAGAATAAGAACGGTGAGGGGTAGAGTAAAACGTGAAGGATCGTTCACCCGGATGGAGTAGTCTCCAAGGGTCACAAAGGCCAAGATCTTGAATAACGTTGTGAAGTTCAGATCGCATTTTAGAGGGGCGAAACTGCGAGTGAGAGTGCCTATCTAGATTGGTGTCTAACGGGAGATTAAAGTCCCCGCCAAGTATTAAAGGATAATCAGCTACATCTAGAAGTACGTCCCTCAAGGTTTCCATGAAGGATGGTAAGTCAATGTTTGGAGCATAGATGTTGACAATAGAAAAGGATAAGTCACCGAACTGAACTGATATTGCAACCCATCGGCCTTCAGAATCCGACGATTGATGTAAGATGCGAGCTTGTAACGAAGTGTTCACCAAAATGGATACTCCTCTTTTTTTATGGAAAGCAGGGGAAAATGCATGTGTAGCATATCCAGGAATACGAAGTTTGGAACAGTCTGTGAGATTCAGATGAGTCTCCTGTATCAAGAGAACATCATAATCTTTCGCTTTAAGATAATCTATAATTTTCTTACATTTGAGAGGTTGGTTAATACCGTTGACGTTCCATGATACTAATTTAAGAGAAGACATACAAGTGAAAGAAAGAGTTGAAATCAAAAAGGATATGACATGGAATGTCCGTCCCACACACTAGTAAATTAGGCATGAAAAAGAGAAGGAAATCATGAAAATGAAGAAGGATAAGAAGTCCTCTCCAGGATAGAGAAAAGAGGGGAGAGAGCACCAGTTTGATAAACAAGTGGAGCGGAAGTCACAAGGACCACCCAAATTGAAAGTCATATGTTTTCTTAAGATACCAACCATGGTAAATGTCGACTGAATGAGTTGCCCAAGTCCGGAAATAATATGGTGTACCGTATGAACATATGTGGGTCGGGATCAGAAAAAAAATACCAGCAAAAACTGATAAATGTACAAAATACAATGCATGAAACATGAGAAAATTATATATAATATTAAAGATAATATATATTAAAAAAAAAAAAAAAAGGAGGGGGATATATTTTTGGTCAAATACCATCAATGGTAAATGCTATCTGTATATCTTATTCAGAATGCGAAAAGGAATAACATTTGTATGGTGAATGTGAAACCAGATGAACATGTTACATTATGTGAAGATCAATTGGTAAACCAAGTAACAAAGCAGAAAAAGAATGTCATGTTAATAATAAAAAAGATGAGATTAACAGTAACATTAACATTCGCGGCTACCCTGGGTCAGGGAGCAAGTGCAGCGCAATACTACTGGATGCTAAACATATAAGATATCCAGGAGGCATGTCTGAATCAAAATGCTGTCTGAAGGGGACAGACTCCTGGATATAGAACCAGCTACCCAGATTAAACCTAAAACACAAGGTAAGGAATGGAACATAAAACTGTTAATAAAACTAGTGTAATATCTTAATGGGTGTAAATATAGGGTTAAAGTCCCCATCATTGATCATTTTGGAAATTCTCTTTCTAGTTGCTTTCTGGTTACTGTTGCTTTCTAGTTTTGAAACTTTTGTCAGGCTCTTCAGAAGTGAATTGTACAAAAGCAGCTTTTGCAGAATTTATGGGCAGGCTCCCACGTTTGATGCAATCTCTGCAATAATGTACAGTATTAGGGATTTGGAAACAGATGAGTTTCATGAAACCATAAAAGCTCTGCCTTTGGGCAAAGCACCAGGCCCTGATGGGCTTCCAGCAGAGATGTAGTAATTTTTTTTCTAGAGTTGCTGGCACCTTATTTGATGCTGTTTTATCAAGCAATATTGGCTGAAGGGGAAACTGGAGGTTCTTTTATGGAATCTCAAATAGTTATAATTCCAAAGCCTGACCATAATCATGCTAAAGTGAAGATTTACGAGGGGATGCTGCAAAGTTCTCAGCCCAACCAACTTTCTAAATTCTGAGTGCTATTTTGCCACTGTAGCTTTAAAGAGTGTTATTTTATTTTGCAAATTGTCAGTTTGTAGAATCGAAATGCTGTGTTTTGGTTTTTTTTTTTACATTATTTCAGGTCATTGATTGAACCATATCAACAAAATGTGTGGAACTCCGAGCCATCATGAAGTTCCTATTCCTGCAATAGAATACTCCAAAGGAAATCCATAAATGTATGATGCAAACATCGAGTGACAAATTCCCATCATACTCCACAGTGAAGAAGTGGTGTGCAAACTTTTAGGGCTCCTTTTACGAAGGTGCGCTAGCGTTTTTAGTGCGTGCTACAATTCCGCACGCGCTAACTCCGCGCTACACGGAAAATACTAACGCCAGCTCTTTGGAGGTGTAAAACCACTAGCGCACCTTCGTAAAAGGAGCCCTTAGTGTGTAGATTTTGAGACCAAAGATGTAGCAAGGTCTGGGAGGCCTCAAAATAAGTCAACTCCTGAATTTGTTGACCAAGCCCATGACCAGATTTTGGCAGATCGGTGAATATTGGCTAAAACAATTGCTGAGACACTACAGATATCCAGGGAACATGGTGGATATACGTATAATTCACAAGCAGCTGGGTATGCAGAAGCTGTAAATCAAGAGGGTGCCCAAATATTTGAAGGCTGACAAGAAACAACGTTAAGTGGACACTTCCAAGTTGATTTTTCAGCATTTTCAATGAGCTGGTACCAGCCTTTTGGAATGACTAGTTACTGTTGATGAAACATGGTTACACTACTACAGGGGTCTCAAATTCCCTCCTTGAGGGCCGCAATCCAGTCGGGTTTTCAGGATTTCCCCAATGAATATGCATGAGATCTGTGTGCATGCACTGCTTTGAATGCATATTCATTGGGGAAATCCTGAAAACCCGACTGGATTGCGGCCCTCAAGGAGGGACTTTGAGATCCCTGCACTACTATGATCCTGAAACAAAACAACAGTCCATGCAATGGTGGCACTCAGGTTCTCCAAGGCCAAGGAAATTCAAGACCCAAAAGTCAGCAGGAAAGGTCATGGTCACAGTGTTTTGGGATGAGGAAGGTGTTGTATTGACTCTCTTCCAAGGGGCCAAACAGTTAATGCAGAATACTACTGTAACTTGCATTGAAAGAAAAAAAAGGAGCAGAAAGCTGACAGAAAGGAGTTCTTTTTTTTGCAAGACAATGCACCCGCTCACAAGGCTGGCAAAACAGTGGATGTTTTGACGCAGTTAGGGAGGTTTCAGTGCATAGACCAGCCACCTTACTCAACAAATCTTGCTCCATCTGACTATTTTTTTGTTTCCAGACCTTAAAAATAGTTTGAAAGGGTGACGATTTTTGAGCAATTCGGAGGTATGGGCAGCAGCGGAGCAGTATTTTTTGGAAGGGTTACAAAAACTTCACACATGATGTGCCAAGTGTGTTGAATTTAGGAGTGAATAGATTAAATAACTTATAAATTAAATTTGATAGGGTTGAAGGGAATTGTTTCTTTAGAGTGTTTGTTGTGTATGATTTTGAAGCATTTTTGAGTTCCAGTGTGGGAGCAGATTACTAGTATGGTAGATTGTAATATCACTTTATGCCATATGTTATGAGTTTATTTGGATGAGCAGACTTTATAAAGACAGTTCTTTATTTGCCATTATCTACTATGTTATTTGGAGGTCAGCTGCTTTATCTCATTTAATAAGTAAGGAGAGGGCTAGATTTTTTGATGTACGTATGGGTATAGGAATATGGATCTGCCATTATAGACAAGTAGCATAAGTCCACAGTTGCAGGCAGGTGGCATCAACTTGCCCTGAGAAAGGAGATGGTGGGCAGCCACAAAGGGGAGGATGAGAATTCCAAGAAACTCTTACTGACAGGGCAATATGTGATTGGACCTCCCAGAGAGGGGCTTTAAAACTGGCACTGCCTGGTAGTTGCAGAGAGAGAAGGAGGAGGAGACACTTCTCCAAGGCCTGGAGTTTGAAGCCCCCCCTGACATGCTTGAGGAACCCATAGAATTAGGAGAATCCTAACTTACAGATTTTGGAGATCCCGAAGTTGTAGAACTGGGAAAATAGAACATAAAGGTTTATGCTCTGTAGAGAGCAGGAGGGTTTCTTTAATTTTATACGTATTTGAGACCGAGTGGAAAAAGCTCTCTGAGAACTTCTTCATTTCCGAGGCTTGTCTATTTATTTTACTCCAATCACATCGAGGCTGCTTGCGGAGGGGGAAGGGCATGAGCCATCCCTGTTATGAAGAGATTAAGGGGCCCTTTTCCTAAGGCGTACAAACTGATTTAGAGCATGCTAATCGATTTAGCACACGCTAACAATTAGCGCATGCTATAGGCTAACGCACCCATATAATATAATGGGCGCATTAGCATTTAGCGCCTGCTAATCATTAGCGTGCACTAAATCAGTTAGTGCGTGCTAAATCGGTTAGCGCGCCTTAGTAAAAGGGCACCTAAATGAGGGTCTGCTGGTTCTGTTTGACTAAAGCCATGAAATGGCTTAATGGTTTCTTTTTGGAACTGATTGTTGGAACTAATTATTTTTATCTTTTGCACCAATATCATTAGAAGGTTCGCCCTTGGTGTGAAATAGCAAAAAACTGAATAAACTTGGAAACTTGGAACTGATACTTGAAAAAGAGGGTTCTGTTGAGGGGTGATAAAGTTGATATTTGAATTAACACAAGGTGAAGATTGTTACTGAACCTATTTTGTTTTCTTAAACATTTTAATTGAATTTATCGTTCGGCTGTCTCCAATTGATGTGGATTATGATTTCTTGTACACTCAAACCTCGGTTTGCGAGTAATGCGGTTTGTGAGTCTTTTGCAAGGCGAGCAAAACATTCTTGCAAATCGTGACTCGCAACCCGATCGTTGACTCGACTTGTGAGCAGCCCCCGCTCAAACCGGCATCGCTCCCTCCCCCCCGTGAACGCCCCCCCTGAGAACCGGCATTGCCCCCCTCCCCCACTGCTGGAAGCAGCATCCCCCACCCGCCCAAACAAGCCCCTTACCCCATCTGGCACCGGCACGCAGCACCAACCCACAGGACGTGCCAGTGCCAGTCAACGAAGATCTCGCCTCTTGCCTGGGCTGGGCCTTGATCATCTGCGCAGGCTCAAGTCCTTCTGGCTCTCGTTCTCTCCCACGCCACGCCAATGTCCTGCGTGCATTTGAAGAGTCACCATTGTAGGTGCCGCTCGGCAGGATTGCCAACTAACTACTAAGCAATGCTTATAGAATACCGTCTAGCAGTGTCTAGGCATGCTTAGGTGTTACTAGGCATCCTTGAGGTAGGAACTGGTATATTAGGCTCTACCGCTAACCATGCCTTACTAGCGCCTAACTCAGATGCCTAGTGATGCCCAAGTCTCTGTTCTTAACCGTTCCTACTTTCAGTTAGGCATCGTTACACATCAGAGGGCATCTCCACTGAGGCATCACTAGGCATCAAACTCTTAATTGGTTATTTTAATTTTTTTATTTGATTGGCTGAAAACTGGCATGGTCAAATATCATGCCAATTAAGTCAATTAAAAAAAAAGTTGAGCGTGGATTCTGAAGTTAGGGGTCACTAGCCGTCCTTGATTTAGAGCACCTAGCAACGCCTAATGCGGCCGTCCTATACAGATTCTGGCCCTTTGCGTTCAGTGGGGGCATTCTGGAATAAAGTTTATGACCACAGGATGTTTTTAGGTAACCTGATTAATTGCCCCGAACTGTATTAACAACATTAAAAAAAAAAAAAAATTATACCCAATCCAATTAATTTCATAGGACTTTATATCATCTTTACAGGTATTTCAAAATACACTTAAACCGGCATTTGAAAAACAGGGCCGACCTAAATAATGTTACAGACCTCATTAGGTAGCAAGATGCTTACCTGTTTCTTGGCCTCGTTCTTGGAAAATAAAAGTGACCAAATATTAAAAGTCAAAGTTTACTATGCTCCAGTTTAAAAAAAAAAAAAAAAATGCTAATGTTTTATTGCATGCCATTTTGATGTACAGTAAAACCTTGGTTTGCGAGCATAATTAATTCCAGGAGCGTGCTTGTAATCCAAAGCACTCGTATATCAAAGCGAATTTCCCCATAGGAAATAATGGAAACTCAGACAATTTCTTCCACAACCCAAAAACTTTAATACAAAATGCTATACAGTACTTGTATTGTAAAACCTCGCTCATTTAGAACAGTCAATACACTCCCGGAGCATCAGAGAGAGAAGAACCATCGGCTCAGTTGCGATGATGTGACGTGTGTATACTGTATGTACTCGTATTGCAAGACTTTGCTTGTTTAAAACAGTCCCTACACTCCCACAGCGTCAGAGAGAGAACCATCGGCTCAGTTGTGATGTGTGTATACTGCATGTACTTGTATTGCAAGGCATTGCTTGTATATCAGGTTAAAATTTAATAAAATGTTTTGCTTGTCTTGCAAAACACTTGCAAACCAAGGTTTTACTGTATTTCATTGCATGGCCACAAAATAAGAACAGCAGACACTTAAAAGAACAATGTTGCAAATGTCAAAAATAATTATAAAAAACAAATACCACAGGTTTATATTTGCATTGCTTGTTTTATAGTTGCTTAATTCAAACCTTAAAATGAAACAATTTGGCCAGCACTGCTGGCCTTGGCATAAATTCTATTGGATAAGCATCAAATGGGATAGTTTTCAGATGAAGACACCCCAGAGACTTTGTCTCCATACCATCCAGCAATTCCGACTGAAAGTAGCTTTCAGATAGAGCAAGCTTAGCATGGCTTCTCTCCACAGTTTAACTCTATCATTAAAACATCAGAGAATGACCACAGCAAAAGAACATATTGAATTAATTGTCTTGCAACTTGAGAGATGAATGGGTTATCAAGACTACACCACATGCAGTCTTGATCATAACGACATCATTGAAAGAATAAATACAGGACTGTTTCTTCATCTGTCAACTTTAAGCACTTTTAGTCATCTCTGCCAATAACTGAACACTCATGAGAAGATTTGTTTAGGGCAATAATTCTCCATCAATGTGCAACAGAGCACACACATTTCTAGATTGGATGCAGGAAGAAATGACCCAAAGCAAGTGTAGCCAAAAGGCATTTCCCTCTTTTCCTAAAATTTGGTAACATTTTACAATTGTCACATGGTCATTCTCAAAAGGATCATGTGGAAAATGCAAAGACTGCGTGTTGACCGTTGGGGACATTCCCAGCATCTGTCCATATTGTTAACACAGAGAAAATACTCTTGTCCCCAAATTCTATAAATTTGTCCATCCAATTTTACACTTCCCCCACCGATTCTATAAATGGTGCCCAAATTTGGTTGCTGAAATTTCAGCACAGATCAAAGATGAGTGTGCAAATAAATTCTTTATCGTGCCAATTAATATCAGTTAATTGCTGTTAACAACCAGTCATTGAAGCTGTTGGCAATAATTTGGATTCATGCGCATTTGCCTACATACTATTCCATAATCTGGGCACCCAAATCTCAGAGCACACAACCCAAAAGGGTGCCATGGCCATGGGATGGTCATGGGCAGGTCAGATCTGCTCCAAGAAAATTACCGTAATGTTAAAGAATAGGGTTTCTGCACCCAGCTCAGGTGCCAAGATTTATACCCCATTTCCACAGGCAATAGCCTGGTGCCCAGAGTTGGGCGTGGAAATTGGCACTAAGTGCTATTCTGTAAGGACAAAAGACTGGCCTTTCTGGGTCAGACCAATGGTTCATCAAGCCCAGTCACCCGTTCTCACGGTGGCCAATCCAGGTCCCTAATACCTGGTCAAAAACCCAAAGAGTAGCAACATTCAAGTATCTCAAAGAATAGCAAGATTCCGGAACCCCAATGAGAGCAACATTCCAAAGCTGAGATTGTGATGTCATAATGCCTCATTTTACAGTGTCTCAGAGCCACCTTCATCAGTGATGTTATAATGGCTCGATTGTCCTATACTTGGCACATGTAAGAGCTTAAGAACAGCCATTTGGGTCAGACCAATGGTCCATCTAGCCCACTAGCCCATTCTCACAGTGGCCAATCCAGGCCCTAGTACCTGGCCAAAACCCAAAGAGTAGCAACATTCCATGATACCAGTCCAGGGCAAGCTCCTTACTTTTCTTTTCTTCTCCTTATATCCACGTCTGTAATTGTGTAGCTGTCTGTGTATTGTTTTTCTGTTTGTTTGTTTGTTGTTTCCCAACACTCCCAGCTGGTATTTACAAAGAAGTCAGTTTGGTGTGCTGAAAGATCCTGGTAGAGCATTAACTTTATAAGTTTCTATGGTGGGAGAATGGGTGGAAGAAGCTGTGCATTGAGCTACACTTGGTAGGAAGTTATGAGATGAGTGAAAGGCCAGAGATACAACAGAGACTTTATGAATATTGGACTTTATCCTTCTGCTATGTTTCTCAAATGTGATCGTTTTTATTATTCCAAGGTGGCTTAGGGACCGTAAACAAAAACCCTATCAACAAAAGCTATTCTATTCTCTAATGCAGTGTTTCTCAACTCAGTCCTGGAGTACCCCCTCGCCAGCCAGGTTTTCCGGATATCCACAATGAATATGCATGGAAGAAATTTGCACATAATGGAGGCAGTGTATGCAAATCAAGTTTTTGCATATTCATTGTGGATATCCTAAAAAAAAAAAAAAACCTGACTGGCAAAGGGGTACTACAGGACCGAGTTGAGAAGCACTGCTCTAATGCTATGAATGATTCTGTCGTGAGACCACTCAGCATAGATGGTGCAACTGTGTTGTAGAGTCTCTGAAAATGATAAGGATCACTCTTGATGATCAATTGACTCTGACAACACATTTTAATACTGGTATGAAAATATTTCTTTAAGCTGAGGTTTATTCAATCTGTTCACAACTTGGGGAAGTCTCTACCGGGTTTCCCCTTCCACGCCTCCTTTCCTCCCCTCCACCCCCCACCCCCCACCCCCCTAACAAATGCAGTTTGAGACCAAGGTAATTTTTTGCTAAGAGAAGTTTATTGATTACAAGTGATAGCAATACAACAATGATCATAACATGTAACTTAATGCTTATTTCCCTTCTTGATCATAATCACTGTGTATAGTGATATACTCACTGGTCTTAAACTTAATTAGACTACTGCAACACTCTTTTCCAAGGTCTGCAAAAACAGGATTTAAGATGCCTGCATCTAGTCCAAAATTCAGCAGTAAAGGCCATATTGGGTATGAAAAAAAATGGGACCATATAACTTCATTGTTACAAAAAAAATAAAAAAAAAGAAAACACTACTTACCAAGAGTCAATAGAAATCCATATAAGATTCTCACACTGAGAATCTTCTGGACTTTCATTGGTTTTGTTGTGCCACCTCTTTCCCACATCCCTGGAAAAGCTTTCCACTCCAGTAATCAAGATTTCCTAACAGTAATCTAATCCTTACATCAGGTATTTTATGAACAAATATGTAATTCATTATTTTGTGGTGTTGGTCCCTCTCTTTGGAACAATTTTCTATTTTCCTTGCACTTTGAATCTTCTTTTGTAAAATTTAAGAAATACAGTATGAAAACGTATTTTGATAAGAAAACTTACTTAGAAACATAAAAATATGATGGCAAATAAAGACCAAATGGCCCATCCAGTCTGCCCATCTGCAGTAACCATTATCTCTTCCTCTCCCTATTGGCTAAGGCTCTTTACACCTGCATTGTGATGTCATAGAACTTTAGTAACATTGAAACAGAAACATGATGGCAGATAAAGGGCAAATGGCCCATCTAATCTGCTCATCCACAGTAACCATTATCTCTTCCTCTCCCTATTGGCTAAGGCTCTTTACACCTACATTGTGATGTCATAGAACTTTAGTAACATTGAAACATAGAAACATGATGGCAGATAAAGGCCAAATGGCCCATCTAGTCTGCTCATCCACAGTAACCATTATCTCTTCCTCTCCCTATTGGCTAAGGCTCTTTACACCTGCATTGTGATGTCATAGAACTTTAGTAACATTGAAACACAGAAACATAATGGCAGATAAAGGCCAAATGACCCATCTAGTCTGCTCATCCACAGTAACCATTATCTCTTCCTCTCCCTATTGGCTAAGGCTCTTTACACCTGCATTGTGATGTCATAGAACTTTAGTAACATTGAAACACAGAAACATAATGGCAGATAAAGGCCAAATGACCCATCCAGTCTGCCCATCCGCAGTAACCATTATCTCTTCCTCTCCCTATTGGCTAAGGATCTTTACACCTGCATTCTGATGTCATAGAACTTTAGTAACATTGAAACACAGAAACATAATGGCAGATAAAGGCCAAATGACCCATCTAGTCTGCTCATCCACAGTAACCATTATCTCTTCCTCTCCCTATTGGCTAAGGCTCTTTACACTTGCATTGTGATGTCATAGAACTTTAGTAACATTGAAACATAGATACATAATGGCAGATAAAGGCCAAATGACCCATCCAGTCTGCCCATCCACAGTAACCATTATCGCTTTCTCTCTCTGAGAGATCCCACGTGCCTATCCCAGGCCCTCTTGAATTCAGACACAGTCTCTGTCTTCACCACCTCTTCCGGGAGACTGTTCCACGCATCTACCACCCTTTCTGTAAAAAAGTATTTCCTTAGATTACTCCAGAGCCTATCACCTCTTAACTTCATCCTAGGCCCTCTTATTGCAGAGTTTCCTTTCAAATGAAAGAGACTGTTATTAAATCTCCCCTCTCCCGCCTTTCCTCCAAAGTATACAGATTGAGATCTTTAAGTCTGTCCCCATACGCCTTATGACAAAGACCACGGACCATTTTAGTAGTCGTCCTCTCAGGGCTACTTAGGAGACAGCCAGCCTGGGACCTGGGACAGCAGACTGGAATACATTGCAAACTATCTCTCTCACTTTCTTTCTATTCCTCCCCTGCTTGAAATTAACATTTCCCCCTATTTTTTCTAACTCTTTCTTTCTCTTTTAACTTGACTTGATATTGTAAACCACTTGGCTGTTGTTATGATAGGCAGTATATCAAGAATAAAGCAAACTTGAACTTTATCCTGTAAAACTAGAAACTTATGTACTGTATATGTTTATTAGGGGAAGGGAGAAGAGGAAAAATATGGTTGCCAACTATGTATCTGAACATGTTAAAATTTTGTGAAGGTCTGTTTCCCACTAGTTTTTGGTTTTTTTTTAATCATTTTGATTTAAGATTACTTTT